>NC_140172.1:50693456-51388948 GCF_963971535.1 Notolepis coatsorum | reverse complement strand
GCACAGGTCATAGATACCACAGTGTCATGCTAGCATACAGGCACAGGTCATAGATACCAACCTATCACACCTATCACACCTCTCACACCTATCACACCTCTCACACCGATCCCACCTATCACACATATCACACCTCTCACACCTATCACACCTCTCAACCTATCACACCTCTCACACCTATCACACCTCTCACACCTCTCACACCTATCACACCTATCACACCTCTCACACCTATCACACCTCTCACACCTCTCACACCTCTCACACCTATCACACCTCTCACACCTATCACACCTCTCACACCTCTCACACCTCTCACACCTATCACACCTCTCACACCTCTCACACCTATCACACATATCACACCTCTCACACCTATCACACCTCTCACACCTATCACACCTCTCACACCTCTCACACCTTTCACACCTCTCACACCTATCACACCTCTCACACCGATCCCACCTATCACACATATCACACCTCTCACACCTATCACACCTCTCACACCTCTCACACCTCTCACACCTATCACACCTTCACACCTCTCACACCTATCACACCTATCACACCTCTCACACCTATCACACCTCTCACACCTATCACACCTCTCACACCTCTCACACCTTTCACACCTCTCACACCTATCACACCTCTCACACCGATCCCACCTATCACACATATCACACCTCTCACACCTATCACACCTCTCACACCTATCACACCTCTCACACCTATCACACCTCTCACACCTCTCACACCTATCACACCTATCACACCTCTCATACCTATCACACCTCTCACACCTCTCACACCTATCACACCTCTCACACCTATCACACCTCTCACACCTATCACACCTATCACATCTCTCACACCTATCACACCTATCACACCTATCACACCTCTCACACCTATCACACCTATCACACCTATCACACCTCTATACCCATTCTGCAATCTGTTAATAAAGTTGTACTTAAGTTATGCTTTTACATTATACTTACTTAATAAGTGAATAGTTCCAAGTCAATCAAAAACGATGAGTTTTATTTACTCAAAACATAATGCGGTTTACAGTCTGTATCTACTTAATTATCTTAAGTTGTACCTAATTTATGCTTTTACATTATACTTACTTAATAAGTGAATAGTTCCAAGTCAATAAAAAACTATGAGTTTTATTTACTCAAAACATAATGCGGTTTTCAGTCTGTATCTACTTAATTATCTTAAGTTATACTTAAGTTATGCTTTTACATTATACTTACTTAATAAGTGAATAGTTCCAAGTCAATCAAAAACTATGAGTTTTATTTACTCAAAACATAATGCGGTTTTCAGTCTGTATCTACTTAATTATCTTAAGTTGTACTTAAGTTATGCTTTTACATTATACTTACTTAATAAGTGAATAGTTCCAAGTCAATCAAAAACTATGAGTTTTATTTACTCAAAACATAATGCGGGTTTCAGTCTGTATCTACTTAATTATCTTAAGTTGTACTTAAGTTATGCTTTTACATTATACTTACTTAATAAGTGAATAGTTCCAAGTCAATCAAAAACTATGAGTTTTATTTACTCAAAACATAATGCGGTTTACAGTCTGTATCTACTTAATTATCTTAAGTTGTACTTAAGTTATGCTTTTACATTATACTTACTTAATAAGTGAATAATTCCAAGTCAATCAAAAACTATGAGTTTTATTTACTCAAAACATAATGCGGTTTACACTCTGTATCTACTTAATTATCTTAAGTTGTACTTAAGTTATGCTTTTACATTATACTTACTTAATAAGTGAATAGTTCCAAGTCAATCAAAAACTATGAGTTTTATTTACTCAAAACATAATGCGGTTTACAGTCTGTATCTACTTAATTATCTTAAGTTGTACTTAAGTTATGCTTTTACATTATACTTACTTAATAAGTGAATAATTCCAAGTCAATCAAAAACTATGAGTTTTATTTACTCAAAACATAATGCGGTTTACACTCTGTATCTACTTAATTATCTTAAGTTGTACTTAAGTTATGCTTTTATATTATACTTACTTAATAAGTGAATAGTTCCAAGTCAATCAAAAACTATGAGTTTTATTTACTCAAAACATAATGCGGTTTACAGTCTGTATCTACTTAATTATCTTAAGTTGTACTTAAGTTATGCTTTTACATTATACTTACTTAATAAGTGAATAATTCCAAGTCAATCAAAAACTATGAGTTTTATTTACTCAAAACATAATGCGGTTTTCAGTCTGTATCTACTTAATTATCTTAAGTTGTACTTAAGTTATGCTTTTACATTATACTTACTTAATAAGTGAATAGTTCCAAGTCAATCAAAAACTATGAGTTTTATTTACTCAAAACATAATGCGGTTTTCAGTCTGTATCTACTTAATTATCTTAAGTTGTACTTAAGTTATGCTTTTACATTATACTTACTTAATAAGTGAATAGTTCCAAGTCAATCAAAAACTATGAGTTTTATTTACTCAAAACATAATGCGGTTTACAGTCTGTATCTACTTAATTATCTTAAGTTGTACTTAAGTTATGCTTTTACATTATACTTACTTAATAAGTGAATAGTTCCAAGTCAATCAAAAACTATGAGTTTTATTTACTCAAAACATAATGCGGTTTACAGTCTGTATCTACTTAATTATCTTAAGTTGTACTTAAGTTATGCTTTTACATTATACTTACTTAATAAGTGAATAATTCCAAGTCAATCAAAAACTATGAGTTTTATTTACTCAAAACATAAGAACACGTCACACGAACTCAAGACATTCAAGTTAGTAGAACTTTCATAGAATATTGAGTATACCCTACTCAAACTAATTGATTATTTTGAACGTGCGGGTTTACAGTGTGGTGTGAATGCGACCTCCCCTGCAGGTGCTATATGTATCATGTATATAGGTCTCTTTAGGAGGAGAGAATTGATGTCACCACCTCTCTGGGGATACTGGACTAGTTTAATGCCCAAGCATTTAAGGAAGGACATGCTGTTCAGCTTGGTTAATGAGTTGCTTCTGGACTTTGTGTGGTCTCACTTTCTACTGACACCCCAGAGCTCTGAAATCTTGATCTTGAAGGGTCTGGTCACTTGTGATATATATATATATATGCATACAGTATATTAAGTTAATAAAAAACGTAACCCTTATGTGGTGTTAGGGTCTCCAGCGACCCGTTTCAAGGTTATAATATGTAATAACTACCATGTAGTTGATTTTATTAGAACAAGGCTTAATGATATCCTCCACAACACTAAGCACAGCAAAACTATGTTTCACGATTTTGAAAATTCTGAAGGTATCTGCAGAAAAAAAGGTACGACTGTGGTGTTAGGGTCATTCTTGACCCGGCAAGGTAAAACTATAATATAAAAATACTAAATATAAATAAATTAAATTATAATAAATATAGTAAACTTTTTTCAGCAGGGCTGAGTTGTCCGCGAACAGGAACAAGTTGCAGTCACAAGCTGACTGTCATTTGCATAAATTAGGAACAGTAGCGATCCTAGTATGCTTCCTTGTGGAACACCACAGCTCACTGGGAGGGGGCGGCGGGGTAGGGTACCGTTTACCTCCACCATCTGTTCTCTCCCCTCCAGGTAGGATTGCATCCAGCTCACTGATAGACTATCAAAACCAATTGCTTTTAGCTTGTCAATCAGAATGGAGTGATTGACAGTGTCGAAGGCCTTTTGTAGGTCCAGCATGACCATGCTGCAGTATTTGCCCATGTCCACCTCTTGTTTGATGTGGTCGTTCAAATAGAGAAGGCATGTGTCAGTGGAGTGGGATGTTCTGAAACCAGATTGGAATTTGAAGATTAGATTATTTTCCGCGAGGTACTTTTCTACCTGTTCGTATACTATTTTTCCCATGACTTTCGAGATGGAGGTAAGAATAGAAACAGGGCGGTAGTTGCCTGGGTCTAATTTGCTGCCCTTTTTGTGCAGGGGGGTTACTCTCGCAATTTTGAAGTCTTTGGGTACGTGTCCCTGTTTTATGGAGAGGTTTATTATGTGTGTGATGACTGGGGTGATGGCGGCTGCTGAGTCTCTGAGGAATTTGGAGGGGATATTGTCATGGCCAGTGGCCTTGTTAGGTTGGAGGGAGCTCAGTTTTTTGAGTACCTCAGCTGTTACCATTTCTTGTTTGAAATCGTCTTTGCGGATCCCTAGGTTATTGTAGTAGGCTATGATGTGTTCTACCCCAATGTAGAACACACACATTGCTCCTTCGAGACGGGATATCAATGGGCCTTAAAATGGTGCAGTGCTGTGTTCCGTCTTGCAATAATAGGAACAATGTCAACAAAACGGTATCTTATTACCGCTTTCCTCCCACATTGTAATTTGTACAGGCAAACTATACTGTCAAATAATGTTATACTGTCAAAACTAAATATTGTGATATTTTTGGCATATCATATATTAGATGGTTAATAGTTTTAATGTTGTATATATCACTACACTGACCATTTTCACATTAACACTGGTGACAAAGTGGGAAAAGGGGGTGGAAGTAGGTCTGCTTTCTCACACATCTTTTTCATATGTTTGGTTGTCTCCTGTAGACCAGTGGTTCTCAAGGGAGGTCCAGGGGGTCCCCTGTAAAACAGGGGATTTTAATTTCACTATAATAATTTCTTCACTAGCGGTTAGCACAATGAAATATGCCTTTGGAATATTAATTCTAATAGGTTTCACTCCTCTGTTATTTCCATACAAGATACAAGATACAAGATACTTTTAATACCACACAACTATGGTTGGTGGTAATCGTTTGCGGTACAGCATGTTATTTAAGCACTGGGACATCAACATGGAACATCAAACGCTCCCCTCCCACCTCCCAATCCCCACAATAAATACATAAATACATACAGGACAGTCACAAAAAGTTATACTGTAACAACACACATATCTTCTTAGATGGATATGATAGACTTAAAATCCTTTTTTCAAAGGTGAATACTGTATTGAGTGAGTGGCCTTCGTAGCATATGTCTGGTTGTATTTAGTCATCTATGAGACATCGTTGTACAAGGATCTGATACAATAATAATAATAATAATATACTGTACGTTTTTCAAGAATCCTTTTGAAGATCAAATCTTGTTTTTCTCACAGTGTACAGGACTGCCTCCATTATGTGGCAAATTGCGTTCACTCACTGATACATTGACATTTTGTGGGACGTTTTCTAGGACACATGTGCACGTCATGTAGCCTATACAGTAGGTACTTCGAAATGGTAAATGGTGCATTTATATAGCACTTATCCAAAGCTCTTTACAATTGTGTTCCTCACATTCACCCATTCACTGACACATTCACACACTGATGGCGGAGGCAACCATGCAAGGTGCCAACCTGCTCATCGGAAGCAATTAGGGGGTTAAGTGTCTTGCTCAAGGACACTAAGACACGTTGACCTGGAGGAACAGGAATCGAACCAGGAACCTTCCGACTGCCAGACAGTGGCTTCTAGCGACGCATCACTCTGCATTTCCCTAAATCATCATCTCAAACAGGCTTTATCCACGTGATCCTGCTTTCACTGCAACATATCAACAACACCATGGCTCTGCTCCCTGCTTGTTATAAAGAAAAGTGTAGCCTACAGTATCTGACCAAAATGTACCAGTAATACTAAAACATTGAATAAAACAAGGTTGGTACATTTACATCTTTTATATGAAATTGTCTTTTTTTGCACAAGATAGGCCTATTTCTAACATAATTTATATCTCAAAGTGAAAAATAGAAGCATAAGTAATATTTCAATTAGTCTGCCTCTTTGATCACCATGATCTTAAAACTAGAATTACAAGTCCTGACCTTGGTTTAAATTGCCTACTTTAAACCCTCTGAAACCTAATGATGAGCCTGTGGATCAGCCGACGTTGCTGTCTTTTGAAGTCTGTAGTGGGATTTAAAACTACCCTGCAGCCAGTGATATCAAATGAACCTTGAGACTGCAAGGAACCCATTGATACCAAACATGTCATACTAGCTTACCGGGAAAAAGGGCTAGATATCGCTCCAATCTCTGGAGAGCAAAAATGCCTATAAGATAAAAATGTTTTACGTGTGATTTGTCGCAATAAACATTTAATTAACATTTTATTTAACCTTTATTTAACCAGGCAGGTAAATTAAGAACAAATTCTTAATTACAATGACGGCCTGGCGAGAGGACCAAAGCAGCGCTCGGAGGGTAACAGGGAAAGGGGACACAAATAAATATATATATATATATACTGTATATTATATATACTATAAAAGAGACAGATGATACATACATCACAGAGGTATAGGGGAAATAATGAAAACATGCACCAAACATATATACACAATACATGAAGCAGAACAGACAATTTACAGTTAAAAGGCTGGGTGACTGCTTTAAACTCTGCAATAGAGTCCTTAAAAGTTGTGAGGGGGATACATTTGTCCATTTTCAAAGTATTTTGCATCTCGTTCCAACTGCTGGAAGCAGCAGATTGGAAGAAGGATTGACCAAAAGAAGTGTTCCCACGGGGGGAACATCGAGCAAGATATGGTGTGCAGCTCTGGTGTCATTCTGTATGTCCCTTGTGTAACCTACTAGTTATCTCAAAGGAGAAAATAATACACTTTAAAAGATAGATGGTGGACATGACATACCACAGTATACACTAGTAGCATCATATACTGTATAACCCTGATATAACTAAGAGTGCACTCAGTAGAGTGCAGACCTCCATCACTTTAACGCTCAACATTTTACTGGGTAGGAAACAAGAGTTGCCTACATACAGTATATATACAGTATATTGTCACATCAGACATAGCCAGTGAATACATACAATATCCACAATGGTGATACTACCTCACATCACAAAACTCTTGACTTGACTTGACTGACTTGACATCACGCTGTCAAATGACATATTTGTCAAGTTTGGTACAAATCGGACAAAGTGTTCATACACATCGCTTCCTGTTTACCATGGGTTTATTTTAGGGATGTTCGATATTGGCTTTTTTACCGATATCCGATATACCGATATTGTCCAACTCTTAATTTCCGATACCGATATCAACCGATACCAATATACGCAGGGTTTCCCCCCACAGAAAACGAAATAATTTCAGGTAACTAACATTACATATCTCTTGTCGTGGAATTAACACAACATTATGCATATCTTTGACAATAAAAGTATGCATTGATGTGTTAATTTCACTGGATGCATTCAACAAGGCATTCTAAATGTAAACATTATCTGTGCATCTCCCCTTTTCTTCTCTCTCTCCCTCTGGTTCTCACTCTCCCTTTCTCTTTTCCCCTCTCTCTCTCTTTCCTTCTCTCTCCCTTATTTATTGTACTTTTCCTTGTATATTATTGCTACTGTAATTTTTTATTTTATTTACTTGTATGCATGTACATAACCTTGTTTTTGTTGCAGATTGTGTTGTTGTTCCACTGTGCCACACAGTCGTGTGTGTACAGCGAGTAGAGGAGGGGACTCAGAACACAGCCCTGGGGGGCCCCTATGTTGAGCGTGATGGATGAGGAGGTGCAGTTGCCTGCTCTCACCACCTGGGGTCTACCCGTCAGGAAGTCCAAGACCCACTGGCAGAGGTCATAGTTCAAGCCCAGGTCCCTGAGCTTGGCTATGAGTTTGGATGGGGACTATGGTATAGCTGAAATCATTGTAGCCATAACCTAAACCTTTATTTCAACCGTCAAGCTGAGCTCATGCTCGCAGTAGCTGCTTCCGGTTTGGCGGTGCTTCAAAATAAAAGTTCCCTATCACACACAAACCGAATGACGCTACTAGAGGGTTGTTTACAGTGCCGCTCTTTCAAGCCATCAGCACTTCAAAATAAAAGCCAGACAATGCCACTGAATTACACCAGCTATATTACTTTGAGGCCCAGCTTTTACTTTAGAGGATATACAACATTAAACTGGATACATGGTAGCGGACAAGTGCCTTTGCTTTTGATAGAGCCATAATCGTATTAAGCGCAGAATTGATAGCTCCCCATATATTTGTCCAGATATTAGTCATAAAAATCAACCATGGTTAAAATAATACCATTAATGGCAACGAGTAGATCGGTAGACAAGAGATTAGATCACATATTAAACATCACATATTATATGATTTTATCTCCCGATAAAATTAAACAACCATAGACTTGGTCCAACGTCCGTTGTTATGTCCAAATCCTTACTAAATAAAAATGGAAATGGAAAATCATCATAGGTCCTTAGGGCAAATGTAGGCCATGAGGAGCTCTGGGTATAATCTTTCTGACTGTACATCTAATGAGATTTAGTTACTGAAAGTTTTACCTGATGGTGGCACTGGAGAAGAGGTTATAGTCACCAAAATCAATAGGGTTTTCCTCTACAGGATGAATGAATGAATGAATGAATGAATGAATGAATGAATGAATGAATGAATGAATGAATGAATGAATGAATGAATGAATGAAAACTTTATTTAACAGATTGCAGAATGGGTACAATACAGTACGGCTCAATACACACAATTGTTAAGGGGATGCAGACCAGAGAAAGACGTTTGTCTTGTTTACATCAGGGTCCCCCATTTTCATTTCATTTTTTTTTATCCACTTTTTCTCCCATTTTCTATTTTTCTCCCATCCCAATTTTCATATCGTCCAATTCAACCCTCCCCTGTCTTCGAACGTTGTTTCTTGCCTCCCACAAGCCGGCTGCAATGTGGACTAAGTCATACATAGCACGAGTCCCCTCCGATACTCGAGGTAACAGCCGTCGCATCTTTTCACCTGCGCGGCTCGATCTTTCAGCGTCGGGGGTCTGGGCTTTGGAGGGGCCCCGCCCCGTCGCTTCTTGATTCTACTGCGCAGGCGCACCAACCGACCTGTAGGAGTCGCTGTCCACAACGCCCGATCCCCACCCTTCAGTTTCCCTCCCCGTAATACGGCCAATGTGTATTACTGTGGACGACCAGCTAAACTGAAAGCAATGTGGAGAGCGGGGCTCGAACAGGAGGAATTCTGTTCGAGCCCAGTCTCCAGTATTCGTTGCGAGCGCCTTGCCCACTGCGCCACGTAGCCGCCCTCCCCATTCTCATTTCATATTGACCTGTGGATGTGGATGTGGATGTTTTCAGCAAATTGCATGGCAATCCAGACACTACTTTTTGAGACATCTTGTTTACAGACAAACAAACAGACAAAAACACAAGCTCCTTGGTAGAGATAATTCTAAGTTGCATTAGAACATACAGAATGTTGTGTTGATGTAATTCCCTCAGTGGCATCGTATGGGAGACTGTTGTCCTGTCTGCTTACTAATTACTAATTGCTATTAAATGATAATATACCTGTAATTTCCATTACACAGAAGGATTTATTTTGCATCATTGGAGAATACACTACAATTTACAGAGCCTGGCTTTGGCCAAATAAAATCTGTATTATATAGGCCAATTATGAACATTATTTACTTCAGAGAATGTATGAAACACAACTGTGTGTTCATACGATTCACATATTCTGCGTCGTGCATGATAATTGATAATTAGTGTGCATAAATAAAATGTGTGACATTATTATCTGATGGTGTGAGAATTATTAAATAAATAATCAGAATGATTTAATCAATTACAGTAGGCCACATTACTGTAGGTTTTCATCATTATTGAGTTCTGCTTCCTACCATCCTTTCCTACCATACCAGTATCTCTTCTCACCCTCGCATGGGTTTATCTTGTCTCCCATCTTTATTGCAGCATTTTGTGCGAAAGACAATTCCTACAGGAGTCACTTTATGTTTTATCTGTTGCAATTCTAAAGTAAGCCATAGGCTATTTGCACCATTACTCGCATACGTGGGAGAAGGAGTGGATCTGGAGGAGTACAAGCGAGGCCTCCCAATAAAGGCCTCCCAAATAGGCTAAGATATGCCTGTTTGTTTGTTTTTTTAGGAAGGTTTAGGGATTCTTGGAAGGTCAGGGCAAGCAGTTAGACAATATATAGAGAAGATACGTCATACATATTACATCATACAGTATGCATGTTCTTATTCTTAAACTAGTATACTGTAAGTCGCTCTGTTGGTCCATCTGTCTGTCAGTCCGTCCCCAAAAATGTATGTTGTAAAACAAACAAAAATGAGGATCTGTCTGTTTGTAGTGTTATTGTTTTGGTACACTTTCCACAATTAGGCTAAAGATCCAACCTTTAAGCAAAGTTTTCCTCCTACCACTCTTTTCGACTTTTTGGCTGGGCTATGTTATGTCACTTCGTAATGTCATACCAATCTTATCAATATAAAAGTGATACATGAAACTATATGACCATTTTTAATAGTTTTTTCTATTCCTCCTAAACCATTCACCCAACCCCCATGACACGGGGCATTTAGGGACCAGCATTGTGTTTTACTGGTGGGCCAAACCACCATGTGCAATCAAGTTTCATAAAAATGTTGACACTTTCTTAAATATCTATGTAGAATCTATGAAGAAATATAGAGAGACATATACAGTAAGCTTGGACTAATCTAGTCCACAGGTTTACAGATTGTTACTGACATTGGCACAGTGAACGATGCATCTACAGAGCATACAATTACAACATGTACCCATTTATGGACAGGGATGTACATTAAAACAAAGAGTATGTTACCAAGACAGAACAGGTGTGTAAGTATTATGTGAAATAAATTACAAATGGCCACCAAATATTACCAGTGATTATTAGTAGTACAATCATTCAAGGAAAGTTATGGCAGTTGCAACACCATGTCAAAAGCAATTGATCACATTAGAAAATACTTACAGGGGTGGGCCTGAGTAGAGTAGAGGTCTAAGCACTCTCCTACCACCGCAGAGAAAGGGTTCATTTCCTGGCAGCAGAACGGACCTCCGGCTTGGTCAGTCGTCCCTACGGACACAATTTGCAGTGTTCATGGGTGGGAAGCTGGTGGGATATGAGTCCTGGTCATTGCAATAGTGACTCCTACTGGCCGGTGGCGCTGGCACGTTTTCCCTGTGAAACTTCTACAGTAGCTGTCAGGTGAAAAGAAGCAGCTGGCAACTACACATATATAAGATATTCCTTTATTGATCCCCTTGGGGGAAATTCAGGCATCATAGCAGCATGGGGGAGGGGGGGGGTACAGGTATGGGCATGGTAATAGTAGAAGACATAAATGCAGGCAATACAATTATAGTACAGTAGAAAAGTAAAAATAGGCAGTGTAAACAATATAATTAGTTTCAGTTTATTTATTAGAGAGGGACAGCGTACATTAAGGAACATTTTATAAATAGAATGTAAATGTACCCAAGTGTAGCCAAAAGGCTAGTTTACATTGGCAGTCCCCCTTGCCATAAATAATGAGCTAGTACCTAGTACAAAAAAGATTAAAATACAAGTACAAACACATTAGCAATAACATACAACATTTTATATACACAGCAATATACACAGTTCAATCCCCACATAGTATACACATCAGTGTTCACATAATTGGTTATCTATCAACCAATTCCTAATTAACTCTGAATATACGCAAATGAGCAAGTAGGCAGTGTCATCAAAGGTGCAGATGAGGGTCTATATGTAATATGATACATTACAATATATATGGTTACAATAAACACTAGAATCTAAATATATAATATGAGTGAGTAAAGTATACAGTATACACAGGTGCAGTATACTGTACGTAAGGTACCCTAACCGGTGTGATATACGTTATATGTTATACGTTGTAGTCAGACACACTCAGTGATCAGATATTCCTAGTACAGTAGTTCTCAAGTTCTGCTGCCGTTAGTTCTTCGGCTGCTGGCAGTGGTCCCTGCCCACTGCTGTGGAGCCTGATGGCCGCAGGTATGAAGGACTGGCCGAGGCGGTTAGTGATGTGTCGGGGGGGGGTATGAGTCTGTGGCTGAATGTGCTTCTCATCTTGACTAGCTCATCATAGAGGGGGTGGGAGGGATTGTCCAGGATAGTGGCCAGCTTCCTTCTCATCCTCCTCTCCGCCACCACCTCTAGTCTGACCAGACCAACACAAGGATTCAATGTCCCCAATTACATCACTGGTGTGTGAGAATATGTGCATAAATCAGCATTGTTTTTTGGTGAAGAGCCACCAAATGACCTCAAAGACATAGCCCATATACAGTAATATATAATAATAATGATAACATCAATATTACTGGTATGGAGCTGGTTTCTAGTTACTTTGCCCTACTTTCGATTTTCCTAAAATGAAGACATAGTTGTTGCACATGTCGACTATGCTTGCACCTCATGGTACCAAAGCACCTCAAAGGCACTAAAAACAAGATTACAAACATCACAAAACAAACTGCTCAGACTACTGCTTAACCTCACCCTTAAAACCAACCTCACCCCTGCCCACTTTGACAACCTAGGATGGCTTAGAGTAGACGACAGAGTACAGCAACTTGCAATGGGCCTGGTCTACAAGATACACGACTACACCACTAAGGTACCCATGTACAATACCCACCTATCCGAACCCCTTCCAATGTACAGTTCCCCCCCCCCCCCCCCAGGCCCCCACTCAACCCGACCCCACCTACCCAACCTCCTTCAATGTACAGTTTCTTCCCCCTCAAATGTATATTCAAATGTAATGTATATACTCTCTTTTTAGAAACTGTCTATTAATCAGAGTTTCCAACGCCAGGCGTTGTACTCTTAAACAGTACTCTATATTTGTATATCTGGTATGTCATAAATGTCTGGATGTAACAGTAGGCCTACTGTCTATCTGTATGTCATATGTTATGATGAATTGAAAATGGGGTACCCTGATGTAAACAAGACGAAAGTTTTTCTCTGGTCTGCATCCCCTTAACAATTGTGTGTATTGAGCCGTCCTGTATTGTACCCATTCTGCAATCTGTTAATACAATTTTCAATCAATCAATCAATCAATCAATCAATCAATCAATCAATCAATCAATCAATCAATCAATCAATCAATCAATCAATCAATCAATCAATCAATCAATCAATCAATCAATCAATCAATCAATCAATGGGTGCCTTGAAGCTATCATTTCAATCTATAGTCCTATGTACTGTACATAGCTATTTAATCAGTGATTGGCCTCGCCCTCTAGCTGTATCTATTGTGATCAGTGATCACCAGATATCATCGTTATCACACATTAGACAATGGCTCTACTACTAGAAGACAAAGGCAATTTTAATGTGTGATTTGATTGGTCTAGAACTTCTGGGGCATGCTGGCAGACAGTGGAAGTCCTACTGTCAACAGACTGTAAACCTGATTAACATCACTATTGTAACCGAGGAATAGTCCGCCTATACAGTACTTTTACACTATAGTAATATAAAATCACGGGAGACTTGATAGGTTATCATCAACAAAACAGGGTTTCCTTTATTTAATTTACAGTTGAATTTGACTTGTGTGTGTTAACTTGTGTAATGTTAATTGTGTGTATTGAGCCGTACCGTATTGTACCCATTCTGCAATATGTTAATAAAGTTTTCAATCAATCAATCAAAAAATGCTGTTTGTTTACACAGTCATACATAACGTTAGTTAGCTAGCAAGCAAGCTATGCAGTAGGCCTACCATAGGCTTACCTTTGCCAATGGACCGGACAGATTTGAAGAAAGATCCACAGTAAAAAGTTAAAATCCAGGAAAAGACCTGCGGCCGAAAATAAACCTCTTGCCTTTTGAAATATCTCCAACAAAAGCTCCTCTGTTTAGCCCAACCAGTTAGCCATTCAGTTAGCCATTCAGTTGCGACTTGCTTGTAGTTATCGTTTCAACATTAAAAGTGCATTGTCCCTTCCTGGCCTGGTGATGACGTCACGTTTAGCTTTTAATGTGATTTGATTGGTCAATCTGGCGGGGACTTTTTTTTTTTTTTATTGTTATTATTTTTTTCCTTCTTTTTTCATTTTTTCCAATTCCCAATCCCCTTCCTGGTCGTTGCGCACTCTACCCCCTATCGTCGTTCCGGGAGGGTGGAGACTATCAGTATCACATGCTTCCTCCGACACATGTGTACCCAGCCCACTGCTTCTTTTCACCTGGCAGCGCGGACTCTCACTGGGAGAGTGTAACGTGTGGAAGGTCACACTACCTCTCTTAGATCCTTCCCTTGCTGTGCAGGCGCCCCAACCGAACTGTAGGAGTCGCTGTTTACAACGACCAGGACCCACCCTCGCCGGGTTTCCCACCCTCTAACACTGCCAATTGTGTTAGTATGGACGGTCGGCCAACCCGGAAGCACCACAGCTGGATTCGATCCCACTGTCTCTGTGGTGGTAGACAGACACTTAGTCCGCTGCACTACCCGGCCGCACCAGGCGGAAAATTTGAAGAAGAATATAGCTGCTTGGCTGCCCTAACCTAGAACCAAGCTGCGACAGTGTTAAGGCGTAGGCCCTAAGCCCAACCCATTGAATTAAGCTAGAATCTTATTGGCTAACAAATGTAACTAGGAAGCGAGAAAAAGACAACCCGCCCTAATTCTCAAAGCTTCATGTACATATACCTGTTATGTCTTATTCTTATTACTTGTATTATTGCACAAATGTCTTATTCTCATCCTATTGGATACTTATTATTTTTTTTTATATATTTTTTTAAATTATTTTTTAAACAAACACATAAACATAACAACATAAAATTAGATATACAAGCATTAATTAACAGTGCACATCCAATGAAATTACCATTTAAATAAATGTAATATACAAGGTATACACCTAATGCTTGCTATACACACATTCATGTCATTCGAGTCATTCCTGGCAACAATTAATGAAGTTGTGTCCTCCTTCACCAAGATGAGGAGTCAAAAGAGAAGAAATAAGGACACGTTGCCCTGGTTGAATGATGAATGTAGGAGACATGTGAGGATTCGCCAGTCCCTGGACCCTTTTTCCCTGTCTACTCTCCTCAACAGCCCCCACCCTTGCAGGAACTTTTCCCTGCCTCCTACTCTCCTCAACAGCCCCCACCTTTGGACTTTCTTATACTCTTGGCGTTTTTATTGTCTCCTGTGTTGTTTAACTGTGTTCTGTCTTTAGTCTCGTTTCCCTTTGTAATTATTTATTAGTTCCTTGTATGTTTTGTTTACTCTGTCTAGTGTTCAGTCTTCTTGTGTAGTTAGTTCTGTTTGCTTCCCTGTTTATTTTCCCCATTGGTCTGGTGTTTTCCTGTAGCCCTGTTAGTTCTGCCTTTTCCCTCTTGTGTGTCTCATTTTGCTAATTGCCCTGCTGTCTCTCTAGTGTTAATTGTTTCCCCTATATCTGGTGTGTGTTCCCTACTCTTATTGTCGGTTCATTGTTTCGGTTCCATGTTTGATATCCTCGTCCCTGTTTCATGTGCTGTTCTCCTGTGTTCATAGTAAGTTTCCCAGTGTCATTTAGTGTTGTGTTTTTGGACTTGCTCTCTTTTTTGAGATTATTCTTTGTTTTGTATTTTGCCCTCTGCCAGTCTTAGCTGAGCTATACCTTGTTTTGTTTTGCTACTGCCTTGGAAGTATTTTTGTTACACTTCACCCCTGGCTCGAAGTGTTCGAATTAAAGGAGCAGTGCTCATTTTTGACAATCTACCTTTACCTCTCCCTCATATCTGTTTGCGCCTGGGCCCTCTGCTAACAATCCCTAACAGAATGAACCGACCATGTCTGGACCCAGCGAACAGAACGAGGGAGGCTTTGAGCGCCTTGGAGGCGTTCAGACTGGGGGATGTACCTTCCTCCTCCTTGGAGGAGAGGAAGGAGGTTTTGCGTCTGCTCTATTCTCTCAGGGAGTGGCACCCTGAGCTGGCCCCACAGCTGGAGGACCATGGCAGACACTGGATCAAGTGCCTATTCCAGCCTCCAGCCTCCAGTCAAGCCAAGCTACTGCTGGTAAGGCCTCTACCACCAGCATAGCCTCACCTGCTAGGGTACCTACTGCTAGCACCTCTGCCCTGCCTGCTAGACCCACGGTGTGTGTAGCAGTTAGCTTAGGCCCCGCAGCTCTCACTTCTCAGGCAGCTAGCACTGGCCTTATAGCTAACCCTGCCCCTGTGGTTAGCCTAGCCCTTGTAGCTTCGTCAGCTAGCTCGTTCCCTATGGCCCCTGTTTCTCTGGTCTCCGTTCCTTGGTCTGGCCCTCCAGCCAGTGTTTACTACCCTGCTAGAACAGTAATCAGGATGGGTTATACCCATGTTACTCCGACTAACCCTTTAGCCTCGTCTGCTAGAGCCCCTGCTGCTAGCATCTCAGTCGCGTCCGCTAGAGCCCCTGCTGCTAGCGCCTTAGCCTCGCCGGCTAGTGTAGCACCTACAGCTAGCACTCGAACCCTCTCGGCTAGTGCACCCTCCGCAGCTTGTACAGGCCCTGCAGCTAGCACTGCCAGGGCAGCTAACCCAGCCGCTACTGCTAGCCTAGCGTCCCCAGCTAATGCTGCTAACCCCAGTCCTGTTAACGTTGCTCAGGTTGTTAGCTCAACCGTTAGCCTAGCGCCCTCAGCTAGTGCTGCTAACCCCAGCCCTGTTAACATTGCTCAGGCTGTTAGCTCAGCCGTTAGCCTAGCATCCCCAGCTAGTGCTGCTAACCCTAGCTCTGTTAACGTTGCTCAGGTTGTTAGCTCAGCC
Source organism: Notolepis coatsorum (assembly GCF_963971535.1). Taxonomy (NCBI): domain Eukaryota; kingdom Metazoa; phylum Chordata; class Actinopteri; order Aulopiformes; family Paralepididae; genus Notolepis; species Notolepis coatsorum. The sequence continues at coordinate 51,372,244 of NC_140172.1, read as the reverse complement.
GTTACTCTAACTTCTCCAGCTAGTTCTGCTAACTCTCGCCCTGTGAACACTGCCCAGGCTGTTAGCCCAGCCGTTAGCCTAGCTTCGGCAGCTAGTAATGCTAACCCCAGCTCTGCTAACACAGTCCAGGCTTTCTCAACTAGCTCAGCATTGACTGCTAGTTTAGCCTCTTCTGCTAGCAACTTAGCACCTAAAGCTAGCACCTCAGCTCTCCCTGCTAGCCCAGGCCCTGTAGCCCCTGTAGCCAATATAGCCGTGTCAGCTGCTTCCTTAGCTTCCCCTGTTAGGTTAGCCACTGCTAGTTCTACAGGCCCTACAGCTAAACCTTTGGCTTCCTCAGTTAGGAGACTCAGTGTGGTTCCGGCCCTTAGTACAGGCTTAGCTCCCCCTGCTACTGCTAGCAAGTCTAGAAAGGCTAGTAAAGCCCTCACAGTTAGCAGGGCTTCTTCAGTAAACTTAGCCTCTACTGCCAGCCTAGCCCCTGTTAGCTTAGCCCCAGGTGCTACGCCCGGCCCGGTCTCCACGCCCGGTCCGGCTCCCACGCCTGACCCGGCCTCCTCGACTGGTCCCGGCTCCTCGACTGATTCCGGCTCCTCGACTGGCCCCGGCTCTTCGTCTGGTCCAGCTCTTCGCCGTGGTCGTCGCCGTGGTCTACGCCGTGGTCTACGCCGTGGTCAGCACCGAGGTCGATCTGCACCTGGAGGGTCATCTGGTCCCGTCTCCTCATCTGGTCCCGTCTCATCTGGTCCCGTCTCATCTGGTCCCGGTTCGTCGTCTGGTCCCGTCTCCTCATCTGGTCCCGGCTCGTCATCTGGTCCCGGCTCGTCATCTGGTCCCGGCTCGTCATCTGGTCCCGGCTCTTCGTCTGGTCCCGGCTCTTCATCTGGTCCCGACTCCTCTTCTGGTCCAGTCCGACTCCGTGGTCTACGCCGTGATCGTCATCTGCGGAGACCCCCATCCGGGGTTCTGCGCCCGGTCCCGAGGTCTACACCTGGGGTGGTCCCCGTCGGGGGTCCTGCTCCGAGGTCGTTGCCTTCGCACCTCTGCTCCGGCTCGTCTGGTCTGGTCCCGAGTCCGGCACTTGGAGGAGCCCCTGCTTGGGGTCCTACTCCGGGCCTGTCACCCTCGCCCCTTTGCTCCAGAACCCCTCATCGGCCTTTTGTCCCTGCTGCCAGTTCCCCTCGACCCCCTCATCGGCCCTCTGTCCCTGCTACCAGTTCCCCTCAACCCCCTCATCGGCCCTCTGTCCCTGCTACCAGTTCCCCTCGACCCCCTCACTGTGTCCCTGTCCCTGTTCCCATCTCTAGCCCCCCTCTCCTGGCCTCTGTCCCCGTCTCCGGTCCTCCTGATCCCGTTCTCCCCTCTCCGGCCCCGTTCCTCTGCCCCGTTTCTCCTGTGTCCCTCCTGGGTTCCTGTCACCGCTCCCCTGCCACGGTGTCGCTCGTCCCGGCCTTGTCCGTCTTGACTTTTTTTTCCCCCGGCCTCTCCCTGTGTTCTCCCGGCCCCCTGTCCTGCCCGTTCCCGGACGGGCCCTTTGGACGTCTGGGAGCCGTCTGTGGAGGGGGGGGTACTGTGAGGATTCGCCAGTCCCTGGACCCTTTTTCCCTGTCTACTCTCCTCAACAGCCCCCACCCTTGCAGGTACTTTTCCCTGCCTCCTACTCTCCTCAACAGCCCCCACCTTTGGACTTTCTTATACTCTTGGCGTTTTTATTGTCTCCTGTGTTGTTTAACTGTGTTCTGTCTTTAGTCTAGTTTCCCTTTGTAATTATTTATTAGTTCCTTGTATGTTTTGTTTACTCTGTCTAGTGTTCAGTCTTCTTGTGTAGTTAGTTCTGTTTGCTTCCCTGTTTATTTTCCCCATTGGTCTGGTGTTTTCCTGTAGCCCTGTTAGTTCTGCCTTTTCCCTCTTGTGTGTCTCATTTTGCTAATTGCCCTGCTGTCTCTCTAGTGTTAATTGTTTCCCCTATATCTGGTGTGTGTTCCCTACTCTTATTGTCGGTTCATTGTTTCGGTTCCATGTTTGATATCCTCGTCCCTGTTTCATGTGCTGTTCTCCTGTGTTCATAGTAAGTTTCCCAGTGTCATTTAGTGTTGTGTTTTTGGACTTGCTCTCTTTTTTGAGATTATTCTTTGTTTTGTATTTTGCCCTCTGCCAGTCTTAGCTGAGCTATACCTTGTTTTGTTTTGCTACTGCCTTGGAAGTATTTTTGTTACACTTCACCCCTGGCTCGAAGTGTTCGAATTAAAGGAGCAGTGCTCATTTTTGACAATCTACCTTTACCTCTCCCTCGTATCTGTTTGCGCCTGGGCCCTCTGCTAACAATCCCTAACAGAATGAACCGACCATGTCTGGACCCAGCGAACAGAACGAGGGAGGCTTTGAGCGCCTTGGAGGCGTTCAGACTGGGGGATGTACCTTCCTCCTCCTTGGAGGAGAGGAAGGAGGTTTTGCGTCTGCTCTATTCTCTCAGGGAGTGGCACCCTGAGCTGGCCCCACAGCTGGAGGACCATGGCAGACACTGGATCAAGTGCCTATTCCAGCCTCCAGTCAACCCAAGCTACTGCTGGTAAGGCCTCTACCACCAGCATAGCCTCACCTGCTAGGGTACCTACTGCTAGCACCTCTGCCCTGCCTGCTAGACCCACGGTGTGTGTAGCAGTTAGCTTAGGCCCCGCAGCTCTCACTTCTCAGGCAGCTAGCACTGGCCTTATAGCTAACCCTGCCCCTGTGGTTAGCCTAGCCCTTGTAGCTTCGTCAGCTAGCTCGTTCCCTATGGCCCCTGTTTCTCTGGTCTCCGTTCCTTGGTCTGGCCCTCCAGCCAGTGTTTACTACCCTGCTAGAACAGTAATCAGGATGGGTTATACCCATGTTACTCCGACTAACCCTTTAGCCTCGTCTGCTAGAGCCCCTGCTGCTAGCATCTCAGTCGCGTCCGCTAGAGCCCCTGCTGCTAGCGCCTTAGCCTCGCCGGCTAGTGTAGCACCTACAGCTAGCACTCGAACCCTCTCGGCTAGTGCACCCTCCGCAGCTTGTACAGGCCCTGCAGCTAGCACTGCCAGGGCAGCTAACCCAGCCGCTACTGCTAGCCTAGCGTCCCCAGCTAATGCTGCTAACCCCAGTCCTGTTAACGTTGCTCAGGTTGTTAGCTCAACCGTTAGCCTAGCGCCCTCGGCTAGTGCTGCTAACCCCAGCCCTGTTAACATTGCTCAGGCTGTTAGCTCAGCCGTTAGCCTAGCATCCCCAGCTAGTGCTGCTAACCCCAGCTCTGTTAACGTTGCTCAGGTTGTTAGCTCAGCCGTTACTCTAACTTCCCCAGCTAGTTCTGCTAACTCTCGCCCTGTGAACACTGCCCAGGCTGTTAGCCCAGCCGTTAGCCTAGCTTCGGCAGCTAGTAATGCTAACCCCAGCTCTGCTAACAAAGTCCAGGCTTTCTCAACTAGCTCAGCATTGACTGCTAGTTTAGCCTCTTCTGCTAGCAACTTAGCACCTAAAGCTAGCACCTCAGCTCTCCCTGCTAGCCCAGGCCCTGTAGCCCCTGTAGCCAATATAGCCGTGTCAGCTGCTTCCTTAGCTTCCCCTGTTAGGTTAGCCACTGCTAGTTCTACAGGCCCTACAGCTAAACCTTTGGCTTCCTCAGTTAGGAGACTCAGTGTGGTTCCGGCCCTTAGTACAGGCTTAGCTCCCCCTGCTACTGCTAGCAAGTCTAGAAAGGCTAGTAAAGCCCTCACAGTTAGCAGGGCTTCTTCAGTAAACTTAGCCTCTACTGCCAGCCTAGCCCCTGTTAGCTTAGCCCCAGGTGCTACGCCCGGCCCGGTCTCCACGCCCGGTCCGGCTCCCACGCCTGACCCGGCCTCCTCGACTGGTCCCGGCTCCTCGACTGATTCCGGCTCCTCGACTGGCCCCGGCTCTTCGTCTGGTCCAGCTCTTCGCCGTGGTCGTCGCCGTGGTCTACGCCGTGGTCAGCACCGAGGTCGATCTGCACCCGGAGGGTCATCTGGTCCCGTCTCCTCATCTGGTCCCGTCTCCTCATCTGGTCCCGTCTCATCTGGTCCCGTCTCATCTGGTCCCGGTTCGTCGTCTGGTCCCGTCTCCTCATCTGGTCCCGTCTCCTCATCTGGTCCTGGCTCGTCATCTGGTCCCGGCTCTTCGTCTGGTCCCGGCTCTTCATCTGGTCCCGACTCCTCTTCTGGTCCAGTCCGACTCCGTGGTCTACGCCGTGATCGTCATCTGCAGAGACCCCCATCCGGGGTTCTGCGCCCGGTCCCGAGGTCTGCACCTGGGGTGGTCCCCGTCGGGGGTCCTGCTCCGAGGTCGTCGCCTTCGCACCTCTGCTCCGGCTCGTCTGGTCCGGTCCCGAGTCCGGCACTTGGAGGAGCCCCTGCTTGGGGTCCTACTCCGGGCCTGTCACCCTCGCCCCTTTGCTCCAGAACCCCTCATTGGCCCTTTGTCCCTGCTGCCAGTTCCCCTCGACCCCCTCATCGGCCCTCTGTCCCTGCTACCAGTTCCCCTCAACCCCCTCATCGGCCCTCTGTCCATGCTACCAGTTCCCCTCGACCCCCTCACCGTGTCCCTGTCCCTGTTCCCATCTCTAGCCCCCCTCTCCTGGCCTCTGTCCCCGTCTCCGGTCCTCCTGATCCCGTTCTCCCCTCTCCGGCCCCGTTCCTCTGCCCCGTTTCTCCTGTGCCCCTCCTGGGTTCCTGTCACCGCTCCCCTGCCACGGTGTCGCTCGTCCCGGCCTTGTCCGTCCTGACTTTTTTTCCCCCCGGCCTCTCCCTGTGTTCTCCCGGCCCCCTGTCCTGCCCGTTCCCGGACGGTCCCTTTTGACGTCTGGGAGCCGTCTGTGGAGGGGGGGTACTGTGAGGATTCGCCAGTCCCTGGACCCTTTTTCCCTGTCTACTCTCCTCAACAGCCCCCACCCTTGCAGGTACTTTTCCATGCCTCCTACTCTCCTCAACAGCCCCCACCTTTGGACTTTCTTATACTCTTGGCGTTTTTATTGTCTCCTGTGTTGTTTAACTGTGTTCTGTCTTTAGTCTCGTTTCCCTTTGTAATTATTTATTAGTTCCTTGTATGTTTTGTTTACTCTGTCTAGTGTTCAGTCTTCTTGTGTAGTTAGTTCTGTTTGCTTCCCTGTTTATTTTCCCCATTGGTCTGGTGTTTTCCTGTAGCCCTGTTAGTTCTGCCTTTTCCCTCTTGTGTGTCTCATTTTGCCAATTGCCCTGCTGTCTCTCTAGTGTTAATTGTTTCCCCTATATCTGGTGTGTGTTCCCTACTCTTATTGTCGGTTCATTGTTTGATATCCTCGTCCCTGTTTCATGTGCTGTTCTCCTGTGTTCATAGTAAGTTTCCCAGTGTCATTTAGTGTTGTGTTTTTGGACTTGCTCTCTTTTTTGAGATTATTCTTTGTTTTGTATTTTGCCCTCTGCCAGTCTTAGCTGAGCTATACCTTGTTTTGTTTTGCTACTGCCTTGGAAGTATTTTTGTTACACTTCACCCCTGGCTCGAAGTGTTCGAATTAAAGGAGCAGTGCTCATTTTTGACAATCTACCTTTACCTCTCCCTCGTATCTGTTTGCACCTGGGCCCTCTGCTAACAATCCCTAACAGAACAGATGAAAGTAAGAGACCTTCTGCTCAAAACATTTCTGAATTCTGGCCTGGCTGACAGGCAGACAGACAGACAGAAATTCACTTCAATGAGGAATCAAGTAATATATACTATGCGAATGGCCAAAGCAAATTATTTCATGGACATGATCAAAGATGCTAAAGGGAATGGAAAGATAATTTGGCAACATATTAATAAACTAATTGGTAGACAAAACAAACATAACGACAAAAAATTAGAACTCAAAATTAATAATGAATTAGTGAAAACCCCACTAACTCTAGCCACCCAATTCAACTGTTTCTTTTTGGATTCTGTCCAGGAGATAACACAGTGTTTTACCCCATCTGATGCCATCCATAGCACTATTAATCATGCACAACCTATTTTTAATTTAGAGGAAATAACAGAGCTGGAGGTGACCAATATCATTGGTACACTAAATAGTTCCAAAGCTAAGGACGCCTATGGACTTGATACCAATTTCTTGAAAACCCATATAGAATCTTTGGTCCCCCCAATCACACATCTGGTCAATCTGTCCTTCAGGGAATCAACTGTTCCTTCAGCATTGAAGGTGGCCACGGTTGCCCCAATCTTTAAATCTGGTCAAAAAAATGACATTACTAACTACCGGCCAATCAGTATTCTCCCGGTCATATTTAAAGTAGCTGAGAAGTGGGTAGTAAAGCTATTGAATGAACACCTAAATAAAAGTTGTACCCTATTGCACCCCATGCAATTCGGGTTCCGCGCCCATCATTCAACAGAATCAGCTAACTGTATGTTCTTAGAAAAAGTTAAATACTCACTGGACACACATTACTGTGTTGGTGCCGTCTTCATTGATCTGAAGCGGGCATTTGATACTGTCAACCACCAGGTTCTATTGTCCAAACTCAGACATTTTAATTTCTCTGAAAGAGCTCTATTGTGGATGAAATCATATCTATCCAGTAGAAAGCAATGTGTTTGTGTTGATGGTGTCAAATCTCCCTACCTTGACTGTTATACAGGCCTTCCACAGGGTTCAAGTCTTGGGCCAATACTGTTCTCATTATTTATCAATGACCTACCTGATGCATGCCATAACACCAATGTCCAAATGTATGCTGACGACTGTGTAATCTTTACATCTGCAAAATCAACACAAGACGCCTCTGTAACCCTGACATCTGCAATGACCCATGTTCAAAACTGGCTAACAAAATCATGTCTTTCACTAAACACCAAAAAAACAGTGTGTATGATGTTCACAAAGTCACCAATAGAGGTCACTCACTCTAATGTGTTTCTGGGAGAGGCGGAGCTGGACATTGTAAAGGAGTTCAAGTATCTTGGGGTCACATTGGACTCTACATTGACCTTCAAAAGTCACGTAAAGAAAGTAACAAACAGTCAAGTTTAACATAGAAAACTTCAGGCAGATCACGCCCTGCCTACCAGTTAATGCTGCAAGGATGTTCATGCATTCAATGATTCTATCACACATCGAGTACTGTTTTATTAACTGGTCTCTTTCATATGTCACTACTCTTACACCAATAGAATTACTCTACAAAAAAGCCATAAAAGTATTTGATAGGAAACCAAATTCATTTCATCACTGTAATATCTTAAAAAAACATAACATGCTAAGCTTCGTGAATTTCCAAGTTTTTAAATATACTTGCTTCATGTACAAGGTTCTGCATGGACTTGCCCCTCCCCCATTGAATGAGTTCATCCAACAAAAAGGAGACACTGGCATTACCACCAGGGCCATCAGTAGAGGGGACTGTAAGGTGCCTTTTCGGTATACTACCTTTGCAAAAACTGTGTTCTCTGTTAAAGGTGGTAACTACTGGAATAACCTACCAGTTGCGATTAGAGTGCCCCACATACTCCATGTTCAAGACCCATCTTAAACTGCATCTCAAGGCAAACCAGAACTGTGATAATTTTTAATCTAATTTAGTAATGTAACTTGTTTTATTGTTGTTTTTATCATTGATTGTCACAATGCTTTTACCTTAAACAGGCTATTTATTGATTGAAAGAGTTTTTATGTCTCCTGTTTAGGGACTACGGGGTGTAAATTAGCTCTTGCTACAACACTGCATGTCTACATTTTGTATTCTGTACTTGATGTTCATTGACGTGTGTTGTCCCTACCAAATAAACTATCAAATCAAATATGCTCTCGCTCGCTCCCCCCCCCCGGGCCCCCCCCCCCTTGGATAATCCATCCATTATCATTCGCTCCTAACCAGGCACTACCATTCAAATGCTAGTTTTTATTCTCTCCACCACTTCTAACAACCTTGTAATTTTGGATTCACTGAGACCCAAAATTCTTGCTGTAGATATTTCTAGATAAATCACTTCGAGATATGTAAGAATCCAGACCTTCCGGCACATTTTTTCCGGTTGAAACCATCGTGATGCTATCAGCTTTTTAGCCACTGTGATACCAGATAAAACCAATCTCTTTAGCTGTAGGGCCTATAGGGACTGCAAACTCGAAAACATCATTCAACAGTAATACAGAGGGGTGTACAGGTATATTCAGAGTTAAGAGATTTGATAAATGTCTTATTCTCATCCTATTGGATTCTTATTATTGTATTATTGTATTATTGCATTATTGTATTATTGCACAATCGTTGCGGGCAAGACCCCCCGCATTTCACTGTATGCTTGTATGCCGTGACAAATGAAACTCTTGACTTGACTTGACTATCCGGTGTTCGTATAACCTCACCCTCACTAAGCGGAGGTAATCCACCCTGCTACATACACACTGTAGTTTGTAGCTTATTACACACTAAACATTGCGCATTTCCAAAATAATCCAGTATTTTTCCATAGATTGCGAGATAAAACGTGTTATGTGCAATAAGCCCGAATTGTTCTTGTTGATTCCCTGAAACCCCAAATACTCCCAAATCAAAGGGTTATAGCATAATACCTTCACAAAATCATCAAGGGGGGGAAAGGGCGTTTTAACACAAAACTGTGATTGTTAGAAAAACACGTTTCAGGTTCGGTAAAATAGACATAGAATATACCTTACCTTAGCCAGAAGGTATCCCAAAAAGAATAATTCCAAGTGATCGCATCTCCATCGCGATTACCAGTGTATATGTCTATACACTTTTTGATGGTAAAATACGCTTCGGCAACGGAATTTCGAGGCGATTGAATCTCCGTTCAAGCAGGAGGAGGAGCCCTTACCAAAAAAAAAAAGGAAAATACTGCCACCTGGTGATATTCGATCGGCATTGCAATTCCAACATATACAAATGAGCCAGGGACGGCTAGAACGATCCGGATGATGATTTAGAACGGGGATCAGAGGAAAAAAATAAAAAGGATCTAAAAACAAGTTTACTCGTTATTGGCGCTGAATGTGTTAAATGGCAGAGCAACCACCTGGTCGACCTTTCGCTTGACCTCCATGGTGGAAATATGTGAAACGTTTTACTTATGTTTGACTGATTTTCTCACATCAGGTTAATAAACTGACAGTTGGATTGGTTTCACCACAAATACCGGGAAGAGGACAATGAAACAACAACAAAGACTCTATGATGTTCTGAGTCACTCAATATATTTGACTGTATGGTTAAAGGCCAAGGTATGCTTTGAAAATAGTAATTGAACACTTTCAATATATCTGCCAAATTGAATCTCACACCTGAGCATAGAGGGAGCTGAGCCTGTACAGGTAAGTAGGCTTTATATATATATTAGGGCTGTCCCCGACTAAGGATTTGGATAGTCGACTATGATTGGCCAAAATTTGCCGTTAGTCGACTATTAGTCGACTTAAATTTTGTATTTTAATTTTTTAAGTATAATATATATATATATATATATATATATATATATATATATATATATATATATATATATATATTGTATCCTTCCATTTGGGCTGTGGGGGGTGCTTAATGTTTGAAGGAGTCGATTGAAGGCTTCTTGTCCTCTGCAAAAGCATGCAATTGGTCCACTGATGGATACATCTTGATATTTGTCTAGTCTAGTGTGTTCATTAGATGGGTGAAATCCTCTTTCAGTGCCTCTGTGCCTGTTTTCGTAGGCAGTTAGCCTCTGGTATGCGTGCCATTAGCGTTAGCCACGCTTCTAGGCCTCTTTTCTTTTGGACAGAAAGATAAATTGAAAGAAAAAAAAAATATATATATATATATATATCTTTTTTTTTGGTATTCGACTAAGAGGTTGGCAGTCGACTACGGCTCCTTTCGACCGATTAGTCGACTAATATGGGTCAGTTAAATATTGTAACTGCCCCCCGGCTTGGTGGTGAAATAAAGATGCGGTTATGTTTCGTACAGGTGCTTTTATTTATTTTTTCTTTTTCTTTTGCATTTCCGCATAGCATCATTGTCACCTTTCTTTGGTAGTTGTCGTTGCACCATAGTTGTACATGTTGTGACGGTTGCATCGTTTGCTCCGTTTGCACCGTTTGCACCGTGAAAACTGCATAGGACAGTCAAACACAAACATACACAATTAGTTATATTGTTCACAGTTCAATATTGTTCACAACAAAGCACCTAACGTGTTCAAAACAAACATTTGAATTTAAAGATATTAAGGGTGAACTCGTCTTCCATAATAAAGGCATTTAAGGAAAAATAATGATAAATAGTAACGTTACTTGTTCGGCAGCAGGTGCCCCTGATTAGAACCTAATCAGTGAGTGCACCACTTTACATGTTTACCACACATAAATATAGACCTCTTCAACAACAGTAATAATAATAATAATAACAATAATACATTTTAGTGTTCAACGTACCTTATTCCGCTTTACCAAGGGGTGTTATTTACTGAAGTAAGGTCCTTATATTCTACATAATTCGCTGTCTGCTCCAGCGTTGTCTCTGAGTTACTTCCTCCTTGGTCACACACAGGATGCTGTGACCTTTATACTATAGGAAAGACGAGCTCTGCCCCCATGTGGACACGAAATGAAAATGCACAAGTGGCTCTGAAATATTCTTTTCTTAAATAGAAAGCTCAGTATTCTGAGCTAATAAAGAGAAGTCGATCATCTAGACCAGTGGTTCCCAACCTTTTTCCCCCCAGGGACCCCCAAACATCTCTGATGAAATTCGCGGACCCCCTCCTAATAAGATACCATAAAATACTTTTTTTTTTTTCATTTTAATAACAAACTGCTTATACACAGGCATATGCATCACAATTAGACCCACTATGCTTCTTTGACTTGTGCCTTCAATCAACAAATCTCATCTTGCACCATATGCATTTCAAAATGTTTGGCCAATATTCAAATGCTGTATTCATCCTCTCAAATCAGGCCCTAATGGTGAACGGTTTGCATTTATGGAACAAATCAATGCAACAAATTAAACTAAATATGAGACAGGAAATTCCAATCAGTAGCAGAGAGAATCTGTCCTAGCTGGGTTTAATACCTTTTTTTTGTCATTTTAATAACAAACTGCTTATACGCAGGCATATGCATCACAATTAGACCCACTATGCTTCTTTAACTTGTGCCTTCAATCAACAAATCTCATCTTGCACCATATGCATTTCAAAATGTTTGGCCAATATTCAAATCCTGTATTCATCCTCTCAAATCAGTCCCTAATGGTGAACGGTTTGCATTTATGGAACAAATCAATGCAACAAATTAAACTAAATATGAGACAGGAAATTCCAATCAGTAGCAGAGAGAATCTGTCCTAGCTGGGTTTAATACCTTTTTTTTGTCATTTTAATAACAAACTGCTTATACACAGGCATATGCATCATAATTAGACCCACTATGCTTCTTTGACTTGTGCCTTCAATCAACAAATCTAATCTTGCACCTTATGTATTTCAAAATGTTGGCCAATATTCAAATCCTGTATTCATCCTCTCAAATCAGGCCCTAATGGTGAACGGTTTGCATTTATGTTGAATGAAGTAAGAATCCACTGCAGTAAAAATATCCTCACCTCGAGTGGTGGTAGTAAGGTTGACTGACATGAGAATGTCCTGCTTCAGATCCTCATTTTCAATATATTGCACATAAACGATGAGCACAGCCTCGTCTGCGACAGTTGTAGTTTCATCAAGTTGTATGGCAAATGGACCCTTTCTAAGCTTTTCTGACAGCTGCTGCTCGCAATCACTTGACATCTTATCAATTCGGTATTTCACTACATTGTTCGAGAGTGGTACTGATTTTAGTTTATCCGCCACCTGTGGGCCGCACAGTTTCTAAACCATTTTGATGCAGGCTGGTTTGATGAGCTGCTCGCCAATATTGTGCGGTTTCTTTGCTTTTGCAATTAAAAGCGAACACTCAAAGGAGGCTTCGGTAGCCTTCTGTAAATCACTGCCACCCCTGCTCCACGCTACTCTAACATCAACAGGCTTGTTCGCCTTGAGAGACTGTTCTTTCCTCCGAAAAAAGTCTGGATCCTTCCCAACAGTTTCTGGGTGCTTAGACGCCTGATGTCTCTTCAGCTTGCTGGGCTTCAGGCTCGAGTTTGCCAACTTTTCTCCACAAATCACACACTCAGGTCGTTTGTCTGGTCCCTCAGTGAAGCCCATGGTGATGTAATTTTCGCGATTGCTGTAGGTCCTAACTTTTTTTGCAGATGAGCTGCCATCATCTCCTTTTCGTTTGTCACACATTTTCGCCTCTGGCGGCTGACTGCAGACGAGCCGAGAAAGTTAACTAGCGTGCTAGGCTAGCTACAGAAAGTGATACAGTCAACTGATTCGCGTTTTAGCGGCTACCCGGTAGCCTACTGTTAACATTCAAAAATCATGTCTAGATGTTTATTTATTTATCTTTATTTTTTTATTGTAGTGGAGAGACTATTCATGCTTCTGATGATAATTTTTTTTTTTTTTTAATTAAAAAAAGTAAAAAAAAGAAAAAAAAAAAAATCATCTGTGGTCTGGCGGACCCCCTGCGCCCCCTGGCGGACCCCCAGGGGTCCGCGGACCCCAGGTTGGGAATCACTGATCTAGACCAACGTAAATTAAAGCTTACTGACAATAAAGATTGGCGGTCAGTTACAAATATATTAATTAGAAAATGGTTTACATTTAGTCATTTAGCTGACGCTTTTATCCAAAGATTGTGTACAACAAGTCAGCAGTTGGCGGCTAAGGGTAAGTGGTATTATTCGTCTAGGATGCAAGTGCATAGTAGTATAGACATATTAGCATAGTAGGAGGTATAGGTATAGTAGGATAGTAGATAGTAGTATAGACATAGTAGCATAGTACATACTAGTAAAAGACAGTAAGAAGGTTAGCTATTTTATTTATTTAATATATATTTTAAATTCAGATATTGATTGAAGAAAGGTGTTTTCAGCTGTCCTGATTGTGGTGGGAAGTTCGTTCCACCACTGTGGAGCCAGGACAGAGAATATGCTGCTTTGTTTCGATGATCCCACAGGAGCCTGAATAGGAGTGGGTCTCAGGCAGCCAGAAGATGCATAGCGTAGGGGTCTTGAGGGTGTGTAGTTACTAGAGACCATTGACCGAAGGTAGGAGGGAGTCGGTTGGTACACCAGGTCAAGAACCTTGAAGCGGATTTGTGCGGCAATGGGAAGCCAGTGCCGCTCTCTGAGAAGTGTTTAGTTGGCACTTTTTTGTATTGAAATGGAAGGAGATTATACTCTTTGCTGGGTTTGCTTTACTAAACAGTATAGGAAAATCCTGACAAGAACTGTGGATGTTTAAATAGCACCTACTTCCTACAGAGCAGAACAGTGTGCTTGACTCATTCGCACAAGCAGCCGACAAACTAGATGAGAAAAGAGCAGAATGGCTTCCTTTCTTGAGAGTTTCAAACTCCGGTTTTGTAAATAAATAAATAGAAATAACTGAATCTATCAAGCAGTTCAATGAAAGGAATGTTTTTCCACTGAGACACGTTAACTGAACTTTCAGAATGCTCCCACTAACATTAACACAATTTCTGTGTGCATATGTAGGATAAATGAGGCACACTGCATCAGGCAATGACAGTTTCTTCCTGGCTCATCTCAGAGCCTGGAGCATCGATAAAACCCAAGACACAAAACAGAGGAGCTGTTTTTGTGAGCGTGCGCGCGCACGCGCGTGTGTGTGTGTGCACGTGAGCATGTGTGCATTTGTATGTGTGAGAAAAAAGGATTTGTCTTAAAACAGAAAGTGTGGCAGCTCAAACGAAAGCTGTAAATAAAATAGTCGTCCCCTGGCAACCTAAAAAGTGTAAAACATACACACGCGCACAGACACACACATGTACATGCGCACACACACACACAGTTCCCAAGTCTATCTGCCACTATGTGGGTCTAAGTATCATCCACAGTGCCTTCAGTAACTGTAGCCTCACACAAAGTGACATTATGTGATAATGGTTTTTGTTTTTTTGTAATAACTCGTTGGTAGAACACTTCAAAGCTTTTTGTAACTTTCACCTATATAAAACATTAATGCGATTGCCAATTGTGCATTCTAATCAAGACAGAGTGGAATATAATGTTGCTGCAAATCCAAGCATAAAAATCAAGAGAAGGCTATAAACAGAACCAACTGTACCTCACACTCCATGAAGGATTGTTTTCCCCAAGATTCGATTGGCCTAGATTGTTATGACTTGATGCACACTCCTACGCAGAGCTGTCTCAATGCCTGCATGTCACATTGTCACAGTCCGGAAAAAAGCTCTACCCCTAGCCCTCTTTCTCACTTAGCAATGATGTTCCTCATACTAGCCCTGGATAGTTAGCCATAAACCAATGCAAAGTCAAGGTCAAGCTCATGCCTGTACAAGCTGAGTGAGGCTCACTGAAATCTATTTCACAGTGCACACAAAGTAGATTTCAATGAGCTTCGGTCAGCTTGGCTTTGCATTGGTTTGTGGCTAACTAGCTTGAGCTATAGTATGAGGAACAGCATAGATGCATTGTGCCGAGAAAGGACTCTACCAATCAACATCAGCATTGGTAAGTAATAAATAGGGTTAGGGTTCCAAAAAACAGAACTATGCCTTTAACCCAGCCACTAGGAAACATGGGATTAGTGGCATTTTTTGTTATTTTCAATGTAATCTGCAGAACTATTGATAAAATTACTTAAATTAGGCTATCAACACGTCAGTAAAATGCACCGACAGATATAGGATGATGTTGTCTATGGAAAATAAAATCAGCTTAAATAAAATTTCCAAAGCTTCACTCACAGCTCACCCAATGTACTGAAAGCCTATGAAGGATGTAGGGAGAGAAACGGGTTTCTAAAATGCCATGGAGCACTCAATGCATTGTTAGCCCCCTTAGCTGTAAAAAGTGGATTACTTTGCAATGCATACTGATTTTATTTCACCCCCTACAGAGAGTAAATCGCTCTCTTTCATATGAGGACTCTCTTACTATGAACATTTCTGAAAGTAGACCAGATTTAATCGTGTTTACCGCACATTGGCAGGTGTTCCTTTTATAGGGTAGAACGGGGGACCACACTTTTTACTCTAGTGTGAATTGCTCATAATCAAAACATCTTTCAATAGTCATTCCTACATTAAATGGAAGCTTAAGATGTTGGCTTGAAATGTGTATCCCTCTCATTTTCCAACGTATTGTAACAAAGAGTTAATCACCTATCAAAGACACTCTGACACATTGTGACAACCAACCCCATCATGGGGATGGTTGTCACACACTATGGGGTTGGTTGTCACCATGTGTTTTAATGGGAAAATCTTAAAAAGAAGACAAGAAGGCAGAACTAAATTTGAAAGTTTAATTGCATTGACAAGTTGACAAATACATAACTTAATGCATCTTAACATGAACATAAACAGGAAACACATATTTAGGCCATCCTATATAACAAAATAAGAACACAATAAATCGGCCTAACAATAATAGCCTACACAACATGAATGAATGAAAACTTAACAGATTGCAGAATGGGTACAATACAGTACGGCTCAATACACACAATTGTTAAGGGGATGCAGACCAGAGAAAGTCGTTTGTCTTGTTTACATCAGGGTCCCCCATTTTCAATTCATAGTTGTAACATGTGACAACCAACCCCAAATAAAATGTGACGACCAACCCCAACTGGAATGTCTTGATAGCATCAAGGCTAACAGCCATCTAACAACTAGTTAGCTAGCTAACAACAATCTAAACTATAGCTATCCCTTCACACTTTTTAAGGGTAATAATTGTTTCATTATAAACCAATTGTGTAAAAGCCTAGAAGAAAAATACTGAGGAGCGGAATATTTACAAATGGACATGAAAAACACAAAAAGTCCTCTCACCTCAAATTCAGCTGTTTCACTCCAAATATGACAATGTAGGTGAACTCTGACCCCAATTCTGGACATTTAAATACCAAAGTATGGGAGACAGGATCCTCTGGTGGTGAAATATAATGAATGTGACAACCTACCCGTGTGACAGCGTCCCCCGTTCTCCCCTACCGGTGCTAATGCATTGTTCTTTGTGCTAACCTTTGTATTCTCTTTTTCACCACTGACCTAGTTTCAGATACAATATTATTATTATTATTATTATTATTATTATTATTATTATTATTATTATTATTATTATTATTATTATTATTATTATTATTATTATTATTATTATTATTATTATTATTATTATTATTATTATTATTATTATTATTATTATTATTATTATTATTATTATTATTATTATTATTATTATTTTGTATTATTATTTTTAAATCGGGGCACCACTGCTGTCAACTCATACAACCCATCCTTACAAATCAAGCAAACAGAGCCATCCGGGTGGCTCACCCCGTAAGGATGCATACCATGTAATTGCAACGTCCTGGGTTAGAATCCAACCTTTGTTCACATGTCACCCCCCTTCTCTCTACCCCCTGGTTTCCTGTCACTTACTGTCCTATCTGACACAAACTATCCAATAAAGCAGAAATGGCCTAAAAAACAAGAACACCATAGTTAACATATGGACGTTACTGCATCCAGAATGAGGCCCCAGGCATGTCGTTTTATCGTTTTGCAGTTCTTGGCTCCAAAAGAATACATTGAAACGACAGACTAAGACATTTGTGAACTCCCACACATATCATCACATGCGAGATGAAAGTAGCTAGGCTCATTGAAAGAGGATATTCAGCACCGGCAATGTGCTGAAAAAAACAACGTGATTAGAAACATACTGCTCCTTCTCTTCCCATGCCAATGAAATCACATGTGATTATGTGAGAAGTAATGGCGACACGTGGTGAGTGTACCGCTCCCATGTCCTGTCTATCCTAGATCAATGTCAGTCTCACACTGTCGGCTGTCGGCTCTGCAATTTGGGCAAATCTTTTGCCGCTTGTATAGAAGGTTTAAAGACACTAAGGGCTGAAAGCAAAAACACATCTTTTCAGAAATACATGTAAATCTGGAGAAGAGACTACAAGTGTATCCCCCCGGCAGCAGCGTCATGCTCTGGTTCTGACTATTCATTTGAGCTAATAGTGTCGTATTGAGTGATGTGTCAATCCTAAAAATATGACTGTAGCATATAGCAGTGCCTTACAATCACCCTTAGAATTTGTCATGGTTATGGTCCCACTTTTTACCCACAATCCCCCACTGAGATAGTACGACATGACGGGCAGTCGGGCACCCTCTGAGTCCGCAGAGCCTCTAGTTTCCTTTCAGTGCTCAAACTGTAGCTCTGGATTACGCTATAAACTGACTGTTATGAGACTAATTCATTTATGCTGATAATAATAATAATAATAATAATAATAATAATAATAATAATAATAATAATAATAATAATAATAATAATAATAATAATTAATAATAATAATAATAATAATAATAATAATAATAATAATAATAATAATAATAATAATAATAATAATAGATCAAATGTATATAGCGCCTTTCATATAACCCAAGGTCGCTTCACAATCAGGACAAAAAATAGGTCTAGGGAAATAGGTGGGAAAAAGGGGATGATGGCCCATCGGGCCTGCTGGAGTTTTTTTTTTTATCCACTTTTTCTCCCATTTTCTATTTTTCTCCCATCCCAATTTTCATATCGTCCAATTCAACCCTCCCCTGTCTTTGAACGTTGTTTCTTGCCTCCCACAAGCAGGCTGCAATGTGGACTAAGTCATACATAGCACGAGTCCCCTCCGATACTCGAGGTAACAGCCGTCGCATCTTTTCACCTGCGCGGCTCGATCTTTCAGCGTCGAGGGTCTGGGCTTTGGAGGGGCCCCGCCCCCGTCGCTTCTTGATTCTACTGCGCAGGCGCACCAACCGACCTGTAGGAGTCGCTGTCCACAACGCCCAATCCCCACCCTTCAGTTTCCCTCCCCGTAATACGGCCAATGTGTATTACTGTGGACGACCAGCTAAACTGAAAGCAATGTGGAGAGCGGAGCTCGAACAGGAGGCATCCAGTTCGAGCCTAGTCTCCAGCATTCGTTGCGAGCGCCTTGCCCACTGCGCCACGTAGCCGCCGGGCCTGCTGGAGTTTTATGATGTTATCCAGCCTTGTGGGTTAGACTTCTGCCATGCTTGTGTAGCTACCTTCTCAGGCCTGGAATGTGTCAGCCCTGTGAGGTTATACATTAATCCCACCCTGCCTGGAGTCAGTGTCTCATTAAAGTGTAAAGTGACTCTACTTATATCCTGTGACTCTCTCTATATGGGTCATGTTTGTGTTTACTGTCATCCCCATGTGCCGGCGTATGAGGTGTATTTCAATTGTGTGTGAGTGTGTGTGTGTGTGTGCCTGTCTATGAGTGTGTGCATCGGTGTGTGCATGCATGTGCATATGTAATGTATGTGTGAGTGTGCATGTGTGTTTCTGTTCTGTATGTTCTCACCAAGAGGCCTTGTGATTTATATTATATGCAAAGTCCTTTGTAGTGGTTCAGTGTCTATGCCTCATATGGTGTTGTACCACATCTTTGTATGGTTACTAACCTTGGGCAAAATGCGGAAATGTTATTCCCCAGGCTGGACAAAATGCCAACTCCACACAACTTCTGTGAGAGACAGTGTATCGCTATTCCTGCAGCTCCCCCAACAAGCTTGTACTAACAAGCTCTGAGCTGTGCGCTGTGTGTTCTCCTCTCGGTGTCAATCTCGCAGTGTGGCTTCACTCCATGCCAATTAGACCATGGCTCTAATCAAGATGCACTTTTCTAGGAGAGGGACGTGTGATGAGGATAAGCCAAGTTGTACCATGCTGATCAAGGAGAGCTCACTGCTCAAAGTTGTTTGATATTTCAAAAGTATCCCATTCCTATGGATTTGTCACCGTTCAAGCATATTGTATGTCCACAGCACTATTAGCAACTGTAACTCAGTCTCTGACACTTAAAATTAAAAATATTAAAATTGGATTCCAGTCCATGGTGCTTTGCAGCACTCCAAGTCAAATTTAACAGTGCCATCGTTTGAAAAATGGATTGCTTGGGTTGAAGTTAATTTCAGATGATCAATAGGTTTTCTAGAAAAGGCCTAGTATCAGATCTGCCAGAATATTGTCCACATAATCAATATAGGAGGTTTTATGTAGCTTGTTATAACAAATGTATTTTTTTGCATGGATTCGACTAGGGTGTGGACTATCACATGCTGCCCTACTGTCAGTCTTGGGAGGGTGTGGACTACCACATGCTGTCTACTGTGGGTCTGGGGAGGGTGTGGACTACCACATGCTGCCCTACTGTGGGTCTGGGGAGGGTATAGACTACCACATGCTGCCCTACTGTCAGTCTGTGGAGGGTGTGGACTACCACATGCTGTCTACTGTGGGTCTGGGGAGGGTATAGAGACTACCACATGCTGCCCTACTGTCGGTCTGGGGAGGGTGTAGACTACCACATGCTGTCTACTGTGGGTCTGGGGAGGGTGTGGACTACCACATGCTGTCTACTGTGGGTCTGGGGAGGGTATAGACTACCACATGCTGCCCTACTGTCGGTCTGGGGAGGGTGTGGACCAGGGGCGTTTTTAGGGTTAGAAAACATTGGGGGCTTCAGCCCGAAATACGCAATTTTAGAGTAATTAGAGATGAATACTGAAAAACTAGAATCATTAGAGGTTCTCAAAGTGAGGTCCAGGTCCACGAGAGGGATCTGGGCAGTCCCCATAGAAAATTCAAAGTTAACAGGACCAAATCATCAGTTTCTTATTTATTTATTTATTTAGCCAGATAAAACATTGATCTGGTCCAAGAAGCCCCAACAGGAGTACAAATATACATATATACACATACATACATATACTGTACATACATACACATATACACCAATAACAAAATAAAAACACAGTTAAGAATCATACACATAAGCAAATAAACAAACAAACAAACAAACATATGCACAGCCTATGTACAAAATAAATAAACAGTTCATCTTTAGTCTTTACAGTTTTCTTCAATTGCATAAACACTCAAATCAAAAGTATAACACAATTATCAAAACCTTACAGTCAAGGAGCAAAATATAGGCCCAGATTTGCACCCCTACAATGTCAGCCTCACTTTTTGCAAAACAATACACACAGTGATTTGCAAAACACTAAACACACTTGCATTACATTAGACACAGAATGTCAAATTTTATATACATTTTCTCCCATTTTCCCAAATCAGTCAACATGTCAACATGGAGAATCACAACAAAAAATTATCTTGCCAGATCCAGCTAGGCAAAGAGATAATGTCTAGTATTTTCTAAAAAAAAATTGTTTTACTGTAATTTTAACCTGTACTGGATACAGTATTTTATGTTTGTCTGATATTTGCTGAGCTTACAGTGTTATGCACATAGTAGCATGAAAACTGGGACATGTATTGTTGTGATTCTCCATGTTGAAATGTTGACTGATTTGGTTATATGGAGAGAACATTTATATTTTCATCAGTCTGCATCATTGATTTGGGTATATGTAGATAAATAAATTATATTTTCATCAGTCTACAGCATTGGTCTTGTGTAGTGTTTGGTGAATTTATTGTATATTTGCACATTCTCTGCGTACTTCACTTACAGTACTCTAATCACTGAGAAGTAGAATTGCTAAATGTGTTTTAGGTTAAGCACAGCAGTGTGTGTAACTGGTTCAAACAGAATTAAGTCATATGAAACGTGTCATATGGTAACTGTTGTGAAGGGCCAGATTAACTCTGAGAATCTACGTTTATTATTTTATATAACTTGTATATTATTTATATATATAAGCTATATACCTTTAAGCCTCCGTTTGAATCATAGCATTATTCGCTTTCCTCATTGGACAACGCCCTTGGCATTGGCGGCGCCAGGCAGTCGCGCCCCCCAGACAAGTTCAAAGACGTGTTCAGACAAGTTCGGACATGCCCGTAGCGGGCGCATTGATTCCGGGCAAGTGGTTCGGTTGCGCCCTAGAAAGCACTCTGAGTATAAATATTGTAGATGGCGCAAGCAGCAGTATCGAGTGAACAGCAGTGAAACCTAAACACGTTCGGTGTGCAACAGTAACGTGAAGTGAAGCGTGAACCTAGTAACTAGTGTGAACCTTAGCAAGTGTGTGTGGACTTAACGTAATTAGTATCAGAACACGAGGTGAACCTAGCAGCAGAACTATTGGACATGTGAGCAGTGGAACCTACTCGCGGTGTATCGTTACGGATAACTAGTAGCTCCTTAGATACGACCTTGATATTGTAGAACCATTGTTGGTGGATTATAGTGAATTGTGTAAACGTAGTAACGTGGAGAAGCGTATAGTTAATACCATTGGCGTTTGGATTTAACTACACATGAAGATTTGCATCGGGCTAGTTTCGAGGACAAAGCTAGCTAGCTATCATCACTGCCGTCGGGCATTGGATTAATAGCTATTACCCTGCTATCGAGCACTTGGATTACAAGGACCGGTTCCGTACGAGACCCCTTTTCTTCCAGTGGCGACAGGATTATCCGACCATTCTTCAATTGAACCATCGTCTCCAACTACCCTTGCTTTGCCCTGTATCCAGCCTTCTCACTCCATGCAGAGCTCCGGTCGAGTATTCTTAATCTAGGAATTATTCATTCCCACTGACTTTGATACTCTGACATTCTACTATCATTTGCCATAAAAGAGCGACCAAATAATTCCCAGTTGTATATTTGACATTGATAAATAAAATACTGTAAACGTTATCTCTTTGTCACCGTGCCGTCTATTGAGTGTCTGCCATATTTAACTGTACTGTCTGGCAAGTAATAATAATAGTTAGTAGTGGTTTAATCTATCACAATCTTTAATACAGTCAGGGTTTTGTAACCCCTCAGTTACAGTAACAAAATGTAGTTTTTATAAATTAGTGTATGGTTTTGACAAGTGTTTAATTTTGCAAAGGATCTGAGGTGTTCTGATAATTGTGTGTGTGGTTGTGCTAATTGTGTGTTTTGAAACACCGGGCCCCGTTTTCAAAATCATGCTTAGGCAATCGAAAAAAAACTGTATTGTGTGTTTCATTATATACATATGTTTCAGTCTTCTCATAAAAAAAAAATCGATTTTTGGGTCTTTTCCTGCCTTTGGTCCGCTTTGCATTCACATCTAAAATAATATAATAATAATAATAATAATAATAATAATAATAATAATAATAATAATAATAATAATAATAATAATAATAATAATAATAATAATAATATAATAATAATAATAATAATAATAATAATAATAATAATAATAATAATAATAATAATAATAATAATAATAATAATAATAATAATAATAATAATAATAATAATATAATAATAATAACATCTCAAATGAACCGCAGCAGGGTTCACTTGCAAGAGTGAATGAGCTTTCACACCACCCCAAACCAACCGGACTATTCGAGGTTCGATTAAAGCTTATTATAGGACACTGGACATGGGTATGGATGGCTCCAGGTGCTGCTGCATTAAAGTGCACATCTTCAATATCTGTACTATTTAAAAGCACAGTGCAAGACACACTCAAAGGTTATCGCACCTCAGAGATGGCAGTGGACATGTATGACAGGACAAAGGCCATATGTAATGGCCTTTGGATTGAGGAACATACTACCAGCCAAAGGAGGAACAGGAAAAGGATGGACGAGTATGTAGTTGAGTCATCTTGTGGCACAAGCTCAGACCTCAGCTCATGAGATCAGCTGAGACATAGACTGTTCTATCCAGTCCTCGACAGAATGCTGCAAGAGCTTGAGAACAGGTTCTCATGAGTTGGATAACAACTTATGAGAGGCATACAGGCATGTTATCCAGCCTCAGACCAGTTTCTCTCAGTGGAATTGCTGCAACCCCTCGCCACACATTACAATATCCAACTATTGCCAGAGGAGATCACAGTTGCAAAGTGTTTCCTGGTCAGGACAGGCAGAGATGCAGTCCCTACTATCCAAAGTGTCTTTTCCCTCCTGGATGATAATAATAATAATAATAATAATAATAATAATAATAATAATAATAATAATAATAATAATAATAATAATAATAATAATAATAATAATAATAATAATAATAATAATAATAATAATAATAATAATAATAATAATAATAATAATAATAATAATAATAATAATAATAATAATAATAATAATAATAATAATAATAATAATAATAATAATGCATTTGATTTATAAGGCGCCTTTCAGGACACTAAAAAAAAAGTCCACAAATCGGTGAATGAAAAAATTATAGGATCAAATGAAAACTACTTACTAAAATGTTTTAAAAGTACTAAAAACCAACAAAAAATACCAAACACTAACAAACCTTCAGCACAGACAATGGGGATGCTGACATAAAAAAAGAAAAAAAAAAGTAAAAAAAAAAGAAAAAAAATGTAAACAATTGTTTTTTTTTTTTTTTTGCTTTTTAGATCCGGGGCTAGGAGAAAAACATCCGGGGCTAAAGCCCCGGAAGCCCAGGGCTAACGACGCCACTGGTGTGGACTACCACATGCTGCCCTACTGTGGGTCTGGGGAGGGTATAGACTACCACATGCTGCCCTACTGTGGTTCTGGGGAGGGTGTGGACTAGTTTCACTGGGAGAGCGTAACATGTGGAGGTTCACACTATCATCCCCAGATCCCCAGCCTGCTGGACAAGCGCCTCAACTCGACCAGTAGCTATTGCAGGACCAGGACCCATGGTGACACTGGTGATTAGGGCTGTCCCGATTACCCGTTTTTGGGCTTTAAAGCTTCAGGAGTAATTATCACAAAGGTTTCAATGTGGTGGGGAAATGGGAGCCATGTGGTAGATGGTTTTTGTTCTCATGATTTGATTGGATTTTTATTTAGTACATACAATTTATACAAAAAAACAAGGGGTACAAGGATAACATGTGAAAGTCTGTCGACTTGTTTCCAGCATGGTCCCAAGAAGAATACAATAAATCACAAAGAAAGAGTTAAGAAGATAAGATAGATACAACAAGTAGATAAAATAGACAACACAATTTTCTGAAAGAGCCTCATTACAGCATGTCATGTTCCTGTTCTTCAAGAGTGGTGGCCAAGCACCCACTGCAACCTATTGTTGCAGATGTCGCTTCACACCCCTCTTGAAGACAGCAATAGTGGGGGAGTTTTGGATGGCCCTGGGCAGAGAGTTCCACAGCCTGCAGGCTGTAGACAGAAAGCCATTCTGTGAATAGGAACCCTTTCTAGGCTCATAAACTAAGAGCTGTCCAGACCGTAACTGTCGTCCGTGGACTTGGCCACGCAGGACAATGCGAGAGCATAAATATCTGGGGGAAGATCCATTTAACATTTTATACATATGTCCCAGTTTCAGAAAGGAGACCCTCTGCTCCACAGGGAGCCATCCCACCTCATTGAAGTGACATGGCTCGATATGGGTTTGAGGTGGCAGATTTAGGACCAATCGTATATTGTCTTATTTTGGCTGGTTTGTAGCCTGTGTTTACTTTCCACTGTAACACCACTATACCCTATACTCATGACGTCCTGGTCTGAGAGGAACTGATTACCAAAATGACCGTTGGATTATTATTTCTACAAGCTATGTCTAATGCTGATGCAGGTACATTTTTAATCAGTTGTAGTCATAGTGGTACATTTTAGAAATTGGCACTGATTGAAACTTGGAAATATTCAGGTCACCAAACTCCATACCTGGCGAGTTGTTTGTCTAAAGAAATGTGAGGAACGTTAACATATTGTTAACTATTTTTGTGAAAATGCAAGTGCGACCTAAGGTCAGAGCACTGGCTCACATGGGTGTGTCCAACTTATTTTTGGTAATTTGGTGGGTTGGAGTAGGAGGAATACATTATTAGCAGGTGGAGTTGAGGCTGGCTTCAATTATGGCCAATCAAATCAGCTCCTCTCATTCCCTTTAAGAACAATGGGTCTCATTCCCGAATATTTTCCAAAGACTTATTTTGGAAGACTTATCTTGGGACCGACTGAGACAGAATCAATGACAAGTTCACTCTGAGTCCCGAACGTGCTGGTAATCTTAAGTGGCTGAAACGGTCGCACCTGTGACATGATCTGATATCTGCTTGGCGAATGTGATTCTGTCTTAAACTCAAAAGCGTGTTCCCGCTCAGGTAATTTGCATACAAAACAACACCTCCAGAGCTCCTTATAAGGCAAAGTAATGACACAGCTGTGTGGAAATGGATGCGTAAGTCTTGCGCGACCCATCGAAATGAGATTAGATTAATGTATTGTCATCATATATAGTACAGCTCGTGGTACAACTGCTGCAGCGCGCGAGCGCACACACACACACACACTCGCGTGCGCACGCAGTATACTGTAGCTTACGGTGTAATGAATGAACGCAGTATAGGCTTATTATTCCATTAATGCCTACGGCGTAATGAATGAACGCAGTATAGGCTTATTATTACATTAATGACTTGTTGCATTAGGATTTAGTAGATACTATATGCTCTGCCCTACGTACAGTATAGGTACAGTCTGTACTTATACTGTACGTAGGGCAGAGGCAGAGCATATATAGTATCTACTTAATCCTAATGAAACAAGTAACTAGAATATATTAAGCCTATACTGTTCATTAGACACGTAGGCCATACTGGCGCACACAAGACTTGCTATTTCCATGCGATTAGCTTTAGTTCTTATTTATTTATTTATCCACTGTCATTTCAGTGTTGGTGTATATAGGCTATATAGTGTATTTCAATATAAGTTTAATTGATTAATGATATATTCGAAGGAATGCAGGTTTATAGCTATATCAACCCCCTCCAATGTACAGTAAATGACCAAGTATGGTTTTGTCAATATTCCAATGTACAGTTTTGCTTGTACAGTGTCGCCCACCCACCCCTCCTACCCAACCCCCCCCCCATATGCACCCAACCACCTCCAATGTACAGTCCCCCCCCCCCCCCCCCCTACCCAACCTCCTCCAACAGTTTCTACGTCAAATGTATATACTCTCTTTTCTGGACTCTTTTTGTATCACAAACAGTACTGTATTTGCAAATCTGGTATGCCATAAATGTATAGATGTAGCAGTACTGTCTATTTGTATGTCGTGTGTGTCAGTTATGATGAATTGAAAATGGGGGACCCTGATGTAAACTAGACGAAAGTCTTTCTCTGGTCTGCATCCCCTTAACAATTGTATGTAATTGAGCTGTACTGTATTTGTACCCATTCTGCAATCTGTTAATAAAGTTTTCAATCAATCAATCAATCAATCAATCAATCAATCAATCAATCAATCAAACAAAGGTCTGTCCCAATGGGATATATTGCATGTTGACCGGCATTCTTTCAAATGTATATAATTAATCATTAAAACAGATGTGTAACAAATAAGAAATACAAATTCCACAGAAGGCATTAAATAATTATTATTTTCAATCATTTCACAATAAGTGCATAATTGTGTTTGAATATCTGAGTAATTAAAGTAATTATACATTTGTCCAAAATAGCTGGTTCAGATATGGTTAAGCAGCTGCCCTGTGATCAGATGAATCCATATTATTTATTTTTCCGACATCAAATGCGTAATTTCTTATCGTACAAATATTGTCATATTTATTTTAATTATGATTAAGTAATTAATTCCAAGGAGGCCTGTAGCGTTAACATGAAGGAATCACTATGAGAACACAGTCTGTCAAGTTAATAAAATTTTCAATTAATCAATCAATCATAAGAGTGCTCCTCAGCACTCTTAAATCTGCTCTCAGCCACGCTCAAATCTGATCTCAGGAACATTTGGGGAATCGTGCTACCAGCCCTAATATGTTAAATGGGCAGAAATCTGCCTAAGAGGAAATTTTTGGTCGTAAATCCGTTCGGGAATGAGACCCAATATGCACCTGGCTACGTCAGAATAACTTCAACCAAGGCCAAAGAGATCCAATCGCAACATGTGCATGTAGATAATTATATATTAGACTCTACCGCTGCCATCCAATTATGAATGAATGGATAATACATTTTTGTGTCATAGACTTGTGGTCCATAGTCCATAGTGATATGATATTTGTCATTTTCATTCATCAATTATTATGATTGGATGATGTAATGATGGGAGGCAGTGTGCAGATACTGTAGTTATTCTAGAGGCGGGTCTATCTCACAAAATGTCTCCTGTCACTCTTCCAGTGGCGGCCGCTGGGTTTTCGCCACTAGGGGCGCTATACCAAATATTTTGTACAGTACAGTACAGTACCACGCAACACGCGTGATTCGACTCACGCTCACGGCAATGAATCGGCTCTTATGAACGAGTCGCTCAGCTGTTACTACAGCAACACACAACCAGTCAAATAAAGTATAGTCTAGACTCTAATTCACAACTTGAAACACAATATATAAATAGAAAAGTTAGAAACAAAACTCGCCTGTCTACAAACACAGGCAGATCTCTCCCTCTCTCCTTCTCTCTCTCACACACAGCGCGACGTGGAATCGATTCGTTACACAATCAGACCTATTATATA
The DNA here is from genome assembly GCF_963971535.1 of Notolepis coatsorum. NCBI lineage: Eukaryota > Metazoa > Chordata > Actinopteri > Aulopiformes > Paralepididae > Notolepis > Notolepis coatsorum. The sequence continues at coordinate 51,344,631 of NC_140172.1, read as the reverse complement.
CCAAGAATAACTTCAGTATGAGTACAGGGCTGTACACATATTTTGCATATTGTTAAACGAGCCAAGGCTAGCTATTAAACTATCGATATGAATCGAAAATCTGGGACCCTGATGTAAACAAGACAAACGTCTTTCTCTGGTCTGCATCCCCTTAACAATTGTGTGTATTGAGCCGTACTGTATTGTACCCATTCTGCAATCTGTTAATAAAGTTCTCATTCATTCATTCAAACATAGACGATCTCTCTGTCTCTCGGATCAATCAAATCAAATAATTAACACATGTATGTTGTCATTTTAAACAACTCACCATTCATTCATTATGCATCAGCAGCATCAGAGAGCATTTTAGTAGTTACATTTTCAACAAGATTGCTGCTATTTAAACACTTCATGGAAACGGGGTAACGTTAACCTTATGTCGACTGTAGTATTGTATGACCTCGACATAACGTTTAAACGTTAACGTTACTCCTCCATGCACTTCTAAGTGGCCAGCTAAGCTAACGGAGCTAACAGCTAGCAGTAGCTGTAACGTTATGCGGCATCAGTAGACAACGTATCATGTATTAAACTAGAGTTAAGATCGCTAATCTACCTTGTTGTTGGCTTGTTGATAAAGTATATCCACTCCATGGCATTGTCCATCCAGCCTGTGTTGATGTCCATCCGGATCTCAGGTTGGTGTGGTCCAAGTAGTTTCAAGTCTTTTTTTTCTTGCATTGTCCGTCTTTCAAACGGTGTTGATTTGATGGATTTAACAGAATTATCCAATTCCATGGTGGTAGCTTTAGCTAACTATAAATCGAAATGAAAATACTCAGTCCTTGAATAAACCGAAGGCGTCTTTTCTTTTTCTCTATTGTGAACTGTAGTAGTGTAGTTGCTGTTGTTGACGAGTAGACTGAACTTGCTGACTTGCTGTGATAAGATACCTCCTCCTGGCGCGAGAAATGCGGCTATGGAAAAAAACTGGCATCGCGTCGGCCAATCAGAGAGCGTCTCCGCGAAATGCGGCTATGGAAATTCTTCACGGAAGTTCACTTTTGCTGCCTAGACCGCTTCAAATAGCGCTCGGATTCCAACATAATAGTCATATTTCAACGCACAACGCCGTATGCACTGATTGGCTGTGACGGAGACAGCGATCAAACTGTGACGCGCAGTCAGAGCGCTATCGCTTCTTGCCCGGCGAGAAATACGAAAAAATAAAAAAAAACGTCACTTCCTGCCCATGAAAACGCTGTTTTTTTAATTTAGATAATAACGTTATATTGTGCATTGGAAATACAAACATACTTAAAACGAGTAAATATTATTCATTTTAAACATGTTTATATTATTTATAGGGCTATAAAACAAAAAACAAAAAAGTTTTTTTTTTCTTCTTCTCTCATTTAACAGGTGGGTCGGCGCCCACAGCGCCACCAGTGGCGAGCCGCCACTGCACTCTTCCACATGCGAAAGAGAATGTTTGCTCAATTATATATATAGCCTAAATCAATATTTTCCAGTCAGAACAGTAGCCTATATAATAGTCCACATCCAACGCTTGACAATCTTCAGTCTTCCTCACAGTCAGCCCAGCAGACCTCTGAGGAAGACTCAGGTGTGTAGACTACAGTAATTATATACTGTAGTCTATGCAAAAAATATATACTTTGCGTAGCTCTGTGTTCATTGAGAATATTTCTACAATGCAAGGACTAGCCTATACTACCATTTAGTGCGTTGTGCTCATGGTTCGATTCAATGATCTATTATGGAATGGGAGTCACCATGATGTTTTCGGTGTGTAATAATAATGTGAATCGATTGATTCTGATCCACACATGAATTCAATAACCAAGTGTAAAGCTTATTAGAAGGTTCCATTCTGTTGACGGATTCAATTTACAGTCTGACATCAATAATAACAGCTTTGGTGGAATTTGGACAGATGTTCCTGTGCGACCTTGCCTAGACTACTGTCGCAAAATTAGCTCAGATCACCAGCATTTGCACAGATCTGTTAGTCAGGTTCATTATAAAGTGATTTAAACTTTCGTTGGACTTTTTTGGGGATTAGCAAAACTATACATTTTTGGAAAGGGAATTGTATAATGAATCAGAAAATCCATGTTTACATTTGCCCAGATGTCTATAAGGCGGCCATATTGGAATTTCCAAAATGGCCACCGTAAAATGTAGGTTTTGTAATATCTCGGCTTCTAAATGAGCTAGAACATTGATTTGAACTTCTAAACCTACATTTTCAGGATCAAGGAATCCAATGGTGGTAGTTACAAAGCTTCTACATTTTACATTAACCCTTCGATGCATGAGTGGGTTGAAAATTATGTAGTCAGCTTCACTATATACTTTCGTTGGATTTTCTTGGGGATTTGCAATACTATACATTTTTGGAAAGGATATTGTATAAGGATTCAGAAAATCCATGTTTCCATTTGCCCGGGTGCATTTTCAAAATGGCCGCCAAAAATTTAGGTTTTGTAATATTTCGGCTTTTAAATGAGCTAGAACATTGATTTGAACTGCTAAACCCACATTTTCAGGGTCAATGCATCCAATGGTGCCAACAAAAACGAGGTAGAACTCACCAAAGTGCATGTTAACATAACTTTTATTGAGGACTTAACAGATAATTGACATTAACTGATTGGCAACTGACATCAACTTCAGTATCATGACCACAGAAAAGAAGTAACCTTCTTCATTAGACTATTACGTGATAGATTATGTGAATGTATACACATCTATACACCACCATCATCACCATCATCATCACTTTCATCCATCACGGCATAGGAATCATCGTCATTCTGGCACTGGCTACTGCACTGCCACATGTCAGTACAGGCTAAGTCTTTAGCTCTGCAGGAACATCTTCCAGAAGAACAGTTCGTTTTACATCTTCGGGGCTGGGAGGACCTCTCTGGTTGTTGGCTTCATGCCATCTGAATCTTTGAAGTACCCATTGTGCAGGGGGTCCAGCTACGGATCTTGCAGAGCAATGGCTGCCTGTGCTCATACCCTGGTTTGTACATGGACCCTCAAGATATGCTGCTTCAGAGCTCCATGTGTTGGAGGGAGCTTGTCACTCTCTGCCCTGTGTTTACAGAAGAGATGCCATCGCAGTTCAGGGATTGTCTTGATGTTGATACCCTTGGGTGAGTAGGCTGCACATACAAAGGAAGCCAGTGTGGACAGCATTCCTTCTGTCACTTCTGCTTCATCCAAAAGCATCTGAAAACCATTGATAATGTCTTCATCTGCTTTGAGATAGATCTGCAGCCAGGTTGCCTTGCCTATACGGGAGAACCTTCCTGTGTTGTCGGCCCCAGTGAATGCATGGAAAGCTGGCAAAGCCTTTGCTCTTTCTTTTCCTAGAGCGCGCCACAGTGGTTCAATCTGCACAACACCAGAGGCCATCGAAATCAATGTGTTCTTCAGCAAGAGATCATAGTTTGCTGTGACTAGCACTAGAACGTCTGTATCTGGTGAGAAGAACATCAACTGTGCATCAGCTGGGTTCCGGTGTGTTGCCAGCACAGCTTGGTGGATCAGCAGTGTGTCTGCTTCTTCATGGTTATTTCCTTCAAAGAGTAGGTCTTTGTTGCTCCTAGTGTGCCCAGAAGCTGACGTGATGATCAGCTTGGAGGATCCCCTGTTGTATTCTAGCATTTTGGCTGCAAGATAGTCAGTCAGATCGGCCTTTGTTTGGTCATGAGAGAGGAACCTGCTCAGTGGGATGTGTTTGATGTTGGTGTCATCTCTGACTTGGTATTGGATAGCTTTTCCTTGTCTTCGTTTATCTCTGGTTGCGCTCTTCAGATAATCTGTCCTGTATGTGTCGAATACAAGGATTATTTCATCATAATCTCGTGTTAGTGACATCAGTCTGTCATTGAAGCAGCCACTCAGATCCTTGACTGTCACTACAGTGGCTAGTTTTGTGCTCAGCCTCTGCACAAGCACCATGCCATCCACCAGTGCTATCTTTCGAATTGGCTGATCTGTAGATGTGGGGTCTGTGAATCCTGTATCCATTGCATCCTGGTGGGTAGTACTTCGAGCTTGAGGAAGCTGAGGATCTTCATGGGGCATATCTTCTCTTGTCAATTTCTCAAGGAGATGGATTAACTTGGACTTGTCATAGCATGGCAGGATTGTTCCATCAGGAGCGAACAATGCCCTTGGTGTCAGAGTGAATTCATAGTTTCCTATGGCCTCTTTCTGGTTGATGTCTCGGTTTGACCTGGCAAGTACCACCAGCCTTGCAAACAGGTCCTTGGTCTCCTTCAAATCCACAGTATTGTCTCTGAGTTTCACTGTAATCTTCTTGTTCCCAGACAGGAACATCTTATTGTTCTCTTTTTTTACAGGGGCCCAGAGGCTGACATCTCCATTGATCCGCTCTGACACATAGTCTTCATACAACTTCTGGCCAGTGACATCAGCATTCAAGATATGTGGTACATACTCATCTGGGATGTAGGCGTGCGTGATTACATTGTGCAGCCTGTCACCTTCAGTAGTAAAGGGGTTTCCATGACTGAGTATGGCTGCCTTGATCTTGTCGCTTGTACCATGTGCCCTCTTGACTGCACTTGGTCCAAGCTCATGGTGCTGCGTGGTTCTGTCAGCTTCCATGTCAAATTGACTCTTGAACTCTTTCGACAGATGTCAAAGTTCTGGTGTGACCAAGAAAAATCTCTGCCTGGCATTGGCATTGTTAGAGATGCCAATAATCCCAGAGCGAATCTTCATCAGCTTGTTCAGATGTTCGCATGCGTGGTCTGCCCCAACAGACACAAAGGGAATGACACTCTTGGTGACTGATATATTACCTGCCCGTAGTTCCTCCCAGGTCTGAGGGTGATTGAGCCTCAAGTCATGCATGTCTGCAATGTATCTTGGCCAGAGTCTTTTGTACTTGATGCGATCCATTGCAAAGAACAGCTTGCTCAGTGCTTCTCCAGCCTGCAGATGGAGTTCAAGGTCAGCATTCCGAGTTGCTGCTACGAAGAACAGGATTGTTTCCACCCGATGTAGGTAGCTCATCATGGCCTTGAACATTGCATGCCTGGATTTTTGTTCCTCCCATTCTTGGAATGCTGTGATGAATTCAGTAGTGGTCAAGGCTTCCATGAGGGTGCTGTTGACTTGCTTCACAGATTCAGCCTTGATGTCTATACCTACAGAGCAGGCAGCTTCTACTCCCTATGTTGTCTTCAGGCACACACGTTTCAGTTGTGGGTTGTCCTTGAAGAATTCCTCTAGAGCCATTTCATAGAGTGCTACTATGAGTAGATGTGGGCATGGAGAGCTCGCTTGTAGTGTGTGCATTTCAGGATTTGCCTTGTTGTGGCAGGACCATACACATCTGCTTCCATCCAGGCATCATCTATACCCGAATTTTCCATGGAGGCACCAAGAGCTCTGAGGGCAGCCATGACGACATGCAACTCACCCAGTCTGGGAACAACCATCTGTTTCCGGTCAGGTCTGGCATCTCGGAGCTGCACCACCTTCTCATAGAGGGCCATGTCAAAGGTACATGTATCAAATGCTGGGTAGAATAATGTTGAGGGATGACACTTCACATATAGTAGGCTATGTGTGGTCCACAACAAATATTAGGAGAATATCTGAAGAGAAGTCTGAAGAACAAGGCCATTGCTATAGGGTGTGGCCTTGCACCTTTGAGGGCGGGGCTCGCATCAGATTATAATTGTATTGGCCTTTTGTATTGGCCTTTTGCTGAATTTATAGATATTTTACATGTATATATGATAATGATTTATTATAAACTATTTGATGAAAGATAATAAAATCTATTTGTTTTTGTATACTTAAAAAGAAATCATGCATTTTTTCTCCCAGTAATTTTCGACCCACGCATGCATCGAAGGGTTAATGTAAAATGTAGCTTTGTAACTACCACCATTGGATTCATTGACCCTAAAAATGTAGGTTTAGAAGTTCAAATCAATGTTCTAGCTCATTTAGAAGCCGAGATATTACAAAACCTACATTTTACGGTGGCCATTTTGGAAATTCCAATATGGCCGCCTTATAGACATCTGGGCAAATGTAAACATGGATTTTATGATTCCTTATACAATTCCCTTTCCAAAAATGTATAGTATTGCAAATCCCCAAGAAAATCCGACGAAAGTATAGTGAACCTGACTATGTATTGTCACACCCCCAGCTCCACCACCCCACCCATCTCGGCACAAGCAGGTTTTTTTCATGCCACTGAATTGGCAAACAGACACAAGCGGAAAGAAGGTGCTTGCACCGGACTTGTGCTGCATGATAATAGAGCCTGTTGAGAGTTGTAACAAAAAGGCCAATAAAAGGTAACTGAAATGTCTTCATTCTATTGACAATAAAAATGCGATGATGATTGTACAATGCTAAACACAAACAGACTCATTCAGAATAGATGTGTAACATAAATGTTGCAGAGTTGTGATGTAATTCCTGGATTTACATAAACGGCTAACCCTCGAGTCAACCTTTAAAAGAATCACACCTTTAGCTCTTTGCCGAAAACTGCGATCTCAGTAAAAACATATCCTTTTCATGTATTGTTCCAATTATTTTTCATGAATTCATTATTAACTTCAGTCCTCACCAAACATATCGAATATTTATTCATTTTCAGGATTTTAATTTTTTTTTTAATTAGGTTTAGGTAACCCCCTAACCCTAACCCTATAAGAAAATACCTTTTATCATGTTACTTATGAATCATTCTAATTTTAAACTGTACAGGCTGTGTATTAAAAAAAATTGTTTAACATGGAAGTCAACCTGTTAATTTCTGCGACTAGGGTGGAACGTGTGACACTTTTATTCCACACGCTTAATAGTGATTTTTGAAAAAAAAAAAACATGGATTATTGTAATATGACTCAAAGATGTGCTACTGAGCTACTTTCCTGGCATATACATAAAATATAGCCAACGCTATCCACAAACACGTAAAGGCTATTTGACGAGAATTGCGACAAGGGTGACTGGAGGGTTAATGAACTCGCTAAAGGCCCAGTGAGAAACAGGTGCGCTGCTCTCGCCCACTCGGTCACTGTCACGTTATATGAAAGAAAACATTCATGCTGATTTATAAATGACGGACACGATGTATGGATATTCCTTTCAAATAATTAGAATTAGACTCTCTTTATATGCCAAGTACATTTTTGCACATACCAGGAATGCATCCTCTGCATTGAACCCATGGTATACAGTATTATGTAGGAGAAGAGGGCACCCATAGTCCGGTGCCCGGGGACCGACTGCAGTTGTTGCCTTGGTCAAGTGCAATGGCAGGACTACGTAACTAGCATGCAGGACTGTAAAATTAAGTGTATCACACTTAACTTTTCAGTCTCCTACGAACCCATGATGATTTGTATAATTATGCAAATAACCCACATTAATCATTTCCAAGGCATGGTGTAAAATGCCATAAAAACAGGTCAATGTAGTAATTGAAATGCTCTGATTTCAACAACCTACACAGCATTGCAATCACCCCCCCCCTTCCTCTTATACACACGCACGCACGCACGCACGCACGCACGCACGCACGCACGCACGCACGCACGCACGCACGCACGCACGCACGCACGCACGCACGCACGCACGCACGCACGCACGCACGCACGCACGCACGCACGCACACACACACACACACACACACACACACACACACACACACACACACACACACACACACACACACACACACACACACACACGACACACACACAGACACACACACACACACACACCCCATTTTTCTCTGTGCTACGCTAGTGGCTTGCCAGATTATAGCAAGCCAACTTTCCTGCTTCTGAGGATGTGGTGAGCAGGTCTTTATCTCAGGGAAACAGACGCATACAATTGCCTCCTGAGGGGGTTTGTGGAATAGGTATGTGGGTGTTTGTCTGAAGATGGTCCCTTTAATTCTAGCCTTTTTTATTTACAAATTATCCAAATACCTGTCCTCCGTATCCTCCATCGACTACCTGCTCTGCCAACAAAGCCCTGGTGTGTGAGGGAAAAATATAGTTTGATCTTGTGAAAAACAAGGTCATTCGGTGTAGTAATTCTCCGGCAGAGAGGATACTTGTGCTTGTTGGCATAACTTAAAATGAGCAAGGTGGTTCGTTCAGATTCAGTCTTGACTCCCTACTCTTGGTTTAATCATAAATGTCTACAATATATGATGATAATAATAATAATAATAATAATAATAATAATAATAATAATAATAATAATAATAATAATAATAATAATAATAATAATAATAATAATAATAATAATAATAATAATAATAATAATAATAATAATAATAATAATAATAATAATAATAATAATAAATATATAAATATAAATATAAAATAAAAAATAAAATTATAATTTATACATTTTTTGTAACAAACAAGTTGCATTCAGGTATCCCTCCAAGCTTGGACAACATAAAGTTACAAATCTTTAAATGGTTGCACACAAAATCATTTGTGGGGAATCATTTAAGGAAAGCTGAAATAAAATGTAATGTCATTTCAGAACTGATGGTACATTTGCTACTGTTCCACCCCACGGGGACGGTACCGACCCCTTTTGACATTATTATCATATATTAATATTTGTATGAGTGATGCAATAAATTAGCGTTTTTAAAATCAAATGTTTTCAAGTATTATTATCACTACTATGTCACAAATACATGTAGAATGTAAAACGTTAGGTTGGCAATAGTTTAGCAATAGGTTAAAAGTGTATTTATATCGTTTTAAGTTTTTATTTTCCAATCGTTTTTTGACCCGGAAACGGAAATGGAAATGTTGAACCACGGTAATTGGAATCTTTTTGTGGCCATTTTGAAGAGGACATCGCTAGCTATCGTTCAGTGTTGGAATTTCTCCGTTCTACACTTCCTGTGATCCACTATGGTGGTTCAAAGTTCAGCGTTCTAAATGAATCATATCAATAATTGTTATGATTCGCGATAATAAGCTACAAAAGGTAACGTTTTTGACAAATATTGAAACGCAGTCAGTTTCTCCACACTATTGTAATCATGTAGGAAGAATTACAAAATGGTTATACTGTGGGGGAAATAAAATAGTACAGTCGTTTACAGTAAATATCAGTATCTGTTATTATGCAAGCCTGGTGATACTATATCCAAATTGAACTCGGCCATTTGAAAGATACTATATGTATATATATGTGCGAATTGGCTATAATAAGGTAATGTATAAGCATATATTCTATATTCTATAATAATATTTCAAATTGCATTGGTCCGGATGGGAGAATTCAGTACTGTATATACAAAACCTTCAATTTGATCATCTTCCCTTTATTAATTTCCTTAGATCTTTTGTACACATGATCTCAAGAGGGTACTGAATGAGCTCAGTGGCAGTTCTTTAAGTTTGGTCATTATTATCATGGTTTTATTCACTGTCAAAGATGAAAAGAAAAATCATAATTCATATTTTCCTTTGTTTCATCACAATTTAAGCAAGCCTAGTAATAGACACAATATTTCTGACACTGAGAATACATTCATTGAGGTCCATAGATGTTCCTAGATACCAAGAATATGCAAATAGCCCTTGTAGAAGTGGAGCAATATTCCATTTACCTAGGTATACATTTTATGCAGATTTTCAATAGATTTAGATACTACAGTAATTAATACCTGTTTGTCTCTCATGTGTCCCCAATTCTCCACCAAAACATAACCTGCTTGAAATATTTACAGTTATATGGGGCTCCTCTATAACTGAGCGAATCAACAAGGACCTTCTTTTTGCCTGCTCATTTTGGAGACATCCCCACATGCATTAGTGCAGCTCCAGCTTAAGCCTTGAGCATGGAACAGGCTTATTCTCAACCACTTCGCCATGGATTAGTTATACTGCATATAGATTTAATTGAATTTCATATTAGTCATACAGAAGAAGACACACAATTCCAAATGGCACGGTCCTCCTCTCCTCCACAACCACCATCACCATCACATCTGTCTTAAAATATGTTTTTGTAGATTTTTATTGGTTTGTAGATTGTACTACCGGGCAGTCCGGTAGAGAGAGAGGGAGAGGAGGAAATGGGAGACAGAGCAGGGGAAGACATTCGGCAAAGGACGCCGGGTCCGGGAGTCGAACCTGGGTCGGCCGTTTCGCGACGCAGCATGTTACAATGTTACATGGTGTGCTACTAGAGCACCCCCACCATCACATCTGTAAGTAACCCAGGCAGTGTGTTCATGATGTGAAGTACGGTGCTGCTTAGGGGTGTAAATATTTGACCTCACAATGATTCGATTAGATTACGATTCTTCAGGCAATGATTTAATGCATCATGAAGTCTCTTAATTTGACCACGATTCGATTCTATTCGATACATTTTCGATCAGTTAATTCCCCCCCAAAATTTGTATACACAAATGTGGCTGGGGGAATTGATTCACTCAGCATGAATGGACTATAGGTCAATAATAGGGATGTAAATATTTGACCCCATCGATTTGATTCGATTATGATTCTTCAGGCAACGATTCAATATTCATTTGACCACGATTCGATTCGATGCGATTCGACCTTAGGATCGATGCATTGTGATGCATTGTTACACCCCTGCTTCATATCTGCCTTGGTTCTGACGTTTTGAGGTCTTTCACCAATCACATGCTTTACAGAGGAAGAGAGTTCTCTTTAATTTGCTAGTAGCAGCGAAGCTAAGTGGCAGTGAATCTGATTGACGTTTATTTTGCAGGATGTCTCCTTGTCGTTGGTCTCACCTTTTCTCTGTGCGGAGCAGAGCGAGAGAAAATAAAACAAAAACATTTGAGGAAGTATTGCTTTTGGGCAGCATCAAGTCAAGTCAAGTCAAGAGTTTTATTTGTCACGGCATACAAGTATACAATGAAATGCGGGTGGTCTTGCCCGCAACGATGTGCAATACAGTGGTACAACATATAATAGAATCCAATAAAACAACATTGTGCAATAAACAGGTAACAGGTAACATGGTGTGACATCTCGGTATCTGTACATAGCATGTTGAGAGTGCGGTGTGTGTGAAAATAGTCATTAGGGACCTTTGACTCAGCAAATTGACCCTTGTTGCCCCCACTTTAATCAGTCCCACTCCTCAAGTTTGAACTTTGAACCCCGGAAACCCAAAAAGCTAATTTCCAGATGTGCTGACCAGGGAGATGGGTTTTTCCACTCGGCTAATCACAGCAGAAAATCACTGGCTGGACATTTAGATGCAAGAGTTCAGGGAAACGAGGACAGGGGAGCTAGGCAGGCAGAGATACAAACCTGTCATATTAAACCACATCACAGCAGTCTCATTACTCGCTCATATTGTTGAGGGAAATTACGTGTGCATGTAACCCAGGTTTCAGATTCATAACTATTTAGTCATAGGGACATAAATAGTTAATGCCATTGAATAAGAACATAAATAGTTAATGCTATTATGTAAGAACATAAGTAGTTAATATTATTGGGTCATGTATATTTGTATGAGATTACTTAGCAACTTTGGCCAAATCCTTTGAATTGCTGCACTGCCCTTTAAATTACTTCATGACGTAGATAGATGTCACGACAGCCACGCCTTGCTTTATGGCAGGTGAGTCTTGCAACACGCAGATGAGATTATAGAAACCACAGAGATTGACGCAGCTGTATGTTGCTGGATACCGAGATGAAATAGCATGATAAAAACAGTTATCAAACAGTTATAAAATATTCCCCCAGTTACAAAACCAAAGAAGCGTTGCAGTTAAAGTAGCCTGCGGTTTTGGAGAGTTTCATCAATATTGTGCTGTCCATTGGTCGAATGTACAAAATCGTTAGCTCAATGCTATAAGCTAATAATGTAGCTTCATCCTGAGTCATGGTAGCGAAGCTTCAAGCTCAATTTGGTTAAATGAAAACTAGAAAGAAACCATTTCAGAAGTACTTATAATTGTATTGATATGCTGTACGATAAGAACATGGTCTATATACATTTTGACTGTTTTTGAGAGTTTAATATGGAACGTGAGGAATGTCCCATATGCTAGCGCACTTTAGCCTAACTTAGCATGGGACAGACGGACATTCCCACGTGCTGTGATAAGGTAGCCTACTTTAGCTTAGCATAGCTAAAAGTAGCCTGATTGATTATTCATTCTGAAAGCAATGAAAAGATGATGAAGCGAAAAAAGACGGTAAATAGCTTTTATTTTCTGAATGCCTGCTTGACGCAGGCCAGGTTTTTCTAGCACCCCGTTCCACCCTGGGAGCAGTTCCAGGGCCCTCATTCATCAACGTGGACGTAGAATATGTTCTATTTCCACACGTAAGCACGGAATGTAGAACTAGTGTACGCACAGGGAAGTCGGGATTCATCACACGGTGCGTACGCAGGCTCTACGCTCCTCCGTAGAACTTTGTTCTACCGTCAATGCTTGTGCATGATTATCCATATATGGTCATGAAAGTGAGGAAACACCCCCCATGGGATGTGAAATAATGGACTGACCCGAGCGGTACTCTGAGAAACTCCACGGAGAATTCACTGCTGTCGAACCAAGAAGACACTATCGCGTATTATGGGATAAATAAAAGGCGGATTTGTAAACGGTGATGTCAGATATCAACGGCTCCCTAAGACCATTGCTGCAATTCTGCCTGGACAGCTCAAAATACTAATAAAGACCGTTCGTTGACCACTGTTTGGCGTTGGTTGTGTGTCATTATAACCGTGCTGTAATATGAATGCCTTTATTAGTTGTGTTCGATTGGCTATATGATTTTTAGAGGCATCTATTTTGTTGTCGGCTAATAAAGACCGCGCTGGAATATGACTGCCTTTTCCCGTGTTGTTTGATTAATACCCAGGGATTAAAGTTCTCCTCAATTTGATTCCAAATCGCGATGGATCTCCCGTCAATTTTCTACCTGCTGCATATGATTTCTAGAGGCATACTACAATCCATTTTGATGTCAGTATTGGGTAGCCTACATAAACAATAATACGAGAGCTATACAAGAACAATGAATCTTACTGCCATGTATGATGTAGCAGATACGCCATGTGTAGCCTGCCTATATGTGATCAATACAAACATGAACTTGAATTCCATCATGTCTGTGTGCGGGTCACTGCGGGAACTCACAAGGCTGTTGTCACAATGTAAATAAGAACGTGCACTGAAAAGTTACAGTATGTAGTTGGTTGATCATTTGTATGACAGTCAGTAAACCCTTGCAAAAAGTATCCGTTTTATTTAATGAATTGAAAACATTCAGCATCGCCTTCCTCCCGGCATCCAGCAATAACATGTATCAGGCAAATGCGCATCGCAACATTGACTGAGTGGAATCCCTTATATTCACATAACTGCATTTGTGATGGAGCTTTGACAGCTACAGTAACAGTCTATTGGTCGATCCATCTCCAATATCACGATGGACCGTGCCGCGGTGGCAAAGACCCGAGGGTGGAGAGGATCTTGAATGAATTCCATCATCATATATATATGTTGTGTGTCTGTCCACTATGTTTGTTACTTTGTTATTCCCCCCCCCCCTATCTATGTAAAGCGACCTTGGGTCTCTTGAAAGGCGCTATATAAAATGAAGCTATTATTATTATTGTTATTATTATTATTATTATCATCACATCTGTGCGGGAGCTCACAAATAGACTGTTAGTCTCAGTGAAGTTTCAACGGAGGTCATCTATTCTAACCAACAAATTGAAGTAGAAAGCATTTCGTGACCAATCTTATTTGGAATCATGACACACAAAATAATTAGCTTTTTATTTGAAACAATATCTAATCGCGTTTGGAGGTTGGTGTTTTGCGTCTGCCCCCCCGTGCCAAACAAGCAGGCCAACCTCTTGTTCGCGTGTGAGCCCGTTATAATTACACTACTGTCGCTATTTTACAATGAACTATAATGAATTACGGGTCATACAGAAGTTGAACACTAATGCACGGAAGCTTATTTCCGCCTTGAAACTAATGCAGGACTGAGGAGTGCTTATGCGTAGTAACGATATTCTACCACTGGGCGCGAGGTACGCCTGGTCTGACCTGTGCGTAGATGTAAGCACGGAGTCAAGTTCAAATCGAAATTGATGAATCCCACTCTTTGCTTAGAAATGATCGTACGCACAGGGTAAGCACAGATCTGTGCGTAGAACACGTTGATGAATGAGGGCCCAGGAGTCCCGGCCGACCACCCATCACCACGTGTGCCCACACGGGACGAGGCAGTGTGCCGGACCGATACATTTACATTTACATTTAGTCATTTAGCTGACGCTTTTATCCAAAGCGACTTACAAGTTCTGTGCGACAAGACAGCAAGAAGGGTATAACTCTATCAGCTGAGTAACAATGTTCATCAAAGTGTTGCGTGTTATAGTGTAGGTTAGTTTATTAGGACAAGTGCATGACAGTAAGGTTAGTCGGGGTTAGATTTTTTTTTTTTTTTTTTTATATATCATTTCAGATAATGGTTGAAGAAGTGAGTCTTTAGTCGACGGCGAAAGATTGGACGGGATTCGGCTGTCCTAACTGGGATGGGTAGTTCATTCCACCATTGTGGGGCAAGGACTGAGAATAGGCGGCTTCTCTTTGATGACCCTCCGGGAGCTTGGATAGGAGTAGATCTGAGGCGGCCAGAAGATTCAGAGCGTAGGGGTCTTGAGGGTGTGTAGTTAGAGACCATTGACCGGAGATAGGCGGGAGCGGTTCCCTTTGCCGCACGGTATGCTAGGTCGAGGGCCTTGAAGCGGATACGTGCAGCAATGGGGAGCCAGTGCAGGTCCCTAAGAAGTGGGGTGACATGGGCCGACATCGGTAGGTTTGAGATCAGGCGGGCCGCTGCGTTTTGAATGAGTTGAAGAGGCTTGGTGGCAGTGGCCGGGAGGCCAGCTAGCAGTGCGTTGCAGTAGTCGAGGCGGGAGATGACTGTTGATTGGACGAGGAGTTGGGTGGCTTCTCTTGTCAGGAAGGGGCGTATCCTTCTGACGTTGCTCAGGAGGAATCTGCAGGTTCTGGTTGTCGCTGCGATGTGAGCAGAGAAGTTCAACTGGTCGTCGAGGACAACACCAAGGTTTTTGGCGGTCGGCGACGCGGTCACAGCTGCATTCTCGACTGTGATGGAGAGGTCGGTCAGGGGGGAGGATTTGGCCGGCAGGTGGAGCAATTCTGTTTTGCTTAGGTTCAGTTTGAGGTGGTTGGTCGTCATCCAGGCGGAGATGTCGGACAGACAGGCCGAGATCCGCTCAGAGACGTGGATATCTGAGGGAGGGAAGGAGAGGAAGAGTTGAGTATCATCGGCATAACAATGATATGAGAAGCCATGAGACGTGATAATGTTACCCAGTGATTTAGTGTAGAGGGAGAAGAGAAGGGGTCCTAGGACCGAGCCCTGGGGGACACCCGTCCGGAGGGGGCGGGTGGCCAACAGATTCCCTCTCCATGACACTTGGTAGGAGCGGTCATTGAGGTATGATGTCAGCCATGTCAGCGCAGATCCAGCCACTCCCATTCCTGCGAGGGCCGCAAGGAGGATCTGATGGTTGACTGTGTCGAAGGCTGCAGATAGATCTAGGAGAATCAGGACAGAGGAGAGGCCTTTCACTTTTGCTAAGTGAAGTGCCTCTGTGACCGCAATGAGGGCCGTTTCTGTGGAGTGGCCAGTCCGGAAGCCAGACTGATTGGGGTCTAGGAGGTCATTCTGTAAGAGATAAGCAGTAAGTTGGTTGGATACAGCACGTTCAAGTGTTTTAGAAAGGAAGGAGAGAAGAGAGACAGGACGATAGTTGGCTATGACGGTGGGGTTCAGGGTTGGTTTTTTTATGAGGGGCTTGACTCTGGCTTGTTTTAGGGAGGTGGGGACCACCCCCGAGTTGAGTGAGGAGTTGATGGTTGCAGTTAGGAATGGGAGGATGTCCGGTGCTATGGTCTGGAGGAGTGGGGAGGGTAGCTGGTCCAGCTGGCATGTAGTCGGACGGTTCGACGTTACCAGTGTCAGGGTCTCGGCTTCTGTAATGGGAGAGAAAGATGACAGAGTGAAGGATGAGGTTCTCGATTCAGCGTTTGGAATGGGTGGGGGTTGGGAGAAGGAGCTGCGGATGTTCTCCACTTTTTCCTCAAAGAAGATCGCAAAGTCTTCGGCAGAAAAAGATGAGGGAGGAGGAGGTGGGGGGGGGAAGTGAGGAGGGAGGACATGGTAGCATGCAGTTTGCGAAGATTCTTGGCAGAGGCCTCGATCCTATGGTGAAAGAAAGAAGCTTTGGCATTAGTAATGGTTTTGGAGAATGTTAACAAGAGGTTGTGATATGTGTCGATGTCAGCAGTGAGGCGTGACTTTCTATACTATACTTCCTCTCAGCCAACCCACTGAACCTCTGATATAGATCAATGATCTGAATACCCCTGTTGCTCAAGTCCTGTTGCCTCAACAGTCTGGTAGGATTGAGAATTGCCTTCCTCATTCCCAGTGAGGGAGTGGATCAGGAATTAACGAACTGATTGAATTTGAGTCATAAGAACTTCCAAGGACCATATCCTTTTCTATGACACAAACTGATTGAACGAGAATACAAGGACTTCCAAGGGCTTCGACCCCGTTCACCTTTTGTTATTTTGATATTGTATTTTGTATTTGATTTGATTTGATATATGGGTACTGATATTTCTCCTAAAAGAAGGGAGAATTAAAGGGTAAATACACCCAGTAAGATACTTGAACCACTGATAATTCTCCATTAAGAATGGAGAATTAAAGGGTAAATACGCCCAGTAAGATATCTGAACTACTGATGTTCTCCATTATAGAGGATGAGTTAAAGGGTCTATGTACCCAGTAAGATACTTGAATCTCATTGATGACATATTGATTATAGTTGAATCACTGATGGTTCTCCTATAAAGAAAGATGGTTTAAAGGGTAAATTCACCTAGGTATTTGCATTCCTATAACCTGGAATATTTCTATTGGTACTTAAGAGTTTAAAGGGGCATTTCACCTAATAAGGTACTTGCATTCCCTGCACACTTAAAGGTTTAAATTAATATGTTTAAATACTTACTGAAATGATAAACTAATATAGAGTTTACTGATCTGCAATTGCAGAAGAAAAGATAACGAGTTACTCATGATAAAGGGATACATCCAACATCCAACCTTGAACCTAGCTTTAGCTAGAGATAACCTCAGAGACGTCTGAACCAACCTTAATGTGTTGATCCAATCAACCTAGGACTTGATATCGAACTAACCCTCCCGAAAGAAGGAGTGGTTAATGAAAGAACCTGAAAGGGATACTTCACACTACTACCTTGTACTTCGTGTCTGTATGTATTATTATTGTCTAGCTAGCGTGCTTGAAAATAAACCACCGGTCATTGTTATAACTCTGTCTCTGGTCTACTATTCCTTTAATTGTGTATATTACTCCTCTCTTCATTCGAATCTAGAACTGTGCCCGTGGCGAACAGCTGTTACTGTTAGTGACACAAGTGCCACATGCACAATTCATTAACAACACCTTTAGGTATTTGAAAAACACGGTTATTTTGAATCACTCCCTTAGATGCCATGGTTTCAGGATGAACTATACGTTGATACACAGAAGACTACTAATCTGATATTGGGTTGAGGAAGACAGTCCACTGACTATGCCTGAATGAAAAGAGAATTCCACTGAAATAGATTTTTGTGTTGTACTTTTTTGCAAAGATAGACACGTCTAAAATGTGTTAAAATAACCCCTTAAGCCAGAGCAGTCCGGTACTGGTACGAGATTGATATCATGCCATAAATAGATGAATACAGAATGTATTAATTAATTTTGCATTTATTTTTCAAATGTAGCCAAGAGTAAAGACCCTAACCCTGTCAAAACAGCATTCAAAGTGTATATTTGCAGCACTACGTTGGTTTACCAATGATTTGAAATGTTATTAGCAAAATTACGAGTTGATAAACATCTTGTGCATCCCGGCGGAAACCTGATGAATTAGATGGAAATAAAGGAAGCTGGCATACGTGTGTGTAGTCTTTTGAAAGAAGAGACCCAGGGCTTTTCATCTTTCATATTTCAATTTCATAAAACTACACTTTCCAGCTCACACCAATCCCTGTCAATCATCTGACTTCCAGTGTGATTTTCTTTAATTTTTTTATTATTATTGTTGCAATCTGATGAAAAATGCCGGGACTATATACATTATAAATACTGTAACTTTACTTACAGTAGATTTCATCCACAGTTTTTGCTGCCCTGTCAGGGGCGCCTGGTGGTACTAAATCCAGATTGAACTCTGCCATTCATAGATGTATGACCTGGCCATAATAAGGTAATTTATAGGCCTGATATTCTATATTCTATATTCATATTTCAAATTGCATGTGCTCGGATGGCAACATTCAGTACTGTAAATACAAAAAACCCTGTAAGTCATCTGCCCTTTATTCATTTGCTTAGGTTTTTTGTATACTTTATTTCAAGAAGGTGCTGAATGAGCTCAGTGGCAATTTTTCATGTCTGGTCAATGTTAGCATGGTGTTCTTCACCATAAAAAAAAGATTTATATTTACTCAAGCCTAGTAACAGACACAATATTTCTGGGACTGGGAATACATTCCCTGAGATCCATAGATGTCCCTAGATACCAATAATGTGCAAATTTACCTTTTATAAGTGGAGCAATCTTCCATTTACTTAGGTATGTATTTTTTAAGCAAATTTGTTAAAGGGGAACTATCTTACAATTTCTTTTTTCTTTCTATTCACTATTTGGGCAATTTTACACAATTCCTGTGAGTCTATGGTCACATCTGTAAGTTTTTTCTTTTTTTTTTATTCATTGTTTTGTATTTCTAATCAAGTCCTGTAGACTAGAGCAGCATTTTCTGCACTTCCAGATTCCAAGCTGTTTTTGGCTGGGCTCTGCCCATACCAGTGGAGGCTGCTGACAAAATGTTTAGGTGAAGCACAAATTATTATATTATATTATATATTAAATAATATTTTTAAAACATCCCCCACTGTGTGTCAGTGGTCAGTGGACACAGATGAAAACATATTAACATTAGGTGACAGCGGACCTGACCAGATGAAAACATATTAGGTGACAGCGCACCTGACCAGATGAAATCATATTAGGTGACAGCGCACCTGATCAGATCAAAACATTTTAGGTGACAGCGCACCTGACCAGATCAAAACATATTAGGTGAAGGTGACAAGGAAGCCACAGACTCATACCCCCCCGACACTCAACTAACCGCCTCGGACAGTCCTTCATACCAGTGGCCATCAGGCTCCACAACAGTGGGCAGCGACTGCTGCCAGACATCGACCTAGAACTAATAGGAACCCAAGTAGGACAATAACACTACCTTATGCATACTGCACCTTATGTGGATACTGTGATACTGTGAATAATGAATAATGTATATTTCAGTTAGTTAGATAGTAAATTATATTGACCTATTTGTTTACACTGCTTGTGTTGTTTTCACTACCTGTACCCCCCCCTTCCCCCATGCTGCTATGATGCCTGAATTTCCCCAAGGGGATCAATAAAGGAATATCTTATCTTATCTTAAAAGGAAAGATGAAATTACCTACCTGGGTTCCATCCTATAGAGGCAAATCTTTCCTGTGACAAAATGGGATCCAATGTAAAAAAACTAAGTCAACCAACGAACTAGATTCCTGTACCGGATCTCCTCTCTGGTAAACAAGAATACCTTGAAGACTCTAACAGGAGCACTCATTCAAGGGTACTACGACTATGCTTGCACCTCATGGTACCAAAGCACCTCAAAGGCACTAAAAACAAGATTACAAACATCACAAAACAAACTGGTCAGACTACTGCTTGACCTTACTCCTAAAACCCACCTCACCCCTGTCCACTTTGACAACCTAGGATGGCTTAGAGTAGACGACAGAGTACAGCAACTTGCAATGGGCCTGGTCTACAAGATACACTACACCACTAAGATACCCATGTGCATGTCGAAATACTTCCCAAAGGTCAGTGAATACCACGACCACAACACCAGAGGGAGTTCCACAAATCATGTTCAACCCAGATAAAATAATAATAATAAAAAAAAAAAAAAACGTTTTTTTTTAATAAAAGAAAATAGTCATAACTTAGAAATTAGATTGCATAGGTCTATGAATCGATATCGCGATTCTGTTTCAATTAATTGCCCAGCCCTACAGTGTGTACAGTAAGTTAGCTTGGTGATTATCATTGTGATGTAGGCTAAGCTGCCTAGCTACTGTTAGCATACAAGCACTATAGCCTACTTACTTTTTCATCCACAACGTTTTTTCTGATCCAGATGCATAAATCCACTTCTTCATGTTGCTCAGTTGCTGGTTTATACTTCGGTCCTAATGTTGGCGCAAAGTTTAATTTAGCCTGACTTGTTATAGCTGTACAGCTTACTAACTACTAAACAACAACTTTCTCATAGTCTCAACTTTCACATAGTCAAAATGGGTCCAGCTGCATGTGAGGAGGATAGGTTTAGCTCGGGCCAATCTCAAGTTTCTCAAGTTTCTTTATTAGTTGTCATACAGAAGTACAGAATACTTTTATACAAAATGCTTCTTTATGTTACATTTTGTATAAAATTATTCTGTACTTCTGTATGACAACTAATAAAGAAACTTGAGAAACTTGAGATTGGCCTGAGCTAAACCTATCCTCCTCACATGCAGCTGGACCCATTTTGACTTTGCAATGCAGAAATCTCTGATTGGATTTGCAAGGCTGCCAATCATATTCAACCTCCGTGTATTGGATGTCAAGGGCTGTCAATCAATCAATCCTCCATTCAATGGCAAGAGTTTAACTGCACAGACCGTTCTTAGATGAAGTTAATAGCCTATTTTGATTCGCTGTTATTTATTATTTATTTAACAATGGGTCACACCTGTGAAGTTTTCTTCACGAATAATTACTGCAGGCAATACTGCAGTGCAGGCCTGCTCAGAGCTGTCAATTTTGGCCATTTTTGAAGAAAAAGAAAATTCACTGGCATTTTTTTTACAGAGGAAAACATTTATAATAAAAAAAAATAATAATAATAATTTAAAAAAAAAATATATATATATAGTTTTTTTTTTTTTTTTTTATATATATAGGTATATGTAAATTAATAATAATTATGAATTATGAGTGAATTTGTGTTTCACGTGTTGTCATAGAGAAACCTCCACTGGCCCATACTCTTAATGCGCTGTATGACCAGGGTGCGATCCACGGGGGAGCTGGGGCAGCCATGGCTCCCTTAGATCAGACATCAGCTCCCCTGAAAACATGATTTGTGATTTTTTGGGGGGTCTCTAAATTACTGAAAATAAATGCTACTTTTGCCATGCATTTCTCATTTTTCTGTAATTTTCTGTATCATCATCGTGTATAATAATAAACTTATGCTATTTTGGATGTATGATTAATGATTTGCGCACTAATTCACACACGTATTATGGCAACATGCATGCTATTCTTGCAATTACCATTCGGAGCGCGGCAGCGCTGCAGCCTGCACGCACGGCACAAATCAAACTTGACCCGCACGTTGTAACCTGTGACTTGTTGACAGAATGACAGTGATAGTTTTGACAGGTAAATAAGGTCACTCAGGAATGGATAATGCAACAAGTAAGCCTAACCAATTTTGGTTTCACGATGAAAGTGAAGCAGTCAATGGACTTGACAGAGCAGCAGGAGGCGGGATCATCTACAGGCGACACCGTTACACCTGCTGCTGCTGGTGCTGGTACGGTGGGGACTATCTCTGACAACGCCCGGTGACCGTGCCGGCGCCTGCTGCGGTCGTATCAGAACAGGAGTCTGAGAGATAATCACGAGATACTGTAGACAGTGTTGGATCTATCATCTATCTAACTAAATGGATACTTTTTTTTATCATGGAATGTGCTGTGCAGACGGCCGGACCACAACTACATCAACAAGTGAGTTGTCTATTATGTGTTCTCTGAAACTGATTGAATATATGACAGGATTCAAGAGGTTTATTTGTCACATACATACATACACAACACAAGGCCTACTAAAGGCTACAGTAACGTCTGCGATCACAGTCCGACCCCTCCCTGCGAGGCGCACCCCTCCCCCCCCCCCCCCCCCCCCCCCCCCGCCCGCAAGAAAATATTAAGGTTCCTTGGCTCACCCAAAGACCATGCCATCTAAGGTTCGCACACTGTGTATGACAGTCACCCACATAAATTCTTATAATGGATGGATCGGATTGCAACAGGGATTGTTGCAAAATGTTCACAGAAGGTACACACTAACTGCGCTCCAATATATGCCAATAACGTTCAGTTTTGTGGTAGATAATCCCGAGAAATAAGAGAAATAAAAGATAATAATCAGGAAGTAATTTGCTAGCAGGAAGCTGGAATCGGCTGGGAAAGGTTGTCTTTTGAAGTTTCAATGCTCATTGAGAGCTCTTGATGCGCTCTCCTCATATGACTACAAAACTTTTAGCGACGCTAATTCAAAATGGCGGATAGATACATTAAAAAAAAAACACACACATTATGTCATACAGTCTAGAGAGATTGATTTATGACATGATGTCATCTGCGGTCCGCCGGCAGACCGCACAGTCTAAATAGATGGCGTGTGCGTCTAAAGTGAACTTGATTGATCTGCGTCGATAGAGGACACAATTCTTTGTGTGTGATATCTAGTTATTATGTGGTTATCGTTTTTCGTAATCTTACATTTAAATGAAATCCTTGCTCATGCATATCTTTGGCCACATCTAGCTGATAAACCAATAAGAATTTGCATACAGGGATTAAGGACCCCCAACATGTCAACAACGGAGAATGGATCTGGAATGCTAGCTATATCTGGATTATGCATTGCAACTTGTGACGTGTATTCTGTGGCTAATACTTCTACCTATGTGTGTGTTCGACCACCGGTCTGGTGCAGTGTAGGGTGCAGATTGACTGAGGCCCACACAGGTCATAGAGTTGCATAAAATAATGCAGAGTTTCAGGCACGTTGGAACAGGGGGTGCGGGGGGAGCGGCAGCACCCCCTGTAGTGGCAGCTTCAGTTACTGCACAAAAATGGTATTTTTATATACTGTAACATATAATATAAGTTATAAGTTTATCCTGCTCAAAGCACTTGACTTCACCATTACACTGACACACTTGTAAATACGTTAATTCTTGTTAGATTGCCCGACAGTATTATTTCCCTCACTGTGTGAAATACTACAGTTGCGTCTGAGGGGAGTGGCCACTGGCTGACAGTGCTCCCTGTCTCGGGTGTCGGAGAGGAGACGCACAGATGAGAGAGGATATGAGAATGAATGAATGAAAACTTTATTTAACATATTGCAGAATATACACACAATTAAGGGGATGCAGACCAGAGAAAGATGTTTGTCTTGTTCCACCTATGTAAAAAAAATACAGCTTACAAAGATTTTGCTTTGACAAAAAATAGCTCTCTCTCTAAATTGCAGTATAGCAAGGGTGTTTGAATGCCTTCATCGACGAGCAGGTCCTTCTCCTGGATGGCGTGTCTTCTTCCGCTTTCTCAACGTCCTTTTTTGGTCCCCACTCCTGAGTTTTATAAACGGAGCCAAGGCCGGCCTCCCCTATGTCACCTGAACTGACATCAGAGAGACAGGGCCAATCCCAAGAAGCTTACGGCCATCTTGGAAATGCGAGAGACAGGAGTTCCCTCCTCTCGGCGTCAATATTTCTTCTTGAACACATTTCCTTATTTGATCAAAAAAGACCTTTCACTTTATCAAATCGGATATTATATTTAAACATTTAGATCTATTACCTCGACAGTGAACAACAGTGAAATCCCTGAAAAAGTTGGGTTGGGTAACGCTTCAAAACTTTTGTGTTTATCCAAACATATCATACTAAATGATTTATTTGATAATTCCAGTTATCCTTATAGTATGAACCAATTCCTTTATTTTTTTTTATTTTTTTTTATTTAACCTTTATTTAACCAGGAAGTCCCATTGAGATACAAGATCTCTTTTGCAAGGGAGACCTGGCCAAGATGACAGCAATAACACCCGAAAACATCAGACAGCAATAAAATGTGCGGTACATCACACAAGAACATAATAAAAGTGCATGTACACAATACACAATACATCACACGTAAACATAAAAACACAAAACAGAACAGTCTACATAACAGTAAAAGTGTACGACAGTAAAATACAGGGCAATACAGTAACTCTGCAGTTTCACAATAATATTCACAATAATAAACAGAATGCCCCTGTTATATTTCTAGGTATATTTACTGCCAATATTAACTATAAATTCTACCTTTTGTCAAAAGTAGTCTGTGACTCTTGGGCGGGTCTGACAGTTAGCTCTGGTATCCTCCTATGGTCAGAATTCCAGCCTGGCTATTGGCTCACAGTGACCTTTGACTTTTTCCCTTATCAGAGGCTTCTAGCCTGCTGGACCAAAACATAGCGTCCAGGCAAAATAACGTTTGATCCTGTTTCTCCCTGTTGCCCCACTCTTTATGACCACTGATAGTTCACCATGCCTGCTAGCTGGCGTTTGTCTTCTTCTCTTAAGTGCCTGTACGGCCTCGTCTTTCCTGCTATCTGGTCACCCGCCCTGAGAGCAGGAATATGTCCTGTTAGAACGGGACGCTCTAACCGAATCTACACTAATATTACTTTGGTGGAAGGCATGCTTGTCTGGCATCCCGACTCAATATCAAAGAAAAGGCTTTTCAATGAACCGCACTTGAAAGACAGTAAATACTATTCTAAGAAAACGTTCAAAACGATGTTCCAACTTGTGTATTGTTTTCATAACATTTTACTAAGATTGTACTCTTGTATTTTGCACTGTATTAAGCCATACCGACATCAGAGATCTCATATTAACATGAGATCTATCCGACCACAATTTGATTGGAGTGCTATCCAATTCAAAACAACAAACCAAGGGGCGGCTGAGTGGTGCAGTGGGCAAGGCGCTCACCACTAACGCAGGAGATGCTGGTATCGAGCCCAGCTCTCTGCGTTGCTACCGGCTTGGCCGGCCGTCATACTAACACAATTGGCAGTGTTAGAGGGTGCGAAAGCCAGTGGGTGGGGATTGGACGTTGTGGACAGCAACTCCTACAGGTCGGTTGGGTGACGCCGGTGTGGCGGAAACAGGAAGTATCGGGGGCAGCGTGAGTCTCCCACGCATTACTCCTCGCCACTGAGAGTTCGAGCTGCTGCAGTGAAATGATGCGACAGGCTGTCTCCTCCTGGTGTACCAGAGGGGACACATGATGCAAGGCTTCTATCCTCACTACAGCCGACCAGTGAGAGGCATAGTCTAGAAACGTTCAAGACAGGAGAGGGAAGAATTGGAAATACGAAATTGGGATGGGAAAAAAATAGAAATACTAAAAAAACAAGGTGGCAAGCTCTCACATCTTGTCGGGAAAAGTCTCACGAAAGTATTTCTCTGGTCTGCATCCCCTTAACTCAATCCCCGCCAACAACGGTTATATACGAGTTTGGCCGACAACCGTTGAACACCAACCACGTATATATACGTTATTTGATCGTTTTTTTTCTTTTTTTCATTATTTGTATTCATTATTCATCCAGGGACCTTGGTGTTACCATAGGGAATGAGTCTGAGGTCGCCAAAGTGCAATACCGGCTGCATCCAGCTAGACTGCGGTATCGAGCACCCTTTGTAACTTTTTATCTTGGCCTGTGGAATGGCCAAATGTCTCCGGTTTCACTTTTCCTTGTCGGGCGAGGCGAGCGGTTCTCCCGGTTCTATTGAAGCGCGTCAAATATCCCCGATCCATGTTGTGGTGGGCAGGGACGTGCACAGGACTTTAGAGGGGCAGGTGCTCAAAGGCTGAAAAGGGCACAACACTTGTGTGTATTTATTAAGCGAGCGCGCGAAGCGCGCGAGCACGATTTTTAAGGGCCCTTTTCGGGCGGGGGGCCCCCTTTTTATGCTTTTTGGGGGGTTTTGGTGATCAAATATTGAATATTGAACTATAATAATCAGTGCAGGAGCTCACTTATCCTTGAAAGACACTTTTATCACTGACTTAAAAGGCCCATACATCTCCATAAATGTTCAGGGGGGAGGGAATAAGTGCTTACCCTACAGACCCCAAGAAGTGCTGTATATTCTGTATTGTTTAATATAAATGCATTTTTTATTCCAATCCCGATTTGTATTTGAGATTCCCAAATCCCATCGGACTTGACTTCTTTGTGTCCCTCAATGAGTGTAATACCAGCATTCAACAGCGGTTTCTATCATGATCATCATCACCACCCACGCTATGCATAAAATATATAGGTCCGCGGAGAGGCATGCTGAGGAGGCCGTGCAAACTGCAATGGAATATGGGGCATCTCTCTCTTTACCTAATATTTTTATTCTATCCTGACATTTTTCAGTTGGAAGGGCAGTCTATATGGCGTAACAGTAAAAAAAAAAAAAAAAAAAAAAAATCAAAAAGGGCACTTTTTTGATGAGGCTCAAAAAGGCAGGTGCTCAGGCACCCCTTGGCCTCTATGTGTGCACGTGCCTGGTGGTGGGTTATGTTGTGTACCAAATGGACATTGGATGTACCAGAAAGCAATCAAACAATTGGAATATTATTTTTGGAATACTCCCGATCACAGGTAAGGACTATCTGACGTCAATTTTAGCTTGATCCTGCAATGTTATTATACCGATCCAGCTGATTTGATTTCGGACTAATAGCGTGTACAGGCAAGAAACGGCAATGTCTATAGTAGAATTGATGTTTGGGCTATAACTCAGCATTTCAGTAATTACCCCAGACCACGCTATAACTATACTTATATTCACCACGGTATAACACGGGAACGTATGGATGGAATCAAATCAAATCAAATCAAATTTATTTGTAAGGCCCGACAACACACGTTAATGTCCCCATGGGCCGTACACGTCTTCTTTAAACAAGTCAAGAAGAAACATAACAATATGTCAAGAACAGAACAAGAACACCATAAGGTCCAACAAATTTAAAATAAATGCAAATAAATGAAAGAATGCAAGCACTCCCAGACATACCCCAAGTGAAGGTAAGGAAAAACTCACTAAAACCTAACAATAGGGACAAATGCTCCACAGGCAGTGTGGAGGAGAGAAACCTTAGAAGGGCCATTCAAGGGGGGATCTCCCTTCTTAGATGTCGGTAGTGTTGCAGACTAACAGTTGGTAAGCATGCACCCAAGTGTGTAGTGAAACACAGATGAGTGCATGCAATAGCAACTGAACATTTTGAAATATTAAAGATAGAGCTGATAGCGATAGCAACTGAACATTTTGAAAGATTAAAGATAGAGCTGATAGCGAATCTATTTGAGGCACAGGGGCGGCGCAAAGAGGGTTGCGTCCTCCCCGTCTTAATCACGGGACATTCAACACAAAATGTATTATTTTTCACATATTGAACGATAGATAGGTGATGTCAAATGGGCCATAGTATTGTATCCATAGCTATAATATAGAATATAGTTATTCTACAAACAAGGTGACCCAAATCGTGGCAGTGCTAGGACGGGGGTGACTAATTCCCGGCGCTGAATGAGTTAACAATTGTGTGTATTGAGCCATACTAGTATTTTATTAACATATTGCAGAATGGGTACAATACCGTACTGTATTGTACCCATTCTGCAATCTGTTAATACAGTTTTCAATCAATCAATGTCAGACGTCCTCTACATAAAATAAAATATTATTAATATTATTCCCCAGTATGACACAATAAACACCCAATGAATGACCCCCCCCCCCCTCCCGCAACCCAAAGTCCAAAAGGTTACATTGAAAAATGTCACAGTGGGAGGGGGTTCACAATGGGAAAGATGGAGTGCTGCATGCATGTGTGTAATTGTTGCAAGGAACCAAGCAAAATTATACAATTTTCAGAGACAAGTTGGTTGAAATGTATTAACAGTTTGTTGCAGTCGGCTAATTTAGATGGCCCAGAAAGCAACATTGCACAATTGGCTGTTAAAACATATAACATTGAAGAGAACAGCCCAATTCCAGATGTGCCAGCTAATAAAGGCTACCACAGATAATGCTACATGCAATTTGCTAATATAAGGAACATAGCCCGCAAGAGAAAGGAACAATTGACAAAGACCACAAATTTTTTTTTACCAAATGTAATTTACTTTAAACATATGATACATGAGATTACACAGTATTTCTGTACAAGTAAAACAACAGCACAGGACCATCCAGTATCAAACGGGATACAAGCACTTCTGTGAAACAGTGGTGGAGGAGAAGTTACTAAAGAAATGGAAGGTGCTCAAGCTCTCAAAGTTAACAGCCCTGTTTAAGAAATCTGTACTTGACACAGATGGCATTGACATCTCCTCTTACAAATCTGCTTCCTTGAAAGTGAGACTCCAAAACTCCTATCCTTTTCTGAAGTTCCAGAAGCTGTCAAGACATGACTTTGTCTATGTTGAAGATTTGACACCACATGAAGTAGTCCACTCTGAAGTAGCCAAGACTGCAGCAACAACAACAACAACAACAACAACAACAACAACACCATCATCATCATCATCATCATCATCATCATCATCATCATCATCATCATCATCATCATCATCATCATCATCATCATCAGAATTATCATCTGGGCCCAGGAGTTCAAAACTTGACACCACATGAAGTAGTCCACTCTGAAGTAGCCAAGACTGCAGCAACAACAACAACAACAACAACAACAACAACAACAACAACAACAACAACAACACCATCATCATCATCATCATCATCATCATCATCATCATCATCATCATCATCATCATCATCATCATCAGAATTATCATCTGGGCCCAGGAGTTCAAAACTTGTAATCCCTATCTGATTGGATCAGATTTGTATTCATTCATTTCAACTCATCATGAATTGAAAATGGGGGACCCTGATGTAAACAAGATGAAAGTCTTTCTCTGGTCTGCATTCCCTTAACAATTGTGTGTATTGAGCTGTACTGTACTGTACCCATTCTGCAATCTGTTAATTAGAATTTTCAATCAATCAATCAATCAATCAATCAATCAATCAATCAATCAATCAATAGGGATTCAATGTTTTGAACTCCTAGGCCCAGATAAGGATGACACAAGAACAACTGAAAAAGATGACACACATGAAACAAGACTCCTGTTCCATGCAGCCATGACACTGAAAGATGACATGTTGCAGAGGTGTAAATGATTGAGATTGACTGGATGTCACTTCCTCCAGCCCCAGTCGGAATCCTGGAACTTGTGTACTGCTCCTGCAAAAAAACACAATGTATGAAGGGGAGATGCACATGCAAATAAAACAACCTACCATGTACAGACATGTGTCTGTGTTTGAACTGTCAGAATACTGTATCCTACGTTTTCACTTGAGTTATTTTTTTTTTCACAAACATGTTACTGTTCAAATAAATAACATGTTATTTTCACACTTGTTATTGTGTTATAAATGTTCTCTTCCACTATGATCTTCATCTCTTGTGGTTACTCACAAGTCACAACATGCTAATGTAACACCCAACAAGAATGTGAAACAACTATTATTAGCATTGGGTTAGGGTTGTTTGATTTCCACTAACGTTAATGTTAGATTGCTATCTGAGAAAGTTACTGTAGCTAACGTAACGTTAGTCTATGTAAGCTGGCTAGTATGCATTGCCCACACTTTGCCATGTGTAATCTCTGAAGCCAAAATTGACTGCATATAAACTGCTGATGACACCTAACACCCTATCACGTTTGAATAATGCTGTAAAGTTAAGTCAAATGCATTTCAATAGTAATGTATATTAGGGCTGTCCCCAACTAAGGATTTGGATAGTCGACTTTGATTGGCCGAAATGAGCCGCTAGCCGACTATTAGTCGACTAAGAAAAAAATATATAAAAAAAAGTATAATTTTTATTTTTATTTTTTTATTCCATTTGGGCTGTGGGGGTGCTTAATGTCTGAAGGAGTCGACGGACGGCTTCTTGTCCTCTGAAAAAGCATTAAATTGGTCCACTGATGGGATACATCTTGATATTTGTCTAGTCTAGTGTGTTCATTAGACGGGTGAAATCCTCTTTCGGTGCCTCTGTGCCTGTTTTCTTAGGCAGTTAGCATCTGGTATGCATGCCATTAGCGTTAGCCACACTTCTAGGCCTCTTTTCTTTTGGAAAGAATGATAAAAAAATGTAATAAAATAAAAAATATAATATATATATATTTTTTGCATTCGACTAAGAGGTTGGCAGTCGACTACGGCTCATTTCGATCAATTAGTCAACTATTCGACTAATAGGGGTCAGCCCTAATGTATATGAATCAAGACCTTACGGATGCAGAGCAAATTCCACTGTTGTCAAGACACGGGACGCGGTATTTACTTCCTAGTTCCTGAGCCGGAGGAATGCTATTGGGAGAAATCAAGTCACTTGACGTTGTAACACACTTTGATTGGTTCTGCAGCAACGCCCCTTTGCAGCAATGTCATAAAACTATGACCCAAAAACCGTTGCCAACAAATGGAAATGTGTTAAAGCATATATGTAGTTCATATTAAAATATCATATCAGCATCACACCTGGACAAGAGGCAGGGGAACTATGTGAGAATGCTATTCATCGACTATAGCTCAGCATTCAATACCATAGTCCCCTCCAAACTCATAGTCAAGTTCAGGGACCTGGGCTTGAACTATGACCTCTGCCAGTGGGTCTTGGACTTCCTGACGGGTAGACCCCAGGTGGTGAGAGCAGGCAACTGCACCTCCTCATCCATCACCCTCAACATAGGGGCCCCCCAGGGCTGTGTTCTGAGTCCCCTCCTCTACTCCCTGTACACAAATGACTGTGTGGCTCAGCGGAACAACAACACAATCATCAAATTGGCTGACGACACAATAGTGGTGGGCCTGATCTCTGCAAACGACGAGAGGGCCTACCTGGAAGAGGTCAAGGTCCTGGCGGGATGGTGCCAAGAGAACAGCCTCTCCCTGAACGTCAGCAAAACAAAGGAGATGAATGTGGACTTTAGGAGGTCGGGGTCAGGGACTACAGCCCCCTCAGCATCGACGGGGCACCGGTTGAGAGAGTGAACAGTTTTAAGTACCTCGGAGCCCACATATCCGAGGACTTGACATGGACCACACACATTGACAGTGTTGTGAAGAAGGCACAGCGCCTAAGGAAGTTGTCAGTCAGAAGATCCTTAAGAACTTCTACTCATGTACAATAGAGAGCATCCTGACTGGCAATATCACCTCCTGGTTTGGGAATAGCACCGCACAAGACCGTAGCAGACTACAGAGAGTGGCCCGTTCAGCCGAGCGCACAATTGGAGGGGGGCTTCCCACTCTCCAGAACATTTACAACAAGCGGTGCAGGGGTAAGGCTAAGAGAATTATCAAGGACTCCAGCCACCCAAACAACTGCCTCTTTGAACTGCTGCGGTCATGCAAGCGATACCGGAGTCTCATGACAAGCACAGAAAGACTCAGAAGAAGCTTCTATCCCCAGGCCATCAGGTTGCTCAACGAACAATAACACTATGCAACAACCATCAAATGCACTCACAGCACACACATCCGCACACACTCACTTTAAACAATCAACCCACTGCAGCACCCACTCTACACACTTTAGAACACCTAGACACACTTTATATTTATTGGCAAAGAATTTGCACTACAACCCATACCTCAGGACACCTTACTGTAAATTGTAAATTGTACCTAAATTGTACCTCATCCCATTTCTGCTCTGCACTATATAGAATATTGTATATTAGTATATTGCATAGTATATTGTATGGTAACTCAGTTACTGCTATCCTGCATTGAACATTGTACATATGTACATACTGAAGTCTCTGGAGCGTAACAGAAAGAAGCATTTTGTATAAAAGTATTCTGTACTTCTGTATGACAACTATTAAAGAAACTTGAACTTGAAACATGAAACTATCCTCTCTACAACCAGATCAATCATTTCACTAACGAAAGCCTCTAGCAAGCTTCGGCCCGCCGTCTAAAAGAGGTTAAGAGGCAAATGTATACCACCAATCCATGCCGGTTCTGACTCCTCCCTCAGCCCCAGGCTCAGCCTGTTGGACCACCTCAGCCCCCCTTCTTGTCCAGAACATCTAGTTCTTCCTCTGTAAATTCTGGTTCAAATAGATGGGACCTCGGTTTGTCGAGAATTCATCATCACCTTCCTCTCCATGCTTAGCAGTCGCTATTCTGTCGGTTAGCTAGTGATATTGGTCTTGTTCATGGAAGTTACAGGGCTTTTGAGGTGACTATATGTATCTGCTTTGAAAATTACAACATCTCATTTTACATTGTTATTTCTACATGTGGTAAATACATGTGTAAATAAGACCTTTTTGGTGTTGTTGGAAAGGGTATTATGTTACCTTTGACACTAGACTAATGGTCCGTATCCAGTTCCAGTCATTGCTACTGTAAGCTAGCTAGCGTGCTGCAGGTCGGCAGACATATAGATGAGAAGGGTATGTTATCTTCTTGTCTGACTGTGTGGAAGATGGCAAATTGTCAGTGGCAGTGGTGGCAGTGGCTCAGGAGGTAAAGTGCTCCTCTGGTAAGGATCCCGGTTCGATTCCGGCTTCTCCCGGCAGTGTGTCGGAGTATCATTGAGCAAGACACTTAAAGCCTAACTGCTCCCGATGAGCAGGTTGGAACCTTGCATGGTTGCCTTCGCTACGGAATCCCTCCCAATCTACTCCGGGCCATAGGAACCATGCACACAGGTACAAGGGCCAAGGTGGTAACCCCAGACGGCAACAGTGAAGAGTTTGACATCCTGGCTGGGGTGATGCAAGGGGACACCCTTGCCCCCTTCCTTTTCGTCATAGTCCTTGACTCAGGAAGGCCATCAATGGACGGGAGCAGGAACTTGGTCTCACAATAACCCCAAGGAGAACGAGACGACACCCCACCATAGTCCTAACAGACCTGGATTATGCGGACAACATCAGCCTGCTCTCTGACCACGTAGAGCAAGTGCAGTAAATTCCTACAGAATCCTACAATAATCTAAGGTTATTGTAGTACAGTACAATGAGATTGCTTATCTGGAAGGAGGAGAAAGGGATCATATTGATAGAATTTTTGGTCTCTTCATCTGACTTAAAGCAGATGAAGAATTAAATGTGTAGCCAGACAAACCATGAACTATAGTCCAATTCAACATTTATTCTAGCCAGAGGCCAAGGTGAATAAGACAAAAGATTATCAGAAAACATTAACAGGGCTGTCGTGTACATAAATCACAATCAGGTTTGCATTCTCAAACCCCAATATGTACAGAAACAGTCACTTGGTAACATAATTTGAACATACATTGACAATACTGTACACATTATACATGAGTAAATCTGGTTTCAGATATTAAGGATTACACTAAACTTAAACAACAAATGGTGTTTCCCGTGTATTTACTCACATAAAATGCAATCAGCCACAGCAGTCTCTGGATGGGGGCGCGGGGTGGAGCTGGTTGCCCCCCCCTCCTTGATTCCCTGTGTGGGTCTTGTCCCACGGGTGGGGGCTGGTGTGATGTCATCTGGTGGGGTGGTGTGAATAGCCCCCTCCTTTGGGCCATATTACCATACAGTACTACAGTCTCGTGTGGGGGTGGAGAATGGCTCTCTGTCACCCCTGTATCCATCCATATTTAGAATTCTATAACAAGAGTGTAATCACCCTTCCTTTCATGTGACATTCTAAATGGTAGTATTCTTTGTAAGTTACCTACACCAACCTTTATTTACCAGATAATATAACTGTGATAAATATACCAAGATTTAGAGTGAGTCACCATTTCGTCTGTGGGGTGCAACTTATTTACATAGTCTTTGTTGTCTCCTGATTACATTAGCTTGAGGGGCTTTTTATGACCGCAACTGTTCTCCTACATACCATTTGGGTAAGCAGCCTTCTCATGAGAGGGGGTTGGTGTGGAATGTCTGTCTCTCCTACATTATGACTCTCTAATTATTCACACATATTATTTATGAAATTCAACGTCAATTCTACCACATTTCCCCACTTTGACGATTCTTATCGTCACATATGATATATTGACTTGATTTTCTATACATACTAACCATACATTTAAATAATAAAATTTATTTTTTCCAAAATTAAAATTCATTTCTTCAAATTTCTCCATTTTTTCTTAAGTTACAGAACGTTTTGGCATGATCTGGGGGAGACAACGTCATTAGTATCATAATATTTTCATTTTTACATTTATTTGCTTTTTTCTCTTGTTAATTCCTTTTCCAAGACAGCACAATCACATCTGCATAATCAAATCAGTTGGTCTTCTCACCCATCCTCCCCCCTTTATGAACATATCATGGACATAATACCTACCACCTCGGCGCACCAGTCGGGCAGGGAAGGCGGAGCATCACTCAAGGACATTTTTTTTTTCACCACCTCACTTTGGCCATAATCCACGCCTAATATTCTACCTATGTGAATGCGTTTAGTACCCCTGCGTTGTGTCATAACCTATATCAGTTGCTACCGTTCAGTTACCTCCCGTTCAACATACTAATCAAACACCACATCCCACAGAGGCCCTTGCTCAACTTCTTGCACAGTCTCTGACCGTTTTCGCCTCCCCCTCCACCCCGTTTGTAGGCCTGTGATCCCGTCACATTCTGACCCCTGACTGTATGTCCTTGGACCTACAGACGACTCTGCCAGTCTGGCGGTTTTTCCCAAACCTTTGGCCGCTGTTCTCGGGGCTATGATGAAGGAGGGGCCAGCGTCCACAAGCGACCTCTTTCCACAATCCAACAATCTCCCACAGGAAATGACTGAACGGGTTCACACCAAATGTATTCCTACACATCCTTCATGATTCCTCTACCTGTGCTGGTCTGTCTTCCCCCCTCCACTGAAACCTGCGAGGGAATACACAAAACAAATTTCTTTTCACATAATATGAAATATATTTCCAAGAGAAACCAAATGGTAATCATTATGCAAACGTGATGGGACCACTTAGCTCTTGTCGACACTCTGTTGACGTTTTGACACCACTTCCTCCAGCCTCCAGCTTTCTCCACTCACCCAGACCATAACAGATGAGAAATAAGAAACAAAAGGCAAATAATCAAAAAAAAACATTCCAACAGACCTCACATGTGAAAGCAAATCAATGAAATTAACAAGCTCCAAACTTCACATCAAAAGTTATCAGAAAGAAAATAAAAACCATGTTTTCCAAAACTTTATGTAGCACTTGTGTTAATACCAGTAACAGCTGTTTGCCACGGGCACAGTTCTAGGTTCGAATGCGACAAGGAGTAATATACACAATTAAAAGAATTGTAGACCAGAGGCAGAGTTATAACAATAACCGGTGTTTTAATTAAAAGCGCGCTAGATAAACAGTAATAATATATACGTACGTAAAGTACAACTTATGCTTGGAAGTATCCCTTTTAGATTAGGTCAGTAACCTTTCCTTGCGGGAGGGTTAGGTCGATATCAAGGCCTAGGTCGATTGGATCAACACATTGGGGTTCATTCAGACGTCTCTGAGGTTATCATCGGTAACTCTATATTAGTTTATCAGGGAATGCAAATACCTTATTAGGTGAATTGGCCCGTTAACTCTTTAAACCAGGAAGTGATTCGGCGATAATCGAGGTCTATTATGACATCACCACAACCGGTTCTAGAAGGTTCTATGTTCTAGAAGGTTCTATTATAACATCATACAATGGCAGAATATCTATATCCATATATCCAGTTAAATCAATTCAAATACAAAATACAATATCACAACATAAGGTGAACGGGATTGCCTCCCTTGGAAGTCCTTGTAGTCTCGTTCAGTTCAATCCTACCGGACTAGTGGTGTAGCAATAGTTGAGCACTAGGTGAGCCTCATGGGTATTCACAGCAGGCTGCCATTAGTCTTATCAAATGTTCCGGGGTTGGCTCGCCATCGGGTATCTATCCAGCTGAGCACGCTTGGTGAGGGGTGGTCTGGACTGCTCCGGGGTGCTGGTGGAGACTTGCGGCTTCCAGTCGGTTGGTTAGTCCGGTCCGTCTGGGTGATGTTGCGGGTCCAGTGGTTGAGGAGAAAGAGGCTGGCTGCTTGAGAGCTGGCTGAATATATAGGAAACCAAGAGGTTCCGGAATGTTCTATATGACATCATAGGATGACATCACAAAGGTTCCAGAACCTTCAAATCATGACATCATACGCTATATACAGGAAGTGGGACCTCATGGTAAAACAGGAAGTGGTAGCAGAGATAAACAGGAACTATTTATGTAACTGATAATTATGAATCTGAACCTGGGGTTACATTCTCCCCTTCTATCCTAATGCACGTCCCTGTGCATATTATCCCAGGACTACATTATCACAATCCTATGGGGTTTTGGGGAGTCTGGGCCTAGAATGTTTTACTGTCTAGAAAGTTCTTACCTACTAACATTAACTATTTATGTTCCTATGCTAGTTATGAATCTGAACCCGAGGTTACATTCTCCCCTTCTATCCTAATGCACGTCCCTGTGCATATTACCCCAGGACTACATTATCACAATCCTATGGGGTTCTGTGGAGTCAGAGTCACCTAAAGAGTCTGCGATTACTGAGCTTAGACTCTGTAATATTGACTGGATTATCGTCACTATTGGGTTTCCTAGTCGGTGATAAGTCAGGGTTTTTGGAGGTTCCCTATGTCTTGTCGACCTTCTTGGCTGTTCATCTATGACCTCTCTTTCGGTTTCTCTTTCCACATCGTTGTGGACATTCCCCGGTCCATCGGGTTCGGTCTCCAGTTCATTCATGCTAGTATTGTTCTCCTCTGAACTCATAACTGGTAAGGTCTGGTCGGGTAGGTTGTCCTCTTCCGGATCCATATCAGGTAAGGGAGTTTCCAGATCCGCTGTATCTGGCGCTCCCTCTGGAATAATGACTCCGTCTGAGGGGTCTTGCTCGACTGTGGACACTGGAAAGAGTCGTGTTTCCACCACTAGACCTCCCTGGTCATAGTGATAAGGGAGATCAAGATAGTCATCATCTGGGTCCTCTCCCTCCGATTCATTCAAGCTTTCTTCTCTTGGGTTCTGTCGAGTTCTTGGTCGCTTAGCTTTGACCTTTACAGGAGGTCCATCTTCCACAGGGGTAGTAGGAAGGAAGCCGCAAGGTAGCAGTAGGTCTCTGTGGAGCGTTCGTAGTGGGCCATCTCTGGTTTCAGGTCGCACTACATAGACTGGGACATGTCCAGTGTGTTTCACTACAATATAGATATCTGCTTCCCACCGGTCTGCTAGCTTGTGCTTTCCTCTGAGGCGGACGTTCCTGACGAGAACCCTGTCCCCTTCCTGCAGGGTAGACTCAACAACTCGTTTGTCGAACCTGGCTTTGTTGCGGTCCGCCGTCTTCTGCGCATTTTCTGTAGCTACTCTGTAACTTGCTTCAAGGTGCGATCTCAAACTGCGGACGTACTGCGAGTGTGAGCCTGGCTTGTAGTTGACAGGTAAGTTGAAGGCTATGTCCACAGGCAATCTTGGCTGTCGCCCGAACATCAGTTCATACGGGGTGAATCCAGTAGTGTCGTTCTTAGTACAGTTGTAGGCGTGTACTAGGGGTTTGACGTAGTCTCGCCAATGGCTCTTCTTCTTATTCTCCAGGGTGCCCAGCATATTAAGCAGGGTCCGGTTGAAGCGTTCTACTGGGTTTCCCCTTGGATGGTACGGGGTAGTTCGTATCTTTTTGATGCCGGCCAGCTCACACAGCTCTCTAATTGTGCGGAATTGGAAATCCGCACCTTGGTCGCTGTGGAGCTTCTCCGGGATACCATAGTGGACAATGAAGTTGTCCCACAGGCATTTAGCGACTGTCCGCGCTTTTTGATTGGCGGTAGGGATCGCTACTGCGTATTTCGTGAAGTGGTCCGTAATGACCAAGATGTCCTTTGTGTTACTGGAGTCTGGTTCCAGGCTGAGAAAGTCCATGCACAGCAACTCTAGTGGTCGTGTGGCCGTGATGTTCACCAACGGGGCAGCTCTCTCTTGTGGTACCTTACGCCGTACACATCGGTTGCAGGTCCTGATCTTTGTCTCTATTTCAGCTGCCATTTTGGGCCAATAGAATCGCTTCCGGACGAGGTCTAGGGTTCGGTCCACGCCCATGTGGCCCATGTCATCGTGAAGGCTTTTTAAGACCATAGGTCTCAGGTCTTCTGGCAGCACCAGTTGATGGTGGGTCTGTGCGCCTTCTTGCCTCTTCCTGTACAGGACCCCGTCCAATACTTCTAACCGATTCCACTCTCTTAGTAGAAGGTAAAGTTCGGGGATTTCCTTTCTGAGTGTCGGTGGAGGTTTCTCCCCTGCCTCCACTAGCTGTAGTACTTGACTGATACAGGTGTCGGCTCTTTGCTTTTCTCTCATTTCGGCAGGAGTTATCAGCGGAACGACGGGTAGGCCACCCAGCTGATCCTCTCCTTGGAAGCTGTCTGGAATTGCACTTGGGTGGAGGGCAAGTGATCCCACCAATGCACGGCTCGATGGTGTCTCTGTAGAGCCGTTGTCGATCACTTCGCGAACTAAGTGTCTGTCGCAGATGGCTATAATGATGTCTTCACTCATGTTTGTGTGTTCTGGTTCCGGGAGGTGTCTTTTCGCAAACTGTTGTAGTCTTTCCATCTCTTTTATCGATTTTGCGTCATCCTCTGGTGTGCTGTGTGGTCGCCGGGACAGCCCATCAGCGTCTTGATTCTGGTTCCCAGCTCTGTATTGCAGCTGGAAGTCGAAGGTAGATAGATCGGATAACCATCTGTAGCTTGCGGCATCAAGCTTAGCCGTGGTAAGGACATACGTCAGGGGGTTACTATCAGTGACAGCAAGAAATGGTCGTCCGTAGAGGTAATCCTGGAACTTTTCAGTTACCGACCATTTTAAGGCAAGGAACTCCAATTTATGGGCAGGATATCTGGTTTCACATTTTGACAATCCGCGGCTTGCATACGCGATGACACGCTTCTGTCCTTGCTGCTCCTGGTAAAGGGCGGCGCCGAGACCTAGTGCGCTTGCATCCGTGTGCAATATGTACGGCTTTTCGGGGTCGGCGAAACCGAGAACAGGGGTAGTGGTCAGCTTTTCTATGATAGCGTCGAAAGCTGTCTGGCACGCTGGGGTCCATCTGTCATGGAAGGGAGCTTTAGGGTCGTAATACTTCTCGGCGGTCACTGTAGCTTTCCCATGCTTCTTCATGGGAGGGTATCCGGCAGTAAGTGCGTTGAGGGGTTTCACTATCTTGGAATAGTCTTTGACGAATTTACGGTAGTACCCGCAGAATCCTAGAAATGCTCTCAGTTCTTTCAGCTTGGTTGGCTTTGGCCAGGTGGTGAGTGCGGTTGTCTTTTCTGGGTCCGTTTCGACTCCTTTCTCAGACACTATGTGGCCTAGATACCTTACGGAGGTCTGGAAGAATTTGCACTTTTCGGGTGATAGTTTTAGCCCATACTCGTTCAGCTTGCTCAGGACTCGCATGAGTCGCGCCTCGTGTTCCTCCAGCGTTGAAGAGAAAACGATCAGATCGTCCAGGCAGACGAGGGTTTGCTTCAAGTTCAACTCTCCCACGCACCTCTCCATAAGCCGCTGGAATGTGCCTGGCGCATTTGTTATTCCTTGAGGCATCCTATTGAACTCAAAGAACCCCAGCGGGCAGACAAATGCTGTCTTGTGCTTGTCCTTTTCTTCCATTTCGATCTGGTAATAACCAGATTTGAGATCTAGCACTGAGAACCATTTGGACCCAGTCAGTGCTGAAAAGGAATCCTCCAGGTTGGGCAGGGCGTATGAGTCCTTTACTGTTTGGAGGTTCAGTTTCCTGTAGTCTATGCATAGCCTGACATCGCCGTTCTTCTTCCTGACGACTACAATTGGCGACGAGAATGGTGATTCAGATTCTCGGATGACTCCAGTGTCGAGGAGCTGTTGAATGTGGGCGCGCACAGCTTCTATATCTTGCGGGTGTATCGGTCTCGCCCGTTGTTTGAATGGTGTCTTGTCATTGAGCTTTATGTGATGCTTTATCTTGTCAGTGCATCCGAAGTCGAGATCGTGGTGGGCGAAAACTTCTTGCATGGAGTTCAGCCGTTCCGTTATCTTCTCTTTCCACTCTTGAGGTACTGGAGAGTCTCCAAAGTCAAACTTGAGCTTTGATGTTTGGTTAGGGTCTGTCGCTAGGTCTGCGTCCAGTGTCTTGAGCGGCCGGACACTCATGACTGCATGTATCTCGGCTATCACAACCCTCGGGGACAGGGTAATATCGTGGTCGGACTCGTTCTTAAGGAGGACTGGTATACAATGTGGCAGTTTTCGTGGTAGCTCTGCTAAGCCACCTGATACCAAGATTCCCCCTGGCAAGGCCGTTGACCTTGGGGACTCTATCATCACCCATCTTCCTGCGTGGGTTGCCCGGCAACTCACTACCCCCTCGAGGACTTTGGTCTGCCCTGGAGCGATAGTTTCCGGGTCTCTGCTATGTAGTTTCACTTCGCCCAGGCTGGACTCCGCAGACTGTTTATGTCTGGCTTCAAGGGTTCGCAAGACTACCTGGTAGCCGTAGGGCCGGGATTGGTATTTCGTAGATGGGGTATCTGTGCACTGCTGGTACAGGCTGTCTAGGGCGTTTGTGCCTACCAGCACTGTGGACAGGGTAGTGCTCATATCAGGCACAATCAGCGCTAGGGTGGCGATGTCGATGTCTACACCGAACATGCTCCGTGGAAACGTGATTGTAGTTTCGACGTAGCCGAGGTAGGGGATCTCCTGCCCATTGGCTCCTTCCACTTCCAGCAGGTCGTATAAGGAGTTAAGGGGTAGGTGAGACATGTTCGCTTGATAGAAGGAATTTGGGATCGTTGTTACTTGGGAGCCTGTATCGAGTAAGCAGCCGCATTCTTTACCTTCCAGGATTACGTGGGCAGTGCATTTGGCTCCAACCAGTCCTTTAGGTATGGCCGCCACTTTGGCATAAGTGGCCGAGGCGCGCCACTGCCGTCTGGGACATCTCTCTCGTACCCCAGTTCCTGCTCGTCCCTCTGCAGCAACTGTCTTTAGTTTAAATTCATGTCCCAGACCTGCTGGTTTTCAGCTAGTACTTTATGTTTCAAGTCCACCAGAGAGGGGTTCGGCTCCCTCTCGCATTGGTGTCGCATGTGTCCATCTTCTCCACAGCTGAAACAATACCAGGGTCTGGGTCTATGGCTTATGTAGGACTTTGGGCTTTGAGTCTCCGACTTTTGGGACTTGGGAGTACCTCTGTTAGTCGTCGGTTTAACTGATGCCTGGGCTTCTTGCTTGGAAGCTGGCCTCGCTTGTCTGTTCCGGTTGTCCCTCCTTCCCAGGATCTGTGTCTGTAAGTCTGCAATTAGGCCCTCTAACCGTTGGAAGTTGGAGCTGGAGTCCGGAATCGACTTTGGAGCGTATTCCTCTTCCCTTTGGGTCCAGCTGCCCTGGGCGTTACTCGATACCCTTGGCCTCGAAACGTTCGGGCTCTGTCTCATGCGGTATTCTTTGGAAGAGCGCTGGTCTTCTGCGGTGCGGATTAACAGGAGGAATTCGGTAAAGGTAGGTGGGTTGTTCTTTCTCTGTGCTAGCTGCAGCTCGGTTAGCATGGCGGTGTCCCTGCAGCCTCTGATGAATTGGCTTAGCAGTTGCCGATCGAGGGCATTGGCCGCTATGCCCCCCCTCCTATAGGTGGTAGTCAGGATCCCCCGTAATCGCGGAAGGTAAGCTGATGATTTCTCTCCAACGTATTGCACTGTATTCAGGTACTTGGCAAAAAGATCAGCTCCATCTTCAAT
Source organism: Notolepis coatsorum (assembly GCF_963971535.1). Lineage (NCBI taxonomy): Eukaryota > Metazoa > Chordata > Actinopteri > Aulopiformes > Paralepididae > Notolepis > Notolepis coatsorum. Next base: position 51,302,585 of record NC_140172.1, on the reverse strand, counting down.
GGTTCCGAAGGCGGCGTCGAGGCTCTCCAGGTAGTCCCCTGGAGGACAGTCAGGTTCCAGGTGTCTTACCATGTCACTGGCGGGTGCCATGAGGCTATCCAGGAGTTTCCGGGATTTGTTTACATCAGACACTCTTGTGTCGTTGAGGAGAAGAACCGCATTGTTCCGCCATGTCTCGTAGTCTACTTCTCTGTCGGGCGGAGGGCTTCGCCCAGAGAAGGGTCTGATTCTCACGGATGCTTGACTGAGCATGGCTGCGTCTTCGGTTCTCATTAGGTGCTCCACAATTATCCTTTGCATCCCTGGTGGGTTGACATCAGCGGGTGTCAGAACAGGTTGTGCATTCTCTTGCGGGCGCACTGGTGCTTGAGGCCAGCGGAGCTCGGGTACCGGCTCCACTCGGCTTGTCCAGGGTAAGGGGCTTGCTTGTGTTGCAGGCCCCGGACCCTGTGGGGCGTCCATTCTGAATGCGTCCCCCCCGGTCCCTTCGTCGGGGTGGGGGTCGGGCTGAGGGCGGCGTTTGAGGGCGGCGCTGATGGTGGCGAGTTCTCTCGTGAGGACTTCCTCAAGGGCTTCGCCCCTCTCTGTCGCTATCACCGCTAGGTCTGCGAGAAAAGTCTGTGTAACCGTGTCACTGGCTACAGGGTCATAAACGCTGGCTAAGTCTCGAATGAGGTAACTCGCGTCGGGCGTGGTTAGTCGGAAATTAGAAACTGCTTGCGGGCCGTCGTATTCTATAATAACCCGTGATTCTGGCTCTAAGCCGACAGGAGCTACTAAGAACGTCCTCTGAATGGTGCCGCGTCCCATCAGATATTCCTTCAGGTCAGGGTCAGTGGTAATATCGTCTATACCGCGGACTATGATTGAATTAGGGAGTCTCACTCTGCTAGTTTGAACTACTTCCATCGCTACACGCTATTTAAGCTTCTGCCTTACAGGCTAATAATCCAGTTAACTGTGATATACGACTCCTGGCTGGCTCGCCAAATTTATGTAGCACTTGTGTTAATACCAGTAACAGCTGTTTGCCACGGGCACAGTTCTAGGTTCGAATGCGACAAGGAGTAATATACACAATTAAAAGAATTGTAGACCAGAGGCAGAGTTATAACAATAACCGGTGTTTTAATTAAAAGCGCGCTAGATAAACAGTAATAATATATACGTACATAAAGTACAACTTATGCTTGGAAGTATCCCTTTTAGATTAGGTCAGTAACCTTTCCTTGCGGGAGGGTTAGGTCGATATCAAGGCCTAGGTCGATTGGATCAACACATTGGGGTTCATTCAGACGTCTCTGAGGTTATCATCGGTAACTCTATATTAGTTTATCAGGGAATGCAAATACCTTATTAGGTGAATTGGCCCGTTAACTCTTTAAACCAGGAAGTGATTCGGCGATAATCGAGGTCTATTATGACATCACCACAACCGGTTCTAGAAGGTTCTATGTTCTAGAAGGTTCTATTATAACATCATACAATGGCAGAATATCTATATCCATATATCCAGTTAAATCAATTCAAATACAAAATACAATATCACAACATAAGGTGAACGGGATTGCCTCCCTTGGAAGTCCTTGTAGTCTCGTTCAGTTCAATCCTACCGGACTAGTGGTGTAGCAATAGTTGAGCACTAGGTGAGCCTCATGGGTATTCACAGCAGGCTGCCATTAGTCTTATCAAATGTTCCGGGGTTGGCTCGCCATCGGGTATCTATCCAGCTGAGCACGCTTGGTGAGGGGTGGTCTGGACTGCTCCGGGGTGCTGGTGGAGACTTGCGGCTTCCAGTCGGTTGGTTAGTCCGGTCCGTCTGGGTGATGTTGCGGGTCCAGTGGTTGAGGAGAAAGAGGCTGGCTGCTTGAGAGCTGGCTGAATATATAGGAAACCAAGAGGTTCCGGAATGTTCTATATGACATCATAGGATGACATCACAAAGGTTCCAGAACCTTCAAATCATGACATCATACGCTATATACAGGAAGTGGGACCTCATGGTAAAACAGGAAGTGGTAGCAGAGATAAACAGGAACTATTTATGTAACTGATAATTATGAATCTGAACCTGGGGTTACATTTACATTCAACATCTCATCACCCAACCGTTCCATTCACACATGTCAGTGACTTTGACACCTCTCAAGACAGCACAGTCACCCCCACCGGTGCCATCCGAACACCTTTCAGTCCACACAACTACAGATCAAAACATTTAGAAAATAAATCTAAAAATGTACACTCACTCATACATACAAAAAAATTAAACTCAAATGAAAGTTGTGTATCCGCACCAACACCACCACTGTTTCTAAAATAACACTATAAACCTTGACATTCAACCAAATAATATGACCTAAAGTAAACGCTTTCATCCAATTTCTCAGTGTCCCAACACATTCAATCCTGAACATTAGAGCCCTTAGAAAAGAAATAAAAGCAAAAACCAATCAAACATCACAATTCAACATCATCCACACCCCCTGAGCACCCCACAGTGGCTGTTACTTTAAACAAAACAAACTCTTTCATTCAAATGATATGAACTGAAATATAAAATGACATCCACGCTTCCCCTTCACTCCTGCATCAAAACCCCTTTCATACAACATAATCTCTCAACCACACAAAATAACCAACACTCTCCATCATTCTCAGCCACTCATGTCCTTTCCAACACATCCTTCATATTATAAACAAATACTTTCAACACACTCGTTAATCACTCCACATCTTTGACAAACAAAGGTTAGTTTGCTTTTCCCTCTCCTACTTCTACCTCAGTCTACACTCCTTTCAGGCTAATACCATCTATACTCAACCCCTGCACTCAAAGGGTCTAGCAGAACCCCTTTTTCAACCTGAAGTCACCCCAGCCTGCTAGAACCGTGATAACTCCAGGTTATTCATCCAATCAAATAGTCCGCCCCAATCAAATGTAAATAACCTCATCTGATCTGGCTTCTATTCAACCTCTCCTACCCTCTCTTCCTAAATTAGCTGCTTCCTGACTCAACATCTCCCCTGTTGTCAACTGTTATCTCACTTTCTGCAATCTTCACCTCTGACCTCTACTTCCCCTGCTTCTCTCTGCTTAGCTCCGCTCCGTCTTCCTGTCGTATAAAACAACAGCCATTGTAACAGCTGTACATCTCGACCCCCCTCGGGCCTTGAGACCTGTTACAAAAGGATTCCTACCCCCCTGGGCAATATAACCCTTCTCCACTTCTGTCCCTTTTACTACTGGCACCTGGTGCAAGCTCCTCACACGCCCCTTGTCTATATGCAGGCCCCCTGCGGCCTTGTTGGCCCCCGGGCCTACAAAGCCCCATTCTTTCCTGCAATCAACAAAGGGTTAATCATTCCACACAAATCATCTATAATAATTTCAAATATTTGCAATTTCACCTAGTATTATCTCATTTTATCTCAACTACTGTAAACACAATCATATCATTAAAGAAACTAGTCCCCCGCCACTAAGTTATCCTATTGTGACCCCCGGACTCGCAATAGATTCTTAATATAAACATCAGCTTATTTAAATCAATGGCCTCAAAGCTATAACAAGTATCAGTATCTGACATTTTAACATCAATGCATTCTACACAATAAAACACAACATCATTATTTCAAGCTTACAATTGTACATGTTACACAAATTAAAAAAACTGGAAATCTCCATCAACTCTAATTATTATACATGTAAGCATGTTTCATTTCAACATAACATTATAGTGGTTAATCCTAAATGTGCACCAAACCTCAATTGTTGTAAACAGGTTTAGGAATGTTCCTCTACTGTATCTTACTTTTGTATGTATTTAGCTGTACTATTTTTAATCAATCAACTACTCATCCCCCCTTGGACAAATTATAATCTCCCATAAATCTGAGACCTGTGTCCACATAATAACAGTGTACTAAGGATTTACCTCATACAAACATCTTAAAATAATGAAATCACATTTGTACATCTTCACAACCACCACTCACTAAAAAGCACATTATTTATCAGTTAAGTTCCCACCATGCTAAGTCTCATAACTATAAACAGGATATTCTGGGAACGCCTAGCCCTGTATACAGGTGACATGTGATTATAATGTAGATGTATTAATCAAAATATGACGCAAGCGATATGCCTTCCCCCTTGGATAAGACTCCCCCTGTGTAACATATTTATTGCCCATTTATTACAAGTACAATGTGTGTCTGGTATATGAATCCCAGTGGAAGTTAAGGGCATGTATTTTAAATCATCTAATCCTATTTTAACCGCCTGTCCCATCACATGTTACCCCTACACAATTTGCAGTAATACCACCAAACCCACTCCCAGAACATCGTCTACAATCACACAGAATGCACAATACACAACACACAAACACAACCACTTTACAAAATGCAGAATATTCACTAGAACGCACAATATACAAACACAACCATTTTACAAAATGCAGAATATACCCTTACCCGTTATTCCTGGCCCCTGAGCGAATTACCACGAATGCATTAGACCCAATCCACGTTGTACCGCGCATGCGCAGTAGCCAACGGTGCACCCCGGACGATGTATTACGGCAAAGCATAACTAATATCATAAACGCCTTGTTTCAACACAACACACTGCCACGACATCCACCGCGTTCTCTAACTCTTCCCAAACATCATTCTCAAAACTCGAAACGTAACATATGTCGCTCGCCAACTCCACAAAACAACGGCACGCAAGCTAACTAGCTTAGCCAGCCCCAGTGCGACGTTCAATGCCCTCACGGGAGCCGTGCCTTTCAAGATCCGTTCATCCATGTAATCCGCTCAGTACCAATCCAACCATAAACAATTCACACATGCTTAAAATAACCAACTACCTCAAAAGAAAATAATTTTTAAAACATTCACACCATCCAACGCCGCACACATAGTCCAACACGAATCATCTCTCCTACCCTTCTCTCCGCCTGGCTCCATAGTACCGTGAACGTTACACACTCTCTTCAACACCATGACGTCATCAAGCAGCGACTCCTTAATATCATACACAATCGTTACCGCATCAATAATAACCCTCAAAACGGCCACAATCTCTCCAACCTACGCCTCGATTCGCTTCCTACCTGCAATCGCCGCCACAGTGTTTAATCAATTCTCTCATAACGCCATCGTAACGTCCCCAGTTTCACCGCGGACTTTTCCACAGAGCTAAGCTAGCTAGCCCCAATCACCAATATGACTCGCCCCAGACCCATGTTCGTTGGTCATTAAAATATCATAACATTACAACAATAAGCTCCTACGTTTCCTCAATCATTCCTAACCCTAGCCATAGTACCCACATACAATCATTACTGAATGTTTAAGCTTACCATAGCTTTGTAATCGAATTTCCACTAAGTACTTTATCAGTCATCTTAACCAAATGTTTTCTAAGTACTTATTCATTATTACAGCGTACGCAATCAACTAACACGCCGGTTATGCTCAAGATCAAAAAGGGTCTCCGGACCCATTCGATATTATGCCTAAGGACGAACACATATCTTCATTTAATTCGGCCGACAGTTTCCCGCAGACACGTCCTGTCTATCACGCTTCAGTCAGCAAACCACCATTATTGAGCCTCTTGAGCACGCCGACCCCGCCTATATTAATTATTACGTGATAATCCTGCAACCTCACAAACCACGTTTCCCCAATTACGCAGGTCCCACATCATCTTTACCACACCTGATTTGCATGTTCTAAATAGCAACAGAGCCCATCTTATACACGGCTCTCTCCCCCTTCAGAACAATCAAATTATCAATCATTCTAGCGCTCCTTTTCCCGAGAATACGTTTTAGGGTTCTCGTATTACTCAGGAAGCGCCCCCTGTCGCACGCCACCAGATTACCGCGTTTCCTGGCCAGAAAAACCTTTCATCTGTCGCCATGCGACGCTATGACCATTTCCCATAACCAGATAGCTTGTGCCCCTCCAATACGTCCTCACATTACATGATGCCTCATCTTGGTGCAACCCCCCTCGTATAGTTCATAAAGTATATTCCATATGAGACTCAACCCCCGTGGCCCGCATAGGCCGGGAACGGCCTCTTGTGTCTGAACAAACACACAAACATAAAAAGCCCACGTTTGCATGTTCACTGCACAACAAGCGCGATCCCTATACCTCCGGGCATCCTAACCTAAGTCACCGCTCCCCCATCCCTGTATGCAAAAGGCCATATTCACCGTGGGTCCCAACAAGTGGCGTACACAACCAGCCTTCATCCTGTCCCTCTCTCCTCCATTCCAGACCACAAGCCCCTGTCTGCAACTTCAAACGCAGCAACCCCCAGCTCTTTTCCCTGCACGTCCCCAACACACAGCAAGGTCCAGAGACCTCACCGCACCTCTTCAGGGGGGGATACAACAGGGTGGGAAGAACGGCACCATTTCTGTAGTAAATTCCTACAGAATCCTACAATAATCGAAGGTTATTGTAGTACAGTACAATGAGATTGCTTATCTGGAAGGAGGAGAAAGGGATCATATTGATAGAATTTTTGGTCTCTTCAGATCTCGCAGATGAAGAATTAAACGTGTAGCCAGACAAACCATGAACTATAGTCCAATTCAACATTTATTCTAGCCAGAGGCCAAGGTGAATAAGACAAAAGATTATCAGAAAACATTAACGGGGCTGTCGTGTACATAAATCACAATCAGGTTTGCATTCTCAAACCCCAATATGTACAGAAACAGTCACTTGATAACATAATTTGAACATACATTGACAATACTGTACACATTATACATGAGTAAATCTGGTTTCAGATATTAAGGATTACACTAAACTTAAACAACAAATGGTGTTTCCCATGTATTTACTCACATAAAATGCAATCAGCCACAGTAGTCTCTGGATGGGGGCGCGGGGTGGAGCCGCAGATCGGGGTTGGGTGATCTGGGCTCCTGAACTACCAATATGTTCGCTCTTATATACTATAATTTCTGGCCAATAATAGCACATTTTACTAATACAGTTGGTCCAATCAGGCGTCTTCTGGAAGGGCGGTCCGCCCTTGTTTCCTCTGGGGGGGGGGCTGGTTGCCCCCCCCTCCTTGATTCCCTGTGTGGGTCTTGTCCCACGGGTGGGGGCTGGTGTGATGTCATCTGGTGGGGTGGTGTGAATAGCCCCCTCCTTTGGGCCATATTACCATACAGTACTACAGTCTCGTGTGGGGGTGGAGAATGGCTCTCTGTCACCCCTGTATCCATCCATATTTAGAATTCTATAACAAGAGTGTAATCACCATTCCTTTCATGTGACATTCTAAATGGTAGTATTCTTTGTAAGTTACCTACACCAACCTTTATTTACCAGATAATATAACTGTGATAAATATACCAAGATTTAGAGTGAGTCACCATTTCGTCTGTGGGGTGCAACTTATTTACATAGTCTTTGTTGTCTCCTGATTACATTAGCTTGAGGGGCTTTTTATGACCGCAACTGTTCTCCTACATACCATTTGGGTAAGCAGCCTTCTCATGAGAGGGGGTTGGTGTGGAATGTCTGTCTCTCCTACATTATGACTCTCTAATTATTCACACATATTATTTATGAAATTCAACGTCAATTCTACCACACAAGCACAAAGTGCAGAGTGGAGACGGAGTGTGCCAAGGTTGGTGTTGTGTCCTCACATTACAGGTTGAAGCTGTACTTCCCAAGAGTCTCCACTATGGGGCGTAGTTGATACAATGCCCTGTTATGCCTACAGCTGAAGTGCAGAAGAAGAGTACACGATGCTGTATGATGATACGTGCAGAAGAAGAGTACACGCAGAATGATAATAGAACAGAGTGTACCATGTTGTAACCTAACCTGCTATGCTATGACTAAAGAGTAATCCTGTATCCGGAGTCTTATTACTACACCTCTACATACATACAAAATACTACGTACGTACAACATAACAGTTGGCCTTAGGCTAAATGCCAAGATAACCGAGGACATAATGTATCCTCCCGGATCATCCACCTCTAACGACAACAGGAGGCACTGCTCTAAAGGAAGTCAGTGACTTGACTTCAAATACCTGGGCTTGTGGGTCAACTTGTCCGAACAAGACCTTAAAGTGAGGAAGGCGCTTGCACGGAGGGCTCTGAACGGCATGACGAGTGTGTGGAAATCGAACCTCCCCCGTCAAATCAAGCTCAACTTCTTTCATGCAACAGTTGAGTCTGTCCTTCTGTATGGCAGTGAATGCTGGACCCTGAAGCCCACCCTGCAGAAGGCCCTGGATGGGTGCTACACCAGAATGATGTGTGTGGTGCTTAACATCAACAGGGATGAGCATGTCGCTAATGCAAACTTCTATGGGGGGGCGCTAAGGGTGAGCAAGAAAGTGGCAGTCAGGAGAATGAGGCTGGCAGGTCACTGCCAGAGACTCCATGAGCTGCCAACCAGCAAACTTGTGCTGTGGGAGCCAAAACAAGGGCATCGATCACGAGGACGTCCCACATTAACGTATGTGGATGTACTCAGGAGAGATGTGGGAGCAGAAAGCACCGGTGAGCTAGCCAGATGCATGGATGATCGCGATGACTGGAAGCACCGATGGAGGGCCCGTCCGAGGACGACCTAGATAGATTCGCTGTTGGTGTGTGAATGTCTGAGTGAATGAGAGGCATAAATTGTAAAGCGCATTGGATAAAATCTGTTATATAAATGCAGTCCATATAAGCTAATTTCCCCAAAAGTTGGCATGTTGCTTTAACCTACCAGAGCTTTGTGGCCCATACTGCTTTTGTACATGCTTCCCTCACCACATAGCTCTGCCAGGGTTGCAGGGTGTACACTAATTATTGTATTTGTACCATGATTTTGACATTCCTAAGAAGTAGGCTATGATTATTTTGCCATTTCAATAAACCCACAATAAAAGCTTGTTTGGTTTTAGATCAAAGATGAATTTGCTTCCTGCTGCTGGTTCAGGCCTATTCCGCTCACTTACACATTAATTGAGCATTTTCATGTAGAAAACCTAGGGTCAGCATCAGCAACAGCAGGGAGGCAGCCTGAAACTTGGGACACCTCCTCCTGTGGTTTATGAACTCTGACTGTAGCCTAGATATATAACAAGTAAGATGGAGTGAATCCGGTAGAGTAGGCCAAATTACAGATGGATCGCAATAACGCTTCAGTGTGTAGACGGGACAAGGGCAGAACATCTTCAGGTTGGACTGTATCTTGAGGGCGCTAGGGCGCCTCCCTCCCTGGTGGAAAGTGTTTTTGGATTTTTCTTTATAGTACATTTCCACCACTAAAAATATAATAAAAACATTTTTAATAAATATTAATTACTCATTTTAAGCATGTTTGTGTTTAAAATGCACATAATGTGTAATATATTAAATATAAATCATTGTTTGGGGGAAAGTTTTATTCCTGCTTATCCCCTCTCTCTTCTGGGCCAGTCAGTGCACAACATAGCAACATAAATGCACATCAGCCAATCTGCGTCTTCAAATATGATGCCTAAAGGGCGATTAATTTATCGCCCCAAGCAGAGTCAGTGTGTTAGAGTGGGGACGCCTGACGTGATGAGACAATGATGAATGCAGGGACTCAAGAGACAGGATTTCAGCTGCCCCCAAATTCAATAATATCTCTTCTCCAAAAGCCATTGAGAGGAGAACTTTGGTGGAGAAACTACAAATAAAAAAGCTTGGCTCAGATCAACCTCAAAATCAAACAGCAGGCTAGCGAAAAAGGTAAAACGTATGTGCGAGGCTTCCCCCGTAATTGGTACAACAAGAAGGATGCAGCTGGATGCAGTCATGTAAATGCCGTATTTTGCTTTCCATGCTTACTTTTTAAAACGGCGGGGACAGATACAACATGGACTGTTACAGGAGTAGAGGACATGAAACACTTGTCTGAGAAGATGAAGAAACATGAGTGTACGAGGGCACACATGGACAATACAGTCAAGCTAGCCATGCTAGGCAGAGTTAACATTGCCACACAACTCGACGAAGGCCACATGATTGGGGTGAGGAAACACAACAAAGAGGTGGATAAGAACAAGCACATTTTATCAAAGATAATTAACTGTTAAATTCTGCAGGGCCTTTGAGCTGACCTCGTTTACATGGTAAAATCACAAAGATTTGGGTTTGGTTTACACACATGTCACCTTTTTCACCTCTTATCAGTTTGCAGGTCTGGTTATATATACTGTGGTTACTGAAACTGAGTGAATATGGCACAGCCCCACCTAGAATATTTTTCACCAGCTGCCACTGGAGAGAAATAGTATTTCTAATTTGACTGGCCCACAGAGCCCACCTCTCATTGATTATACTGGCAGGGAAACGTCACTGCACTCTGCTGCGCTACACTGCGCTGAACGCAATATGGAGCAGCCAGCAGACGAGCATTCAATCAACGATCAAATAGGGTTCTGTCATCATAATGGTTACCATTGTGCATTAGCATGCAGTGGTACAAGCCACTTGGCACACGATCGACATTGACATTTTGAAAGTAGGCCTACATTAAATCTCTTGTTAAGATTCTTGATTACTGAGTTGTGAAGTGGCATGTTGGAAAGTGTTGGAAAAGTGCTGTGTGGAGATTGCAGAATAATTTTTAGTTGTTTATTTGTATTTGTATTTGTTTTACTGTTAATGGGTACAATTATGTGACTTGAATGATTTACACCAGGCTTAGGTCTTGCATAACTATTTAGTTGTTAATTAGAGTTGTTACTCGTCACAGTCCCTACCTGGCTACTCCTCTCTCTCTCTCTCTCTCTCTCTCTCTCTCTCTCTCTCTCTCTCTCTCTCTCTCTCTCTCTCTCTCTCTCTCTCTCTCTCTCTCTCTCTCTCTGTTCTCATCCTTCCCTGCAGTCCTACCTGGCTCTTCACCCTCTTCTCTGGCTCCCGACGAAGACGTGCTCTGACCCCTGCCTGCCTGACTAACTATCCTTGCCTTTCCCGGAGCATATGAGGACCTGCACCCGTTTTGATCCCTGCCTGGCTAACTACCCTGTACCCGCTTTGACCCCTGCCTGGCTGACTACTCCGTTCCCATGTATCGACGTCTGACTCTCCTGCCCTGCGCATGCCTCTGGACTGTGCTCCCTCCGTGTATCGACCCCTGCCTGAATACCCGACCATTCTATAGTTATTAAATATACCAAAAACTAGGTTTTATCAAGATCTATCTGCCGATTCTCATTATCTGCACATTGGGTTCAAACCGCGACAGTAACTAATTGTTGTGGTGCAATAATTTGTTTTAGTAATGTGTAAATAAGGATTTATAGTGGCCACTTAGACCTATCTTATAACCAGGCTATGTAGAGCTGTTGCAAGCAACTGGCCCCATATGCAGAAGTTCCAGGTCCAGAGGGTCAAAAGCCTGAGTGCATGGTTTGCAATTGCAACACATTTACAGTTTGTATTGATTGTGTTTTTTATTTTATTTATATATTAGCCCAGATTGTATACACCTGGATAATTGTCAGAAGTCAAATATCACAAAGGCACAGAGGCAACTTATTTGCTCTTAGAGATTCTGCAAAGAGGCATCTGGCTGTATCCTGTTTGCCCAGACATGACTAACATTAAGAGTTACTACTTGCGAGTACATTACTTGGTGAGTGACATGTATTCAGTAGAATGGGAAACAAAGGTAATTAGCTAAATAGAAGCAACAGAGATCCACTTCTTGCTAAGATTTTACCTGCTGACTGCGTGAACTAGCCTACTACTGACTGTGTGAACAATCCTACTGTGTCAACAATCCTACTGCTGACTGTGTGAACTAGCCTACTACTGACTGTGTGAACTAGCCTACTGCTGACTGCGTGAACTAGCCTGCTGCTGACTGTGTGAACTAGCCTACTGCTGACTGCGTGAACTAGCCTACTACTGACTGCGTGCACTAGCCTGCTGCTGACTGTGTGAACTATCCTACAGCTGACTGCATGAACTAGCCTGCTGCTGACTGTGTGAAATATCCTACTTCTGACTGAGTGAACTAGCCTACAGCTGACTGTGTGAACTAGCCTACTTAGGGTTGCCACACGGCCCGTAAAATACGGAATCGTCCAAGAAATTTGTGTTTTTTCAATGTATATTTGGTTTATAACTGATATATTGAGACCAGCTTTAAGAGGGTAATGCCATTATCATCATTACCATTATCATCAGGGTTTGCATCAGGGTTTGCATGTGTGTGTCTATCTCTAGTCAAACTGGGCAGAGGGGGTTGCAGCAGCAGACTGAGAGCTCAGGGCATGCCGAGGTCGCCATCGGCACATAAACAAACTGATAACAGCTAGGTAGCAGGCACAGGAGAGGGAGAGATGTTTGACATCATTAGAAACAGCGTTTTAATGTGTGTGAAAGGTTATTAGCAGTTGTCATGACAGCGTGTCGCATGACAACCAGGAGAGGGGCGAGGCCGTCGTTGCTATGACGAAGATCCTATAAATCTGACAGTGTTTCCGGGTGTAAGCCAGACCAAGAGAGACTAGGGCAGACCAAGAACGACTAAGAACGACTTTGAGACGGCTCCCTCCTCTCATCACAGAGAAGGGGGGGGGTGGGAAAGGCCACATCATCATTAGCTTCGGCTAACACAAGGAGGGTTTTGGCTAACAACAAGGCCTGAGCCACTATTGGACTGAATAGCAGAAGGACGATAGCAATGACAATACAAATTGGTTCCCATCTGATTATGAGGTTCTGTTTATATAATAAACAACACTCTTCCAAGAAAGGTATTATGCTGTCAAGGTGTCGAATTCTTACGAAGGTGGTGAATTATTATGGTTGCGGATTGCATTAAAGGGGGTTGACGAAGATTGTACAGCCAGTATGAGAAGACGTCGGAGAGAAACAAACAACGCAGAGGTCAGTGGATGGAGAGGATAACACAAGCCAAACAGACGAAGATGTGATACTGGCTGATTGATCAGAATCCAACAGTTGTTGCCGTTTGGACCCGGATTTGCAAAAGATAAGAACAATGGGGCGACAGTGAACAACAGTCATCGTGTGTGGGAGAATCATGATCGGAGCAAGGCCGGCCAGCCCTGGGAGAGAGGCGAGCGGTCATGAGGCGCGAACCAGCGCTGTGGGAGAAACAGTGCTGTGGGAGAAAGATGTGAGTTCATTTGTACCCACGGTTGTTTGATCTTTAAGCCAAATAAAAACGAACAGATAGTGCATCCGTAAACAGAAGTAGCGAGAGAGAACGCCAGCTGTAATAGTGTGTTTTGGGAGAGCAGCAGAGCGGCATGGTTTTTGTTTTGAAAATCGAGAGTCTTATCTACAGAGCACAGAAGCCACTGTGTAGGAGATGAGAAGGGAGGCAAAGGGGAGATGTTCATTGAATTAAAGGGGCGACATCGTATTTAGTTGATTAGCGGGAAGCGGGACTGTGACGTGCAGGGAGCAGTGAACAAACGTTACGGGTGTGGTCGGTAGCGAGAGAGTGATTGAGGCATTAAAGGGACAGTGTGAAAAAAATAATGTCAGTTTGTGTCTCCACGGTAATACAGAGCCAGTGCTCTGAAGGTCGGCCGTGAGGCACAGAGACAAGATGGCCGCAAGGAGCCATGAGGAGGCTTAGGAGATAAGAACCAAGGAGAGACACATCAGCTAAGGTACTCAAGACTGAGTTTGGCCGCCATCTAGGGGTGGCAGTGGGATAATACAGGCAAATATTTGAAGATAGGTCTCTACTACCATCTAGTGGCGGAGTGGGGGAGTGACTCCAGATTGAGTACAAAAGGGTGCTATTATTATAGTAATACTAGTGATTCCAGTTAGAAGAGTTTAAGTTAATTAAAGAATTAATCAAATTACCAACTGCTTGTGTGTATACACGGTGGTGTATGTGAGAACTTTGTAAAGGAACTCAAAGTGTTAGGATAGAGCAATGGACCGCTCCAGAGCAACGGACTGCTCCGTGTTTAGAATAGAGTGACGCACAGCTCCAGGGCGACGGAACTGCCCCGTGTAGGGTAGAGCAACGGACAGCTCCAGGGCGACAGAAACTGCCCTGTGTAGGGTAGAGCAACAAACAGCTCCAGGGCGACGGAAACTGCCCCATGTAGGGTAGAGCAACGGACAGCTCCAGGGCGATGAAACTGCCCCGTTTAGGAGAGAGCGACGGACAGCTCTGTGGTTGTTGAGAACGACGGACTGCTCTGTTGTATGTTAGAGCGATGCTCTGTTGTATGTTATTAATATGATAATATTGATAGACAAGTTAATTAAATAGAGTTTAATTATACAGGATTAAATAAGAACTGCACAGAGAGATGAGGTGCAGTTAATTTAAATAGGTTAATTATGAAATAAAGAGGGAGTTTGATTTCCAGTTGCGCCTTTTCACACTTGATAGGTAGGGCGAGAGGTTTTCAGACGACACAGTCACCAGAAGAACTAGCGCGCGCCGGGGGCCAACCTGGGATGAAGATAGGGCGCGGGAGTGGGTATCGGTAGCTGCTGGTGTCACGACGGAAGACGACAAACAGGGACAGATATGGGTCTGGAGAAGGTGGTAGACTAATGGAAAAACAAGGGAAGTCGAGTGTGCAGAGGACTGCTGGTGTTGTTTTTCTGCTTTCAGATTCTGGAGAGGACCATCGACGGCGGCGGAGACCAGCGGTCGCAGGCGGTGTTGCCCAGGGGCAGACATCGGAGGGGGCTTTCCTGCGGAGATGCTGTGTCGAGGCGTTTTGGAACAACAGAGCGTGGGCGGGTTTATTGTTGAAACCTGAACAACAACAGGGACTTCCAGAGCAGCAAGATCGAGACAAGAGACAGCATGAAGGCGACAACGTGGAGTCCTGTGTGTTCATTTGATAATAATTTACAGAAGGAAGAGATAGGTTGAAAACCTTATTGATGATTTATATATGGATATATAAGATAGAGATATATAAGGTATATATATAGGGGGGGGGGATTTATGACAATTTCCTGTAGTATGTTAACACATTGACGACCGGCCCTCGCCATCTAATATGTGGCTGGAGGACAACTCTTTGTAAACAAACCGATGTACTTTTGGATAGCTATATATATACTTTATAGTATTGCTATCTGTCCATTCTCATTGTCACTTGAGTGCATAAACCGTGCCTTCATAATCCATCGGTTGGTTGTCATTTTATAGCGTCGTGAATATAAGCTTTATCGCAGTTTTCGTCTCGTATTTTTTCTGGAAAGCTATTTATAGGGCTAAAGGCTAGTCACGTTATATCGAACGGCATTTCTGTTGTATATATACGAATGAAATAAAACAAACTGCTTAGCATCCGGACTATTACAGAGCATCTATGGATGAAATGGGGGCGGTGGGGAACGCCGATTAGTATTATTGATTAGCAATACAGTGTGCGTTCAAGTAGCCACATTCACTGATCGATCGCTTGCGTTTTACAACAATGTTCAATCTGGCTGTAATTTGGGGGAAGAGTGTCCTACCATCAGCCCATGTGATCGCCGGCAGCATTTCCCCATTATTCATCGGCATCTGGTAGATCGATATGTCCATTGGCTGATCATAAATCCCATTATTCCAGGCTGAAATCTGCGCTTCGAACCGTGATCAACGGTGGAGGATGTTCGCTTGGGATCCAGGCTCATATGAAACGCCCATAGACAGTAAAATAATTTTTTTCCCCATTCGCCCCGTAATTGGAAACTAAAAGAGGCGTCCCGTATTGAACTGATACGGGACGCACTTTGTCCCGTATTTTAAGGTCGGGGAATCAATAATGAAAGATAGGGCGATGATGTGCTGTCCTGTCTCTCTGCTGTGTGACTGGGAATGTGAGAGCTCAGTTGTCCGCAAGTCAGTCAGTGTTGCCAGTATAGTGAGAGAAATGAGCCATCCGACCTACAAAAACAAGCCAAATTTTACCCAAAAGTTGCGGTAAATAAACAGACATGGCAACTCTGGTATGATCCCATTGTCTGGGAGTGTGCTCAGCAGCTCACGACCAATGAGAATGAGCGCTTTCACGTTGCTAAGATACCTTCTGTGTGGTTGTGCCAATCCTTTGTCTGTGCGCTGCTTGTCATGGTTGCTGTTTGAAAATGTCTACAGCAGACACTCCACCGCATCCTAAATGCACCACAGCCAATACCATTCTGAAGAGGCTCAGAGAAGATGCTGAGGATGAATGGAAGTCAAAAGTGTGGCCGCCAGGTGGATGGCTGTTTTTAAAGTAGCTGACCTGCCTAACATGCTGTCAGCCACATCTTGAGCATCCCAGGATCCACTGGATATGTGGAAAGGATTTTTTCCAGAATGACAGCAGGAACAGGTGCTCAGTGGAGCTCATGAGGAGTGAGCTCCTGGTCACTCTCAACTTTGAGCACTGCTTTGAAAGACAAAGAGCTACTCAGTGCTGCAAGGAGTAACAAGAAGTACACTTGGAAAAATAAGTAACACAGTGAGGAAGAGAGGGAAAGCTGTTGACTGTTTAACCCCCTGGTCTACACCAAAGAGGACATAAACACTTTCTGATATACCCATGACTTTTTGGCTAAGAGGGTTGAAGGAAGGAGGATTTCTTTGCACTTTATATTTTATTAATCTTTTAATTTGGGTCACACAAGTGTTTCATTGTATTATTGTCCTCTTTCAGTAAAAGAGTTCCCAGGCTTTGTTTTTACAGCACTTCATATGCATACAGTATTATGCTCAAGTTGAGGCTATAGTTCAGCCAATTTATTTAAACATTTATAACAATGTGCAATGCAAATAAAGCACTTTAAACTTTAAGTATGACTAAATGCTTTCTTGACTATATATAGTAACTGTTCCAAAATATATACATATATTTCTATGTATTTTAGGGGTTTGGGGGGATAGCTCTTTTTAATATTGTCATGATTGTTTTAGTTAGATTTCATAGATTTCTATGCATTTCAGGAGTTTGGGGGGCTGGCTCCCCCAAAATAATTAAATAACATAACCCTAACCTAACCCTAACCCTAAAACCGAAATAAAGATTAAAAAAAAAATAGTTAAAAAATCTGCCCATTTTCGCCCAAAAAACGCCCA
Source organism: Notolepis coatsorum (assembly GCF_963971535.1). NCBI lineage: Eukaryota > Metazoa > Chordata > Actinopteri > Aulopiformes > Paralepididae > Notolepis > Notolepis coatsorum. Next base: position 51,285,488 of record NC_140172.1, on the reverse strand, counting down.
AAACCGCCAACAAATGTTGCTCAATGACATGTGTCCCTTATTTCTATTTCTGAAAGGTTGCAACCCTAAGCCTACTGCCGACTGGATGAACTATCATACTGCTGACTGAGTGAACTAGCCTACTGTCGACTGCGTGAACTAGCCTACTGTTGACTGCGAGAACTAGCCTACTGCCGACTGCGTGAACTAGCCTACTGCTGAGTGCATGAACTAGCCTAGTGCCGCCTGCGTGAACGAGCCTATTGCTGACTGTGTGAACTAACCTACTGCTGACTGTGTGATCTAGCCTACTGCTGACTGTGAACTAGCCTACTGCTGCAGTGGCGGCCCGCACATAGGGGGCGCTGGGGCGCCGCCCCCCCTGGGAAAAAAAAGCAGGAGAAGAAGAAAATGTTTTATTTAAATTAAAATTTTAGACAACTAAAAATTAAATAAACATGTTTAAAATGAATAATATTAACTCATTTTAAGTATGTTTGTGTTTCAAATGCACAATAATGTTAATATATCAAATATAAATCATTGTTTTGTGATTCACATGACGTCACTGTCTGATGATATACAGCAGGGGTGCCCAACCTTTTTTGAACCAAGATCTACTTTTTTATTTACCACCTAGCCCGAGAGCTACCAGCCAAAATTGTATATTGTAAGCCGTCATTTGAGGCTTTATAAAAGCAGCATAATGAACACAAATCTGTCAGTGCCGTGTCCGACCTCATCTTAAATAACAAACAGCATTGCTTGTTGTAGTTAACAAGGAGAGGAAGAGTTGATTTAGCAAAAAAAAAAAAAAAAAAAAATTTAAATAATCGAATTTTATTAATCAAGATCTACTTGAAATCAGCCCGCAATCTACCTGTCGATCGCGATCGACTGGTTGGGCACCACTGATATAGAGAGTACCTCTAAAGCTGGGTGCATAGACGTAGCGCGCACACTGTGCGCGTCACTGTATCATCGCAGCCAATTAAATAGGTCAAGCAAATACATTTCGCCTATCAGTGCGTTCAAATATGATGTAATGTGATGTAATCGGGGCGCGTTTTTCTAGCGCTCCAAGCAAGCAGGGTCCTGCTGTGTTGTCACTCCCCCTCCACACAGAACTGAGAGTTTGCTAGCTTACTAGTAGCTACCATGGACAGGGCCGCCTCAGGGGGTGTGCGAGCAGTGCGGTCGCACAGGGCCTCGCGGGAAGGGGGGCCTCGCACAATTTTTTTTAAAATTAAATAAAAAATAAAACTTCCCGCGAGGCCCTTTTTCATCACAGACCTAAAATCTAGTTTTGCTTATATGCTTATATATTTCACATTAGACACGTTTGTAGAATGTGTCTGACTTGTTCCTGCCTCTGCGGCTCTGCAGACTGCAGTGTTCCGGTTTCTGCGGCTCTGCTGCTCTACAGATTTTAGAATAGTGTTTCCGGGCTCTTCCCGGACCCACGAGGTACAGGGATCTATTCAGCGCTATTCAGAGGAGCGAGTGGATGTCTTTTCAAAAGCAGCATGGATCAGAAGAAATTACACCGTGGGCCATAAGCTTGTTATCAATACCAAGTATGATGGTTATGCCAACTTTGCCAAGACGAAGAGGATGTTCGGCAGATGGACTGAAGATGAAAGTTGTTGCATGTTAGAAGAACCTTCAGTCAGGCTATAGCTATGTCAGCTAGTACTAGTAGCAATTTGCTAAGGGCAGGGACACGTAACTAGCGTTAGCTAATGCTAGCTAGCGTTAGCTAACGCTAGTTAGCTAGCATTAGCTAGCTAGCGTAACGCTAGTTAGCATTAGCTAACGCTAGTTAGCTAGCATTGCTAGCGCTAGCTAGCGTTAGCTAACGCTAGTTACGCGTCCCTGCCTTTAGTTAATTGCTAAGTTATCGAGTGCTAATGTGTGGCAGATAAACTAGGACTCCCAAGGGACTGGTACTTTTCATCTCCACGGAAAGTCTCCTTCCAACTTTGCCATTGATACTGCGTTATGGTGAGTTCATGCAACCTATTCTATTCCCGCCGTTGAGCTCTCTCTCTCTCTCTCTCTCTCTCTCTCTCTCTCTCTCTCTCTCTCTCTCTCTCTCTCTCTCTCTCTCTCTCTCTCTCTTTCTCTCTCTCTCTCTAAAAGTCTAACACACACACACATGCCCTCTCTCTAACACACACACACACTGACACACAGACATGCTCTCTCTCTCTCTAACACACAAACACACATGCTCTCTCTCTCTCTCTCTCTCTCTCTCCTCTCTCTCTCTCTCTCTCTCTCTCTCTCTCTCTCTCTCTCTCTCTCTCTCTCTCTCTCTCTCTCTAACACACAGACATGCTCTATCTATCTCTCTCTCTTCAATTCAAATGGGCTTTATTTCACATTATTGTATTTCTCCCAGTAGGTATGGGAGTTTTGAGTTATTGTCCATGTTTTCAAAGTCTCTTTGGGTGTTTGCAATTTGTGGGAAGTATATGTCTCTGATGTCTTGGTATTGTGGGCAGGTTGTTAAGAAGTGGAGCTCGGTTTCCACCTCATCTTGTGTGCAGTGGGTGCATAGTCTGTCTTCGCATGGGAGCCAGGTCTGCCTATGGCGGCCTTTCTCGATGGCTAGGCTGTGCTCGCTGAGTCTGTACCTAGTCAAGGATCTTCTTAGTTTTGGATCAGTCACAGTGCTCAGGTATTCTGCCACTGTGTACTCTCTGTTTAGGGCCAAATAGCATTTCAATTTGCTCTGGTTTTGGGTTGTTTCTTTCCAATCTCTCTCTCTCTCTCTCTCTCTCTCTCTCTCTCTCTCTCTCTCTCTCTCTCTCTCTCTCTCTCTCTCTCTCTCTCTCTCTCTCTCTCTCTCTCTCTCTGGCCTTGCTCTGGTGGAGGGTCAGGGGCATTGCCGGGTCTGTGCAGCGATAACACTGTATATTGACTGTAGAACGGGAGCTCTCTCTCGCTCTCTCTCGCTCTCTCTCTTGGGGGGGGGGCTCGCGTTTAAATTTCGCACAGGGCCTCGCATTTTTCCCAGGCGGCCCTGACCATGGATCATTGGAGGCATGGAGTCAGAACATTACAACCTCGAATGCAGGTAAATCCCTCAAAACAATACCTTTTGAGAGATGAACACTGGAGTGAAAGAGTTTCGACCTCATCAGCCTGATATCTCCTCAATTCAGAAACAATCAACAGACAGAGGAAGACAATACTCTGTCGTTTTCTAGCTGGTGGTAAGAAGTGTTGGCTACTTTGGCTTACAAGAAGCTATATGGCTAGCTGGATGCAGTCATGAATGCCGTTGCTTTCAATTCCTGCTTTTTAAAACGGGGGACAGATGCAACATGCCCATGGTATGGACTGTTACTGGAGTTTATTTTTGAGTGGATTAAAAAAAAAGTGGATTATGGCTTGTGGACAGCTGAATATCTCGCCACCTTCAACTCTTGTGATGGTAAGTCTATGATGTTTAATAGCTAGCCTTGGCTCGTTTAACAATATGCAAAATATGCTGTACAGCCCTGTACTCATACTGAAGTTATTCTTGGTATATACTACATACTATTAGGTCTGATCTTTTGCAGTTCCTTCTAATTTGTGTAACGATAGATTCCACGTCGCGCTGTGTGTGAGAGAGAGAGAGAAAGAGAGAGATAGAGAGATAGAGGGGGATACTAATTAATTTCGCCGCGGGGGGACATAATCACCCGGGACAATATAATGGTAACTTGTTTCAAATGACAAGATATACCTCTGTGATTATTATTGTACGGATCTGAATACGGGCGTGGGTCCGTGGGAGCATGCACAAATATAGTACAGTGATAATATGCTGCCTGCTCCCGAGAGAGAGAGAGAGAGAGAGAGAGAGAGACAGAGAGAGAGACAGAGAGAGAGAGAGAGCGTGAGAGAGAGAGAGAGAGAGAGAGAGATATTTGGGCGTGCATGTTTGTGTAGGCGCTATTGGAAACGTGGCTGCATTGACTGTGATCATATTGATTGATGGCAATGGTGATAGTTGTACTGTACCTACTTAAATATTCGTACCTTGTGGTTTCGCCGAAGCTCTGACGTGCACAGTAGGCTACTCAGTGTGTGGTGTGTGACATTGTGATACCTCGGTACATGTTTGCAAAATGTTTGGTATAGCGCACCCCCTGGAGAAGAATTCACCAGCCGCCACTGTACTGCTGACTGTGATCTAGCCTACTGCTGACTGTGTGAACTAGCCTACTGCTGACTGTGTGAACTAGCCGACTGCTGACTGTGTGAACTAGCCGACTGCATGAACTATAGCCTACTGCTGACTGTGTGAAGTAGGCAACTCTTACCAACATGGTGGAAAACTGGTATGTCAAAAAAACTGGTTAATGTCAAAAAGTCATATTTGTTGATCTTTTTCAAACCAGTCGGACCTTTGCATGCCAAAGTCATTCAGAAGAATCAACAGGCTGGTGATGGTTAATGGATTATCAAAGGACACACACAGTAGATCTGCCCAAGACCCTGGGAATAATGTTACAGAGACGTTGTGGGCTGTTTCGGACGACTCAACAGAAAAGTACCTGTATGCACCTGCTTTTATTACCATTATCTGAGTAGTGTTGATCAATAAGAAGAATGATTGATGACAAGGCATATTGACGACAATGATGATGAGGATTAGGCTAGGCTATAGCATGCCCACAAATACATACACTGCTAGCATTTAGCGTTAATGCAAACAAACAAATAAATATTTTGTGTGTAAATATTTATTTTGGCATATTTCTGTAAGCTCCACAGCTAGTGGGCATTTGTGCTGTGTGGTAGTCTAGTCAATTATAAGTGCCATAATTGTGGGCATATGGTGCATGTGTAGCTTAGGCTCCATTGTCATGTCAGAAGATGCAACACTATGTTCTATTGGTGCACATGGCTTTGTTTATTATGGCATTCTTCTTTAGTGTCAGCACAGCAGCACCTAGGTGTTGTATGTGCTGCCTTCAGTCACTGTGGTTCAGTAGCAGCAGCTAGATGTTGTCAGTGCTCCAGACACTGTGGTTCAGTAGCAGCTCCTATGTGTTGTTTGGGGTGCATACACTGGTTCAGTAGCAGCACCTAGGTGTTGTCTGTGTTCCAGACACTGTGGTTCAGTAGCAGCTAGGTGTTGTCTGTGATCTAAGTGTAGCAGCAGCTACAGTAGGTGTTGTCTGTGCTCTAGACACTGTGGTTCAGTAGCAGCAGCTACTGTAGGTGTTGTCTGTGCTAGAGACATGGTGGTTCAGTAGCAGCCGCTACTGTAGGTGTTGTCTGTGCTCCAGACATGGTGGTTCAGTAGCAGCAGCTACTGTAGGTGTTGTCTGTGCTCCAGACACTGTAGTTCAGTAGCAGCAGCTAGGTGTTCTGTGCTCCAGACACTGTGGTTCAGTAGCAGCTACTGTAGGTATTGTCTTTGTTCCAGACACTGTGGTTTTAATGCACTTTGTTCCTTTTTTTCTCCCCCTGACCCGCTGTGTCAGCACCCTATCTGTGTTCCGGTAAGTTAAGCACTGGCTGTAAGTGGCAAATTGTGGATACTCATGGACATTTTAGTAGGGATGTTTTTTTAAGTGCGCATGTGCAGGTCACATAGGGTGCTTCTAGTGATGACGATAAGGTAGTTGCGATGACTCCCGTAGGTCATCATTAAAGCTGGAGAAGCCTTCCAGGATGAAAGGTGTTGTTTGATTGTGTATCCCTGTAGAATATCCAAGCCATTTTTGTACCTTCTATGATTTTCGGGGACTCTGACAGTAATACACTTTTTTTTTTGTATTCACTGGTGGCTCTTTTCCCTCCTTTGCTTTGTTTTAAGTAGCATGCCTTGAAATACGCTTGATGAGTCTTTAAGATAAAAACCCTTGCCGAGCACATCGTTGTCTTTTTCTTGCAGTGTACGCCATCTGACCTCCTTGGATGTACAGGGGATAAAGGGATAAAACAATGACTCTGTAGGCTAATTGGCAGAGTGCCCAGCGATGCTGGTTAAGCCTGGTCTCACTAGGCACAGTAAGGGCCCAGCTCCAAGGACAGACTTGGCAGACTGCTAATGGAAAATATGATAATGATCCAGGTGAGGAAAGAAAAGTAAGCCAAACTTCCCCACGGCGTGATGTGTTAGTTATCATGCAGAATCCACATTTCTACACTGGAGCTCCACATCCATGTGTCACAGCCTCCCAAACACAAGATCTGGACCAAGTCGGAACATCCGCAACCAAATTAGTTTGAAGGAAAATGCGACTATGACGATACATTGGGTGTTTAATCTCACAAATAACGAAAATTGTAGCTTGCCTGAACATTTAAGAGCTGTGCAGTGATGTGGTTAAATAATTTTATATATATACACTGTTTATTTTTCTCATATTTCTCATATAAGCTGTCGGGTCATCTGACCCGTTCCTTGTGGGGCGGCTATGGCTCAGGGGTAGAGCGGGGCGTCCAATGATCAAATGGTTGGTGGTTCGAATCCCGCTCAAGCCCATGTACATCCCATTGCCGTTGTGTCCTTGGGCAAGACACTTAACCTACTTGCCTCGTATGAATGTGTATGCATGTGAATGAATGTTGGTAGTGGTCGGAGGGGCCGTAGGCGATGATTATTCGCCACGCTTCCGTGAGTCTGCCTCAGGGCAGCTCTGGCTGCAATTGTAGCTTACCACCACCGGTATGACTGTGTATGAATGAATAATGGACTCTGTGAAGCGCTCTGAGTCAGAGAAAAGCGCTATATAAAATCCAATCCATTATTATTATTATTATTATTATTATTATTCCTGGCGGGAATTAGTGGCATTTTCTCCATGGCTGTGCTAGTGTTAACAGAAAAGTATCTGCATGCACCTGCTTTTATTACCATTCTCTGAGTAGTGTTGATCAATAAGAAGAATGATTGATGACAAGGCATATTGACGACAATGATGATGAGGAGTAGGCTAGGCTATGGCATGCCCACAAATACATACATAGTTACATAGTTTATCAGGAAGGTAAATGGACTGTAAGTGACCGTGACCAGCGATTGTGACCACATGTCTCCATCATCATTTAACAGATTTTTACAGATTGTGAAAGTACAGAATGTAATACATTGCAATCTCAAAATGTTTGAAGAAGATGTGCTAATTTGAATCCTGTGAAACCTCTCAATTTCTTAGTGCAGCAAGCAGAGATAATGGCTGTCAAAGATAGTCATTCGAATTATTAACACATCCAGTGCAGTTCATGAGAGGTCGCTGTGGGCCGTGTGTGCCAGAGCTTTATTGAATCGGGATACATGCCGGTGTTTGCAGTGCTAAAACTATATTAAATATTATAGCTATGGATCTAATAATATAGTCGATTGTCATTGAGTTTCTTCCGGTTAAGATGCAAAAAACAGATACTTTTTTCATCCATACATTCCCGTTTTATACCGTGCTGAATATGAGTATACTTTTAGAGTAATTCTGTGTAAGCAGCGTTTAGTGCATGTCACTAGAAACCGTGACATTCCTCGCTTGGATCAACAATCAATCTGAAATCAACGCTATATTATCGGTATTATGTTTCATCATGCATGCCTGAAAGGGTGGGGGTGGGGGGGGTTCTATGCTTCGATCGTCACCAACGGCATACGTTGTGGAGTAACGTTACAATAACACTTTCGGATCACAACAAAGGCATGCTCGGATCAACGCAAGATTGATACCATATAGCACTTACCTTGACTAGGATTTACTGCAAAAACAATATTCCAATTATCTAATCGCCATTCCAAGTATTGATGTCGGTCGTGTTGCCAACATATTCCACCAAAGTACATGAATCGGCTGTGCTTGATTCTCCCCAATTCATGTGTTATAAATGTTACTCCTCCCCGACTAGGAAAATCCGGACCAGACTTTTTAGATTGACATACAGGCTGAGCCAGAGAGATTCCAAGGATGTGCAATACCGGCCGCAAGGCGTTAGGCGGCGGTATTGGAGGTTTGCGATCTCAGACCCATTCAGGACAGCCTGCACAGGCTGCCTCGATGGATTATGAATGGAAATAGCGAATAAAAGAAATAATGACCCAGAAACGAGAATCTTCGTTTCTGGCACTGAACCGCCACAGAAACGAGAATTCTTGTGAACGGCACTGGATGTGCTACGTGCTATGTATTTTCTCTGTAACATTACCTTTATGGCTGTGTTCATTATCATTTACATGGACACCGTGAATAAACAAGGCTGCACAGACGCTGTGAAATGAATACACTTTTGTCCAACTTGTTTTCTGTTTCTTATTTATAAAAAATAAAAAAATAAAACATATGGGAGAACAATAATATAATTATTCAATATGTTAACTCATTCAGCGCCAGCTATTATCCTCATCCTGTGTAGTCAATGGGCCACGCTAAAAGATAGGCATTTTCACTGTGCGTCACGATGTTTGCAGAGCTATATCCAGTGTGCGATCCATAGCATGATCTTTGGGTGAGCCGCGTCGGGGGGGGGGGGGGGGGGGGGGCTTCGATCGTCACCAACGGCATACGTTGTGGAGTAACGTTACAATAACACTTTCGGATCACAACAAAGGCATGCTCGGATCAACGCAAGATTGATACCATATAGCACTTACCTTGACTAGGATTTACTGCAAAAACAATATTCCAATTATCTAATCGCCATTCCAAGTATTGATGTCGGTCGTGTTGCCAACATAATCCACCAAAGTACATGAATCGGCTGTGCTTGATTCTCCCCAATTCATGTGTTATAAATGTTACTCCTCCCCGACTAGGAAAATCCGGACCAGACTTTTTAGATTGACATACAGGCTGAGCCAGAGAGATTCCAAGGATGTGCAATACCGGCCGCAAGGCGTTAGGCGGCGGTATTGGAGGTTTGCGATCTCAGACCCATTCAGGACAGCCTGCACAGGCTGCCTCGATGGATTATGAATGGAAATAGCGAATAAAAGAAATAATGACCCAGAAACGAGAATCTTCGTTTCTGGCACTGAACCGCCACAGAAACGAGAATTCTTGTGAACGGCACTGGATGTGCTACGTGCTATGTATTTTCTCTGTAACATTACCTTTATGGCTGTGTTCATTATCATTTACATGGACACCGTGAATAAACAAGGCTGCACAGACGCTGTGAAATGAATACACTTTTGTCCAACTTGTTTTCTGTTTCTTATTTATAAAAAATAAAAAAATAAAACATATGGGGAGAACAATAATATAATTATTCAATATGTTAACTCATTCAGCGCCAGCTATTATCCTCATCCTGTGTAGTCAATGGGCCACGCTAAAAGATAGGCATTTTCACTGTGCGTCACGATGTTTGCAGAGCTATATCCAGTGTGCGATCCATAGCATGATCTTTGGGTGAGCCGCGTGGGGGGGGGGGGGGGGGGGGGGGGGGGGGGGGTGCGCGGCGCGCCTCTCAGCGAGGAGTGCTCAGGAGTCGGACTGTGTAATCGCAGACGTTACTAGTCTGTAGCCTGTAGTAGGTAGAGTAGAGTTAGAGTAGACAACTCACTTACCGTCCGGCCGTCTGGTCTGGGCTGGGCTTCCACAGCACATTCCATGATAAAAAAATTCCGATCGTTGTAATACTAATAATAGTCCCCACGGCCACCGGAGCAGCACCAGCCGCAGGTGTAATTGCGCCTGTAGATGATCCGATTCCCGCCTCCTGCTGCTCTGTCAGCTTCACTGTCTTCGTGAAACCAAAATTGGTTAGGCTTACTTGTTTTCGTTTAGACATTTTACTGGCTGTCAAAACGATCACTGTCTGTGTCAACAAGTAACAGCCACAGCACAGGTTACATACAAAGTGGGTCAAGTTTGATGTGTGCCGTGCAGGCTGCAGCGCCGCCGCGCTCCGAATGGTAATTGCAAGAATAGCATGCATGTTGCCATATTACGACAAGTTACTATTACCAAATCAAAGGTATATAATAGGTGTTATGTACCCCAGTAAGGGGACGCAACACAAGGCCACAGACAGGGTAGGTGAGGGTGCAGTGACACAAAACCACGGAAACAATTAGCAAAATAATAGTATTTATTTTACAAACACAAAAACTCAGCAACACAGAGAGCAAGGAGGACTTCCTAGTGGCACCAAATAAAATACAAAAGTAAATGAAAACCTACCCTCCCCTTTACAGGCGCTGAACGCCCAAAAGTACAGGTGGTGGTGCTCATTCTAAAGCTGGTGTCTTTAACATCAGGTCACCTACGTGATGCAAAAATTTAGACCCAGGGTATCTTCCTGTCCTCAATTCTCCCTGTGTGCGAAAACAAAAGGTTAATACATAGAAAAGTAATCACCATAGGCTGGGTGAACAGGGAACAAATATACAAAGGGTTAACAGAAATGTACAACAATAAGGAACACAAAAGATACTGGTTCACTAAAGAACAAAGAGCGCAAAGACCCAGAGCTTTGACCAGCTCTCACACACAATGAGCTCACACAGAGCTTTGACTAGCTCTCACACCAAAATGAGCTCCCACAAGAGCTTTTACCAGCTCTGACAAATAACTACCTAAGAGCCTCAGCTCTATACCAAAACACACAAAGAGAGTTACACCAAAGACACAGACAGCTCTACTTTACCACACAATGAACCAGAGAGCTAACTAACACTGCACACAATGGGATATATGAAGGGAGAGAGGTTGATTGCAGATCAGCAACAGCTGCCGTTGCACGGCTGCTGTTGCTGGAGTGAGATCCTGATTGACCAGCTGCTGCTGGTGCTGGAACTGGGAGACACCTGAGAATGGGGATATGTAGACACAAGAGGGATACAAAAGACAACAACAAACAAAACATGCCTATATATACAACAGACAATCTACATAACTCCCTCTATATATATACATAAGGACAGGGTCCGTAACAATAGGTATTATGTTTCATCATGAATGCATCAAAGGGGGGGGGGGTGTTTTTTGATGCTCGGATCGTCAGCAACGGCATACGTTTTGAATACTACATACGTTGATAGTTGCGATCGATGTGAAATCATTGTTGGTTCAAAGTAGGATTGATGTCATATAGTCCTTACCTTTACTAGGAGTTATCCCAAAATGAATATTCCAATTGTCTGATTGAAATTTCCAGTATTGATGTCCATAGGGTCCCTGACATGAAATGGCACAAAATATGCATCAAGTGTGCTGAACACATTCCAAGGTGCTCGAATGAACCGTTTCTTTTGCCTGGGTCCAAATTATCCACCCGGATCATATAAAATGTAACACACAGTGTGAAATAAGGTTTCAAAGGGTAGGCGATACTGCCACCTAGCAGGAGTCGGCCGGCATTGCACTCTCGGGGTCTCAGAATGAGTTCCAATGATAACACAGAGGTCCGTGAGAGTGTATAGGATATTAAAGTCGAAAAAAGAAAAACTTACCAAATAACGAGTATACTCGTTATTGGCACTCAAGAGATGGCGGGCAATAACGAGTATATACGTTATTGGCGCAGAAAGTGTTAAGGGGAATAATAGTAAAAGTAGCACCAGTTTGTTTATAGAATATAGAATAGAATAGAAATACTTTTATTATCCCGAGGAAAATTTGACACTGCAAATCGCTCAACATTAAACATTTAGACAGAACATGTCACAAATTAGAATAACAAAACAAATCAAATTGCCTAAGATAAGAGTAGAATACAATATAATAAAAATGGAATAAAATATACAGTAAATAAATACAGTAAAAATATACTGAGGTCTACAGTGCTGTTTCAAGAGTAAGAGTCCAGGAAGATGGTAACTGTCACTCTGTGCTTAGTGATGCAGTGAGGCACAGTGGATGCATTGTATAGTCTGATGGCTGTTGGAATGAAGGACTTCCTGTGCCGTTCAGGCCTGCATTTAGGTAGTGTGAGCCTAGCACTGAACATGCTCCTCCTGTCAGCCAAGTCTGTGTATAGTGGGTGGGAGGGGTTTTCCCTGATGGCCTGGAGCTTAGCAAGGCTCCTCCACTCCGCCACCCTCGCTAGGGAGTCCAGCTCCACCCCAACCACGCTACTGGCCTTTCTGAACAGCTTATCCAGCCTGTTTGTGTCCCCTGCTCTCAGTCCGCTGCCCCAGCAGGTCACAGCGTACAAGAAGGCGCCCGCCACCACGACTCATAGAACATCCTCAACATCCTTGTACAGACATTGAAGGATCTCAGCCTTCTGAGGAAGTAGAGTCAGCTCTGGCCCTTCTTGTACAGTGCCTCTGCGTGTTTTGACCCGTTCAGTTTGTTGTCGATGTGCACACCGAGGTATTTGTACTCCTCAACCATGTCCACATCGACTCCCCTGATGGAAACGGGGGTCACAGGTGCACTCCTCCTCCTCCCCAGCTCCACCACCAGTTCCCTGGTCTTCGCCACATTTAGCTGCAGGTGGTTTTTATAGCACCATGTGACGAAGTCCACTACCAGTTCCCGGTATTCCTTCTCGTCACCGTCCTTTATACATCCCACTATCGCAGAGTCATCAGAAAACTTCTGAAGGTGGCAGGACTCTGACCGATAGTGGAAGTCATTGGTGTAGACGGTGAAGAGGAAGGGAGAGAGGACTGTCCCCTGCGGGGCGCCGGTGTTGCTGACCAGTCTGTCTGACACACAGCTCCGTAGGCACACATACTGTGGTCTGCCCGTCAGATAGTCAACAACCCAGGACACCAGGGGGGCCTCTACCTGCATCGCCTCCAACTTCTCACCCAGCAGCCCAGGCCTTATTGTATCAAAAGCATTGGAGAAGTCAAAGAACATGACTCTCACAGTGCTCCCCGTCTTGTCTAGGTAAGTGTAGGCTTGGTTCAGCAGGTAGATGACAGCATCCTCTACCCCCAGTCGGGGCTGGTAGGCAAACTGGAGTGGGTCTAGGTGGGGTTTGATCACCGGGCGGAGTTGCTCCAGGACTAACCTCTCCATGGTCTTGATTATATGAGAAGTTAGAGCCACCGGCCTGTAGTCCTAGGACGTGCTGGGACACGGGCACTTAGGGACAGGGACCACACAGGATGTTTTCCACAGTGTCAGGACTCTCTGCAGCCTTAGGCTCATATTGAATATGAGCTGGAGCACATCACACAGCTGAGAGGCACAGGTTTTGAGTACTTTTGGGCTCACCCCATCAGGACCCGCAGCCTTGCCTGCGTGTAACTTAGGCCCAGTCCACACAATCACAGTTTTTTTTTAAATTATATAAAAAAAAAAAACTCTGTCCACACGACATGGTTTAAACTCTGCACCGAGTGACGTCATATACATGTAGTACAATGCCAAAGCAGTAGGTGATGATGTAGTTCAAACATGAAGTCCATTTCAACCAATCAGAAGGGTTTAGAGTTAATACCGGAAACTGAGCTGAAGCCTGGAACAATAACATCCCTCCTTGCTCACAGCCAAATTAGCTACAGCTAGCAACGAATAATTTAAGTGCAATAAACAAAAAATTATACATTCACTGTGTGTTCTGCCTCATTTGTTGATGAAACAAAACCAACATCAACACAATTTACCACCAAGAGCGGAGTTTAGTCTCACAAAAAGGTCGCCGATTTTGTTAGCTTACGTGCTAATCTAATAATAAAGTAGTAACGTTAGCGCTAGTAGAATCAATGGATGAAAACGTTATTAACAGATTGCAGAATGGGTACAATACAATACGGCTCAATACATACAATTGTTAAGGGGATGCAGACTGTTATAGTTTGGACTGGGTTCCTTATAACAATAACTTGACAACACATCCCAGATAGCAAAAGGTGTTAATTCAATGTTGATTTATGGTCAAAATGCTTGATTGTTAAGGTCGACGATTGATGGTGAATCACCCATTAACCGATGAAGCAATTGACTAATGTTGAAAACATGTCATTGAATCAATATTGTTTTGTGGTTGCATTTTAATGATTGAAATGCCAATATCTAATAAATGTTGAATCAACGTATGCTGTTCAACGTATGCTGTTTGTCGTCATTGTCTCATCACCCAGACTGCACTGCGCTTGTGCCCCGCCTCCCAGAATGCACCTGTGCGGCAGCTTCCTGGCAGCTACGTACCTCATGTCTCTCTCTGCATCGTTAAGACTGGTGAGTACTGCATGGCAATAATGTCGATTATGTTGTATGTTGTATGTATGCTTTCGATTGCAAACGCCAGCGGAGTAGTGGTGTGTTTGTTTTTTCATGGTAGAGAATGTTATATTAACCGCTATGCGTGCCTCCTAGCTGAAGCTAATAGCTAATAGCTAATAGCTATAGCTGTTAGCTATAATGAATATGTCTTGATCTTGGTGTTACTGTTTAGTGATATCCACCTATGACATATATACATTTTATGTAGGCTAACGTCAGTAACGTTTCAAAATGTTGTCAGAAGGCTTATATGCTGTATTCGAATGAGAGCGAAAAATGTATACTTTTAACAGGATACACTGGCACATTCAGTTAGCATAGCATTGCTGCATGGCTGCTACCATGCTTGCTTGCTTTAATGCATGACGCTTCCTGATGACTTGTTGTACAGAACTTGTAAGTCGCTTTGGATAAAAGTGTCAGCTAAATGACTAAATGTAAATGTACTGCTTCCAGTCCTTGTGCTAAGCTAGGTAGGCTAGCTGGTCCCTACTGCTTCCAGCCCTTGTGCTAAGCTAGGCTAGCTGCTTCCTACTGCTTCCAGTCCTTGTGCTAAGCTAGCTGCTCCCTACTGCTTCCAGTCCTTGTGCTAAGCTAGCTGCTCCCTACTGCTTCCAGCCCTTGTGCTAAGCTAGGCTAGTTGCTCCCTACTGCTTCCAGTCCTTGTGCTAAGCTAGGTAGGCTAGCTGGTCCATACTGCTTCCAGCCCTTGTGCTAAGCTAGGCTAGCTGCTCCCTACTGCTTCCAGTCCTTGTGCTAAGCTAGGCTAGTTGCTCCCTACTGCTTTTAAAATGGGACTATAAGGGGTTCTAATAAGAAATGCATCTTTGATAGATAGTGGTATTTATGCGGGGGGAAAGAAATTGGAATAACATTGTCGTGGTAAACCAACAACATGGCAGGGTGCAGGCATGCAGGGCCTGTCTCTCTCCCTCCCTTCCTTATGTGTTTGTGCTTAAAACAGTGAATGATCTTGTCAGAGCATTTTCAGAGCACTGTTAAATGGTCATTTTAAAACTAATATAAGAAATGAATGTATATAGTGGTATATTTATGAGGGGAAAAAATATTTGCAACAACCTTTATACAGGTAGGTTATTGATAACTAATTCTGTTATACAGTGACATTCATACAGTATCCTTTGATTTCACATAATTTAATTATTATTTCACAATAAAATACTGTAATCAAAATCAAAAGGTTAATTTGCATATTCTTGGTATCTAGGGACATCTATGGACCTCAGGGAATGTATTCACAGTGTCAGAAATATTGTGTCTATTACTAGGCTTGCTTACATTGTGATGAAACAAAGGAGAATATGAATTATGATTTTTCTTTGCATCTTTGACAGTGAATAACACCATGCTAATAATGACCAAACATTAAAAACTGCCACTGATCTCGTTCAGTCCCCTCTTGAGATCATGTGTAAAAAAAATCGAAGGAAATTAATAAAGGGAAGATGATTAAACCGAAGGTTCTGTAGATACAGTACTGAATTCTCCCATCCGTACCAATGCAATTTGAAATATTATTATAGAATATGATGCTTATAAATTACCTTATTATAGCTAATTTATAAGCATCATATTCTATAATAATATTTCAAATCTTTCATATTTCAAATCTTTCAAATGCCTGAGTTCAATTTGGATTTAGTATCACCAGGCATGCATAATAACAGATAATAATCTACTGTAATCTACTGTACTTTTAAATTTTCCCCACAGTGCAACCGTTTTGAAACTAATTTCAGATCTAATTGTTCCTACATGTTAACAATAGTATAGGGAAGAGAAACTATACTGCGTTTTAAAATTTGTCAAACGTTACCTTTTGTGGCTTATTATCCCAAATAATAACAGTTATTGAAATAATTCATACAGAACTCTGAACCTTGAATCCCATTATAATCTTCCAGGAAGTGTAGTTCAGAAAAATTCCCACGGTTCAAAAGTTCCAAAATGGTCGCCCTCTCGGAATATACTTCAGCCAATCGAAAAGTTAAATCTATCTAATGGCACTTTTAACCTATTGCTAAACTAACGTATTGATGATAATATACATTCTACATGCTTTTGTGACATGTTAGTGATGTTAATACTTGAATACGTTTGATATTAAAAACGCAAATTTTATGCAACACTCGGGTGGAACAGGTTAACCTGCTGGTTGTGTGTCCCATTCACAGCTCAGTAAAAGAGAAGTGCTCCATCCATCTCGACTCCCGTGTCCGTTATTCACACAGGACAGAAACACAGTGGTCACATTTGCTTCACTGATTCTAATTTTCTTTTCTTTTCTTTAATAGGTTGAAGGTTCATCATCCTTACACAGCTTGCACAGGGAGAGATCTTATGTCCCATATGTGATGAACAGAAGTAAGCTCAACACTGCAGTGATGAGTGAAATTATTGGTTCTGTGTTTCAGGTTCATGGTAGAGGGGTCTACAGTCAAATTGTGAACTTATCATTTAACAGCATCATACATTTTTTTTGCTGTTTAGTGTTAGTCTCCTTGTATTTAAAGAAGGCTAGACGCCGCAGAGAGGGAAGACGACACACTGGAGTGGCAGGAGAGTCCAGGCTGATGAGAAGTCCTGTCAACCAATACGGGTATGTGTACGGGTGGCAAAACAGCGCCAGTGTCCTCTCCATTCACACTCCATTGGGAGCAATTAGGGGTTACAGGGGCACTGCCATGCTAGACTAACTTAGGTTATTTGGATTGAATGTTTAAATTATGTATCCGATTTGTAAAATATGATTTCCCCCAATAGTATTGAGTTAACCTATGATTCCTTCCTATCCCTAGGTGTGTGAGGTGGGGCCCAGCAGACATACCGGACGGGGAGACAGGAAGCCTTGGGGGCTTTGAAAAGGGATCTGCGGAACATCTACTCAGGCATGCAATCTACTTTACTTTTGGTGAATTGACACATGAATAAACATCCCACATTAAGCAAAAAGGCCACCTTAATATTCAGAATGAGTAATGATGAGATAGCATGAAATTAAAGGTTTGCCACTCAATTTCCCAGAGGTGGCGACATCAAATTTAATTGTTGTTACTTGGGTACTCATTACATGTATTTGTATGTCTGTACACAGAGGAAGGGATGGGTGGGGCAGAGAGCAGAACTTCTGATGGAGAGGACCTACGTCATCCTGCAGCGGTACTTGAACAAAGTGCCTGCACCAACGATGGTGGAGCTCAAAGAGGAATGGCCTTTTCTCTTCGCTCAGACGGGGCTTTTCTCCCACTTTGGCCTCCTGACAGACACCGATGCCCTTCAAAAGATCCAAGATGCCCTGGGTCAGAGAGGACGGACCATCCTGCAGTTCTGCCAGAAACTGGACAACCCGGAGATCAGGGAAGTTCTGGCCAGATATGATCCAGAGGCTTCGGAGAAGACTCCTTATGGTGTACTTCAAGGAGCCTACGGAGAAACTGCTGTAAGTTTTATTTATTTAAATATTAAAATATTTGAAATGCTAAACGAGTGATTACAAACCCTACAAACACTGTGATAGACCCTCTAAACCAGTGGTGCCCAACCAGTCGATTGCGATCGATGGGTAGATCGCGGGCTGATTTCAAGTAGATCTTGATTAATAAAATTAGATTATAATTTCTTTTTTTTTATTTCTTTTTTTTTGCAAAATCAACTCTGCCTCTCCTTGTTAACTACAACAAGCAATGCTGTTTGTTATTTAAGATGAGGTCGGACTCGGCACTGACAGATTTGTATTCATTATGCTGCTTTTATAAAGCCTTAAATGACGGCTTACAATATACAATTTTGGCTGGTAGTTCTCGGCTAGGTGGTAAATTAAAAAGTAGATCTTGGTTCAAAAATGGTTGGGCACCCCTGCATGCTCTAAACACTGACAGACCCTCTAAACACTGTGATAGACCCGACAAACACTGTGATATACCCTCTAAACACTGTGATAGATCTATCACAGTGTTTAGAGGGTCTATCACAGTGTTTAGAGGGTCTATCACAGTGTTTAGAGGGTCTATCAGTGTTTAGAGGGTCTATCACAGTGGTTGTAGGGTATATCACAGTGGTTGTAGGGTCTATCACAGTGTTTGTAGGGTCTATCACAGTGTTTAGAGTGTCTATTACAGTGTTTGGAGGGTATATCACACCCTCTAAACACTGATAGACCCTCTAAACACTGTGATAGACCCGATAAACACTGTGATAGACCCTCTAAACACTGATAGATCTATCACAGTGTTTTAAACACTGATAGATCTATCACAGTGTTTAGACGGTCTATCACAGTGTTTGTCGGGTCTATCACAGTGTTTGTCGGGTCTATCACAGTGTTTGTCGGGTATATCAGTGTTTAGAGGGTCTGTCACAGTGTTTAGAGGGTCTATCACAGTGTTTAGAGGGTCTATCACAGTGTTTAGAGGGTCTATCACAGTGTTTAGAGGGTCTATCGCAGTGTTTAGAGTGTCTATAACTGTTTAGAGGGTCTATCACAGTGTTTGTCGGGTCTATCACAGTGTTTAGAGGGTCTATCAGTGTTTAGAGGGTCTGTCACAGTGTTTAGAGGGTCTATCACAGTGTTTAGAGGGTCTATCACAGTGTTTAGAGGGTCTATCACAGTGTTTAGAGGGTCTATCACAGTGTTTAGAGGGTCTATTACAGTGTTTAGAGGGTCTATCACACCCTCTAAACACTGATAGACCCTCTATACACTGTGACAGACCCTCTAAACACTGTGACAGACCCTCTAAACACTGTGACAGACCCTCTAAACACTGTTATAGACCCTCTAAACACTGACAGACCCTCTAAACACTGACAGACCCTCTAAACACTGTGATAAACCCTCTAAACACTGTGATGGACCCTCTAAACACTGATAGACCCTCTAAACACTGTGACAGACCCTCTAAACACTGTGACAGACCCTCTAAACACTGTTATAGACCCTCTAAACACTGACAGACCCTCTAAACACTGACAGACCCTCTAAACACTGTGATAAACCCTCTAAACACTGTGATGGACCCTCTAAACACTGATAGACCCTCTAAACACTGTGACAGACCCTCTAAACACTGTGACAGACCCTCTAAACACTGTGATAGACCCTCTAAACACTGTGATAGACCCTCTAAACACTGTGATAGACCCTCTAAACACTGTGATGGACCCTCTAAACACTGTGATAGACCCTCTAAACACTGTGATAGATCTATCACAGTGTTTAGAGGGTCTATCACAGTGTTTGGAGGGTCTATCACAGTGTTTAGAGGGTCTATCACACCCTCTAAACACTGATAGACCCTCTAAACACTGTGACAGACCCTCTAAACACTGACAGACCCTCTAAACACTGTGATAGACCCTCTAAACACTGTGATAGATCTATCACAGTGTTTAGAGGGTCTATCACTGTGTTTAGAGCGTCTATCAGTGTTTAGAGGGTCTATCACAGTGTTTAGAGGGTCTATCAGTGTTTAGAGAGTCTATCACAGTGTTTAGAGGGTCTATCGGTCTGTCACAGTGTTTAGAGGGTCTGTCACAGTGTTTAGAGGGTCTGTCACAGTGTTTAGAGGGTCTATCAGTGTTTACAGGGTGTGATAGACCCTCTAAACACTGTGATAGACCCGACAAACACTGTGATAGACCCTCTAAACACTGTGATAGACCCTCTAAACACTGTGTCACAGTGTTTAGAGGGTCTATCAGTGTTTAGAGGGTCTATCACAGTGTTTAGAGGGAGGCATCTCAAGGAACCGAACTTAAGTCAAGCGAACCAGAGTCAAACTTAGGGTACCCCAGCACAGCACACACTGTTTCCCTGGTTCATACAGTACAAGGAATTACCCTCATGGACACTGTTCTTCCATGGACGGCATCTACTTGAATGACTTGCTGCTTCAGCCTGTTCTTGGAACCGAAGTGACCCAAACTTAATTGTCAAGCGAACCAGAGTCAAACTTGGGGTACCCCAGCACACTGTTTCCCTGGTTCATACAGTACAAGGAATTACCCTCATGGACACTGTTCTTCCATGGACGGCATCTACTTGAATGACTTGCTGCTTCAGCCTGTTCTTGCAGTGTTTATTTTTTTTATTTTTTATTTTAACCTTTATTTACCCAGGGTAGGTTCGCTGAGCACGGATGCTCTTTTTCAGCTACGCCCTGCTTCACATTCACAGAGTTCCATTCACACCTGGGAGCTGCCCAGGCCTAACAAAATTAATAGTTGGTTTCAGGTTGCCGACCGACCCTGCCGATTTAGGTGCGACCCAATATATTTTATGAGTTTTTAGAAAAAATTATAAAAAAAAAAAAAATTTTTTTTTTTTTTTTAATAAAGTTTCATAGAAATCTTAGTCAAACATTTAGTATTATGGATATTAAACATGCTGGCAGAGTACATGCATCCATGTTGTTGTGAACATTCTAATTAAATAAAGAAATTCCCTATCCATAGTCGCCGTGGGAAAGAATAAAATAAAAAAATTAAATAAAATAAATTCCCTACCTACCCATGGCCAAACTGACAACCAACCTGAAACCAACTATTAATTTTGTTAGGCCCCAGTACAACCACAGTCCAAAAAAAATTGCTTTTCATTTATCTATTTATTTAACTGTATTAAACAATATAAAACGAATTGGCCATAATTGACTGAGCAAACTAATGCTTACTGCTGTAACCTACTAATAACACTTAAGTAAATCTGAAGATTATTATATAGCAGATGCCTTGGAGGATAAGTCGTGGACAACTGTAGATCATCTAAGCTCCACTGTGTTTAAATTCAAATCCTCTGCCATTGTTATTTAACCCTTGTGTCTGAAAACTAAAGTATTATACTCTTATTAGGGGACTAAATTGAAAAACTCCATAAAAAGATTATGTTGAAATAATTTCCCACTTTCTTTTCCATAAATATTTTATTCAACTTCAGCCCTGATCATAACCATTTTTTATATTATTTTTGTAATGAAATACTCCCACTTTTCTGAAAAGAGTTGTTAAATATGACAAAAAAAACAATATGTGGTGGTTATGATCGGGCTGAAGTGGAATAAACAATTTATGAAGAGTAAAAAAAAAATACAAGATAATTAAAAGATTATGCCACATATTATGTTGGCTACAAACATAATCACTGCAAAGTTATCAAACAAATACGAATCTGATCAGACACAAGGGTTAAGTTGTTGTTCCCTTTCTAATTTCCTCAAAAACATCTAGTCTAGTTAATGTGATCAATATTATTTGACAATTGATGCTTTTTGTTGGACATTTCAGTCAGTGAGCTCATACTTTGAGCTCATAAATTTATAGTTAAAATGATTGAGACAACGCAATCTTGTCTTCGTTGTGCATGAATGCGTGTGCTCACCACACACAATACGTGTGTCACTATTCTGGCAGTGGCTATATAGTATTGTTAATGAAAGCCGGTTATAAGGTCTGTTATTTTTTTTGTGTAAAAGGTATGGTCACTGGAAGTATGATATGAGACCCTAGAAGAAAGAAAAATTCATATTAAAGCCATGTTGTCATTTTTGTTCACACATTTTTGGAAATATGGTCATATAAGAATTTTATTATTATTTATTTAGCAATAGTGTGTTTAACAGCAGGAAAAAAACATGTAATGTTATGATGTATACATATCAGCAGCAATATTTTAATGTAAAATGTACATTAATCAGTATTGATTCCTTAACTTTACAAGTTACAAGTAGATGTACAAGTTACAAATGTACAAGTAGAGTACCATTTAGATTATGGTTGAATAAACATTGATGTCTAACATTGATTCAATATAAAATCAACTAAAATGTGCATGTAGATTACCATTTAGATTATGGTTGAATAAACATTGATGTCTAACATTGATTCAATATAAAATCAACTAAAATGTGCATGTAGATTACCATTTAGATGATGGTTGAATCAACATTGATATAGTATCAGTTATGGTTGACACCTAATGTTGATTCAACATGTAAGTCATAGACAACGATCTGTATAATTTCGATGTCAGGCTTCAACATAGATTCAATATTTCTGCCTAACCCTATTTCAACGTTGATTCACTCATTTTTTGCTATCTGGGATGAGCTTAGTTGGTAGCTGCAGCTTCAGGTTTACCAGCGTCAGGTCAGGAATGCGACAACAGACATCATCAGTCTCAACAGATACTAGCCGGGGCCGCTGTATCAAACCTATTGTAAAACAGGTTTATCTCATTAGCCCGGTCTACATCTCCATCCACTCCCCTTCCCCCCGCCGGTTTAATGCCGGTTATGGTCTGCATTCCAGTCCACACTTGTTTGATGTCATTGTTCTCCAGCTGGCCTTCCAACTTCCTACTGTATTTGTCTTTGCCCTCTCTGAGGTTGATTCTCAGAAGCCCCAGAACTCGTTTGACCTCCTCCCTGTTACCTGCGTTGAAAGCCCTCTTCTTCTCGTTCAGTAGGGCTTTGATGTCCTTAGTGACCCATGGCTTGTTGTTAGGGTAGCAGGTAACAGTCCTAGATGGAACATTGTCCACACAAAAGTTGATGTGAAGTAGTCTGTGATGCACTCTGTGAGCCCATCAATGTCCTCTCGGTGGGGCTCACAGAGTGCCTGCCAGTCTGTGACCTAAAAGCAGCCCTGTAGTGCCTCTTTGGCCTCCTCCGACCACCTTCTCACAGTTATTTTTGTCGCAGGCTGTCTTCTGACCAGAGGCACATAACAGGGGTTGAGGTGAACCAGGTTGTGGTCCGACCGGCCCAGCTGTGGTAGTGATGAGGAGCTGTATGCCTCCTTGATGTTGGCATCAAGTAGGTCTAGGGTCCTATTTTCCCTGGTGTGGCAGCTGACGTATTGTTGGAAATTTGGTAATGATTTGTCCAGTTTTACATGGTTAAAATCCCCTGAAATGAGGATTACAGCCTTCGGGTGTTTCGTCTGGAGACGTGCAATAGCGCCGTGGATGACGTCACACAGGGCCGTCGGGTTTGCCGAGGGGGGGATGTAAATCGCCATCATGATAACGTGGGGGATTTCTCTTGGCAAATAATATGGTCTGAGTCCTACAGCTAACATCTCTATATCCGGGTCACAGTGTCGCTCTTTGATCGTAATATGGCTGGGGTTACATCATCTTTTAGTTTACTTCCTGTTTGGGCAGAGATGACGTCATCCAACTTCTCTGCGTAGGAATATGTGCAGATTAACCATGGTGGTAATTTGGAAAAGGGACCAGTGAAAGACTCTGTGGGTTATTGGTAATTTCTTGAGAAACAAAATGTACACCATATTTGGTTTTATACCATATCATTGTATGGCACTGAACTTAAAAATGGGCAAATAAAATAATACAATAACATGTCTACTGTAGTGCAGCCATGCACAGACGTTTTCTTCTTACCATAGTCAATTTGTTTCCTCTCGTAAAGGGAATAGAGGGGGCAGGAAGGAAATGTTACTTTTTTTCTCTCTTTGAAGTGCTGCAATTGACTTTCAATTAAACCCCAATGTTATCAGCACATTGCAGCACATTTGTTACTAATAAGCTGCAACCACTTTGGATTTACCGGGCAAATCTGGGAATTCCATTGGTAGGGGAACCAATTAAGATGATATGTGATATAATGATTTGGAAATTCAGGGCCCTGATGCAGAATGGCATGACTGTAATATGAAAGGTGTCTGTGGAAGGTTATGGTTCAGCAGAGAGTTCAGTTTTTTCATTTCAGAATTTGAAGCTCTGTCTGATTTGGCGACATCTTATAATGTTAGCTCTCAAACACACCATTACTGTATGACTGCATTAGAGGTCGAAATATGCATAGGAGTTTCTTCCTGAACTAATCTTTAGTTATAACAGACACCCTGAAGATAGTTCTCCAGAAATTGACAGGGCCTTCAGGGCTAAGTGGCAGCAAGAGGTAATTATTTGTATTTTGAGGACTTTATTATCTATACAGTAGTAGTACCTGGCATCACACTGTGCACAGCAGGAATCGAGAGAGGGAAAATACCTGTTTACTTTTCGTAGCACGTTCAGTCATCTTTGCTAAATCCAGATTTCTGTAGCGATGGCCAAAGTGATAGCTTCCTTGTGGAAGCTTGGAAGCTTGTTTGTATTTCTCTATTAAATTCCAGTGCAATGACAGAATGTTCCCGCCAATGTCCATACCAGACATCAACATTTCATTTGGGCACATTTCTTTGTTGTAAGTAAGTAAGTAAGTAAGTAAGTAAGTAAGTAAGTAAGTAAGTAAGTAAGTAAGTAAGTAAGTAAGTAAGTAAGTAAGTAAGTAAGTAAGTAAGTAAGTAAGTAAGTAAGTAAGTAAGTAAGTAAGTATTTATAAAGCACCTTTCATATATGTCATGTAGCTCAAAGTGCTGTACACAAACATAGGCATATATAACGATAAAAGCAATAAAGTCACAGTGATCAGTTAAGATCAATGGTTAAAAAAAAAGAGAAATTTAAAGAAAAAATAACGTAAAAAGGAAAACAGTCAAGAAAGTTTGGGAGAACAGGTCCGCACAAACACGTCCGTTCAGTAGCAACCGGAAGTAGGAAGTGCACTAAAGTTGTAGCCCCACTTTTGCCACAGTTTTGATTCATTGGACCTCATTCTCATGTTCGTAAGTATCTTTGTAACTACTGTATCTTTGTAAAAAGTTTGTACTAACAAATTTACGAAAATCCTCCTCCGGATTCCTGAACACGTGAAGCAGTCTTTGTAGGTGGCCAAAATCATCGTAGTTTTTGAAAAACAACTGGAAGCGTGTTCTCGTACACCTTCATTTGCATACAGAAACCTTATAAGGAGAGGCTATCCATTGTATCTGCTGTGCTGACTCTTATGCAGGAAATATTCAACAGGTAGTGCCAAAGCAATTTGATATTGATCAAAATGTGATTAGATTAAGATGTTTTGTCATTATACAGCACACATACAATACAACATCCAACCAGAGTGCAAATGTAACAGTAAAGTGCAATAGTAACATAGGGGTGAACAGGGATAGTTGTCACACTTTTTACTCTAGTGTGAATTGCTCATCATCAAAATATCTTTCAATAGTAGCAGCAAACATGCGTCATGCCTTAATGGCCTTCAAGGATATCAAACTCATACCAGCACGAGAGATAATCACGAAGGACACAATCTCGCCACGAGGTGCAGCAGCAGCACAAGGCGTCCCCCCCCCCCCATGTCACACAAGGCCATCTCGTCTGATCAAATGTCCCCAAAAGAGTACAGTACAGTTTAGTACAACTGCCATGCCATCTCTCAAAACATACCGGTAATCATAACCAGCCAATGGCATGGTGAAAAATATACGCCATCAATGCGTTTACCTGCTAGTAACCTCAGGGACATCAAGGTCAAGCCAAAGCAGACCTCCTCTAAAGAAGTCCAACAAATAAAATTAGCCCTCCTAAATGTCAGATCACTGAATAATAATTTTTTTTTAGTAAATTATCTGATTAAAGAAAATAACTTAGATTGCATCTGCCTAGTAGAGACATGGCTAAATAATGACACAGCTACATCAATAATGATAGAAGCTTGTCCACCAGACTATAATTTTCTTCAAATACCCAGCAAAAATAGAAGGGGGGGAGGAGTTGCAGCAATTTTCTCCTCAAAACTCTTGTTTAGAATCACAGAACTAGGCGAGTTCATGTCGATGGAATATCTTGCCATTGAGCTCAAAACAGAATCAACGATTATCGTCACAATATACCGCCCGCCTAGACACTCACCAATATTTATACAGGAGCTCTCTGAACTGGGCCCTGTTTCTTGTACCTGGATAACTGAGTTAGCCGGATAACTTTAACTGGATAACTGGGTTAGCCGGACTTTCCGGTTTCATGTACGTGGATTTTCCAAATCACCATGACAACATATCCAAAAGTTTGAGCCTGGTCGAAAGCAGAGTTCAAGTTCAACTTAACCTGAACCATCGCCACGCCCCCGCAAAGAAGTGACGGCCCGTTTCCTGAAACTATTCCCACAGTCTACGATCTGCATTATACCATTCTGAATTACGTTCTTGTGCTCCATTCTTCCAGAGGGGGCTTTTGAAATGTAAAATAGACCCAAAATGCTGATACTAAATTCACTTTGTCCTAAATAATGCACGTTATATATACCATGGCGACGGTGGCGCTCGCTTGTGCGATGTACACATTATGTGGTTATTTCAATTGTAACTGGGATTAAGATGTCTGATGAGATGCGCTGTTTGACGGATTTGAGAAATTGAATGAGCCGTTGACGTCACATTAATGAATGAGGATAAAAAGATAAACTTCATTCATAACAAAGGATATTCTAAACACGGGTCTCTCGTTCATTAATGTATAAACAATGGATTTATCCCATCTGGCACAGTGGTCCAGTGGTAGTGCTCAAGCCTGCCAACCCAGCGACCGGGGTTCAAAACCCGGTCTTTCCAAAATGATTTTTTTGAATATAATATTAATGATTATACGCCAAAGTAGCCTGGTTTTAAGTTAAAATATTATAAATCTACATGCATTGAGGATGTCATTCTTTATATAGCTCTCAACGTGCACCAAATTGAATTATTCCTATATTGCAAAAAGAAGGAGACGACTAGGGTCTTGAACCCCGGTCGTCTGTGTGAAAGTCAAAAGAACAACCCGTTAGACCACATTGGAGATAAGTTAAAGATTGACTATACATCAATCAATGGGTAAGAGAGCCGTATCGTAATTCTGTATAACAGTTAACTAATTATTTTCGCTAGCAAGATCTCATTTGATTATTCAATCCAGCAGGCAAGTTTAAAGAAATATAATCTGATTGATTGAGGTAATGAGGGACTTAAAATTAGCCTATAGATAACGCATTTAACTTGTCGGCGAGGCGATTGAGCCGTACTGCAATATGTTAATAAAGTTTTAAATCAATTAATCAATCAATGCCGCTAGAGAATCAGGATTTCTGCGATCGACACCTGCTGTCTTCTCAGCTGAGGCGGGCGCGCGCACTGATCCTGAGAATCAAGTCTGGCTTGAGTTAACGAGACTGAATCCACCTTCTTGGAACAGGAAAATCCCGGCTTCAAACATCGGGTTAACTGAAGCTGGATAATGACATCTTGATCGACTTAGTTGAACCACGTACAAGAAACAGGGCCCAGCTCTCCACCCAATCCAATACCTTTATGGGAGATTTCCCACAACCTGTTAAAACGGCACTCTCTTACGTTAAGACAGCACTCTCTTACGCCACCATCGCCAAAACACCAAAATAGCATCAAATCTGTGAGGATTCACCTGTCCCTGGACCTTTCTCCCATTTCCATCCTCCTCAACAGCCCCCACCTTTGCACATACTTTTCCCAGCCCCTGGATCTTTGTTGTCACTACCCCTCCTGGTGCACTGGTTTATATTCAATGTCTACATGTCTCTCTGTGCCCTTCCCCTGCTACATTGTCTCTTGCTCCCTTGTTAATTGTTATTTATTAGTTCCTTGTATGTTTTGTTTACTCTGTCTAGTGTTCAGTCTTCTTGTGTAGTTAGTTCTGGGCCCTATTCCCCGTACCTGGTTCAACTAAGTCGATCAAGAGTCCCATTATCCAGATTCAATTAACCCGATGTTTGAATCCGGGATTTTCCTGTTCCTCAAAGGTGGATTCAGTCTCGTTCATTTGAACCAGACTTGATACTCAGGATAATTGCGCACGCCCGCCTCAGCTGAAAAGACAGCAAGTGTTGATAGCAGAAATCCTGATTTTCTATCGGCATTGATTGATTGATTGATTTAAAACTTTATTAACAGATTGCAGAATGGGTACAATGCATTACGGCTCATAGCCTCGCCGACAAGTTAAATGCATAATCTATAGGCAAATTTTAAATCCCTCATTACCCCAAATCAATCAGATTATATTTCTTTAAACGTACCTGCTGGCAGTATAGGCTTATGGAATGAATAATCAAATGAGATCTTGCTAGCGAAAATAATTAGTTCAGCTCTTTCAGAATAACGATAAAAACAAGCCCAAATAGTATATCTAATTGATACGAATTATATCATGAGGATATCTGTATGTGCTTAGGTATTAATATTATGTACTATATAAATACATGGTTTCCAAAGAGAGGCTTGGAGGGAGGCTTGCAGTTACACTATTAATCAGGTTTTAATCTGTTTCGGACCTAATCCATACATGCATTGAATTGATTACCATTTGGTTTATACAAGTGATACCTCATGTTCATCATCAGATAACAGTGCTTGAAAAGATAAATGCATTTTCTCGAATTCATTCATCAAAAACGTCAAAGGCTCATTCAATTTATCAAGTCACGTCACATCATCAAATCCATCAAACAGCGCATCTCCTCATATATTTTAATCCCAGTTACAATATCACAATAACGTGTGACACTATCACAGTGATACAATTAAATATTCCACAGATTCAGATTCCTCATAATTCATATCCACAATCCGCGCATAGATGCTTCAGCTTGAATGAAACACATCCGGGTGCTCCGTTAAGCAAATACACAGCGAAGAATATTAAACTAATCAGAGCCAAACACCCGATAGGTTTCATTCATTAAAAATATCCCAGCGGGATTCACATTTGCAATGATCCGTTTAGTCCGTTATTAAAATAACTGTGTGTCGCGACTCTCGAGCGCCGTATCCGTATAAATATGACGTGCATTATATAGGACAAAGTAAATTCATAGGCTGAATATGATTTATTATCAGCGTTACTGCAGACATATTATTTTACATTTCAAACGAAGCACAAGAACATAATTCAGAATGGTATAATGCAGATCTAGACTGTGAGAATAATTTCAGGAAGCGAGCTGGCATTTCTTTGCGGGGGCGTGGCCATGGTTCATCCAGCTAACTGAACTTAACCCTGCTCTTGACCAGGCTCAAACTTTTTGATCTGTTGTCATAGTGATTTAGACAATCGAGCGTCGGGGAATGGAAAGGTCTGGCTTAAGTCAGGCTATGCTGGATATTATCCGGCTAACTCAGTTAGCCAGGTACGGGGAACGGGGCCCTGGTGTTTCCCTGTAGCCCTGTTAATTCTGCCTTCCCTCATGTGTGTCTCATTTTGCTAATTGCCCTGCTGTCTCTAGTGTTAATTGTTTCCCCTATATCTGGTGTTGTGTTCCCTACTCTTATTGTCGGTTCATTGTTTCGGTTCCATGTTTGATATCCTCGTCCCTGTGTCATGTGCTGTTCTCCTGTGCTCATAGTAAGTTTCCCAGTGTCATTTAGTGTTGTGTTTTGGACTTGCTCTCTTTATGAGATTATTCTTTGTTTTGTGTTTTGCCCTTTGCCAGTCCTAGCTGAGCTTCACCTTGTTTTATTTTGCTACTGCCTTGGAAGCATTTTTGTTACACTTCTCCCCTGGCTCGAAGTGTTCGAATTAAAGGAGCAGTGCTCATTTTTTGACAATCTACCTTTACCTCTCCCTCGTATCTGTTTGCGCCTGGGCCCTCTGCTAACAATCCCTAACAGAATGAACCGACCATGTCTGGACCCAGCGAAAAGAACGAGGGAGGCTTTGAGCGCCTTGGAGGCGTTCAGACTGGGGGATGTTCCTTCCTCCTCCTTGGAGGAGAGGAAGGAGGTTTTGCGTCTGCTCTATTCACTCAGGGAGTGGCACCCTGAGCTGGCCCCACAGATGGAGGAGCATGGCAGACACTGGATCAAGTGCCTATTCCAGCCTCCAGCCTCCAGTCAAGCCCCTATTGCTGGTAAGGCCTCTACCACCAGCATAGCCTCACCTCAGTCACCTGCTAGGGTACCTACTGCTAGCCTAGCGTCCCCAGCTAATGCTGCTAACCCCAGCCCTGTTAACGTTGCTCAGGTTGTTAGCTCAACCGTTAGCCTAGCGCCCTCAGCTAGTGCTGCTAACCCCAGCCCTGTGAACATTGCTCAGGCTGTTAGCTCAGCCGTTAGCCTAGCATCCCCAGCTAGTGCTGCTAACCCCAGCCCTGTTAACATTGCTCAGGTTGTTAGCTCAGCCGTTACTCTAACTTCCCCAGCTAGTTCTGCTAACTCTCGCCCTGTGAACACTGCCCAGGCTGTTAGCCCAGCCGTTAGCCTAGCTTCGGCAGCTAGTAGTGCTAACCCCAGCTCTGCTAACACAGTCCAGGCTTTCGCAACTAGCTCAGCATTGACTGCTAGTTTAGCCTCTTCTGCTAGCAACTTAGCACCTAAAGCTAGCACCTCAGCTCTCCCTGCTAGCCCAGGTCCTGTAGCCCCTGTAGCCAATATAGCCGTGTCAGCTGCTTCCTTAGCTTCCCCTGCTAGGTTAGCCACTGCTAGTTATACAGGCCCTACAGCTACCTTTGGCTTCCTCAGTTAGGAGACTCAGTGTGGTTCCGGCCCTTAGTACAGGCTTAGCTCCCCCTGCTACTGCTAGCAAGTCTAGAAAGGCTAGTAAAGCCCTCACAGTTAGCAGGGCTTCTTCAGTTAACTTTGCCTCTACTGCCAGCCTAGCCCCTGTTAGCTTAGCCCCGGGTGCTACGCCCGGCCCGGTCTCCATGCCCGGTCCGGCTCCCACGCCTGACCCGGCCTCCTCGACTGGTCCCGGCTCCTCGACTGGTCCCGGCTCCTCGACTGATTCCGGCTCCTCGACTGGCCCCGGCTCTTCGTCTGGTCCAGCTCTTCGCCGTGGTCGTCGCCGTGGTCTACGCCGTGGTCTACGCCGTGGTCAACGCCGAGGTCTGCACCGAGGTCGATCTGCACCTGGAGAGTCATCTGGTCCCGTCTCCTTATCTGGTCCCGTCTCCTCATCTGGTCCCGTCTCATCTGGTCCCGTCTCATCTGGTCCCGTCTCCTCATCTGGTCCCGTCTCATCTGGTCCCGTCTCATCTGGTCCCGTCTCGTCATCTGGTCCCGGCTCATCATCTGGTCCCATCTCGTCGTCTGGTCCCGTCTCCTCATCTGGTCCCGGTTCGTCGTCTGGTCCCGGCTCTTCATCTGGTCCCGACTCCTCTTCTAGTCCAGTCCGACTCCGTGGTCTACGCCGTGATCGTCATCTGCAGAGACCCCCATCCGGGGTTCTGCGCCCGGTACCGAGGTCTGCGCCTGGGGTGGTCCCCGTCCGGGGTCCTGCTCCGAGGTTGTCGCCTTCGCCTTCGCACCTCTGCTCCGGCTCGTCTGGTCTGGTCCCGAGTCCGGCGCTTGGAGGAGCCCCTGCTTGGGGTCCTACTCCGGGCCTGTCACCCTCGCCCCTTTGCTCCAGAACCCCTCATCGGCCCTTTGTCCCTGCTGCCAGTTCCCCTCGACCCCCTCATCGGCCCTCGCCCCTTTGCTTCAGTTCCCCTCGACCCCCTCATCGGCCCTCTGTCCCTGCTACCGGTTCCCCTCGACCCCCTCATCGGCCCTCTGTCCCTGCTACCAGTTCCCCTCGACCCCCTCATCGGCCCTCTGTCCCTGCTACCAGTTCCCCTCTACCCCCTCACCGTTTCCCTGTCCCTGTTCCCATCTCTAGCCCCCCTCTCCTGGCCTCTGTCCCCGTCTCCGGTCCTCCTGATCCCGTGCCCCGTTCTCCCCTCTCCGGCCCCGTTCCTCTGCCCCGTTTCTCCTGTGCCCCTCCTGGGTTCCTGTCACCGCTCCCCTGCCCCGGTGTCGCTCGTCCCGGCCTTGTCCGTCCTGACTTTTTTTTCCCCCGGCCTCTCCCTGTGTTCTCCCGGCCCCCTGTCCTGCCCGTTCCCGGACGGTCCCTTTTGACGTCTGGGAGCCGTCTGTGGAGGGGGGGGGTACTGTGAGGATTCACCTGTCCCTGGACCTTTCTCCCATTTCCATCCTCCTCAACAGCCCCCACCTTTGCACATACTTTTCCCAGCCCCTGGATCTTTGTTGTCACTACCCCTCCTGGTGCACTGGTTTATATTCAATGTCTACA
The DNA here is from genome assembly GCF_963971535.1 of Notolepis coatsorum. NCBI lineage: Eukaryota > Metazoa > Chordata > Actinopteri > Aulopiformes > Paralepididae > Notolepis > Notolepis coatsorum. Next base: position 51,253,409 of record NC_140172.1, on the reverse strand, counting down.
TGTCTCTCTGTGCCCTTCCCCTGCTACATTGTCTCTTGCTCCCTTGTTAATTGTTATTTATTAGTTCCTTGTATGTTTTGTTTACTCTGTCTAGTGTTCAGTCTTCTTGTGTAGTTAGTTCTGGTGTTTCCCTGTAGCCCTGTTAATTCTGCCTTCCCTCATGCGTGTCTCATTTTGCTAATTGCCCTGCTGTCTCTAGTGTTAATTGTTTCCCCTATATCTGGTGTTGTGTTCCCTACTCTTATTGTCGGTTCATTGTTTCGGTTCCATGTTTGATATCCTCGTCCCTGTGTCATGTGCTGTTCTCCTGTGCTCATAGTAAGTTTCCCAGTGTCATTTAGTGTTGTGTTTTAGACTTGCTCTCTTTATGAGATTATTCTTTGTTTTGTGTTTTGCCCTTTGCCAGTCCTAGCTGAGCTTCACCTTGTTCTATTTTGCTACTGCCTTGGAAGCATTTTTGTTACACTTCTCCCCTGGCTCGAAGTGTTCGAATTAAAGGAGCAGTGCTCATTTTTTGACAATCTACCTTTACCTCTCCCTCGTATCTGTTTGCGCCTGGGCCCTCTGCTAACAATCCCTAACAAAATCACTGACCTCTAGGACCATCATTCAGGTCATAGTACCAGTTAGATTAGATTACATTGAAATGTATTGTCATCATACAGCATACAGTAGGTACATTACAATGAATATAGTGTCTGGGAGTGTTGCATTTATTACTTTACATTTATTTTGGATTTCATGGTGGGTTAATTGTTCTTGATTTATTGGGATGTTTCTTCTTGAATAGTTTAAAGAAGACTTGTCCGGCCCGTGGGGACATTAACTTGTGATTTCGGGCTTTACAAATCAATTTGATTTGATTTAATATGCATTTATATGTCCAGTGATACAGGTATAAAGACACTATGGTCAGGCACTCTACTACTGGCCCCTGAGCAGCTAACACTGGAGTGGTTAAAGCTGAGGTACCTTGCTCAAGGGCACAGCGAGCAGGCACGTGCACACATAGAGCCCAACGGGCGCACAAGCACCTGCCCTTTTGTGCCTCATAAAAAAGTGCCCTTTTTATGCCAATTATTTTTACCATATTTAATTTTTTACCTCCATATAGAGAGAGTGATCTGCAATCTGCTTGGGTTGGGGGTGCAATTCCTAACACGCTCAACCATATGGATAAAAGTTCCCATATTATGTGCATTACACAAACTAAAAACAGATATTACATTACATAACATTACACAAACTAAAAACAGATATTACATTACATTACACAAACTAAAAACGGATATTACATTACATTACACAAACTAAAAACAGATATTACATTAAATTACACAAACTAAAAACAGATATTACATTACATTACACAAACTAAAAACAGATATTACATTACACAAACTAAAAATCGATATTGTCTGAATTACTAGAAGAAAGAAATGCACCATCTTTGGCTGATAGTAATTTATTAATTTCTTAGGATTTCTTTTGGTCTAATACATGTTTAAGGTTCTTAGATGGATCCCCTGCTGCCTCCTCCTCCTCCTCCTCCTCCTCCTCTTCCTCATATTCCTCCTCCTCCTCCTCTTCCTCATCTTCCTCCTCCTTTCCTCCTCCTCCTCTTCCTCCTCCGCCTCCTCCTCCTCCTCCTCTTCCTCATCTTCCTCCTCCTCCTAATCCTCCTCCTCCTCCTCCTCCTCTTCCTCCTCCTCCTCCTTCTCCTCCTCCTCCTAATCCTCCTCCTCCTACTCTTCCACATCTTGCTCCTCCTCTTCCTCCTCCTCCTGCTACTCCTGCTCCTACTCTTCATCATCTTCCTCCTCCTCCTCCTCCTCCTCCTCCTGCTCCTCCTCCTCATCCTGCTCCTCCTCCTGCTCCTCCTCCTCCTGCTCCTCCTCCTCCTCTTCCTCCTCCTGCTCCTCTTCCTCCTCTTCCTCTTCCTCTTCCTCCTCCTCCAGCTCCTCCTCTTCCTCCTCCTCCTCCTCCTGCTCCTGCTCCTCCTCCTCCCCTACTGCTCCTGCTCCTCCTCCTCCTCCTCCTCCTCCTCCCCTCCTCCTGCTCCTGCTCCTGCTCCTCCTCCCCTCCTCCTCCCCCCCCTCCTGCTCCTCCCCTTCTCCTCCTCCCCTCCTCCTCCTCCTCCTGCTCCTGCTTCTCCCCCTCCTCCTCCTCCTCCCCTTCTCATCCTCCTCCTGCTCCTGCTCCTGCTCCTGCTCCTGCTCCTGCTCCTCCTCCTCCTCCTCCTCCTCCTCCTCCTCCTCCTCCTCCTCCTCCTCCTCCTCCTCATCATCATCATCCTCCTCCTGCTCTTCTTCCTCCTCCTGCTCCTCTTCCTGCTCCTCCTCCTCCTCCACGGGGAGCAGCGTACTGGCTCATGTAAAATGGCAGGCCATGCATTATGCAGCAGCTTAGGCCCCAGCGCCTGGTCGTGATGTCCTCGGCTACAGTCCACCTGTTGCTTCTCTGGTCGTAGCGCTCCACGTTGGAGAGGGCACTGTAGTCCCATCCTCCGACCACGAAGAGCAGGTCGTCCAGCACCGCGATGCCAAAGTGTCTGCGGGGGGTGAGCATGTCGGGCAGGGCGCTCCAGGAGTCAGTCAAGGGGCTGTAGGCCTCCGCGCTACGCAGGGCGTGTCCATCGTCCGACCCTCCCACCTGAGGACAGGACACATGAGAGGAATGTTTTAGTGTGTGGTTAAGGCAGACACTGTATTAATCCATTTAAGGAAATGAGGGCATCACAGCAGCATTGCAAGTCAAATGATACATATCTATAAAAATATCTAGTATAAAGCATTTGTCTCTGTGTGCACCTACCGCATAGACATGTCCTCCGTATGCAGCGACTCCCGGTCCGTAACGCCTGCTGCTCATGGGGGCGATCAGAGTCCACTGGTTAGTGTCTGGGCTGTAGCACTCAGCTGTGAGCAGATACAGTCCACCACAGATGTAAACCTGTAATAAGAAAGAATATTCTAATTTAGTTTATATATTCCATTTGATTTCATTCTACTTTAATTGTCTGTTAATGTTGATGCACCAAAGGACCCAGACACATCTTTTGTATGTGCAAGCTCACTTGGCAATAAAGACATTTATGATTTCTGATCTAACGTTCCTTGTGTTCATCTAGCACCCTGTGTCCCTCAGTTCCACCCACCTTGCCCTGGAGGGCTGCTGCCCCGGCGGCGGACCTGTGCTCCAGCATGGATGAGATCACTGTCCACTGGTTGGTTTCAGGCTCGTAGCGCTCGGCAGTGTTCAGTTTCATGCCTCTGTCGTACCCTCCCATGGCGTAGATACAGCCGTCCAACACGACCACGCTGACCTCACTGCGGCGTGAGTGCATGGGAGCCGCCTGCAGCAAGCTGCGAGTGACGGGGTTGAACCTGCACACACTGCTGAGAGTCCCTTCGTTGTCCCAGCCGCCGACACAGTAGACCAGACCGTGGAGATAAGCGGTGCATTGGCCCCACCCGGGACTCTCCCCCTCAACGCTCACATCCATCCATCCACCGGCTTGGATATCATCGTAAGCCTCCATGGTGGAGCGGCCGCAAACCCAGCCTCCGATGGCCAATAGGACCTCCTGGGGCAGGCGTGGACGCATCAGGGGGTTTGGGAGCCTGTCGGAGCCAGGGGGGTTCAGGACGCTGAGGATGAGGGGCCTGCAGTCATGGCTGTCCCTCACCACAGGGTTGTTCTGAACGTTGTTCCTGAAGTAGTCAGGCCTCATCAAGCCCATGCGAACCTGGGAAGAGACAAGCAGACAACTTAGACATCGGTTGTAGATGGTTTCTGTTGCTAGGGAACAGTTTGGACCCAAATGTTTGAGAACCACTGTACTAGGGAACCTAGTGTTGTTTTAATGTAATGCACAGTAATACAATTAGTTAATTATTTTTTTTTATAATTTTTTTCTTTTCATACATAAAACAGAACATAACAGTACAACAATAATAATAATAATAATAATAATAATAATAATAATAATAATAATAATAATAATAATAATAATAATAATAATAATAATAATAATAATAATAATAATAATAATAATAATAACAATGACAACAGCGACGACAACAATAATAACAGTAACATGAATCATAATGACCTTGACAAGAGACAGACAAACAAGAAAAAGTAAAATAATAAAAATTAAATTAAAAATAAATGTGGCTCAGGCACTAGTAGCAACCATATTTGCGTATCCGTAATACAATTAGTTACCTTGGGCAGCAGCAAAGTGATGTGTGTTTTACGCTCCTCACGGGAGTGGTCGATCCAACGGAGGACGGCCTCGAACACCGTCTCCTCGCTCTTCACGTTCAGGTCATCCCTCTCGATGATGTCCACCAGTTGCTGCGGGGACAGCTCCACAAACTCCTGTGAGACACGCAGCATCTCCTCAAAGTGGCACACGATGCAGAGATGGGCCTTGCGCCTCAGGTCAGGGCAGTTGTAGATGTCCGCCAACCTCCAGATGCCGACACAGTTTTCCAGAGACAGCTGGCCTTCTAGGAAGTCAGAGCACGCTCCTACTATGCCAGTGACGAGAAGCTGGTCTGCAGCCACCAGAAGCTCTTCCACGTTCTCTGCTGTGACCAGCACAAAGCGTGTGTAGGAGTACTCTATGATGAGCTGCATCATACCCGGCGACACCCCAGGGATACTGTAGACTGCTTTCTCTGAGTCGCTCCAGCGAGTGAAGAGGGCTCTGTGGGACGCAGAGTATAGAGATATCTGATGAGTAAACAGTAAGCAACATTCTGTCCTGTGTAGTCATATATTTTCACTGTAGAAGTATAGGGTCTTAGCACAGTAGAAGTATAGTATCTTTTTACAGTAGAAGTACAGTATATTATCTGTTTACAGTAGAAGTACAGTATAGTATCTGTTTACAGTAGATGTGCAGTATATTATAGTTGTACAGTAGAAGTACAGTATAGTATATGTTTACAGTATAAGTGCAGTATAGTATATTTTACAGTAGAAGTACAGTATATTATCTGTTTACAGTAGAAGTGCAGTATAGTATCTGTTTACAGTAGAAGTACAGTATATTATATGTTTACAGTAGAAGTACAGTATATTATCTGTTTACAGTAGAAGTACAGTATAGTATTAGTTTACAGTAGACGTGCAGTATAGTATATGTTTACAGTAGAAGTGCAGTATAGTATATTTTACAGTAGAAGTACAGTATATTATCTGTTTACAGTAGAAGTGCAGTATAGTATATTTTACAGTAGAAGTACAGTATAGTATCTGTTTACAGTAAAATTACATTATAGTATCTGTTTACAGTAGAAGTGCAGTATAGTATCTGTTTACAGTAGAAGTGCAGTATAGTATCTGTTTACAGTAGAAGTACAGTTTATTATCTGTTTACAGTGTAAGTACAGTATATTATATTTTACAGTAGAAGTACAGTATAGTATTGTTTTACAGTATAAGTACAGTATAGCATATTTTTACAGTATACGTACAGTATAGTATATTTTTACAGTAGAAATACAGTATAGTATCTGTTTACAGTAGAAGTGCAGTATAGTATATTTTACAGTAGAAGTACAGTATAGTATTTGTTTACAGTATAATTACAGTATATTATATGTTTACAGTACACATACAGTATATTATCGTTTTACAGTAGAATTACAGTATAGTATATTTGTTACAGTATATTATCTTTTTACAGTAGACGTACATTATAGTATCTTTTTACAGTAGAAGTACAGTATATTATCTGTTTACAGTATAAATACAGTATATTATCTGTTTACAGTAGAAGTGCAGTATATTATATTTTACAGTAGAAGTACAGTATATTATTTGTTTACAGTAGAAGTACATTATATTATATGTTTACAGTATACGTACAGTATATTATCTGTTTACAGTAGAAGTACAGTATAGAATATTTTTACAGTAGGCACACAGTATATGTTCTGAAGGGCCAGATTAACACTGAGAATATACATTTTATTATTTTATATAACTTGTATATTATTTATATATATAAGCTATATACCTTTAAGCCTCCGTTTGAATCATAGCATTATTCGCTTTCCTCATTGGACAACGCCCTTGGCATTGACAGCGCCAACAGTCGCGCCCCCCAGACAAGTTCAAAGACGAGTTCGGACAAGTTGAGACATGCCCTTGGCCAGCGCATTGATTCCGGACAAGAGATTCGGTTGCGCCCTAGAAATCACTCTAAGTATATATTGTGGAAGGCGCAAGCAGCAGCAGTTCGGTGTGCAACAGTAACGTGAAGTGAAGCGTGAACCTAGTAACTAGGGTGAACCTTAGCAAGTGTGTGTGGACTTAACGTAATTAGTATCAGAACACGAGGTGAACCTAGCAGCAGAACTATTGGACATGTTTGTTTGTTTGTTTATTTACACATATAAAAACAATTACATATATAATACAATATAATCCACAAGGGATGTGTAGGAGAATTGCCTAAAAACCCTCAAGGGGCTTGCATGTGGCATTCACCAGGAAGCAAAATTACATTATGTCAAGATAAAATATAAAATCCCCCCCCCCCCCCCAAACAAACAAACACACACAAGCAGGCCTACATAGACACCGAAGCACTACACCTGAAGATTTGCATCGGGCTAGCTTCGTGGACGAAGCTAGCTAGCTATCATCACTGCCGTCGGGCATTGGATTAAGAGCTATTACCCTGCTATCGAGCACTTGGATTACAAGGACCGGATCCGTATGAGACCCCCTTTCTTCAGTGACCAGCCGGAGTATCCGCCTATTCTTCAAATCCTCTGGAGCTTACCACTCCGTGGGGGAAATCACCAGTCTCCAGCTATACCCTCGTTTGCCACCTATATCGCCATCTCACGCCATGCAGCGTTCCGGTCTAGTATTATTAGCCTAGGAATTATTCATTCCCACTGACTTTGATACTCTGACATTCTACTATCATTCGCCATAAAAGAGCGACCAAATAATTCTCAGTTGTATATTTGACATTGATAATAAAATACTGTAAACGTTATCTCTTTGTCACCGTGCCGTCTATTGAGTGTCTGCCATATTTAACTGTACTGTCTGGCAAGTAATAATAATAGTTAGTAGTGGTTTAATCTATCACAATCTTTAATACAGTCAGGGTTTTGTAACCCCTCAGTTACAGTATAGTATCTGTTTACAGTATAAGTACAGTATAGTATCTGTTTACAGTAGAAGTACAGTATAGTATCGGTTTACAGTATAAGTACAGTATATGTTTACAGTAGAAGTACATTATAGTATATTTTTTTACATTAGAAGTACATTATAGTATCTGTTTACAGTAGAAGTACAGTATAGTATCAGTTTACAGTAGAAGTACAGTATATTATCTTTTTACAGTAGAAGTACAGTATAGTATATTTTTACAGTAGACATACAGTATAGTATCTGTTTACAGTATAAGTACAGTATAGTATCTGTTTACAGTAAAAGTACAGTATGGTATCTGTTTACTAACCAAGCTAACCTGAACCAAGCTAACCTGAACCAAGCTAAACGTACCTGAAATAGTCACTGCAGTCACACAGGAGGGCCTTGTGGGCATTCAACTCAGTGCTGTTGACTTTAATAACCACATCACAGAGCCTTCCCTCCAGACGCAGCTAATTAAGGATTGTACAGGACATTGTTTCCTTTACCATGTTGGGATTTTAAATTGTATCTACAGAATATATTCAAGCTTACAGACAAGTAGCCGGAAACAACAAGTGAGATCTTCACTTGTCTTGTGAGATCTGAGAACTTCTGAGAGAATTGTTGAATATACTATACACAAATGTTTTAGAATGTTCTATTATGACATCATACTGTGACATCACAAATGTTCTAGAATGTTATATTATGAAATCATACTGTGACATCACAAATGTTCTAGAATGTTTGATTATGACATTATACTGTGACATCACAAATGTTCTAGTGTTTGGTTATGACATCATACTGTGACATCACAAATGTTCTAGAATGTTTGATTATGACATCATACTGTGATATCACAAATGTTCTAGAATGTTTGATTATGACACCATACTGTGACATCACAAATGTTCTATAATGTTTGATTATGACCATCACAAATGTTCTAGAATGTTCTATTATGACATCATACTGTGACATCACAAATGTTCTAGAATGTTCTATTATGACATCATACTGTGACATCACAAATGTTCTAGTATGGTCTATTATGACATCATACTGTGACATCACAAATGTTCTAGAATGTTTGATTATGACATCATACTGTGACATCCAGTTATTATTAACAGCATTAGTTTTTTCAGTAACGAGTAATCTCGTATTTAATGTTGCCCAGTTGTGGCCTCTTGAGGGGCAATACATATCAAAAGTTCCAAAACATCTATTGTGTTTGTATTTGTATGATCCACTATATAAACATAGTAATTATAATATCTACATACATGGCATTTGATTGGAGGCTAGTCTCAGTTTGTCCCACAGCAACATTCAAATAGTTTAGATTTGTGTATGTTGTTTATGTAAAACATGTACTTGAAAGTAATGCAATAGTACAGTATAGTATCTTTTTACAGTAGTCATACAGTATAGTATCTGTTTGCAGTAGAAGTACAATATAGTATCTGTTTACAGTAAAAGTACAGTATGGTATATGTTTACTAACCAAGCTAACCTGAACCAAGCTAACCTGAACCAAGCTAAACTTACATGAAATAGTCACTGCAATCACACAGGAGGGCCTTGTGGGCATTCAACTCAGTGCTGTTGACTTTAATAACCACATCACAGAGCCTTCCCTCCAGACGCAGCTCATTAAGGATTGTAGATGACATTGTTTCCTTTACCATGTGGGGATTTTAAATTGTATCTACAGAATATATTCAAGCTTACAGACAAGTAGCAAGAAACAACAAGTGAGATCTTCACTTGTCTTGTGAGATCTGAGAACTTCTGAGAGAATTGTTGAATATACTATACACAAATGTTCTAGAATGTTCTATTATGACATCATACTGTGACATCACAAATGTTCTAGAATGTTATATTATGAAATCATACTGTGACATCACAAATGTTCTAGAATGTTTGATTATGACATTATACTGTGACATCACAAATGTTCTAGTGTTTGGTTATGACATCATACTGTGACATCACAAATGTTCTAGAATGTTTGATTATGACATCATACTGTGATATCACAAATGTTCTAGAATGTTTGATTATGACACCATACTGTGACATCACAAATGTTCTAGAATGTTTGATTATGACATCATACTGTGACATCACAAATGTTCTAGAATGTTCTATTATGACATCATACTGTGAGATCACAAATGTTCTAGAATGTTCTATTATGACATCATACTGTGACATCACAAATGTTCTAGTATGGTCTATTATGACATCATACTGTGACATCACAAATGTTCTAGAATGTTTGATTATGACATCATACTGTGACATCCAGTTATTATTAACAGCATTCGTTTTTTCAGTAACGAGTAATCTCGTATTTAATGTTGCCCAGTTGTGGCCTCTTGAGGGGCAATACATATCAAAAGTTCCAAAACATCTATTGTGTTTGTATTTGTATGATCCACTATATAAACATAGTAATTATAATATCTACATACATGGCATTTGATTGGAGGCTAGTCTCAGTTTGTCCCACAGCAACATTCAAATAGTTTAGATTTGTGTATGTTGTTTATGTAAAACATGTACTTGAAAGTAATGCAATAGTACAGTATATTATCTTTTTACAGTAGTCACACAGTATAGTATCTGTTTGCAGTAGAAGTACAATATAGTATCTGTTTACAGTAAAAGTACAGTATGGTATATGTTTACTAACCAAGCTAACCTGAACCAAGCTAACCTGAACCAAGCTAAACTTACCTGAAATAGTCACTGCAGTCACACAGGAGGGCCTTGTGGGCATTCAACTCAGTGCTGTTGACTTTAATAACCACATCACAGAGCCTTCCCTCCAGACGCAGCTCATTAAGGATTGTAGATGACATTGTTTCCTTTACCATGTGGGGATTTTAAATTGTATCTACAGAATATATTCAAGCTTACAGACAAGTAGCCGGAAACAACAAGTGAGATCTTCACTTGTCTTGTGAGATCTGATATCTTCTTCTTCTTCTTATTTGAATTTCCGGCAGAGTAGACGCATCGTGGCGTATTACTGCCCTCCGCAATTCTTTTTATGGGCTCTTCTTCTTCTCCTTCTTCTCCTTCTTCACCTTCTTTTTCTTCTTCTACTGGACCCCGTCATCAACTACATTGTCCATTGGAGTGCAGCTACTGCTGCTACTTCCTGTCTGAGCCCCCCTCCGCGGGACCCACCTTGCCCCCTGCTATCTTATCCTGGGCTGCTTTGTCCCTCGCAGCCTTGTCCCTCGCAGCCCCCTCAGCCAATTCGCTATACACCACCTCCCAGTCCAGACCTTCCAATCCCAGATGTTGAACCGCTATCCTAACAATCATCTTCACCATCGCTGTTTTACCCTTAGCCTCTGCCATACCAGTAACTACCCCTGCCACGAAGGCCACAATACCTAATTTCTCCTCCCTTCCCCTCTCTCTTTCCACCTGCTCTACCCTCACTGCCAAATGCCCTCCTTCAACTCCCTGCACCCTTTCTTGGCTACCCTGTCCTGCCCTGCTAACCGCCCCAGCATACGTCAACTTACCCTCCCTTCTCTCTCTCCGATCCGCAACCTCCTTCATCATCACCTCGCACCCCCTAAACGCTACACTATGCTCCCCACCACAACTACAGCACTTCGGCTTCACTCCCTCTCCACACTCCCCATATTCATGTTCCCCGCCACACATCTTCTTCTTCTTCTTATTTGAATTTCCGGCAGAGTAGACGCATCGTGGCGTATTACTGCCCTCCGCAATTCTTTTTATGGGCTCTTCTTCTTCTCCTTCTTCTCCTTCTTCACCTTCTTTTTCTTCTTCTACTGGACCCCGTCATCAACTACATTGTCCATTGGAGTGCAGCTACTGCTGCTACTTCCTGCCTGAGCCCCCCTCCGCGGGACCCTCCTTGCCCCCTGCTATCTTATCCTGGGCTGCTTTGTCCCTCGCAGCCTTGTCCCTCGCAGCCCCCTCAGCCAATTCATTACACACCTCCTTCCAGTCCAGACCTTCCAATCCCAGATGTTGAACCGCTATCCTAACAATCATCTTCACCATCTCTGTTCTACCCTTAGCCTCTGCCATACCAGTAACTACCCCTGCCACGAAGGCCACAATACCTAATTTCTCCTCCCTTCCCCTCTCTCTTTCCACCTGCTCTACCCTCACTGCCAAATGCCCTCCTTCAACCCCCTGCACCCTTTCTTGGCTACCCTGTCCTGCCCTGCTAACCGCCCCAGCATACGTCAACTTACCCTCCCTTCTCTCTCTCCGATCCGCGACCTCCTTCATCATCACCTCGCACCCCCGAAACGCTACACTATGCTCCCCACCACAACTACAGCACTTCGGCTTCACTCCCGCCACACATCTTCTTCTTCTTCTTATTTGAATTTCCGGCAGAGTAGACGCATCGTGGCGTATTACTGCCCTCCGCAATTCTTTTTATGGGCTCTTCTTCTTCTCCTTCTTCTCCTTCTTCACCTTCTTTTTCTTCTTCTACTGGACCCCGTCATCAACTACATTGTCCATTGGAGTGCAGCTACTGCTGCTACTTCCTGCCTGAGCCCCCCTCCGCGGGACCCTCCTTGCCCCCTGCTATCTTATCCTCTTCACCATCTCTGTTCTACCCTTAGCTCTTCTTCTTCTTCTTATTTGAATTTCCGGCAGTGTAGACGCATCGTGGCGTATTACTGCCCTCCGCAATTCTTGCTTCGCCCACACTTGAGAAAGTTTACACTCCTCTTCTTCTTCTTCTCATCTTCAAAACACATTTCTATCGTCTCTGTCTCCTTCTTCTCTGCTCCTCTTGTCATACAATCACAATACAAACATCATCTCCTCTCTTGGAGGGCCCCCCCAAGAGGGGGAACCCTCCATCTCCGTCCTCTCACACTGAGCTCCCCTCTTCTTCTTCTTCTTATTTGAATTTCCGGCAGTGTAGACGCATCGTGGCGTATTACTGCCCTCCACAATTCTTGCTTCGCCCACACTTGAGAAAGTTTACACTCTTCTTCTTCTTCTCATCTTCAAAACACATTTCTATCGTCTCTGTCTCCTTCTTCTCTGCTCCTCTTGTCATACAATCACAATACAAACATCATCTCCTCTCTTGGAGGGCCCCCCCAAGAGGGGGAACCCTCCATCTCATCGCCATTGTTGAAGAAAGAATTGTTGAATATATACTGTACACAAATGTTCTAGAATGTTCTATTATGACATCATACTGTGACATCACAAATGTTCTAGAATGTTATATCATACTGTGACATCACAGATGTTCTAGAATGTTTGATTATGACATCATAATGTGACATCACAAATGTTCTAGAGTGTTTGGTTTGACACCATACTGTGAAATCACAAATGTTCTAGAATGTTTGATTATGACATCATACTGTGATATCACAAATGGTCTAGAATGTTTGATTATGACATCATACTGTGACATCACAAATGTTCTAGAATGTTTGATTATGACATCATACTGTGACATCACAAATGTTCTAGAATGGTCTATTATGACATCATACTGTGACATCACAAATGTTCTAGAATGTTTGATTATGACATCATACTGTGACATCCAGTTATTATTAACACTTTCAGTGCCGCGCCGGGTTTTCCTTTTTACCTCCTTGATGCCACGGTCCACGGCCCATGTTAACGTTAATATTGCCTAATCTATGTTTTAAATTATGCTATGTGTCTAATCTGCCCATCGTTTATCAAAGAATCCTTTTCCAGTCAGCATTGGCAAAGCAGATTGTGTTTTTATCGCTTCATTTCCTTTTTATAGCATTTTGAAAACCACTCGGTTTCGAAGAAAAAACAATACATTCTTTGATAATTGCCTTTTACTGAAATATTCCAGAACGTTATCATTTGTCGGTCTATTTATGAATCGTTTTCAAATAAACGCTAGATGGTCGATAGTATATGTGTGCGCACGTCGTGCCGTGCGCTGATAATCGCTGCTATTATTTCCTCATGACTTTTACAGTGAAACAGCCATAGCACATATAGTGGAAACGTTTATATCTTCATGAAAACGAGTCTGATTATCCTAACACTGATAACATAGATTCTTTACCTGACATCAGATGGTATCCAACTGGTATATTCCAATTCCTGATTACCATTCGAAAAAATCGATAAGTATATGGATCCAACGTGTGTACAGTATAACCCATGATCGCCGCGGCTCAGATGCTCCAGAATGAACTCTGGTACTCCGGCTGCATGGGTGAGAAGTAAAATGTGGACTGGAATATATTTTTTTCCCCATCCATTTTCATTGAGTCCATTCCAAAAGGGTGATTTACCATCTGGGAGACGTTAGGGGGCGCTTTTTTCACATCTGATCGCCGGCGGCCCCTGGGTAGGCTAGGGTAGGCTCACGTGATGCAATATGATTTCGGATCGCTAATTTTTTATTTTTTTGTATCCGAGAAAAGCCGAGATTAGCCGTGAGTGGCAGTCAAAGTGTTAACAGCGTTAGTTTTTTCAGTAAAGAGTAATCTCGTATTTAATGTTGCCCAGTTGTGGCCTCTTGAGGGGCAATACATATCAAAAGTTCCAAAACATCTATTGTGTTTGTATTTGTATGATCCACTATATAAACATAGTAATTATAATATCTACATACATGGCATTTGATTGGAGGCTAGTCTCACTTTGTCCCACAGCAACATTAAAATAGTTTAGATTTGTGTATGTTGTTTATGTAAAACATTTACTTGAAAGTAATGCAATAGTTACTTTCTGAAGTAACTAGTTACTTTTATAATTTGTAACTGAGTAAGTAATTTAGTAACTTTTTGGAAGAAGTAACTAGTAACTGTAACTAGTTACTTTTTAAAAGTAACTTGCCCAACACTGGTGACATCACAACGGAACATGTTTGAGTTCCATTTGAATAATTTAAATAATATGTTGACATTAACACTTTGATCGCCATGGTTAAATTCATAATTTACCATCCCTCGCCATCTCTATTTGTCTATGGAGAAGTTCCCCTTCTTTGCAGGGCTATAACTTTTTAAATTGTATTGCTAAATTGACATTATCATGGCCCATTCAAAGTCCTATATCTATTGTTCAGGGTGTAGCAACGTTATACTTTTTCATTCACATATTCATACTAAAATATGGTCTAAAGTATAAGTATGTTTTTATCGTTTTCTGCAGCTTTCTTCAGAACTTGATTTATAGCCCCAAATGCATTATATTGATGATCAAATACAGTTTGGTAGCGATCAGTGCCAGGTAATACATTTCAACTGGAGGTACTTCTAGAAGTTACTACGTATCATCTGATGATGACCGGATGGGCGGGGGGTCGTTTATAATTCCGTGGGCAACGTTATATCATTCATCTAGGGTGGGTCATATGATCATCAGAGCAGTTTACATGGAACACGTTAGAATATAACGCTGCAACTCACCGTGGCTTCCTCGCGCCGCTGGCAGATGAGCGTGGAACAGATTTTTTTCTATTATGGGATGGAGAAATGCCCGATCCATTTCCAGATTGTATAATAGTATATACGTCCAAATCATGTTGTTTTTTCCAGTTATTTGCACCGATCGATGTTCACTGTGTCAAGACGGAGTCTCTCTAACGATAGCGAGTGCCCGGACGACATATGGATGAGCACTTCCGGTTTGACGAGTCGCTTCCTGTTGGCGATCTGCCGATCGGCCACCAGATGGCGCTCTTGAACCGCTAGAGAGTTGAGTGGAGCTTTGCAGTATATCTCAGGTCCCCGGAGGAGAAATATGATTTCGATCACAGATTTTTGAAATATTGATATCAAAGACGAGTTACGGCGTCTTCGGTATAATGAGCATGGCTAGGAATGACGTCTAAACAGGTCATCGGCGATTAAAGTGTTAAAAAAGAACAAATAAAATGATAAAAAAACTACATAAAACGATACAAATTATAATAAAATATTTAAGTACAATTTTTAGAAATAAAGAAAAATAGACAATGAAATAAAGATAATAATTCATTTAAAAGCTATTTTAAAAAGGTAAGTTTTGAGCAGTGCCAACCGAGTCTGCTGTCCTAACAGACTTGGGGTCTGTAGGGTAAGCACTTATTCCCTCCGCCCTGAACATTTATGGAGATGTATGGGCCTTTTAAGTCAGTGATAAA
The DNA here is from genome assembly GCF_963971535.1 of Notolepis coatsorum. NCBI lineage: Eukaryota > Metazoa > Chordata > Actinopteri > Aulopiformes > Paralepididae > Notolepis > Notolepis coatsorum. The sequence goes on along the minus strand of NC_140172.1, from coordinate 51,238,063 downwards.
AGTGTCTTTCAAGGATAAGTGAGCTCCTGCACTGATTATTATAGTTCAATATTCAATATTTGATCACCAAAACCCCCCCCAAAAGCATAAAAAGGCCCCTCTCCGCCCAAAAATGGCCCCCAAAAATAGCACAGGCCCAGTGCCCTTTTCAGCCTTTGAGCACCTGCCCCTCTAAAGGCCTGTGCACGTCCCTGATATGCGCCTTCATTGGCTCAAACCCCACGTGGGTAAGTGAGAGGGGGGTCCATATATGGTAATAGGTTTAATTAAAATGTTTTATGCTCCCTTATTGGTTGAGCACGAGTGAACTTTGAGTGAACCCTCCTTGTTGTTCTTAGCGCGCTCTCAGCGACCAGTTCAGCTGGTCCTTCAGTTGGAGAGAGACTCTACACTTTTACTCACACACACTCTCCCTCTCCAGACACAGACACAGACACAGACACAGACACACACACACACACACACATACACACACACAGGCTACACACACTCCCCCTATCCCCCCCCCCCTCCCAGTGAGCTGTGGTGTTCCACAAGGAAGCATACTAGGACCGCTACTGTTCCTAATTTATGCAAATGACATGTCATCAGCTTGTGACTGCAACTTGTTCCTGTTTGCGGACGACTCAGCCCTGCTGGTCTCTGACAAGAACAAGTTACAGGTTGAAAAAACCCTCAGCTCGGAACTAGGCAAAATCTGCATATGGCTCGCTGATAACAAACTATCATTACACATGGGCAAAACAGAGTCCATTCTCTTCGGTTCAAATAACAAACTCAGCAAGACCGACGGCTTCTCAGTTACAGTGGGTGACAATATTGTCACAAGGAAAGATTACCTACCTGGGTTCCATCCTAGAGGCTAATCTTTCCTGTGACAAAATGGCATCCAATGTAATAAAAAAAGTCAACCAACAAACTCGATTCTTGTACCGGATCTCCTCTCTGGTAAACAAGAATACCCTGAAGACTCTGGCAGGAGCACTCATTCAAGGGTACTATATACGACTATGCTTGCACCTCATGGTACCAAAGCACCTCAAAGGCGCTAAAAACAAAATTACAAACATCTCAAAACAAACTGGTCAGACTACTGCTTGACCTTACTCCTAGAACCCACCTCACACCTGCCCACTTTGACAACCTAGGATGGCTTAGAGTAGACGACAGAGTACAGCAACTTGCAATGGGCCTGGTCTACAAGATACACTACACGACCAAGGTACCCATGTACATGTCAAAATACTTCCCAAAGGTCAGTGAATACCACGATCACAACACCAGAGGGAGCTCCACAAATCATGTTAAACCCAGATTCGGCTCAAACAAGGGACTAAACACGTTTCGCAATTATGCCACATCAATGTGGAACGCCCTACCCAAAGCTGTAAAGGAATGTGAATCACTACCCACTTTCAAAACCACTCTCAAAGAACACCTACGGGAGACTGCAATTCGAAACTGGCCCCTGTAAATGTCCTAACCCAACCCCCTCCAATGTACAGTAAATTACCGAGTATGGTTTTGTCAATATTCCAATGTACAGTTTTGCTTGTACAGCTGTACAGTGTCCCCCCTTTTTCAGCTACTCACTGCTTCACACTCAGTTCCATTCATACCTGGGGGCTGCCCAGTAGAACCACAGTCTGACACCATTGGCCACTGAGCAACTCCACTGGATCAGTTGGGGGTTAGGTGCCTTGCTCAAGGGCACTTCAGCGGCAGATTTTTCCTGCCGGTCCCGGGGATCGAGCCGGCGACCTTCTGGTTACAAACCCGCTTCTCTAACCATTAGGCCACGGCTGCCCCCCCCTGATCTCCCCACCAGGGTCTCTGTCACTTATTATTGTTTCTCACATGTTACCTGCTGATAAATGTGTTCTGAATAGTTTTTATTCAACATTTATTATACGTTTATTTACATTTTATAGATATTTTGTTATTAATAGATTTTTACTTTATTATAGTTGAATACTATTTTAAAGCAATCAACTGTAAATAAAAGCCACACTTGTAAGCTATCAAATGTTTTTTATTCCATCTACTTCAGAGCCTGAGAAAATGATTTTTTAGTAGGTGTTGACAATTATTTGAAAATTTTCTAAAAACAGCTTATATTCTGGGGTTTTTAATGCAGTTTTATAGGGCCTTTTTACTGTCAATGGGTTAGGTGTCAATGGGTTAATTAATCTCCTGAGTCCGATTGGCCCGGTACCGGGCCACGATTTATTTCACAGTACAAATAGATCAATACAGTCTGTATTAAGTGATGTTGTGTTTCTTTTTAAAATGTAGCCAAGAGTTAAGCAGCCGCTTAACATGAAAAAAAACATTGACGTGATTTTAGTGTTTATATCTCATGGGTCAAACAAACCTCAACGTTATTGCCCTAAAATACAACATATATTGTTTCTTTACCTTTCTGTGAACGTCAAGCAAGAAAACACGTCTCAATTCGGTAATAAATGGCAGAGCTATGGACATTATACAAAAGTAACTGTACTTACAGTAGATTTCACTCAGTCTTTGCTGCCCTATATCAGGCGCCTGATTGATTGATTGATTGATTGATTGATTGATTGATTGATTGATTGATTGATTGATTGATTGATTGATTGATTGAAAACTTTATTAACAGATTGCAGAATGGGTACAATACAGTACGGCTCAATACACACAATTGTTAAGGGGATGCAGACCAGAGAAAGACTTTCGTCTTGTTTACATCAGGGTCCCCCATTTTCAATTCATGACATTAATGACATATATGCAACATACAGATATATATCATGACATTTCTGACATACTGTACATGCCATACAGGTATACAGTACTGTTACATTTGTGACATACAAGATATTCAAATATACAGTACTGTTAAACAGAGATCCTATCAGAAAATATATACATACAAGGGGGAGGAAACTGTACATTAGGAGGGGGTGGGCGGGAGGGCGGGGGGGTTTGGATATTTACAGGGGCCCCCCTTCCCGCGAGGCCCTTTTTCATCACAGACCTAAAATCTAGTTTTGCTTATATGCTTATATATTTCACATTAGACACGTTTGTAGAATGTGTCTGACTTCCTGCCTCTGCGGCTCTGCAGACTGCAGTTTTCCGGTTTCTGCGGATTTGCTGCTCTACAGATTTTAGGATAGTGTTTCCGGCCCGTCCGCCGTAATACCAAATAGAAGAAGAAGAAGACACACGAGGTAGATAATTCAGCGCTATTCAGAGGAGCGAGGCGAGTGGATGTCTTTTCAAAAGCAGCATGGATCAGAAGAAATTACACCGTGGGCCAAGAAAGTCTCCTTCCAACTTTACCATTGGCGCCGCATTGATACTGCGTTATGCGAGTCAACCTATGATTATATTCCCGCCGTGGACCTGTCTCTCTTTCTCTCTCTCTGGAGCCAAACTGGTCGACTAGCTAATATAGTACTACTAGTACTAGCTAACGGTGTGTGCCTGGCAGTGGTGAGAGCACCTGGCTGTATGTAGCCGCATAGCTTGCTTCTGCGTTAGCTAATGGTTAGCACAAGCATCAAACGAACGTTAAATCTCGCACAGGGCCTCGCATTTCTCCCAGGCGGCCCTGATGACATGCATGACAATACATGACATACAGGTATACAGTACTGTTACATTTGTGACATACAAGATATGCAAATATACAGTACTGTTAAACAGAGATCCTAACAGATAATATATACATACAAGGGGGAGGAAACTGTACAATAGGAGGGGGTGGGTGGGTGTGCGGGGGGGTTTGGACATCACAGGGGCCATACACAGATATATATCATGGACATGCATGACAATACATGACATACAGGTATACAGTACTGTTACATTTGTGACATACAAGATATGCAAATATACAGTACTGTTAAACAGAGATCCTAACAGATAATATATACATACGAGGGGGAGGAAACTGTACATTAGGAGGGGGTGGGTGGGAGGGGGGGTTTGGAGATTTACAGGGGCCAGTTTTCCCGTAGGTGTTCTTTGAGAGCGGTTTTGAAGGTGGATAGGGATTCAAATTTTTTTATGGCTGTGGGTAGGGCGTTCTACATTGATATGGCATAATTGCAAAACGTGTTTAGACCCTTGTTTGTGCCGAATCTGGGTTGCCCATGATTTGTGGAACTCCCTCTGGTGTTGTGGTCGTGGTATTTATTCACTGACCTTTGGGAAGTATTTCGACATGTACATGGGTACCTTAGTGGTGTAGTGTATCTTGTAGACCAGGCCCATTGCAAGTTGCTGTACTCTGTCATCTACTCTAAGCCATCCTATGTTGTCAAAATGGGCTGGGTGAGGTGGGTTTTAGGAGTAAGGTCAAGCACTAGTCTGACCAGTTTGTTTTGTGATGTTTGCAATCTTGTTTTTAGTGCCTTTGAGGTGCTTTGGTACCATGAGGTGCAAGGATAGTCGTAATACCCTTGCATGAGTGCTCCTGTTAGAGTCTTCAGGGTATTCTTGTTTACCAGAGAGGAGATCCGGTACAATAATCTTGTTCGTTTGTTGACTTTTTTTATTACATTGGATGCCATTTTGTCACAGGAAAGATTTGCCTCTAGGATGGAACCCAGGTATGTAATTTCATCTTTCCTTGTGACAATATTGTCACCCACTGTAACAGAGAAGCCGTTGGTTTTGCTGAGTTTGTTATTTGATCCAAAGAGAATGGACTCTGTTTTACCCAGGTGTAAACAGAGTCCTGGGCCCTCATTTATAAACAATGCGTAGAAAGTGTTCTATTTTCGTTCCTGCGCACGGAATTTAGAATGTGTGTACGCACATAAAAATGGAATGATAAGCCTATACTGCGTTCATTCATTACACCGTAGGCATTAATGGAATAATAAGCCTATACTGCATTCATTCATTACGCCGTACAGTATACTGTGTGTGTGTGTGTGTGCTACCCACACCTGCAAGTACGCCGTGTTGATAAATGCCACTTGTTCTACGCTCCGTGCATGCTCGTGCACGATTTTAAGTATTTGCATATAGAACCGCCCGTAATTAACCATATACGGTAATGAAACACCTCCATGAAATGTGGAAACATTTACTAAACCGAGCAAACGCGTGTTATGGGAGAAATACGCGACAGGCTGACAGACTGTACACAGTGATGTCGGATATGATATCTATTAACTTACAACACTAATAAAGACCCTTAACCACTGTAATTCGTTTTTAATTAATTAATTAATTAATTAATTTTAATTAGCAATAACAAATAAAATAAAAAAAATATATATCATATATTTTTTTCCCTCGCCTACGTGTCCGGTGTCCCCCATTGTCCCGCAAAAGCAGTGCTGCTGTCATGCGACTGAACAATTTTGACCTGGTCACCCTACATGCTCAGTCACCCTATACATGCTTAGAACGCTCCCAGTCTTAGGGTCTGTGATGTTTTGTTAGCACACTTTATGCACATAGAAGTGCTGTGGCAGGTTCGCTAAGCTAATGTTGTTAGACGAATGCTCTGAGGGAGGCCGCCATTTTAAGTGTTAAGTTTAAAGTGACGTCATCGATATACGGTTGTACTCGACGGACAAAAGGGAATGTGTGTGTGACGTGTGTGAAATTTGTACAGTAGGTCCCAGTGAGAATTGCAATCAGTCTGTACTGTGTATTTATTTACACTATCCTATTATTGCTTTGTTGGTTAAAATAAATAAATAAATAAATAAATAAATAAATAAGCAATTTAAATCAGAATATGTTCCATTCCATGTCTGACTATTTCTGAATCTATTGACCATTTCAAGGAATGTTTGGGTACTATTGGGCTTCTAGCCTTCTGAACTTATTGTGAATCAGCTGATAGGGTTTTGGCTAGAATATACTTAAAGAATAAATAGAATTGCATTATTTACAATATAAAAATATAAAATGCCTTTTTTTCATTAACGAAAACTATTTTTCAGTTTTCTGCAACAAAATCTAGACTAAAACAAAAAAGACAAAATCGAGACTAAAACTGACTAAGACTAAAATGCTCAGACCTGTAGTTGACTAAAACTGACTAAACGAAAAATAAATGAAGGTGTCTAAATATGATGAAAACAAAAAAGGAGCATTTGACACATGACTAAGACTAAAACTAAAATTAAAATAGCTGCCAAAATGAACACTGGTGAGGACTATATGACATCAATCTTACTTTGATCCAACAATGATTTCACATCGATCGCAACAATCAACGTATGTAGTATTCTAAATGTATTGCTGATCTGATCGTTGCTGACGATCAGAGCATCAACAAATTATCCCCCCCCCCCCCGATTGATGCATTCATGATGAAACATAATACCTATTATATACCTTTGATTTGGAAATAGTGGGTCTCATTCCCGAAAATTGTTCAAAGAGTTATTCTGGAAGACTTATCGATAGGTTATGACTATAACCAAGTTCTGTTAATAATGGTGACGCTCGGCATCACACTCTGCACAGTACCTCGCTTGTGCACGCGCACTGAATAAAGATTCCACAAGTATACCTTTATATCCCAATATTCGTCTGACCACACCCCTATCAGCTTACCTATATAAGCAGGGGTGGGGCCACATACTCGCCTCCTTCCCAAGCTTTCACCACAGCGGCGTCTGATGCCGAGCGTCACCATTATTAACAGAACTTGGTTATAGTCATAACCTATCGTTCTGTATCATAATGGCTCCGCTCGGCATCACTCTCTGCACAAGGGAGGCCGAGCGGGAGCCATCGGCCGACAAATACACCCCGCTGAGGCCCCCCACAACCATCAGATCAGGGAGGACCGAGCCCCCCCGACCCCCCCTAATGGAGGGCACCCCCCCTATTGGTGGTTCCCGGGAGGGCGACGGACCCGACCGTGCGAAGAGGCACTCAAGCAACTCAACGCACAGGGTGAGCAGACCGTGGCCTGACCCCACGACTACACACACGCACAACCCGCATGCCACCCGGGAACGAACGGAGGGAACAACCTCGTTACTGCCCCCAGAAATCACGGGGTCAAGGGCAAACCCAACCCTGTGGCAAGGCCGTAGCAGTGGAGCGCGAAGGAAGACCCAGACCCACTGAAGGGACTGGATCCCCTGGAAAACGGGGGCCCGGAGAGGTCAATGACGCCAGGCATCAAGACCCCACCAGGCGGTCACTTATTGACACCGCCCCCCACATCGCCAGCGTATTCGGATAAGGCCCCTCCAAGAGCGGGCCCTTTCCCCCCAATAGCACACCGCCTGGCACACTGACCCTGCAGAACAGGCAGTCAGCATGGCCGTAAGCACACAAAAAAGGTTAACCAACGGAAGCAGGCAGCGCACCGGGGAAAACCAGGCAACAGGCTGTAACCTGAGCCTGGAGCACTGCGGACGAGACAGGCGCCAAAGGAGTCAGCTGAGAACAGCCCCCCCGGCAGAAGGGGCGTATGCTGGCGTTGTTGCATGACCAAGCCTCCATTAAAAAAAAAAAACCACCCAGAGGGGTTGAGGCAGAGAAGGCTGACATGATTGGCAGACGTCATGAACGTGCAGGGGCACCCTCAACCGGATAACCCGGGAGTTGACACTGCACCAACACACCAGGGAATCAACCACCTTGTCTTTACCCAATGCGGTGGTTGTTCCTATAACCCCTCAAGAAAAAACTCCAAAACACACCTGCGGGTACACACTGGCTATACCGCAGTACAAGTGTTTCAGTTTTCAAAAAAGGGTTATCCCAGGCCTACGGGTCGATGAAACATTACTTCGGACCAGGCCCGGCGATACGGGAAGCACAGGGTCTCCAGAGGAGGTCAAAGACCACCCCAACAGGCCCCTCTTCGCCATGCTTGAGAGAGGAGCGAAAAGAATGGAGAACCAGCCCCAAGCACACCGTACTTGGTATTCCCAGGCGGTCTCCCAACCAAGTACTAACCAGGACCAACCTGCGTAGCGGCCGAGATCTGACGAGATCGAGCGTGTACAGGTTGGCATGGCCGTAAGCCATTACGACAGTGCAGAGTACAAAATTTACCCAACCAGGGTCTCCATAGCGCTTAACCCTGTGACACCCGGACCGACCTGGCATTTTTCCCCCTGAAAAAAGCCCAAGTCCCTCAGGGTACCAGAACAGCAGATCTGCATCCCCGGCGGACAACGGGTTTAACTGATCCGGACCAGCGTGACCAGAACCAGTCCCGTGCCCTATCCATGCCGACATGCCTACTCCAGGAGAAGGGGCAGATATGCATGTTGATCTTAAACATGAAAAGAAGGCGCCACCCAGACGTTCGGTGCGAACCGCGCCCGGTGGCCCACCCCCAGGGCGTGAGACCCCTCTACATATGTTCAGATCCATTCCGTCATCATCCCCCAGATATGAACGAGAATCCGTCGACAACCAACACAGGTCGTCGGAAGAGGAAAAACCTCCATCCCAGTTGCTTTATAAAAACGCTGTTTTAACCTCAAGCAACCAAGGCGTGCCAGTCATTCGCCTGATCTTCAACAGAACACCCCGAGCTAGCACTATGCGTGCGTCGGGACACAACCACATCAATGAACAGGCTATTTAGACCTGTCATTGAATCCCCAAGGCTCCCAGGGGAACGACAAGAGGGGTGTGATGCTTCCTAACTCCAACTCTTTTTAATAGAAAAGAAGGAAGCACCAACAGCATGTATCCCAGTCTACACAGCCGGGGGTACATTTCTTTTACATTTTTACATCCCACCACCCTCCCATAGGGAGGAGACGGAAATCCCCAGAGAGACTTCCCAGGCGAGCTGTACAGATTGAAAAGAACATATTGCAACCTTGAGCCATGTAACATTTTGGTTTTAGGGCTCTCCGGGGAGGAGGCACTGAACCCATACACACTCAATCGAATTGAATCGAATACACACACAATAGAGTAGGACTCCTTTTTGAGGTTCCACTCACCTTGACAATCTGAGGAGGAGGCTCTGCACTCTGAGGAGGCTCCCTCACATGGAAGGAGAGTCCTAACTCACAGAAGGCCCGAATAGGAGCTTCGTGACGAGGAGCCCTGACCACCCCCCGAAACAGACCCATCATATGGACCCGAACAGCTCACGGAAGTCCTACCAACAGAGAGCACAGTGACGTACTCTATGGTGGGGGAATTTCTGCGGTGCACACGCCCAATATTCCAGGGCGTGGGACCAGGAAACTCCCCCCCCCCCCCCCCCCTCTTACCCTGTAACGTGCCGAACAGCAACGTGACAGGAACCTTGAAGGACAGGAGGTTTTAACCCCTGCCCATCAAAGAAGGGGAGAAAAGGATTACCAGTTCACCCCTTTACGACCCCACACCCATGATACGATGTAATGACAAAAAAGAGTATGACGCAGTCATAGTCAGCTCCATGAAGCGTCTAACAGCTTCACACAGCGCATGTGCTAACCTGCTATCTGATTTTTACTAAGGAAAAAACACAGAATAGAGAGGGCCCTCTCAAGAGCCCCGGTACCAGACTTACACATGTGCTTCTGTGGCCAACCCAACCCAGTTGTAGGTCACACGACACACACAACCCATTATCACCTACAAAAAATGGCAAAAACACTCTACAGAGGAACGCCGTTTTTCATAATGAGAGAATACATCATTCTCGATTAGTATCGGCCACAGGCCTTGCTAAGCACACACGAAAAGTGACCAAACAATCTTTTCTTTTAGGAAAATACAGTTCCTCAAGCAGTTCTAGCACAACCCCAGCAATCAAGCTAAGGGTTACATCGTATCCCACCACACAGTGACACAATATAATGTAACAACATGTCTGAGAGGAGGGTGAAGAAGTCCCCAAGGAACCGGGGGGGGAAACACCCCTCCTACTTTACCCTTAATACGACCAGTTAAACAGGTAAACCTGTTAATATGTGAACACACTGTTCATTGTCATTACAGGCTGATAAAAGAATTCATTCTTTACTCATATGTCACTAAGCATAGCTTTATAGGTTAGTTTAACCCCCTTAGTTGTGAGTACACGGTACATGAACACACATGATGTTTTCTCAACACAACAAACCAGATAATTTTCACATCTGTAACAAACAACCCGATTTGCATGGAGACCAGTGACAAGGCAATTCACACATAACTCGTGTCGTATCCTAAATGTAGTGCAGCAACACTCGTTTTGGAAAACATCGTTATTTACAAAACATTTAGAAGGGAAAGAAAGAAGAAGTGTTCAAGGTCTGGTCAAGACCCTTCCTACCGCGAGCGCAGATCAAGCGAAACTGCAGTCTCTAGCAAGGCACCGATAGTAACACAGCATTCCTGTGTTGTCGACATGGGCAGCGTCGCCGCTCCATCCCGCCGCTACGGTTCCCCTTGTTGACGCAGTCCTCGCTGCCGGCCTCAGGGTAGGTTCGACTAACATCCTCTGTCAAAGAGTGTTTAAAGCATGTTATAGTCTCAGAACGTTCAACAGTGTAGCATTAAGCTAACGGCCGCTCTCGGCCGATAGCAGCAAGCTAACGTTACCTAGCCTAGTGACACAACAGGCTAGCGCCTGCAGCTAACAGCTGACTGGCTAACAGGTAGTCCACAACTAGCACGCAAGCTAAGCAGCTATCACCTGAACTTGTACACAACGATATAACAAGCCACACTCAGACAGGCCGCCGTTCTGAAACCCTCCTCACCTTTTAAGAGAGAAGAGAAACGAGATGTTAACACAGTTTTACAACGGTGATTTTACCATACATCCGGCGGAGCCAGCACAAGTCCCATCTGGGCTGTAGCCGACTTGAACATGGATTTTCCGATAACGATCATCCATGCCCACATTTCCTCGTTTAGGGTATACTCTCATTTGCATATGAAAGACAGGGCCTATACGGTGACAGAGAAGTACCCACACGTCCAGAGATCCTGGGATCACCAGTTCTACTGGTCGTGGCCCACTAGTTGCTATAATGGGCTTCAAACCAAGATCCTCCGCCGTCGCCTAAAAGGCTGAACAAAGGACCCTAATCTGGGGCCGGTTTTCATAAACATTGTCAGCTAGCCCCCATAGCACTAACAGACAAGTGGAGCTCGCAAGCAAACATTACTCACCAAACCTGGAACCCACCGCTTCTCACAACAGTCAATGCGTCCTACAGTCCAGCTGTGTCGCTGGAGGGTTTTACCCCATCCAGCCACAGCAAAGAGGACTGCAGTTGGGAGGCATGTAAGCGGCGTGAACTCCCAATACGAAAAAACCGGTGGAGGAGTAGAATGATCATCATCTTTTTTAGACACTCCAGTACGAAGACAATATCGCCGTATTTTCTCGAATATAGTGAGAGAGAAAATAAAGATATGATGTCAACGTATCCCTTGTTTTCCAACTTTCTCCTACTAACAACATCGTCAAGTGGGGATCTACCGAAGGCACTTCCTTGTGGTGAAAGCGAAGAAGGAGGCGAGTATGTGGCCCCACCCCTGCTTATATAGGTAAGCTGATAGGGGTGTGGTCAGACGAATATTGGGATATAAAGGTACACTTGTGGAATCTTTATTCAGTGCGCGTGCACGAGCGAGGTACTGTGCAGAGAGTGATGCCGAGCGTAGCCATTATGATACAGAACTTGGAACCACTGAGACAGAATCAATGACAAGTTCACTCTGAGTCCTGAACGTGCTGGTAATATGTCTTAAGTGGCTGAAACGGTCGCACAAATGATATTATCTGATATCTGCTTGGCAAATGTGATTCTGTCGTAAACTCAAAAGCGTGTTCCCGTTCAGGTCATTTGCATACAAAACAACGCCTCCAGAGCTCCTTATAAGGCAAAGTAATGACGCTGTGTGGAAATGGATGCGGAAGCGCTTTGCGAGTCTAAGTTGCGACCCATCGAAATGAGATTAGATTAATGTATTGTCATCATAATACAGCTCGTGGTACACTTGCCGCAGCGCGCGCGCACACACACGCGCGCGCAGTATACTGTACGGCGTAATGAATGAACGCAGTATAGGCTTATTATTCCATTAATGCCTACGGTGTAATGAATGAACGCAGTATAGGCTTATTATTCCATTAATGACTTGTTGCATTAGGATTTAGTAGATACTATATGCTCTGCGCTACGTACAGTATAGGTACAGTACAGTCTGTACTTATACTGTACATAGAGCAGAGGCAGAGCATATAGTATCTACTAAATCCTAATGAAACAAGTAACTAGAATATATTAAGTCTATACTGTTCATTAGACACGTAGGCCATACTGGCGCACACAAGACTTGCTATTTCCATGCGATCAGCTTTAGTTCTCATTTATTTATTTATGTATCCACTGTCATTTCAGTGTTGGTGTATAGGCTATATAGTGTATTTCAATATACGTTTAATTGATTAATGATATATTCGAAGGAATGCAGGTTTAAAGCTATATCAACTCCCTCCAATATACAGTAAATGACCAAGTATGGTTTTGTCAATATTCCAATGTACAGTTTTGCTTGTACAGTGTCCCCCACCCACCCCTCCTACCCAACCTCCTCCAACAGTTTCTACGGCAAATGTATATACTCTCTTTTCTGGACTCTTTTTGTATCACAAACAGTACTGTATTTGCAAATCTGGTATGTCATAAATGTATAGATGTAGCAGTACTGTCTATCTGTAGGTCGTGTGTGTCATATATGTTATGATGAATTGAAAATGGGGGACCCTGATGTAAACAAGACGAAAGTCTTTCTCTGGTCTGCATCCCCTTAACAATTGTATGTAATTGAGCTGTACTGTACTGTACCCATTCTGCAATCTGTTAATAAAGTTTTCAATCAATCAATCAATCAATCAATAAATCAAAGGTCTGTCCCATTGTATACCAATCAATGGGATACATTGCATGTTGACCTGCATTCTTTCAAATGTATATAATTAATCATTAAAACAGATGTGTAACAAATAAGAAATATACAAATTCCACAGAAGGCATTAAATAATTATTATTTTCAATCATTTCACAATAATTGCATAATTGTGTTTGAATATCTGAGTAATTCAAGTAATTATACATGTGTCCAAAATAGCTGGTTCAGATTATGGTTAACACTTTAATCGCCATGGGTTAAATTCATAATTTACCATCCCTCGCCAGCTCTATTTGTCTATGGAGAAGTTCCCCTTCTTTGCAGGGCTATAACTTTTTAAATTCTATTGCTAAATTGCCAATTTTCATTCACATATTCATACTAAAATATTGCCAATTTTCATTCACATATTCATACTAAAATATGGTCTAGTATAAGTATGTTTTTATCGTTTTCTGCAGCTTTCTTCAGAACGTGATTTATAGCCCTAAATGCATTATATTGATGATCAAATACAGTTTGGTAGGAATCTGTGCGAGATAAAAAATTTCAACTGGACGTTGTTCTAGAAGTTTCTACGCATCATCTGATGATGACCGGATGGGCGGGGGATCGTTTATAATTCCGTGGGCAGCGTTAGATGATTCATCCAGAGTGGGTCATATGTTCATCAGATCAGTTAGTATAGAAGACGTTAGAAAATAACGCTGAATCTTACTGTGGCTTCCTCGCGCCGCTGGCAGATGAGCGTGGAACAGCATTTTTTCTATTATGGGATGGAGCAATGCCCGATCCATTTCCAGGTTGTATAATAGTATATACGTCCAAATCATGTTGTTTTTTCGAGTTATTTGCACCGATCGATGTTCACTGTGTCAATACGGAGTCTCTCTAATGATAGTGAGTGGCCGGACCACATATGGATGAGCACTACCGGTTCAAAGGTTAATATCCGGTTGGCGATCTGCCGATCGGCCACCAGATGGCGCTCTTGAACTGCTAGAGAGTTGAGAGGAGATCACCAGTGTGTCTCAGGGCTCCGGAAAGGAAATATGATTTCGATGACAGATTTTTGAAATATTGACATCAAAGACGAGTTACGGCGTCTTCGGCAGAATGAGCATGGCTCGGAATGACGTGAAAACTCGTCCGCGGCGATCATAGTGTTAAGCAGCTGCCCTGTGATCAGATTAATCCATATTATTTATTTTTCTGACATCAAATGCGTAATTTCTTATCGTACAAATATTGTCATATTTATTTTAATTATGATTAAGTAATTAATTCCAAGGAGGCCTTTAGCGTTAACATGAAGGAATCACTATGAGAACACAGTCTGTCAAGTTAATACAATTTTAAATTAGTCAATCAATCAATTAGTCAATCAATCATCGCACTCCCAGCCCTATTATGTCTTAAATGGGCCGAAATCTGGCTAAGACAAAATGTTTGGTCGTAAATTCGTTCGGGAATGAGACCCAGTGTGTCCAGGCGAGCAATGTGAACGACTTTAGCAAAATTCACATAACGCTACATAACCCAGCTTCCAGGAATTAGCCCGGATGACTCTGAAACTATACAATATTCACCACGGGATATCACGCAAACGTACATGAAAAGATTTACTCTAGTACTCAGTGACTGTATCTATATCTATAAATATAGATATAGCTCTGCAAACATTGTGACGCACAGTGAAAATGCCTATCTTTCAGCGTGGCTCATTGACTACAGGAGGAGGATAATAGCTGGCGCTGAATGAGTTAAGTAAAGTCTTACTAGAATATAAAACTAATCTTCAATTCACAGCACACATACCCAATAATAACTTCTTCTCGTTATTTGGGATTACATGATGCTAGCACTAAGTTCAATCATAAATAGCTTCATACCTCTTTCCTTCCTTTTAGCCTATGTACACATGTTGCTGAACAGATTATTAGTCTATCTGACATCAGGCACTGTGTGTCACCGCATGGCAGAGTGTGTTGTCAGCATGTGTGTGTTATGATTGAGGTGTGGTGTAGCGTGAAACTGGGGGAGATGTTCTAGCCATCCCCCTCAGACACTTCCAATGCCTTTAATTAGTGTCTCTCTGCTTTTAATGAAACATGATTTTAATACAGAGGAGCTCAGTCAGGGTGCTTTCCTGGGGGAAATCATCAGCCACTAATTAACTAAATGCCTGAAATACTTTTATTTCTCATCATCAGCATATTAGGTGCACCTATAGGGACAGTTGGGCGGGGGGGATATCTGATTTGATCAGACCCCAGAGAGGATGGACCAAGGGGAAGTTCATCATCAGATAAAGGCAGTTTGAAGGGAAGTCTCATGGTTGCAAGACTGCACCAATGGGAAATTAGTATTGGACAAAAGGGACTGCTCTTACAGGTAAATGCAAATATCTCTCAGGGTAGGCATAGATGGGCAAGGGAACGAAGCATGCTCTGCACTGGGACACAGATACAGTAAGATACACTGTAAATACACACTGTGGGGCTGAACGACCAGCATACATTTTTCTTTCCTGCTTTGTTTTTCTAATACTGGCTGGACTGAGGAGCAGAGTTTCCGGAAACTGTTTGAGCAGTCACACGTCACACGCTGTAGGTGCGAATGGATTCGCTGTCATAATAAAATGGACTTCTGGTGCAGCAGACCGGTCCTCATCAAGTGGTGAAGTCAGGACTTTTCACAAGTTTACCAGCAGGAAGTTGCACAGTTCTAGGATCACTGGGATGGCCAAGGGTCTGTCTGTCTGTTAATGTGTGATAATAAGCACACAAAATAACGACGAGGCTAAATGTATATTACTAGATATTAGGCCCACACACAACTGTTGATTATCAGTCTCCTATTGTTACAGAGATCCTTTATATTCAGAGTTAATTATATTGTTTACACTGTTTATTGTTCTCGTATTTTAATATTCAGGTTTCATTGCCTATATGTATGCATTTCTTCTATTACCCTGCCCATTTTTCATAGCTTTGAAAAATACTTTTGATTAGAAATACAATTTGGCCTGCCCCAATTTGCGCTCCTCGCCTGTTGGCTCCATCCCGTGCCTACTGGGAGCACTACAGGCAGATCTGAGCTGCAGCTACAGTATAGTTGAGCTCATTAGCTGTGGCTCCCCAGAGACAAAGGATTGCAGCTGTAAATGAGTCGCTTGCTACTGTGGGTAAAGGACCTCTGGACAGGAGAGGCTTTGACGTTAGATTGGTCTAATGGCTTGGTCACACCAATATTTGGCCATGCCAAGTTTCCTCATTCACTGGAAAAAATCGGCTCTACAGTAGGCCTATAGATGCTGCTTGGAGTCAACATGCATACTGCTTAACGGCTGAAATCCTCTTATACTCTGACATTGGTGGAGCATTGGTGAGTCATGCAAATTCGCTGGCAAAAGATTAGATTAGATTCAAATGTATTGTCATCGTATGGCACAAGTACAGTACAATGGAAATAAGTTGGCATCTAAACAGAGTGCAATGAAACAGTAAAGTGCATTGACAATATACAGTGTGATTAAATGTAAACAATGATTATATGGATTATGTGGAATATATATAATTAAGTAGTATTGGTAATATGCAAATTATTACGTACACTAATAGGTATGTACAATAGGTATGGGATATATATATATATATATATATATATATATATATATATATATATATATATATATATATATATATATATATATATATATATATATATATATATATATATATATATATATATATATATATATATCAATGTAATATGGGTGTTAGATGGGTAGACTATACTTTGAGGTAGGTAGTTATGATTGCAGTGTAAGGTTGTTGTAGGCAGTGAAGGCAGTAGGTATAAAGATAGGTATAAACTGAGTATAGGCAACAGAGTTGAGAGTTCATACAGTATGGGCAACAGAGCCTAGAGTATAGTCAATGGAGTTCAAAGTGTTTACTGTATGGGGGTGGGGCTGTCACCATGGTACAGCGTTCAGACAGATGACAGCTGAGGGGAATAAGATATTCCTATAGCGCCTCCCAGAGGGAGGGAGGGCAAACAGTCTGTGCTTGGGATGAGAGGTGTCCTTGACAATGCTGCATGGCTTCCTCAGACACTGTTTGTGCTGGATAGTCTCAATTGCAGGGAGTGACCGGTGATGCATTGGGAGGTTTTCACCACCCTCTGCAGTGCTTTTTGGACCTCTTCCATGTATGTAGGCATCATTGTTTTTGATGAGGCCCACGACCGTAGTGTCATCTGAAAACTTGATAATGGTGTTGGTGCCATGTACAGGAGTGCAGTCGTGAATGAAGAGGGAGAAGAAGAGAGGGGCACAGCCCTGCGGGATGCTGGTGTTCAGGGCGAGGAGGTGAGATTGTCTAACCTAACATACTAGGGGCTATTCGTTAGGAAGTCAAGTATCCAGTTGCAGACAGAAGCATTGATGTTGAGGTCCTTGGTTTCCACAAGATCACCAAACTTGGAGATGAGTTGGAGGGGATGATCGTGTTGAATACCGAGCTGAAGTCGATTGAACAGCATTCTCAGCAGGGAGAGCAGCCTTGGTGGGCACCTCCTGGGTATCCCTGTCAAAGTGGGTGAAAAAGTTATTGAACTCATCAGGGAGTAAGGGGTGGTTGGGGGAGAGTTGTCGGTGGGTTTGTAATCCATAATGGCCTGGATGCCCTGCCATATGTGTCGGAGTTGTTGAGGTGATCTTCAAACCTTAGCTTGTGGCTGTGCCCACTTGATTCCCCTTTTGGATGTCAGTGAGCCTCAGCCAGGTTAGCCCTAGCTGTGCCCTAGCTGTGCAGATGCCTGCGCATCACCAGATCTAAACATGTTGCATGCCTCTAGCAGTAGAGGGACCTCCCTGTTCATCCACTGCGTAGGATTTTGGAATGTACAGTAGTAATCCGTTTGAGTTCAAGTTAAAGTTTCAAGTTTGTTTATTAATTGTCACAACAAAATACAGAATACTTTATGATGAAATGCTTGTTTCTGTATGAGCATCTGGACTACGCGGGCAACTATGTCAGGATCCTGTATGTGGACTTCAGCTCGGCCTTCAACACCATCCTTCCACCCATCCTGGAGCACCAGCTATCCCTGCTGCAGGTGCCGGCCTCCACTCGCAGGTGGATTACCGACTTCCTGTCCAACAGGTCTCAGCGGGTGAGGCTGGGGAAGAGCATTTCCAGCTCTAGGTCCACCAGCACCGGTTCCCCGCAGGGCTGCGTTCTATCCCCACTACTGTTCTCCCTGTACACAAACAGCTGTGCCTCTCTGCACCCCTCGGTCAAACTCCTGAAATTCGCTGACGACACCACCCTGGTGGGTCTCATCTCCAGGGGGGACGAGTCGGCCTATAGGAGGGAGATCGAGAGGCTGCAGAGCTGGTGCAGCTGCAACAACCTGGAGCTCAATGCTCAAAAGACAGTGGAGATGGTAGTGGATTTCAGGAAGAAAGCAGCCCTGCCCCCTCCCATCATACTGGGAGGCACTCAGGTGACCTCCTCGGCATGACCATCTCCCGGGATTTGAAGTGGGAGCTCAACATCACGGGCCTGCTCAAGAAGGCCCAGGGGAGGATGTTCTTCCTCCGGCAGTTGAAGAAATATAAACTGCCGAGGACCATGATGGCCCAATTCTACACGGCCATCATTGAGTCCATCCTCACCCACTCCATCATCTCCTGGTTCCCTGCTGCAGCGGCAAAAGATCTTGCCAAGCTGCAGCGGGTGATTCGCTCCGCGGAGAGGGTGATCGGCTGTCCCCTGCCCTCCCTCAGGTCCCTGCACGACTCCAGGGCGCTGAAGAGGGCGAGAAAGATCATGGCCGACCCATCCCACCCCGGTCACAGCCTCTTCACCCTGCTCCCCTCTGGGAGAAGGCTGAGGATCCCAAAGGCTGTGAAAGCTCGACACAGACTGAGCTTCTTCCCCTCAGCCGCCAGGCTGATCAATGCCTCAGGCCCCCCCCCCCCCCCTCGGTACCCCCCCCCCCCCCCCCTCTGCCCCCAAGTGACACTGGCTCAATGACATTGACTGCACTGCACTAGTCCGTACTGGATCTCTGCACACTTCACTTTATATATATATATATGTATTTTATTTATTGATTAATCCCCCACTGCACTGTTTTCGTTTCTTGTCTGTGTTGGTGTTTGTTTACTGTGAAAAAAGAAAGAATGCATACACTGTATTGCTGCAACAATTACCAATGTGTTTTACACAAATGGCTCAATAAAGGAATCTGAATCTGAATCTGAATCTGAAAGCCCCTGAGAGTGTGCTACACACAGTAAAAAGAAAGTAAGTACAACATATTGATTTGAATTGACTATTCTCTTAGCCTTGGCCCTGCAACGCTTGTTATAAACATCCTGGAGAGTGGAAAGCCCACCTCCAATTGTGCGCTTGGCAGAACGGGCCACTCTCTGTAGTCTGCTGCGGTCTTGTGCTGTGCTATTCCCAAACCAGGAGGTGATGTTACCAGTCTGGATGCTCTCCTGTCCAGTTCTTGAGGGTGGTGACCAGTGGTGCGTTGGTCATGGGACGGGGTTGCATGCCGTTCCACCAGGTCTGTGAGCAGGAGCATGTGCATGCGCATGCATGGATGTGCACACGTGCATGCGCGTGCACGTGCACACAATAATGCGCTGCACTCAACTCGTCGTGTACCTGACTACCTTGCATAACAATAGCTCAGGTCGTCAGGTGTGTTCAACTACGTCCTCACATACACCGTATAACAGTATCATACATGGCTGCATTATGCAACGTAAGGATGCCTCAGCCACCGTCCAAGAAGAGGAAGATACTCGTTCAAAGCAAACTTAGTTTTCCTACGCCTACGCATCCTAGAGCTAAACCAGCAGTGGATGCCAGGGCCCTCATTTATCAATGTTGCGTACGCACAGATATGTGCGTAACCCCTGCGTACGATCATTTCTAAGCAAAGTGTGGGACTTATCAATTTGAACTTGTGCTTGACTTTGTGCGTATATCTACGCACAGCTCGGAGCATGCGTACCGGTAGAATATGAAGACTACAACGCGGAAATAAGCTTCCGTGCATTAGTTTCAACACTGGCGTGTTCTGTATGAACCATAATTCATTATAGTTCATTGTAAAATAGCAACAGTAGTGTAATTATGGTCAAAACCCTATAAATATAATTTGGAATAATAGGTCTTTCTCTCCGAATGAATGCTGCATGGTTTATATATAGCGTTATTGGAATATACGGGGTGTACTGACTGACTGCGCTCCGCGTAACTCAACTCGTTATTATTTTGCGCACAGACCGCATAAACACAGGAACGTTTTGATTATATTTAAAAGGCTTTGCCATAACGTTAAACGAAACAAGTGGAATTTCGAAGCTGTAAGCAGAATACAAGTCATATGAACACCCACGATATAGTGTTCTTCCCCCTTCCTACAGTATAAGAAAGAATAAAAAAACGCATTGCAACGAGAACAGAGGTTATTTGTTGAGTTTATGTGTATTACAAAACCCTTGTGTAGCAGGGTGGATTATTCCTGCTTTATGGGAGTGGATGTACACGGCCACCTGGTAGCGAGAACGCAGCAGAGCTGGGTCCAGCTGAGTCCCCGACTGTAGGCCAAGAATGTTGAAGTGGAGGTCGAGCAGCAGGAGTGGATGGGGCCTAGGATTCACTGACCTAGGGATGGTACGCTGGTCCTTCTTGCCCTCCAGGGCGATCAGCAGCTCCCCACACACCCAATACTTCCTGGGCCCTCCCACACCCGATGGCAGTAAAGATGGATGATATATTCGCTCCCCAAAGCAGTACCCTTCCTTAATGATGAGTGGAGATCTTTCACAATGAACTACAGGCAGGGGGTGGGGAAAGGGTTAAACTTAGGGATGTCCCGATCACGTGATTTTCCGAAGATCGGAATCGGCAAAAAAAAAAAAAAATCTGCAATTTTTTATTTATTTTTTTATTCAACAAACATCACCATGTTCACGTCTTAAACTCATAATGAGGCCTTCGTTTTGGTTTTAAATTGCATATCATCATTCATTTATTTATTGTCACACAGAGCAGAAGAATTTTGCCAAAACAAACCAATAGTAAGTAGCCAGCTGCAGAACGGCAGACCAGACCCAAATAATTTTTCTTTTTTCTTTTTTTTAATCCCAATTTCTCACATTACATTCACCCTGGATGTTGACGTTATCCAGGTGAAAAGTTAACTTCATAAATCATTTGATGTATAATTAAATCAAAGGAAATGCGTTTAGGTCTGAGAGTGTGGCTGGTCTGCCGTTCTGCAGCTGGATACTATTGGTTGGTTTTGGCAAAATTCTTCTGTTCTCTGTGTGACAATAAATAAATGAATGAAGATATGCAATTTAAAACCAAAACTAAGGCCTCAGTATGAGTTTAAGACGTGAACATGGTCATGTTTGTTGAATAAAAAAAATATATATATATATATATATATATATATATATATCCAGATTTTTATTTATTTTTTGCCGATCCCGATCTTCGGAAAATCACGTGATCGGCCCCGATCCCGATCACGTTATCGGATCGGGACATCCCTAGAATTAGCGTTAGACACATTGAATTATTGTCAGACATATTCAGGTGTCTACATTTCCCCCTACTTTAAACTTGCAAAGTCCTCATGCAAGTTACACAACCCCCAGTTTAGTGGGGTGACACCAGTTTAACGCACACATGTATACGGTCCTTAGACCAACAGTTTCACACAGCTATTCAAAATGTGCAAACACTGTTCGACGAACACACTCTTTAGCACGTAGTCGTGACGATACCGGGCGGGTAGCCGACCTCTGGTGCTCCTCTGTGGCCGGATTGGTCCGACTCCTCCCATTTCAGACCCCGTGTCGGACTCGTCCGTTCCCACCGATAGGTCGTCGGCCGCGGCCTCGTCCTCCTGAGCCACAGGTTGGTCGCCCGCATCGCCCTCCTCGCCTCCGTCTTTGCCGTCCTCTCCTGATGAGTCCGACTCCACCTCTCCTCCCGCATCGGGCACGACCTCAGCGACGACCCGAGGGGACCTGGGTGGGTTACATGCCCTGGGACACGGTTCCCGAGGACGATAGACGGCGGGCTCCACTTCTGTCTCGGACGAGCTCCGCGAGCGTGTAGGAGTCCTCCGGGGGAAAGGTACAGGGCTTGAGCTGGTCCCGATGGACAGTCTTCTCCGAGCCCCCTTCTTCATGCCGGACAGTGAAGACAGGCGTCCCTTCGTGGCTCTGTGCAACCACCAGATAGGGCATAGGTTCCCATTTGTCCTGGATCTTATTACGACCCCTGGGTTGGTGGTTCCTCAACAGAACCCGGTCTCCGGCCCTTACGAGCGCGCCTCTGGACTTTCGGTCGTAGATCCGTTTGCGTCTATGAGACGCATGCTTAGCTGTGGCTCCCGCGGCCTCCGCAGCAGCCTTCAGTCGCTCGTGGTGCCCTTGGACCCATTCGTCCAAGTTCTCCGCATCGCCGTCCACGGCATCTTTGCCACCCAGTACGTCCCTGGGCATCCTTGCATCCCTCCCGAAGAGCAAGTAGAAGGGGGCGTACCCCGTGGAAGAGTGCACGTGGCAGTTGTACGTAAGTACCAGCTCTGGCAGGTGTTCTTTCCAGTCCCGCTTCTTGTCCGCGGGCAAGCTACGCAGCATATCATGCATGGTCCGGTTAAACCTCTCACATTGGCCGTTCCCCTGGGGGTGGTAGGGCGTAGTACGGCTCTTAGAGATCCCGTAAAGTCTACAGAGTTCTTTGATGACGCTAGATTAAAAATGTCTACCTTGGTCGGCATGGAGCCGAGCGGGGCAGCCGTAGTACACAAACCGGATGAGTGCAGTGGCGGTGGTCTTGGCGGTCTGATCTTTGGTCGGGATGGCGATAGTGAATCGGGTAAACATATCGGTCAACACCAGGACGTTCTCGTAGCCGCCCGTCGACATCTCCAACATGGTAAAGTCCATTGCTAGGACTTCCATGGGCGCAGTCACGTTGGTGCAGGTCATCAGGGCCTGTGACTTAGGGAATACGTCCCGGGCCAGTGCACACCGCTTGCATTGTTGCACCCAGCCATTCACCTCCGCTGCCATTCCTATCCAGAAGTAACTTCGCCTCATCAGATCTATAGTCCCCCGCCTGCCGAAGTGTCCCCCGTAGTCGTGTTGGGTCTCATATATGTGTCGCCGCAGGGCCGTCGGCACCACCAGTTGCAGGACCTCTTCCCCGTCTCGGGGGTCGCTAACGCGTCGAAACAGTACTTGATTGTGTAGACGGAACCGCTCCCATTGCCCGTATAATTTGCAGAGGCATGGGTTCACATCCTGCAACAAGGCTTTGGTGGGTGGGGTCCCACAAGTCACCGCCTGCCATACTGGTCCCAGTTTGGGGTCTTCCGCCTGGAATTGCCGTAGGTCGTCCCAACTGTATCCGCTGTTCCCCTTCTGCGCCACTATTTGTCTTGCGACGACCGCCGGGGGTGTCGGTCCGTGCCTCGGGGCTCAGGCGATCACGGACTCCCAGTCGAGTATGAACGACTTCCGCAGTGATCGCTAGAAAGTCTTTTTCGGTGTCCGCTACTACTGGTTCTTGCCTCATCGGGATGTGGGACAAGGCGTCTGCATTTTGGTTGAGTCGGCTGGGCTTGTAATGCACCACAAAGTCGTATTCGGCCAGCTGGGTGACCCAGCGCTGCTCCACCGCCCCCAAATTGGCCGTGTCCAGGTACCGCAAAGGGTTGTGGTCGGTGACCACAGTGAATTGGGAGTAGAACAGGAGGTCTCGGAACTTCTCGGTGATCGCCCACTTCAGGGCGAGGAGCTCCAGCTTGAACGCGCTGTAGTTCCGGTCGTTTCTTTCGGACCCTCGTAGGCCCCTGCTCGCGAAGGCGATGCCGCGCTCTACGCCCTCTTGCTTCTGACTCAGCACGGCTCCCAGCCCCAAGTAGCTTCCGTCCGTGGTCACTACGAAGGGGAGTTGGAGGTCCGGGTATGCCAATACCGGTGGCGTCAATAGGCACCCTCGCAGGTGGTCGAAGGCCTCCTGGTAATTTGGAGTCCAATGAAAGGCCTCGTCTGTCCTTTAGCGAACCTTTTCTTTTCTTTTCCCATGAGGGCATGCAGAGGCTGCGCCACTTGGGCGAAGTGGGGCATGAATCGCCGGTAGTACGACATAAATCCGATCACTTGTCGCACTTCTTTTGCCGAGCGTGGGGTCGGCCAGTCCTCCAGGGCCTTTACTTTGTCGGTGTCGACTTGGACCCCAGCCGCAGATACAATGTGTCCCAGGAATTTTACCTCCACCTTGAGGAGGAAACACTCCCGGGGCTTGAGTTTGAGGCCATGTTCGCGGAGGGGTCCGAACACCAGGTCCAGCTTCTGACAGTGGCTCTCGAAGTCCTGTGCAAACACCAACACGTCGTCCAGGTAGACCAACAGGACACCGCGGTCATCAACCGCTGGAACGTTGCCGGCGCATTGCACAGCCCGAAGGGCATACGGGTCCACTGGTAGAGGCCGAAGGGCATCGTGACGGCCGTCTTTTCTTGATCCTCCTCCTTCACCGCCACCTGGAAGTAGCCAGCCGTGAGGTCGAGGGATGAGAAGATTTTGGCCTGCCCGAGGGCATCTAGGGACTCCTCTATACGGGGTAGAGGATACCCATCTCGGTGCGTCACATTGTTTAGTCTACGGTAGTCGCAACAGAATCGCACAGAGCCGTCTTTCTTGATCACTATCACTGCGGGCGACGCCCATGGACTACAGCCCTCCACTAGGACGCCCTGGGCGACCAGGTCCTGCATGTGTCGTTTCACTTCCTGAAAGATGTGAGGCGGTATCCGGCGGTGCTGTTGTTTGATGGGGTGTGCGTCCCCGGTGGGGATGTAGTGAGTGATCGTGGTAGTGTATCCGTAGTCTCCGTCGTCGATGGAGAACACCGTCTTGTGTTTCTCCAGTACTTGGTTCAGTCGGTCCACTTGTGCCTGAGTGAGGTCTTGGAGGTTCGCTTGTACGGGCATGGCTAGTCGTCGGGTCTTCCCGTCGGCGACCGCCGGCGTCGGGTTGTCTCCGGCTTCAATTGCGTCACCCTCAATCCTCCGTCAACTTCTTCCACGGTCACCCTTTCTTTGGGCAGTATTTGACGGGGGCGGTGGAGTTCCGCCAGTCGGGGCCGGAGCACGATGGCTGTGTCGGTCGGGTTTAACAGACGCACGGGCACCCTTCCATTTAGGGCGTGTGCCACCACGTTGGCCACCAATAGGCCGGGCGGTAGGTTGGCACTCTGAGTGCTCTCGAGCATTACGGGGCGTTGTATCATCGCCGACGTCTCGCAGCGGCCTGGATGACCACTTCGCTGCGGGGGGAATGACCACCGGGTCTCGGCCGGCCACCTTCACGTACCCCATTTTCCCCAGGGCGGTGTACCCCTGTTTTTCGTGGGTAACGGCAGCGACGATGCAGCGCAGGGCGGCGCCCCCGGCGTCGGAGTGATGATGACTCATTGGGCGTATCGCCTCCATTCCGGCGAAGAGGTCGTACACCCCGTTAAGTATGTTCATCCCAAGAAGGCCCGGGACAGCGTTTCCCGCTGAGCTGCAGTTGGGGTCGTCTTTTTGATTTGGTTTGGTTTACTTTATTTGTTCAAGGGGGACAGTGTACATTAATAAAACATTTTACAAATGTAAATGCACCCAATTTTAACCAAAAGGCTAATTTCCATTGGCAGTCCCCCTGCCAGAAGGTACAGGCTAAAATCCTGTGTAAAAAAGGGGTTAGCAATAAAAACAGAATACAATCAAGATAAATAACATTCGAATAAAAACACAACAAAAGCACATAGACATAGTAGGGATACAGGTCACAATACAGTCATGGATACAAGGACAGAGCACATCATGACATATTAAGAGATCCAGACATAGACAGACGCACCATATCCACACACACACATACACACACAGACACCTCAGTGTTGACAGTTCTGGTTTTCAATGAGCCATTCCCTAACCCTGCACTTGAATGAATGGTATGATGTGGACACTCTAATTGTTTGAGGAATTGAACTTTACTATGAACACACATTTTCCGGGGAACTTCATCCCTAGACACTCCACATCCGCGAAGAGGCACCCAACCACTGGGATTTCTAAGCCGTTGGCGGCCGTGAGGGTAACCCAGTTGGCGGAGGACAGTCTCTTCTTCTGGAAGTGCTGCTTGAAATGGGTTTCGGTCATGGTGGTAACCTCGGAACCGGTGTCGAAGAGGCAGCAGGTCTTGACGGCGTCTTGGTGAACCCCCTGTCATGACGCATAAACTTCAGCTAAAACGCAATGTGGGCCATATCTACCACACTCTTCGGCAGTCGCTCTACTGCTTCTACGTTCACAATGTCTTTTCCGCATTAACTAAAAGCTAAGCTATCGCATACTCATTACTAACCCGCTTCGTAACTGGGTTTATATCTCGCATGCTTGATCTCCGGAGCTCCAGCTCTGTGTCCTCTCCCCTCTGTGGAAAACGCTGAAGAAGAAGTGCCTCCCGTCGGCACCGTGCCCTGAGCCCATCCTTCTTCACCTGTATCTCCCTGCCCAACGTCGTCACCAGCTCCCCCTGGCGGCACCTGTATCCTGTCCCACTATCAAGTGTCAATGTTAGGATAGGGACCCATCAAGAGAGGTAGCAAGTTCAGTGTCAATGTTAGGATAGGGAAGATCAAGAGCGGTCCTCGCGAACACAGGGAATGCAAGGAATTAGCGTTAGATACATTGAATTATTGTCAGACATATTCAGGTGTCTACATTTGCAATAAATGTGTCTTAAATGAATGAAAAGCATACATGCTCTGGATACAGAGCATATATCGCGTGGGTGATATGACTTGTATTCTGCTTACAGAATTCCACTTATTTAGTTTTACAATGTCAAAGCCTTTTAATATAAATCAAAACGTTCCCGTATTTCTGCAATCTATGCGCAAAATAATAACGAGTTGAGTTCTAACAAAGAACGTATTACATGCTGGGTAGGCTGATAGAGTAAACTATGATATGAATATGAATAGGAATATGATATGATATAAGGTATACTGGTCCGTCCGCGACGATAGCGAGGAGTCGGATAGCCATTAAGGGGAGACACTGCAGGTGAATAGGGTAAAATAATTAACTAATAGATATCACAATGAAACTTCCCCAGTTGATTACTTATATTAAGACAAGACTTTTTTGTATTACAAGTTTTCTGAAATTGTATGTTTAAATATGCAAATGAGGCATGATCTACTTAAATATGCACTAATTTGCATATAATTCCAGGACAGAAATATGAACATTGGATAAAGCCATTTTCAAAATTATAGTTTAATTTAGTTGACATATTAGAGCCAAAGGTTATTACAGAGGGGATTTTGGATATCTCTTTTTATCACTCCATAAATCAGAAAATACTCCATTCAGTCCATTTTTATGGTAAAATTCCATATTTCGCCATGTTTTTAGGAATAAAATGTGATATAAATCAGGGTATGAATGCGATATCCACAAACCCTTCTGTAAATACCTTCAGAACATAGATATGAATAGAACTGGAAGGTTTGGTGTATGTGAGTGCTACTGAAGTGGAGATTTCTGGCTCAGAGTATGAGGAAAAACTCTTAAAACTCATTTTTGGGAAAACGCCTTCAAAGTTCTGTATTGTAAAATGCCATACTTTTTTTTTTAAACAGATATTTACAAACGCAATACCTAATCAAACCATTAGTAATAGACAACCTAAACACATGCCTGATAACTGAATAATAATAATAATGATGTTATTGAACTGAACAGAACTACACACAGGCTACAAACAGTGTAGTACAGTGTAGTACCCCCTAATAGGCAAAAAATATTTGAATAGATATCACTATGAAACTTTCCTAATTTGTTATGTACATATAAACTAAGAAAAAATATATTGCAAATTTTCTGAAATTTATGTTTATATATGCAAATGAGGCACTTCCCCATTAAATATGTGCACATTTATGGATGCAATAAGGCAAAATGATGTAAAATAAACAACTAAATGTGTGTTATTGACGTTTTATTGTCACTAGTTTCATAGAAGACATGTTTAGGAAGCAAAATATAACAAAATCTCAAAATCAACAAAAAAAGTATATTCACCTGCAGTGTCTCGCCTTAAATGCCATTTGAGAATATAGGCTATTTTATGTACCATGAGCTTGATCACTCCTGTGTCACTGTGCATGCAGGTGAGGGCTGCTAATTAGCTGATTGCTGCTGATTGGATACCTGCCTGGCAGGTGATAGCCATTTCCTCAATGCACACATGCATTAAAGGTGGAGCATCCAGTGTGCTACTTTTCTAAAAAGTTTGACAGGCATCAACTGCACTACTCTACTATAGAGAAGGAGGCGCTCGCTTTGGTTCTTGCCTTGAACCATTTTGATGTTTACGTTGGATCGTCCAGTTTGCCCCTTGTTGTGTATACAGACCATAACCCTTTGGTTTTTCTTCGCAGCATGGTGAACTCGAACCATCGTTTGATGCGATGGAGTTTGTTCCTCCAAGCGTATAACTTGGATATTCGCCACATTTGTGGGAGGGACAACGTGCTGGCATACGCCCTCTCACGGTGCCCGTTATCACTATTGTGGTAGTGGCCCTGACGATTAGTGGGTCACAAGATTTTTTTGTTTACTGGTTTGATGTGTAGTGGTTGCCTCCTGGGCAACCATTTTGGTGGGGGAGATGTTATGTACCATGAGCTTGATCACTCCTGTGTCACTGTGCATGCAGGTGAGGGCTGCTAATTAGCTGATTGCTGCTGATTGGATACCTGCCTGGCAGGTTAAAGCCATTTCCTCAATGCACACATGCAGGCTGACTGTTGCTAGAAGAGGTTGTGGAAACAGAGTCTTTTCACGTTCCACCATTCTTTGATCGTTAGTTTGTGCTATTATTCATAGTTAGAGTATTCTTTTGGTTTAAACACAGGCATTGGTGTCTGTTTGCACTTATGTTGCGTCCCTTTGAGCCAGGGTCGTAACAGTTGGGCGCTCGTCTGGGAGTGAATTTGGAAACAAATACCCCAAGATTTATTTTTTTTTGCATGGTGTGTCGTGGTGCTATAGTGTGGGTAGTGATCGTTACATGTTGTATAACGTGGGGGCTTGAGCCGATCGTCAAACAGGTGAGTATGCCCTTATTTTTTGTAATTTGATTTGACTACTTATATGCTGTTAAAATATATAGTTTAGTGGACACCACAGGTAGGTAGGGTCATTATTTTCTGGTTGTTTGTCAGCTTCCTGTGTACCACTTACTCCTGGGGCAGTCAGAGAAGGGATTAGTACCATCTACTTGTCTTGTACCATACTATATGCTTGACGGGTGGATGGTCAATATGATATTTGGCTGGTAGCAGGTGTGGTTGAAGAGGGTTAGGTCTACAGGGCGCTAGCTTAAGGGTAGGTGGGTTAGGGTGCCAGAAAATACAGGTAGTGTGGTAGGGCCTGATGTAGTTTTTTTTAGGGTAGACATGTGGTGGGCCGTTTGACTGCAGTTTAGATGTAGAAGCTGTAAGTAGTCATGTCAGGTTATAAGGGGCACCTGTTTGAATTTGTTTGTTGTATTTAAATTTTTGTTTTGAGTGTAACTCAGTGTTTGGATAGCCTACCTATTAGCACCTGACCTCCTGCGCGTATGACACATCTACTTATTTCAGGGGGGTTGTTTTTTTTTAATTTTTTTTGCAAACTAGAAAGGTGCGCTCAGTAGAGCACACATCTCCACCACGTTGCACGCCGATCACACAGGCGGACAGGCACAAAGGCTGACTGCTCTCCTTGTAGTTAGTAGTATTAGCATTAGCGTGTTAACACTAACAAGGGGTGCTTCAGTGGTTCTTCAGTGGTTCTTCAGTGGTTCTTTAGTAGCTCTTCAGTGGTTCTTTATGGTTCTTCAGTGGTTCTTCAGTGGTTCTTTAGTGTTTCTTCAGTGATTCTTTAGTGGTTCTTCAGTGGTTCTTTAGTGGCTCTTTAGTGGTTCTTCAGTGGTTCTTCAGTGGTTCTTTAGTGCTTCTTCGGGTAAATTGTGTGTATGCTAGCGTGCTTTTGGCAGTTTTGGTAACTCTAAAGTTAGCAGTTTGTGTGAGCAGTTTGTGGCGCTGGTGCAGTAAGGATGGCTTCCATTAAGGATTTTGTTGATCACCCTTCTCATGAGATGTTGGAGAGGTTTTACAAAGACCAGCTTCTGGAGCTTGATGTGCACTACAAGGTAGAGCTTACTGCCAGTGAGAAACATTTGAAACCAACTGCCTTGATGTGGATAAGTATTTTCCCCTTTTTAAACGGGTGGCAACCACGTTGAAGTGGCCTGATATGGCCTGGACACTGCTGCTGCAGTGTGTTCTTGTTTGTAAGGCACAAGAAGCGTATACTGCTCTGTCCCTTGACCAAAGTGCTGACTATGAGCTTGTTAAAGCTTCCATATTGAGGGCTTATGAGTTGGTTCCCGAGGCCTACTGTCAGAGTTTTAGAGGCTATCACAGGTCGGAGGGACAGTCGTATGTTGAATTTGGAAAAGAGAAGGAGAACCTGTTTGACAGGTGGTGCACCTCTCAGAAAGTAGAGTCAAGAGAGCAGCTTAGACAGTTGATTCTCCTAGAGGAATTTAAAAGATGTGTTCCTGATTCCGTTTCCACGCATCTAAATGAGCGTAAGGTATTGAAGATAGGCAACGCTGCTGTCTTGGCTGATGAGTTTGTGTTGACACACAAATCTGTCTTTGTAGAGGAGGGCCGTGTTGAGTCCAGGGGTAGGCGTCCTTTTCAGGGGAGCCGTTTCCCGGCACCCGTGTCTGCTGGTTGGTTTACTTCGACTCCTAGGCAAGGTGATTCTGCTAGTGCATTCCCAGAGGGGGTTATATGTTTTACTGTAAGGAGCCTGGTCATATCGTTGCTGGGTGCCCTGTGCTTAAGCAGAAAAATGTAAAAACTGTGGCTCTGGTAGAAACCATAGGCAGGACACCTATGCCGGCATTAGAGGGTGGTGGGCGAAGTATCAAAGGTGCGGAAAGGGAGCTAGAGGGCTCCTCAACATTTATGATGGATGGATTTGTTTCCCTGGCTGGTGCACTAGGGTCAAAGCAGGCTATTACAATATGGAGAGATACAGGAGCTTTTCAGTCTCTCATTCTGGATGGGATTTTGCCATTTTCGGAAGATTCTTCATTGCATTCCGGTGCCATTGTTCAGGGTTTTTGGAGGAGGCTTTGTGAATACACCTTTGCATGAGGTCTCGCTAAACTCTCCCTTAGTATCAGGCAATGTTGTTGTAGGAGTGTGTTCTCACATCCCCATAAAAGGAGTGTCCTTCATTCTAGGGAACGATTTGTCCGGTGGCAAAGTACTGGCTACTCCAGTTCTAATTCCCATCCCTGTAGTTTCTGAGGTTCCTGATGAACTGGCACAGAAACATCCAGGAGTGTTCCCTGTGTGTGCTGTAACACGCACAATGTCAAAGGTCAAATGTGACAGCCATGATGTTGGTAACTCAGATTGTGATATGATACTTAGTGACACGTTCTTTGTTGAGTTGAAAAGTGACCCTGATGAGGGCTTTGGTAAGGTGATACCGTCTCATGAGCAGCTAGTACTAGAGCAAAACAAGGATGTCTCCTTGTCGTCCCTCTTTGAAGAGGCGGTTTTAGAGGATGCAATGATAGATACGTCTCAAGGATATTTTGTTTGCAATGACGTGCTCATGAGAAAGTGGACACCACCTAACCTGTCCAGTCTGGATGACTGGGGCAGTGTGTTTCAGATTGTTGTTCCAGCCGTGTATCGTCCTGATATACTGCATCTAGCACATGATCATGATCTTGCTGGTCACATGGGAGTCAGGAAGACTTATGATTGTGTGCAAAGACATTTTTGTTGGCCTGGTTTAAAGTCAGATGTGGCACAATATTGCCGCTCGTGCCATGTGTGTCAGGTTGTTGGTAAACCAAACCAGAAGATTCCTCAGGCTCCTCTGCAGCCTATCCCTGCTGTTGGGGAACCTTTTGAGCGGATCCTCATTGACTGTGTTGGTCCCCTCCCTCGAACTAAGACAGGGAACCAGTACCTTTTGACTATTATGTGTGCAGCGACCCGTTTCCCTGAAGCCATTCCTCTACGCAAGATCACAGCCCCAGCTATATCCAAGGCTCTGGTTAGGTTTTTTTTTTGACATTTGGCCTACCGAAAGTTATTCAGTCAGATCAGGGGTCTAATTTCATGTCTTGTCTCTTTGCTCAGGTCCTCCAACAGTTGTCTATCCAGCATTGCCCTTCCTCTGACTACCATCCAGAGTCCCCGGGGGCGCTGGAGAGATTTCACCAGACTATCAAAACAATGCTGCAGGCATATTGTACGGAGTTTGAAAAAGACTGGGATGATGGAATCCCTTTGCTTCTATTTGCTGCTCGGGTGGTAACCCAGGAGTCTCTTGGATTCAGCCTGGCTGAGCTGGTGTTCGGCCACACAGTGAGGGGTCCCTTGAAACTGCTGAAGGAAAAGTGGTTGGCTGACCAGACTCCTTCCTCTACTAATTTGCTGGACTATGTGTGTAACTTCAGGCTTAAGCTTAGAAGAGCATGTGAACTAGCGAAAGAGAACCTAAAGGTAGCCCAAGGAAAAATG
Source organism: Notolepis coatsorum (assembly GCF_963971535.1). Lineage (NCBI taxonomy): Eukaryota > Metazoa > Chordata > Actinopteri > Aulopiformes > Paralepididae > Notolepis > Notolepis coatsorum. The sequence goes on along the minus strand of NC_140172.1, from coordinate 51,205,502 downwards.
AAGGTGTGGTATGATAAGCGGGCCCGTCAGAGTGTTCTCACCGGGAGACAAGGTGTTGGTTCTCTCGCCTATTCTTGGTTCTGCATTACAGGCTAAATACAGTGGGCCATACTTTTTTGTGGGATGGCGCTGCTCCGACCGGCTGCCTTTCTGATCGCTCCGTTGAGACTGTGCTTACTTTTGTTAATTTTTATAGTTTTAAGAGTTTTATTTGCACCAACTGTTGGTGCATTATATGTGTATGACCGTCAGTCAATCATTGACATTGGATTAAGGAAAACTTACCGATTGGATTGCTCTCTGGATCGGATTGCTGAACAACAGCAGTGGCCCGCCGAAATCCTTTGTTGTGGCCGTGGCAAGGAGAAGGCGCGACGGCGAGGAAGAAGAGCTGGGGTCCGAAATAGACTGAGGTCCAAACGACACAGAACCACATTGCCCAGCATATTGTTGGCCAATGTGCAATCGATAGGAAATAAACTGGACGACATCAGAGCACGGATCCAATTCCAGAGAGACATTCGGGACTGCAATGTCCTCTGTTTCACAGAAACTTGGCTGTCTCCAGACGTCCCAAATCATGCAATAGAACCGGCAGCCCACTTCTTCGTTCTCCGCAAGGACCGGACGGCAGAAGAGTCACAAAAGACGAAAGGAGGCGGTATTGCTTTCATGGTAAACAAGGAGTGGTGCAATATAGGCAACGCAAAGGAATTGTCTAACCACTGCTCCCCAGACCTGGAGTTTATCACGATCAAATGTCGACCCTTCTTTCTCCCGAGGGAGTTAACGTCCATCATCATGATCGGAGTGTACATCCCACCACACGCGAACACTGGGGCCGCACTTTCAAAGCTACACGATGAGGTAAACAAACTCCAGACAGCTAATGTTGACGCTGCCATTTTGGTTCTGGGCGATTTCAACAGCGCGCGTCTTAAAAAGGTGTTGCCGAATTTCTATCAGCATGTGACCTGTCCCACCAGAGGCGAGAACATATTAGACCATGTATACTCGCAATTTAAGAATGGGTACAAGTCACAGGCTCTTAGTCCATTCGGTAAGTCGGACCACGCCGCCATCTTTCTTTTGCCAAAGTATAAACAAAGTCTCAAGCGAACGCCGGTAGTATCGCGAGAGGTTAAGCGTTGGACTGTGACGTCAGAGGAGACACTCCAAGCTGCACTTGAATGCACAGACTGGAGTGTATTCCGTGATAACACAGCCAATATTAACGAATACACTGAAACGGTGCTTGACTTTGTCTGTACTCTGGTAGAAGAAACAATCCCCTCTACCACAATTAGAATCTACCCAAATCAAAAGCCTTGGGTAGATAAATCCGTCCGTGAGGCTCTGAAAGTGCGCACCTCAGCCTACAACACCGGGTTGGTGACAGGCAACATGGAATAACACAAGACGGCAAGATACAACGTCAGGAGAGCAGTAATAGAGGCAAAACGGCGTTACAGGGATAAAGTTGAACTTCAGTTTGAACAGGCTGACTCTAGAGGTATGTGGCAGGGCCTCAGAACAATGACAGATTACAAAGGCACCTCCCTCAAACTGAACAGTGACATCTCCTTAGCAAATGATCTCAATACCTTCTATGCGAGGTTTGAGGCTGTGAATAACAACACCAACCTACAAGCCACGGCAATGGGGGGGGGGGGGGTCTGCTGATGGAGACTCAGTGTTCAGGGTAACAGAGCATGAGGTGAGGCGGACCTTTAAAAAAGTGAATATCAGGAAGGCAGCAGGACCGGACAGCATCCCCGGCCGCGTCCTAAAAGTCTGTGCCGACCAACTGGCCCCGGTATTCACTGACATCTTTAACCTGTCCTTAGAACAGGCTGTCATCCCCACCTGTCTGAAGAAGTCCACCATCATCCCTGTACCCAAAAAATCTACGCCCGCTTGCCTCAACGACTACCGCCCTGTAGCCCTCACCTCCATAGCCATGAAGTGATTTGAGAAGCTAGTGAAGGGCTACATCTGTTCCTCCCTCCCCATCAACCTGGACCCCCTGCAATTTGCATACCGCCCTAACAGATCCACGGAGGATGCCATAGCCCATGTGCTGCACACAGCAGCATCACACCTGGACAAGAGGCAGGGGAACTATGTGAGAATGCTGTTCATTGACTACAGCTCAGCATTCAATACCATAGTCCCCTCCAAACTCATAGCCAAGCTCAGGGACCTGGGCTTGAACTATGACCTCTGCCAGTGGGTCTTGGACTTCCTGACGGGCAGACCCCAGGTGGTAAGAGCAGGCAACTGCACCTCCTCATCCATCACGCTCAACATAGGGGCCCCCCAGGGCTGTGTTCTGAGCCCCCTCCTCTACTCCCTGTACACACATGACTGCGTGGCACAGCGGAACAACAACACAATCATCAAATTTGCTGATGACACAGTAGTGGTGGGCCTGATCTCTGCCAACGACGAGAGGGCCTACCTGGAAGAGGTAGAGAATCTGTCACAGTGGTGTCAGGAGAACTGCCTCTCCCTGAACGTCAGCAAAACAAAAGAGATGATTGTGGACTTCAGGAGGTCGGGGGTCAAGGACTACAGCCCCCTCAGCATCAACAGGGCACCGGTTGAGAGAGTGAACAGTTTCAAGTACCTCGGAGCCCACATATCCGAGGACTTGACATGGACCACACACATTGACAGTGTTGTGAAGAAGGCACGACAACGCCTCTACTTCCTCAGGCGCCTAAGGAAGTTCCAAGTCAGTCAGAAGATCCTTAGGAACTTCTACTCATGTACAATCGAGAGCATCCTGACTGGCAACATCACCTCCTGGTTTGGGAATAGCACTGCACAAGACCGTAGCAGACTACAAAGAGTGACACGTTCAGCCGAACGCACAATTGGAGGGGGGCTTCCCACCCTCCAGAACATTTACAACAAGCGGTGCAGGGGGAAGGCTAAGATAATCATCAAGGACTCCAGCCACCCGAACAACTGCCTCTTTGAACTGCTGCGGTCAGGCAAGCGATACCGGAGTCTTAAGGCGAGCACAGAAAGACTCAGAAGAAGCTTCTATCCCCAGGCCATCAGGCTGCTCAACGAACAATAAACACTATGCAACAACCATCAAATGCACACAGCACACACATCCACACGCACACACTCACTTTAAACAAACAACTCACTGCAGCACCCACTTTACACACTTTAGAACACCTAAACACACTTTACACTTTATATTTATTGTAAAAGGATTTGCACTACAACTCGTACACCTTACTGTAAATTGGACCTAAATTGTACCTCATCCCATGTCTGCTCTGCACTATATAGTATTGTATATTAGTACATTGCATAGTATATTGTATATTGTATGGTAACTCAGTTACTTCTATTCTGCATCGAACATTGTACATATGTCTATACTGAACACTGTGACCTCTATTTTTACTTCTATTTTACATGCTATACTATTTTATTTCATACTTATCTTGTCTAACACAGTCTCTGGAGCGTAACAGTAAGAAGCATTTTGTATAAAAGTATTCTGTACTTCTGTATGACAACTATTAAAGAAACTTGAAACTTGAAACAATTGAGCGCAAAGTTGGTGAGGTCGACTACTTGATTAAGACTCCCGACCGCAGGCGCAAGAGTAGATTATGTCACGTCAATATGTTGAAGGCGTACTATGATAGGGGTCAGATTGACCAGTCAGAGGTCAAGCCTGTGGCTGTTCTAACTATTTCTGCATCCCCTATTGTAGCCGACTGTTCTGTGTCAAAGGAGATTTCTCAGGGCAGGTTGCAGAACACTCAGATACTAGGTGACTTGGACTCCCACCTGTCGTACTTGCCACTTCCTGAGTGTACGGATGTTGTGCGCCTAATTAGACAGCATATACGTTTGTTTTCTGATGTCCCTAGTCGTACTAATGTACTCAAGCATGACATTGTTGTTGGTAGTGCAGGACCCATTAAACAACATGCCTACAGGATGAATCCGGAAAAACGACGGATCTTGAATAAGGAAGTAGACTATATGGTGAGACATGGCATTGCGGAGCCCAGCTCTAGTGCATGGAGCTCCCCCTGCCTGCTTGTTGATAAGCCAGACTGCACTCATCGGTTCTGTACTGACTTCCGTAAAGTTAATGCAGTAACCAAGCCGGACTCGTACCCTCTTCCTCGGATGGAAGACTGTATCGATCGGGTGGGTTCAGCAGCCTTTGTAAGTAAATTGGATTTGCTAAAGGGATACTGGTAGGTTCCGCTTACTCCGTGAGCACGTGAGATATCCGCTTTTGTTTCACCAGAGAGTTTCTGCCAGTATACGGTGATGGCCTTTGGCATGCGAAATGCCCCAGCGACGTTTCAGCGGCTAGTGAACAAGGTCCTGGCAGGGGTAGCGTTCTGTGAGGCATACCTGGATGACCTGGTTATCCACAGTTCCTCTTGGTCACAACATGTGGAGCATCTGGCGGAGGTGTTCAAGCGGTTGGGTGAAGCTAACTTGACAGTTAACCTTGCAAAATGTGAGTTTGGACAGGCCACAGTTACCTACCTGGGTAAGGTGGTTGGACGTGGGCATGTGTGCCCCATTGCAGCTAAGGTGGAGGCTATAGTGGGCTTCCCTGCTCCCATCACCAGGCGGGAGTTGAAACGCTTCCTAGGTATGGCAGGGTACTATAGGAGTTTCTGTAGGAACTTTGCTTCTGTTGCTGCCCCTCTGACTAATCTGCTCAGTCCTAAAATACCTTTCGTGTGGACTGAGACCTGTCAACAGTCTTTTGAGAGCATCAAGGGCATTCTGATTAGTGCTCCCGTTCTGTCAGCTCCTGATTTTCAACTGCCATTCAAGTTAGCAGTGGATGCTAGTGACCTCAGTGCTGGAGCCGTCCTCCTGCAAGAGGATGCATTAAAGGTGGAGCATCCAGTGTGCTACTTTTCTAAAAAGTTTGACAGGCATCAACTGCACTACTCTACTATAGAGAAGGAGGCGCTCGCTTTGGTTCTTGCCTTGAACCATTTTGATGTTTACGTTGGATCGTCCAGTTTGCCCCTTGTTGTGTATACAGACCATAACCCTTTGGTTTTTCTTCGCAGCATGGTGAACTCGAACCATCGTTTGATGCGATGGAGTTTGTTCCTCCAAGCGTATAACTTGGATATTCGCCACATTTGTGGGAGGGACAACGTGCTGGCAGACGCCCTCTCACGGTCATAGTACATGTGATTGTGGTGCCCGTTATCACTATTGTGGTAGTGGCCCTGACGATTAGTGGGTCACAAGATTTTTTTGTTTACTGGTTTGATGTGTAGTGGTTGCCACCTGGGCAACCATTTTGGTGGGGGAGATGTTATGTACCATGAGCTTGATCACTCCTGTGTCACTGTGCATGCAGGTGAGGGCTGCTAATTAGCTGATTGCTGCTGATTGGATACCTGCCTGGCAGGTTAAAGCCATTTCCTCAATGCACACATGCAGGCTGACTGTTGCTAGAAGAGGTTGTGGAAACAGAGTTTTTTCACGTTCCACCATTCTTTGATCGTTAGTTTGTGCTATTATTCATAGTTAGAGTATTCTTTTGGTTTAAACACAGGCATTGGTGTCTGTTTGCACTTATGTTGCGTCCCTTTGAGCCAGGGTCGTAACAGGCTATTAATACAAAGCGATGGCCTATAGCCTATACATATTATTTAATGTTTTCATAAGCGTAAAGATACAACAGCTAGATTAATGATCAAGTTAGTTTACTGTGCAGGGTTCGCAGGGCTGTGCCATGGCATAAACTTTCATTTTTACGCTGATGACACCCAATTATATATACCTATTAAGCCAAATGATTCCTCCCAACTACAAAACCTTGAGGCCTGCTTGCTTGCCGTCAAAAAATGGATGTCGCAAAACTTTCTACTCCTTAATGCAGATAAAACTGAGATGTTAATTGTTGGCCCCCCAAACCACAGAGGCCTGTTTCAGGACATCTCCCTCAACTTTGATACCTGTCATGTATCCCAGAGCTCCACCATAAAAAACCTCGGAGTCATTTTTGATTCCTCCCTCTCATTTAATGCACATATAAAAAACGTCACCAAAATTGCATTCTTCCATCTTCGTAATATCGCAAAAATACGCCCCATTTTAACTCTGGCTGATGCTGAAACCCTGATTCATGCTTTTGTCTCATCACGTCTGGACTACTGTAATGCACTTTTTTCAGGCTTACCTAATTCAAGCATCAAAAATCTTCAACTCGTGCAAAATGCGGCTGCACGGATACTAACTAGAACTAGAAAATTTGATCACATCACACCAGTTTTGTCCGCCCTACATTGGCTTCCTATCCAAGCCCGCTCTGACTTTAAAGTGCTACTCCTCACCTACAAAATTTTAAATGGGCTTGCACCGCTCTATCTATCTGATCTCATCTCCCGATACTCGCCCGCTCGTGCTCTGCGCTCACAAAATGCGGGGCTTCTATCGACCCCTAGGGTTAAAAAGAAATCCGCCGGCCACAGAGCCTTTGTCTACCGCGCTCCCTACCTGTGGAACAAATTACCTGCCGTCATCAGGGGCGCCTGCTCTGTCGAAGCTTTTAAATCCCTGCTTAAGACTCATCTTTTCTCTCTCTCCTTCAACCTACCTTGATCTCACCTGGTCGGGGACTGACCTTTAGATTAATCTGTGTAGTTTAGTTATGGTACAGGGTACTACATGGTACCACTGGGTAGTTTACTATAGGGTAGTTTAGTTAGGGTACAGGGTACTACATGGTACCACAGAGTACTACTTGGTACTGCATGGCATTACAGGGTACTACATGGCTTACACAGCTCTACATGGCACTACAGGGTACTACATGGCACCACAGGGTACTACATGGCACTACAGGGCACTACAGGATACTACGGGGTACTACATGGCACTATGGGGTACTATAGGGTACTACATGGCACTACGGGGTACTACATGGCACTACAGGGTACTACATGTCTGCTCCTTTGCAGCACCACAAACATGGGAACTCTCTAACTCTTCCCCCCCCCCCCCCTCTCCCCCCCCCCCCCCTCTCCCTCCCCCTTCTCTCTGAGTACCCGTCTCCTGGCGCTGACCAAGGTGATGGATGCCTCGGGGTCTTGGCCAAGCTTGTAGTGACTGCTCTACATGCACCTCCGAGGCATTGGATCAGTTATTCACCGCCGTCTGTCCGTGGTCCTGTCAACTGATTAACAGACTGTTAACAGATTAACAGTCAACGCGGTTTCATTGCTGGGTTAAGTACTTCTATTCTATTCACATAATACGCTTACTTCATATATCTACTCCATTCACATATATGCCTACCACTTGTATCTATTGCTATGTCCGCCTACTACAATCTCATGAGCTGTCTAACGCCTGTCCCGTCTCCCTGTCCTCCTATGACTTGCTGTCCTGGAGTGTTGACCGGAGTGTTGGACGTCCCGTGACGAAGGCCGGGAGACTGCGACCCCCTCTGCATGCCCCCCTGTCTTCGGAGGTTTCGTAGTGGTGACCGGAGTGCCGGATGTCCCGCGATGATGCCGGGAGTTCGCGACCCTCTCTGTGCCACCCCCCCTTCCCCCTGTCTCCGGCTGTCCCTGAGCAACGACCGGAGTGCTGAATGTCCCGTGACTAAGACGGGGAGGACGTGACCCTCTTGCGCCGCCCCTGTGCTTCAAATAGATCCGCTATCAACTCTATCTTTAATTTTTCAAAATGTACAGTTGCTATTGCATGCACTCATCTGTGTTTCACTACACACATGAGTGCATGCTTACCAACTGTCCGTCTGCAACACTACTATCACCGACATCTAAGAAGGGAGATCCCCCCTTGAACGGCCCTTCTAAGGTTTCTCTCCTCCACATTGCCTGTGGAGCTTTTTTCCCTATTGTTAGGTTTTAGTGAGTTTTTCCTTACCTTCGCGTGGGGTATGTCTGGGAGTGCTTGCATTCTTTCATTTATTTGCATTCATCTAAAAAATGTTTGGACCCTATGGTGTTCTTGTTCTGTTCTTGACTTATTGTTATGTTGTCTTCTTGACTTGTTTAAAGAAGACCTGTACGGCCCATGGGGACATTAACGTGTGTTGTCGGGCCCTATAAATAAATTTGATTTGATTTGATTTGATATGTGCTATTATATATGCGCAAGTTACTGTTGCATAATGTAGGCTATGGCTGCTATTATATGTAATTCATATAGGCTACCTAATACCGACAACAAAATAGATGCCTCTACAAATCATATTATAGTCAATCGAACACAACTAATAAAGGCATTCATATTCCAGCATGGTTATAATGACACACCAACGTCAAACAGTGGTCAACGAACGGTCTTTATTAGTATTTTGAGCTGTCCAGGCAGAATTTCAGCAATGGTCTTAGGGAGCCGTTGATATCTGACATCACCGTGTACAAGTCAGCCTTTTATTTATCCCATAACACGGGTTGTGTCTTCTTGGTTAGACAGCGCGTCCGTGAACAATCTCTCGTGAAGTTTCTCATAGTTCGCTCAGGTCAGTCCATTATTGCACATGCCATGGGGGGTGTTTCATTACCATATATGGATAATCATGCACGAGCATTGACGGTAGAACAAAGAGGTATTTATCAACACGGAGGAGTGTAGGAACCGTGTACGCACGGTTGATAAATCCCAATATTTCTGTGCGTACACACATTCTAAATTCTGTGCTTACGTATGAAAATAGAACACTTTCTAAGAATTGTTGATAAATGAGGGCCCATGAACAGGAAGGCAAGTAATAATAATAATCGTGGTTCATGAGACATGACAAATGCGTGTTTACAGAGTCCATCAGCAAGACATAATCATGTTTTAATTCAATGTGATTCACTGATTAATGTTGTACTGACAAAAATGCATATATTTTTCTGCTATCATAACAAGTCCAAAGAAACATTTTAAATGTATGTAAACACAAATGTAAAGTAAACACAAGTTGTCTGATTATTTTAAATTAGATTTTGTGTTTGTCTGTGTAAAACAATTTCTTTAACTTAATTAACTTAAACTGAATTAACTAGACTAGAAAAGTAAATACAAATTAAATTAACAATGTAATCACAATTACATTGAAAACATTATTTGTTTTTCCACCATATCTGTTGACAATATCATTTATTTATATATTGAAGGCTACATTCTGTGCGCACGCAAAGGGAAATGTATGCGCCCGGGAGCGTGCGCGCATGTGACGTCATTAAAACACAGTGCAACCAGGTATGAAATCACCAACGCACCACTGGTGATGACACTGTCGATACTGTAGTTGATGTAGCCCAAGACGGAGGAGGTGTAGGAGTCGGTGTCTGTGTGCACAGTCTTTAGGTTGGAGTGGTTGAAAACTCCTGCAATAATAAAGGCTGCCTCTGGGTGAGTTGTGTTGTTGTACTAATGGCAGCATGCAGTTTCTTCATTGCTAGCTTAGCATTGGCATCCAGTGGGGCCGGGGTGTATACTGCACACAGAATAGTAGCTTCTCTGGGAGGCTGGGAAGTAGTCACAGTGCTTGAATTGCTTGTAGAATGGTAAAATGTTGCTCAAGAGGACCTTGAACATTCTGTTGTTTGTGGTTTGACCTGGTAATCCTGGTAGAGGGAACAGCCCACAGAGAGGCCTAACAAGTCAATGTACTGTGAGACCTCCACAGAAACCCAGATTTTCTTTTATGCCACATTTCTGTTCATGTTTTTCATTCATGGATGGTAAACATTATGAATCCATGTCAGTAACTAGATCAATAATACAAAAGTAGGGATTATTAACCTGTTAAGCCCTATTTTCTGAAAATCTGCCTACAAATACATACCTAAGTTTATTATTTGTTTATTAGCAAAGGATCCCCATTAGCTGACGCCAAGACGTCAACTAGTCTTTCTGGGGTCCTAGACAACATTAAAACATTACAACATATACATTGCAATTAAAACATAATACAATTAAAACATAGCAAGACATACCAAATAAGGAAACACAACATAGCAAGACGTACCAACCGAGGAACCACAACAACATTAACACACAAACATATTATATCTAAATATGTACATCAACGGTAACATATTGCATATCTCAGCATTGTCAATATTGGCTACATGTAAGATTTTAATTTATTTTTGAAGCTTGCGACACCTCTTATGTCACGTATGTCACTTGGAAGATAATTCCATGCCCTGATAGCCCTATATAAAACTGTTCTTTGCATACTGTTAGTGTTAGTATGGGGTAGAATAATCTGCCCTCTACTTGCCCCTCTGGTAAAATGCATGTGCACATTTGAGGCGTAAATTATTTTATCCATGATATATTTAGGACTGTGGGTTGTGATCACTTTATGAAAACAAATTAAAAGGTTGGCAGAAAGTCTTTTATCAACACTCCTCCAACTAAGACGTTCATGCATTTGAACAACACTAGTCCTATATGAACAACCAAGAACGAGTCTTGCTGCCTTATTTTGTACCACTTGTAACCTATTTAGCGACTGCTTTGAAGCAGAAGCCCACACTACAGAACAGTAATCCAAGTGGCACAAAACCAAAGCACAAACAATCTGATTAAACAGTGCAAATGGAAGGAATGGTGCACATTTCCTGGCAGTAACAATAGCTCTACCCATTTTAAAAACAGTTTTGTTTATGTGATCAGACCATGATAAAGTACTATCAAGCCAAAGGCCTAGAAGCTTAGTTTTTTCAACCTGATGTATAGGTTGACCTGCAATTTGTAGAACCAATGTAGGTTTACGTGCCAATCTTTGATTGGTCCCAAAAAGCATACAAACAGTTTTTGATATGTTAAGCACCAGCTTATTTGTTTTTATCCAGTCATATAAAATGTCCAATTCACCAGCCAAAACCTGATTGAGCTCAGAGTTTGTAGCTGCAGCATAATAAAGGGTTGAATCATCAGCATATAAAGTCAGACTAGCCTGATGAATAGAAAAAGGCATATCATTAGTAAAAATAGAAAATAAGAGGGGCCCCAGGCAACTCCCCTGTGGGACACCGCATTCTAACCCTCTACTGCCTGACAAAGCACCATTAAAATAGACCCTCTGAGACCTCGAGGACAAATAACTCCTAAAAAATAAAATTGCTGAGTTATTAAAACCATAGCAAATGAGTTTTTGTATTAAAAGATTGTGATCAATCACATCAAATGCGGCACTGAAGTCTAACATAATAGCACCCACCAGCATTGAACTATCGATAGCTGAAAGCCAACTATCAGACATTTGTGTCAAAGCAGTACTGGTCGAATGACCTGTCCTGTATGCATGTTGGTGTACAGTTGTTATGTCATTAGCTGAAAAGTAGGCCTGGACTTGCTCAGACACAATTTTTTCCAGTAATTTACTGAGAACGGGTAAAATGCTAATACGCCTACTGTTGGGACCTCCAAAAGGTAATTTAGCATCTTTAGGAAGTGGAATGATCTTTCCCTCCTTCCATAACAAAGGACACATGCCACTGATTAAACACCTATTAAAAATGTGACAGATTGGTGCAGAGATATGAGACAAAGCTATTCTCAACAATTTGCTATCCAGGTGGTCATTACCAGTGGATTTAGAGACTGGTAGAGAGCGCAATAGCCTATCCACAGTCACAATATCCACCTGTTGGAATTCAAAGACACAGTTTTTATCCTTCATAATGTGTTCTTTTATCAACACATCAGAGTTGTTATTGACAGTATTATCCATTCCCTGCCTAAGCTTGGACACCTTGTTTACAAAATAGTAATTAAAATAATCAGCAATGTGAAGAGGCTTAGTCAGATAAATACCACCTTCTGATTCCACAAACGAAGCCAGGGCAGTTTTTTACCCATGATTTCATTCAGTACATTCCAGAGTTTTTTACTGTCCCTACTGCTTTCTGAGATTTTCTGCTTATAATAGGTTCTCTTACTTAATCTGTTATTTTTAGTAACCTGGTTTCTTAATTTACAGTAATGATTTCTATCTTCAATTAGACCTGATAAAAACGAAATCTTCTTGGCCTCATCTCTTTGCAACATTAAGTCCTTTAAAGAGTTATCAATCCAAGGAGCACATTTCGCTTTGACAGTGAACTTTTTTAAAGGGGCATGTTTGTTCACAATTGTCATTAAATAATCCATAAATATATTTAGAGCTACCTCAGCATCATCTACAGACCTCACATCCTTCCACTGAACTGAACCAAGATCATCAAGAAAAGCCTCCTCACTAAATTTCTTATAGGATCTTGTAAGTACAATTTTAGCCCTGCCCTTTGGTAGTTTGGTTCTCCTGGAAACAGCAATAATATTATGATCACTGAAGCCAACTGGGATAGACACAGGTATGGAACACATTTCAGGATTATTAGTATAGATATGGTCTATACATTTGGAAGTGGTGATTCCATGACAATTAACAGATATCCTTGTAGGTAGAGACATAATTTGAAATAATCCACAGGTGTTTGTAATGGATTTAAGCTTGGTACTCAGATAACAATTATCTGAGAGCCAATCAACATTTATATCTCCCAATAAATACAATTCACAGTCTTCTTCAGTAACCCTATCCAACATATCACACAATATATTGAAGTAACGGCTATCCGAGCTAGGGGGCCTATAACAGCAACCAACCAATATGGGCTTTAGGTGTGGCAGCTGTACCTGCAACCAGATGGCCTCAATATCACTGATGTCAATGTCATTTCGTAGTTTTACCGGAAATAGATCGCATATATATAATCCCACTCCTCCCCCAAATCGGTTCCTGTCCTTTCTATATAAAGTAAAACCAGCTATAGCCATACTAGAGTTACAGATAGAGTCATCCAAATGCATTTCTGACACAGCAAGAATATGTATCCTATTAGCCTGTAAGAAGAGAGCCAGCTCATGTGTCTTATTCCTAAGACTACATATATTAATGTGGGCAAAGATTAAGCCCTTAGGTAAATTGCCCATAGACATGATGTAGAAAATACCACACATATGTTAAAAAATACTCAAGAAACACCACAACAACCCAGGACACACATACATGGTCATCAGACATCACTTGGAACGGGATGTTGCTTTCAATGAGGATAGTTACCATAGCAACCATCGTCGCGTGTGTACCATCACAAGCCTGCGCCATTGTTTACTGCAGTAAGAAACACGTTAGCGTCCAGCCTGTGCTTTTTCATCACCTCCCGTCAGCCAATATGTGATGTCGGAGGTGCGATACATCTGTCCATCGATGAAGAGTTTATCGATGAACAGACGGGTCTTTTTATTGCTGTTTCTGGCGTCCGTCATGATTGGATGTAGTAAATGTCGTCTCCTCATAATCTCAGATGGATATTGATCCGTGATCGAGAAGGTAGAGCCTTTCAACTCTCTGCCTCTCTCCATGATGGCATGCTTCATTCTGGACTCAGTTACCATCGCCACTATGGGACGAGACTTCTGGACCCCAGGCTTGGATTGTCCAAGACGGTGCACTCTGCAGAAGCGTATTGCGTCTGCGTCTGGCTTCATCATCTTGAGACTGTCCACCAAGAAAGACCGAACGATCTGCTCCGACTTTATGTAAGCTCCCTTACCTCCTCTTTCTTCACCACTTTGTTCAGGAAGCCCATGTATGATTATATTGTCTCTCATGCTTCGGTTCTGAAGATCCAGGACATCATTCGCTGTTTTATAGTTGTCTTCTTGGAGCTCGATTGTGACTTTCTGTAGTCTAATAACGTCAGCCCTGAGAGAAGCGTTGTCCTTCTTTAGGACTTCAATTAGGGAGTTATTGAATTCCACCGATTCCTTTAACTCCTTCACGTCGTCACTTAGCTTTTTTAAAAGATCCAACTTCTCCAGCTGTTTTTGCATAGTTGACATAGACTCACGCATTACTTTTAATTCTGCAAGAAGAAGTGGATACTCTGTATTGCTAGAGCCCATCTGATTCCTGCTGCGTTTTCTTTCCCGTCCAGCGGCCTTTTTAGCCGACATATTATCATAAAACACGTCAATAAACGCTTCTAAATCGACGATGGTTTCATCCACTGACAAATCCAGTCTGATAGTAAGACGTTTGATTTCTCTCAAAATGTTTTTTTGCGATAGAAACAAGCAAATGTTTGCAAAAGTGCTGGGAACTTGTTGCTGCTGCGAAATGGCGACCTAAGTAAATGGAAGATTGCTCCACTTCTACAAGGTTCATTTGCATGTTCTTGGTATCTACAGTAGGGACATCTATGGATATCAGGGAATGTATTCCCAGTGTCAGAAATATTGTGTCTGTTACTAGGCTTGAGTAAATTGTGATGAAAAAAAAGGACAATATAAATTAAGATTTTTCTTTGATTCTTTGATGGTGAATAACACCATGCTAAAAATGGCATGAAGAACTGCCACTGACCTCGTTCAGCACCTTCTTGAGAGCATGTGTACAAATAATTGAAGCAAATGAATAAAGGGAAGATGAGTAAACAGAAGGTTTTGTAGATACAGTAGGGGAGAGTGGGGTGATTAGTGCCACTTTTTACTTAAAGTGCCTTTAAAGCAAGGGGATTACAGTAATGCCCCCAACTAAAATATGTACATATAGTTTAGGATGTTGTGCATCCCTGGGGACAATCACTTTGGATCTTAAATAAACTGTTTCAGAAATATAGCTTTCGAAAAAAAAGTGGTTTTGTGGCACAACTTGCCCCCGGTGCGGGGTAAGTTGTGCCATTAGAGAGAATACACTGGGGTAAATTGTGCCATTGATAATTTTACATAAAACAGATAATTTTAATCTCAAAAACGGTAAAAGCATCCTGCAGATCTTCATCTCCTTTCCAACCTGACGTATAGTCTTCCCCTGTTGCACCTCTTTCACTGCTCTTTCCAACTTCTCAAGAGGAGTTGAAACCCCGTCTGTCTTCCGTTTGTATATCTGCGTGGCATGATGGATTTTGGTCTAAAATTAAGAATATCACATAGTTTTAGTGATCGAATACAAGAATGCAATGTACAATAACAATAAAATACAATAAAGCAATATATATAGTTAATAAAATAAGTTGGGGCAACTTAACAAAGAGAATATCTGGCACAACTTAACCCAGGCCCTTTGGCACAAATCACCCCAAGCCTACCATTTTGAAAAAAATGCATCCCCCAGCTGTTTTGAGCTAGCATCATGCTAACTGTATAGACTCATGGTGTAGCTTACTAAAGCACTAAAACATGTGTGAACTGTTTTCAAAGTTGTCTATAATTGTTCAAACACAGCAATAAAAAAACCTTGATCATACAAATTTTACTTTGGAGGGCAAAAAACAGTTTTTTTAACTTAAATGTGCTTACCTCGCAAGCCAGGTGTCTCCCTTCTCTGCAGGTTGAGTGAAATGGATGCCTCTTCAAAAATATGTTGTCACATGACCAACTTCTTCTATGGTTTTCTAGATAACAGGGGTGGAACTACATGCCCCTTGGCACTACTCACCCCACTCTCCCCTACAGTACTGAATTCTGCCATCCGGACACATGCAATTTGAAATATTATTATAGAATATAGAATATCAGGCCTATAAATTACCATATTATAGCCAAGTTGCGCATCTATGCACCAAAACTACTCTTTCCAATGGCAGAGTTGAATTTGGATTTAGTATCACCAGGTGTGCAGCAAGAACCGTGAATGAACTCTACTGTAAGTACAGTTCCTTTCTTATAATGGCTCCGACATTTTTTATTGGTTTGCAGCGCGGACAAACTAACTGCGCTCCAATCTATGCCAATAACGTTCCGTTTCGTGGTAGATAATCCCAAAGAATAAGAGAAATAAAAAAATGCATCCACAAGTCATTTGATTGACAGAAGCTGGCATGAGCTGGGTAGGGTCGTTTTTCGAAATGCCGACGCTCATTGAAAGCCCTGTCTTTCCTTTATCATAATGACTACAGCAAAATGGCCGCTCGGATTTATTTCCAGTCGAAATTCGCCAGCATATGATATTCGTGGTCTGTCAACGTGGTTTCATTGCTGGGTTAAGTACTTCTATTCTATTCACTTAATATGCTTACTTCATATATCTATTCTATTCACATATATGCTTACCACTTGTATCTATTGCTATGTCCACCCATTACAATCACGCAAGCTGTCTAACGCCTGTCCCGTCTCCCTGTCTCCCTGTCTCCCTGTGAGTTGCTGTCCCGGAGTGATGACTGGAGTGTCGGACGTCCCGTGATGAAGACCGGGAGGACGCGACCCTCTCTGCGTGCCTTCCTGTCTCCCTGTCTCCGGCTGTCTCGTAGTGATGACCGGAGTGCTGGACGTCCCGCGATGATGACGGGGAGGTTGCGACCCTCTCTGCACCGCCCCCTGTGCCTCAAATAGATCCGCTATCAGCTCTATCTGTAATCTTTCAAAATGTTCAGTTGCTATCGATATCAGCTCTATCTTAAATTTTTCTAAATGTTCAGTTGCTATTGCATGCACTCATCTGTGTTTCACTACACACATGAGTGCATGCTTACCAACTGTCCGTCTGCAACACTACTATCACCGACATCTAAGAAGGGAGATCCCCCCTTGAATTGGCCCTTCTAAGGTTTCTCTACTCCACATTGCCTGTGGTGCATTTTTTCCTATTGCTAGGTCTGGGAGTGTTTGCATTGCATTCATTTATTTTGCATTTATTTAAAATTTGTTGGACCTTATGGTGTTCTTGTTTTGTTTCTTGACTTATTGTGATGTTTCTTCTTGACTTGTTTAAAGAAGATGTGTCCGGCCCATGGGGACATTAACGTGTGTTGTCGGGCCTTACAAATACATTTGATTTGATTTGATTCCTGAACCGATATTTCCTTAATAACACTTTAACCTATTGGTAAACAAACGTATTGTTGAAAATATACACTATGACTGCTGTTTTGACAGGATTAGGGTATTTACTCTTGGCTACATTTGAAAAAATGTAGACATGTATTTATGACGTGATGTTTAGCTCGGGCTAAAGAGGTTAAATATCCACAGAAACGGACATCATGGCACAGCAAGGCTCTGCGATTTGACATATTTCCAAATGCAGCAGACTCCCCCATGCAGATGATTGACGTTCGATTGACACCCTAAAGTACCTGCACATTGGAGGTTGCGGTTCAAAACCGAAGTGTATTGGACATTTTTTGGGGGGCTTCGTGTGCAGAAAGACATCACATGCAGTATAGGTACATTTCCCAGGGAAATAAAACAATGCATTTCTATAAGAAAGAGGATTGTTTTTGTGACTTATTTGGCACATGGTGATAAATAGAAATAGGTGCAGATGTTTATAATGAGTATTAGTCTATGAATGCAGTGAACAGGGCTGTTGCACTCTACCGGCCGCCAATCAACGCAGCAGGGCATGTGAATAATGGGAATGGGTTGTGATATAATGTTTAATTGACCTAATCTGTGTAAACCATGAAAGCCCACTGCAGAATCAGAACACTGATTTATTGTGTGTGTTAGTAGCCTACATTATTGGGAACTTTAAAATGAGGCTGAATATTGAATCCACCACTCAGTGAATTACTTTACCATTTTCCTTAGCAACAATCATTTATGTTCTAAAGCCAATTGTAATAATTCTCAAATGCCCTCATAGTGTAATTTCAGCTCAAGATCATCATTCAATTTCATGCCAATATCTGGCAAATTAAATATGATAACGTATTCCCCCCCCCTTTAAAACCATTGAAAGCACTCATGGTTCTCATCTTTGAGCATCATGACATTATCCACAGTCCTCTGTAACATTCCATGTATTATCTGAACAGCAATCCAATTACTTGTTTATTTCCGCTTATGGTTTGTTCACATGGGAACAATTGGCTGACTGATGTGGCGGCTAATACTGGAGTCCACATCTCAACTCATCTAGAGTGTGTGCTATGGGAGCGTGCGGTTGTCAGACACAAGAGAAATGCATGTTTAAAAGTGAATGTAAAAAGCTGTAACCATTGGCAATGACTCAACTCATGCAATTTAAGGTTCCTAGATTGAACTAAATTATTTACACTATAGTTAGTGTTGCTGCTTCACAACTAATCTCAGTGCTGCCTTCACAGATCAACTGGTATGCGTCATGCCAGAACCTATAACAACTGGTGCCCGAGAAGCTACAGACTTGCCCCTCTACAGTAGCTTTCCTGTCACATTGAATTTAAATATGTAGACTCTGTGTAAACCAAAGGATCTGCTTTGAGCTGGTAAAGAAATAAAACATTAAAATAAAGCGACTGACCATAATTGAGATACCATCATTACATTACTAAGCTAATGGCTAAAAACAGAGTGTCATTTTGAAGGCTGTGACATACTGTAAAGACAGCTCTGCATAGGAGTGTGATTTACACCCGGCCCCCTCACCACCCGCCCCCCGGCTCTTCATGACAAGTCTGTGCCTTAACGGCTGAAGGCACCAACGTGGAATACAAATATAAGAGGTAGGGGTACATTAACTCATTCAGTTTATAGTTTCAGAGTGATCCGGGCGAATTCCTGGAAGCTGAGTTATGGAGTGCATTTTGCGAAAGTCGTTGGCGTTGCTCGCCTGGACACAATACTATTTCCAAATCAAAGGTATATAATAGGTATTATGTTTCATCATGAAGGCATCAAAGGGGGGGGGGTCGTTTTGTGATGCTCTGATCGTCAGCAACGGCATACGTTTTGGAGTAGGCCTATGTGACATATGATTGTTGCGATCAAAGTGAAATCATTGTAGGATCAAAGTAGGATTGATGTCATATAGTCCTTACCTTTGCTAGGAGGTATTCCAAAATGAATATTCCAATTGTCTGATCGCAATTTCCAGTATTGATGTCCATCGGGTCCCTGACATGAAATGGGACAAACTATGCACCAAGTGTGCTGGACGCGTTCCAAATGGCTTGAATGAAGCATTTCACTTGCCCAGGTCCAATTTCTCCACCCGGACCATGTAAAATGTAACACACAGTGTGAAATAAGGTTTCAAAGGGTAGGCAATACTGCACCCTAGCAGGATTTGGCCGGCATTACAATTACGAGGTCTCAGAATGAGTCCCAATGATACACAGAGGTCTGTGAGACTATATATAATATTAAAATCGAATAAAAGAAAAAACGATGAAAACCCGAGTATACTCGGGTTTTCGGGGGTCCTAGCGCTCAATGCATGGCGAGATAACCCGACTATAGTCGTGATTGGCGCTGAATGTGTTATCACAAAATACGTATATGATTTCTCACTGTTTGTAGGCTATAATTCAAATTAAAATGGTTGAATGTACAGACTTGTTCTATGGTTAGCTAATGAAACTAGGTTAACTACAATTTACAATTCCAATTTAGTCATTTAGATTATGCTTTTATCCAAAGTGACTTACAGATTGTGAACAACATGTCAACCGGAGGGGTACATCTCTGGCTTCGTTTTGATGACCCCCCAGGAGCTCAGATATAGTGGGTCTGAGGTGGCCAGAAGATGCAGAGCTTGGGGTCTTGAGGGCATGTACAGTAGTCAGAGACCATTGACTGGAGGTAGGAGGAAGCCGTTCCCCTCACTGCAGTGCACGGTATGCCAGGTCACCCTCACTGCAGTGCACGGTATGCCAGGTCAAGGACCTGGAAGCATATTTGTGTGGCAATGGGAAGCCAGTGCATCTCTCTGATAGGTGTGGTAACGTGGGTGGACTTGGGTAGATTGGAGATCAGGTGGGCTGCTGCATTTTGTACGAGTTGAAGAGGCTTGGTGGCAGTAGCCGGTAAACCACCTACTGTAGCTGGTAAACCACCTACTGTAGCAGTGCATTGCAGTAGTCGAGGCAAGACATGACTATTGATTGCAGGAGGAATTAGGTGGCTTCTTTTGTTAGGAAGGGGCAGATTCTTCTGACGTTGCTCAGGAAGAATCAGCAGGTTCTGGTTGTTGAGGACATGTGAACACAACAGAGCATGAGGACATGTTCAGCAACTCCCCTCTAGCCCAGTCTTTCCCCAGGCTCTCCTTGACCAAGATCCCCTCAGCCCAGACTCTACCTCCCCCAGCCTTCATTAATAAACACTAGGGGTGTAACGGTACATGTATCCGTACTGAACAGTTCAGTACTGGACCTTCGGTTCAGTACGGCTGTGTACCGAATGATTGCAACGGTACGTTAACCACTAACGAACGCACGTGCAGAACTTTTTAATTAAAACAAATTGAATTCACCACTTCCCAAAATATTATTTGTTAAACGGAGTGCATTGCGGTGGCGATTGAATGGAACTCAATTGACTCAGATCATCTTTAGCCTCGTAGGCATATTTATTAGGCGGGGCGAGATGCAGTCGTAGTGCCGCTATATATATCAACAACAATCATTGACAAATAATAGACCGGAACTGGAATGGAAAAGGAAACGTCAGTGACGTCACGTACTGGATTTACTACATCGCCCTCTGTAGAACACAAATGAGTAAGGGCGCACATAATAATAATACTTGTAGCTTAGTGGCTGGTTTTGTCATCACATCAGCAATCATGTTGTCAGTAGGACAATATTCCAAACATATCCTCCCACTATTCACAGTTTCTCTTACGAAGTGATATTTTATATCAATATGTTTAAAAATAGGGAAACAATGTCCAGGCACGCACTCCAGGTTTTTCCAAATTTATTGGCAGCCTGTAATCATGACGTTTCGGTGTGAACACACCTTCAGAATGGCTTGCATGAAGCATGAAGGGTAAGTGACCCTAGTATATACAAGTCAAACAGGAAGTGACAACATAGGAAGTGACAACACATTCCCACAAGAGATCTGCAAAAAAGTACAAAATACCACTTACAAGCACAACCTTTTCAGAATTATGTAAATCAAAAAGAAGTGTGTAAATCAAAAAGAAACAGTAAATCACAAAGAGATATATCTATATATAGTTATATATATTTTTTATACAGAGTAGGCCTACATCTTAAACTCTAAACAAAAACAAAAACACTCATGACCCATATAAGCCATCTTTCAATTATAAATATAAAGAATGATAAATGAAAATAGTAAATCGAATGAAATGAAATAATCAAATGACACAGGTCAAAACATTTTCCTCATTGAGGCCTCTAGGCTCTAGACAATCCAGAAAATGAATATAAAAGCATTCCCTTTGTTGTTTACTTGCTTAAATGTCCCTGCAACCTTTACTATGTTGGAAAAACAAGAAGACGTTTTAAAAATCGAATTTCAGAGCACAAATGTTCTATAAGAAGAAATAACGAGAAGTCTTCAGTTGCAAGGCACTTTAATAAGTTAGGACATGATATTTCTGGCTTAAAATACATGGGTATAGAGCAGGTCTTGAGACCACCAAGAAGCGGCGACAGAGACAGGCTCTTGCTACAAAGGGAATGCTTTTATATTCATTTTCTGGATTGTCTAGAGAGCCTAGAGGCCTCAATGAGGAAAATGTTTTGACCTGTTTCATTTGATTATTTCATTTCATTCGATTTACTATTTTCATTTATCATTCTTTATATTTATAATTGAAAGATGGCTTATATGGATCATGAGTGTTTTTGTTCTTGTATAGAGTTTAAGATGTAGACCTACTCTGTATAAAAAAAATATATAACTATATATAGATATATCTCTTTGTGATTTACTGTTTCTTTTTTATTTACACGCTTCTTTTTGATTTACATAATTCTGAAAAGGTTGTGCTTGTAAGTGGTATTTTGTACTTTTTTGCAGATCTCTTGTGGGAATGTGTTGTCACTTCCTATGTTGTCACTTCCTGTTTGACTAAGTTGTATATACTAGGGTAACTTACCCTTCATGCTTCATGCAAGCCATTCTGAAGAAGGTGTGTTCACACCGAAACGTCATGATTACAGGCTTCCAATAAATTTGGAAAAACCTGGAGTGCGTGCCTGGACATTGTTTCCCTATTTTTATATATGATATCAGAGGTTACAGCACCCAGTGTCAAGTCTAGTGAGGTGAGCGGGTTCTACTACTTTTTTCATATCATTATGTTTACATCTTTGCCTGTTTACAGGATTCCTGGCTAGTGCAATAGCTCCTTGGTTATCATCATAAACCTTGGTTTGTGCATACTGACATCCATCAATACCCTTGAGTAGCTGTTGCAAATACATACACTCCTGTATGGCTGATGCTAAGGCCATGTATTCTGCCTCGCAGGTAGAAAGTGCAACTGTTGGTTGTCTTCTACTCTTCCATGAAATGAGAGAGCTTCTCTCACTTAGACTGGCACAGTACCCTGTCTACAACGTCTGATGCCCAGTCAGCATCACTGTGGACTATTAGGCCTAGTTCACCTGTATCATTTTTTTTAAAACATAATCCACGGTCTGTTGTACCCTTAAGATACCTGAACACATGTTTTACAGTGTTCCAATGCTCTTCACTTGGTTTAGAAAGATGCTGGGAAAGTTTACTGACTACACAACTTAAATCTGGTCTAGTGCATGTAGCCAAATAGATCAAACTTCCCACTGCCTCTCTATACATCCTCGGGTCTCCACATCTTTCTGCATTTTTTGTGTATTCAAGTTTTGATTCACATGGGGTCTCTCTGGACCTACACTCTTGCATTCCAAATCTGGAGAGGATTTTGTTCACATACCTCTGTTGTGACATTGTGACTTGACCCTCTGACTGGTTAAAATCTATCCCTAGAAAATGTTTTAATTTTCCCAGATCCTTCATTTTAAACCTCTCAGCGAGCATCATTTTGACACATTTCACAACCTCCTCATTGTTACGATTAAATCAACAAATACAATTAGAATCACTTTTTCATTTTGTTTTTCCCTTGTGTATTGACAGTTATCAGCAGGATTTTGTTCAAAACCATTCTCAGTGAGATATGCATGTAACAGAGCATTCCAGTTTCTGCCTGACTGCTTTAGACCGTATAGGGCATAGGTGTCAAACTCATGGCCCGCGGGCCAAATGTGGCCCGCCACGTCATTTGATGTGGCCCCCACGAGCTCTGGTAAAAAAAAATTAAAATAAAAAAATGTAAACATTAATCTTGGGTTAAAAAATAGCGGTGTTAAAAGAATTGTGGGTTAATGCGTTAATAAAGCTTTAACTTTGACAGCCTTAGTTATTACACATTCTTACACATACATGTATGTTGAACATCTGAGGTATTGATGAAGTAACAAAGGAAAAAAGCCAAAAGCACTTACTCCTCAGACATTCTTTGACAATTTTTTTTTTTTTTTTATATTTTTTTTATTATTGCAAAACAAAAATTATTAAAAGTCAGTACTCAACACATAATGCATAATGAAACTAACAGTCAAGGTGGTTAAAATTACATGCAAGTACAGAAACAAGACACAAAAAAAAGTCTATAATAATATTTTAACCGTATACAGTGTATATCCAGCGAAATTAACAATTAAACAAATGCTTATATAGGACATACCCCTAATACCTATTTTCTAAAACCCTACACACATATGCTCCAGCTCGAACCCCCCCCTCCCGGACCCCTCCTTGGATAGTACCTCCATTATCCCTCACTCCTAACCAGACACTACCATTATAAGCTAGCTTTTATTCTCTCCACCACTTCTACCCACATTGACATTTTGGATTCGTTGAGACCCAGAATTCTTGCTGTAGATATTTCTTGATATATCACATCGAGATATGAAAGAGACCAAACTTTCCGGCACATTTTTTCCGGTTGAAACCAGCGTGATGCGATCAGTTTTTTAGCTACTGTGATACCCGATAAGACCAATCTCTTTAGCTGTGGATTTACTGCAAACTCAAAAACATCATTTAAAAGCAATACAGAGGGGTGTACTGAAATATTCCAAGATACGAGTTTTGATAATTGATGGGTCACATCTTTCCAGAATGCCTTAACTGGTGGGCAGTCCCAATACATGTGCATAAATGTCCCTTCGTCTCCATTTGTACATTGGGAGCATTTTGAGTCCTGTTTCAGGCCCATTCTGTTCAGTCTTATAGGAGTCAAGTATGTCCTGTGAATATAGTTAAGATTGATTTGTTGATGGTCCGGGTTCCTTGATGTAAGACGGACATTTGCCCATGCTTCTTGCCAATCAAAGTCACTTTCCAGGTCTGGAATATCCCTCCTCCAGACAGTGTCTAGTTGAAGGGTTTCATACGAGGACGTTAGTAATTGATAATAAAAACCTGATACAAAACCTCCCAATGTTTCTCTTTCATAGAAAAATGTGTGGTATCTGTGGTGTTCAACTGGTATGTGTAATGGAACACCGTGAGACTTCAAACATAGGCGTAACTGTATGTAAAAAAGCCATGTGGACTCGGTGAGGTTAAACTTTGTGCATATTTCTCCATAACTACAGAAGCCCTGGTTATTAAAAAATTCTTTGACAATTTTACAGCCCAAAATACAAAAAAGATCCAGGCGGAATAGGTAACAAAGGGTTGAAGAAATATTGTCTGAACTGTCGGATGCAAACTGGCTGTGTGACATAACCGAGCATCTCGCTCAATTGAATAAGAAGCTGTAGGGACGCAAACAAGTCCCACCCAAAACTTGACCAATATAGTTGTGAACTGAGACAACCCTTATTTTGTTATTTTTGAGTACAGTTACAGTTGTGTGTTCATGCAGACACATAATAGCAATTTCATTACGAATTGAAAATGGGGGACCCTGATGTAAACAAGTCGAAAGTCTTTCTCTGGTCTGCATCCCCTTAACAATTGTGTGTATTGAGCTGTACTGTACTGTACCATTCTGCAATCTGTTAATTAAAGTTAATTAAACTATCTTCCATTAGTTGGATGTATGGCCTCTGCAAGGTTGTGTGCAGCCATTTGTTTTTGTAACATCTGCTACATCTGTCCCACATGTTCTTTACCATGGCACAGTTGTTAGTTCTGCCCCTCTTGACTGTGACAAAAAGGTTTTGAACAAACTTAATGTCATAGCTTGTATTTTATGATATTCTTCTTTGTTATTTACTTGAATGGTTTGATCATTGATTGATGGAGTAATATGGGGTTCTGATAAACTAAAAGTATTTGTTAAAATAACATAAGCTAACATATATTTTTACATCTATGCAAATGCATATGCAATATGTATAACTTGAATAAGTAATAAATACAGAAACAACATGTTTAACAATATGTAAATGAGTAGCTACATTTATTTTACATTACATTAACATTTATACGGTCTTTGGCCCTTTGAGGGCAACCATAATGCTGATGTGGCCCTCTGTGAAAATTAGTTTGACACCCCTGGATAGGGATTTCTGTAATTTGCATACTAGCTTTTCTCCTGTTTTTGACTTTATCTCATAACCTTCAGGTTGTTCCACATAGACCTCACGATCAATTGGTGCATGCAGGTATGCAGTTTTGACATCCAATTGATGTAATACTAAATGTTCCTGCACTGCCTTTTGCATGACCACTCTAACCGTTGTCATGTCAAATGTAGGTGAGAATGTTTCCTCGTAGTCAATACCTTGCTTTTGGCTGTAACCTTTTGCCACAAATCTTGCTTTACATTTGTCTGATCCATCAGTATCACTCTTGAGAGCATAGATAGACCCACCTCGCCCCCACTGCCTTTTTGCCTGGTGGCAACTGGGTGATCTTGAATGTGTCATTCTCTTTCAGTGACTGTATTTCATCATTCATTGCGTTTACCCACATGTGACTTGGTTGACCTTATGGCATCCTGGTAATTTTGTGGTACTGTATGTCACAAACTACTCTATAACAAGAGTCTACACATGTTACCAGTCTGTCTGCTGTATCCTCAGTCACATAATCCTGAAGGTACACTGGCTTTCTCCTAACTCTAGGTGGGTACCTTCTACCTTGACACTCAGTGCTATACAGTGTTGTGCAAGTTACTTTTAAAAAGTAACTAGTTACAGTTACTAGTTACTTCTTCCAAAAAGTAACAAAATTACTTACTCAGTTACAAATTATAAAAGTAACTAGTTACTTCAGAAAGTAACTATTGCGTTACTTTCAAGTAATTTTTTTATAAACAACATACACAAATCTAAACTATTTTAATGTTGCTGTGGGACAAAGTGAGACTAGCCTCCAATCAAATGCCATGTATGTAGATATTATTATAATTACTATGTTTATATAGTGGATCATACAAATACAATAGATGTTTTGGAACTTTTGATATCATGTATTGCCCCTCGACAGGCCACAACTGGGCAACATTAAATTATGCTTGTTAAGCACTATACCAAAAATAAATAACAAATATACTGATTGATTGAACATTTTAATTAACAGATTGCAGAATGGGTACAGTACAGTACAGTACAGCTCAATACACACAATTGTTAAGGGGATGCAGACCAGAGAAAGACTTTCGTCTTGTTTACATCAGGGTCCCCCATTTTCAATTCATGACATTTATGACATACACAACATACAGATATAAGAATCTAATCGAATCATCTAAACAAATCTAATCATGACATTTAAGACATGCATGACATACAGATATATATATATATCTCTGACTCTGAGCACCTGAAGAATGTGCTATTAAACCAGGAAGTGCAGTGAAGTCTCCCACAGGGCTATTTTAGTTCTGAGTATTCAGAACATAATCTCCTAAACTACTCTGCGTTGTGTAAACCCTTAAAAGCCCTATGGTACTTTAAAAAACCAGTAACTGGTTTACCACGACGGTAACAAAGAGGCAGCGTTTGAAGAAAAAGAGTCTCGAGCGGATTGATGTAACGAATCCGGTTTTTAATGGGATTCAAAAACAATTACAAATCAACGATTTGAAGAACAGTGCAATGAATTCTAATGGAAGCAGTCGCTATGCCGAAGGACATCAGAATTCAGTCTAAAGTTCAATATATCTATAAGCATCTCTCGTCTCGGCTTCTTCTTCGCTGGGAGGTGGAAGTCGTCTCAGTGTATCGCCGGTCGGTCCTCCTTCAGTGGGGGAAGAATGTAGAATGGGTGTTGCTCGCTCCGTATTGTGGGTGGGCTTCTTGTCTATCTCGACCTGAACCGCGTACTTTAAAGACTTAACTCCTCCCTCTAGGATACGCCAGACTTTACGTCATGAAGGCGGGTCTTTCTATGAGCCAGAGAGCTTCCGATTGGAGAGCCCGTGTTGCCACGTTTGATTGGCTGAAACTAGGTGGAACTAGGTGGCACTAGGTGACTGTTATTTTGGATTAGACATGTCCCGGAAGTCCTTTTAAGGCCTGGGCTAGTTGGCAGACCAAACTGTACCTAACAGCTGCCGTTTGGCAGTTTCTATTGCGGGAAGTAATTATCAGGGGGGGGGGGGGGGTATGCGGGCCAATCTATTGTGTCCGTGTTTATGGTCAACAAGCCACTATTGTCTCTGAGTTTCAGCCTGAGGAAGTGAGCCAGAAGTCTGTTGTGTAAGAGTGTAGATCCTATGTGCTAACTCAGCTTTATATCACCAACCCTCCCCCTCTGCAGGAGATGAGCAGCGATCTCTGTGAGCTAGAATGTATGGTGTAGTGCAGTTACCAATGATGCCCGGCTGACGTCCGCTCCCAGAACAGTTATTATACATTTTGCTTGTGAAAACTACCACAGTTTCCCCGGTTTGGGGATTCTTTATCCCCAATATTCTTGTTAGTATTTTCTCAATCAAACTGTTACAAATACCTTAACCTTTTAACTGTTTAGCCAAATCACATAAAAACCAAATATTTCCAGAATCCTTCTAACTCACAGTTCATATTTGTTAGTGTCAATTGCTTTCAACACCCGCGTTAGCTCACTCACACAATTACCGACTATCAGTTAGTTGAAGTTTACACCATTCTAAGTTCACTCACACACCGTTTAACAATTACCAGTTATTTGAAGGTTGCACAATTTATCAGTTTATTCAAAGTTGACATCCGTCTAGGTCCGTCCCTTTATACAAAAAGGGCATCGTACCAATTACAAGGTTTATGCTATACTTATGTGTATTTTAACCAAACATGTCTGTTTTGTGCGGCTAACTCTGAAAGAAAAGATTATTGCATTGCATTCATATTTAAACATTTCTAAAAAAGGAGAGAGCTCAATAATCAAAAATCAAAAAATATATACACGCTCTCTCCATGGACTATCATTTAGCTTTTCCTCACCACCTATGTGTACCTTTGAGGTTTCTTAATCCACCTATGTGTACCTTTGAGGTTTCTTAATGACTTGTTGCGGTCGATTATCACTTTCCGGGCTTGTGCTAAGCACGGTTTCCTCCGGTCCTTCTGGTACACCATCCAAGTCCACAGAGGAGAAATTATTATGTTCCAATTCATAATCCTCTCCTCTGTATGGCTCCTGTAAGAATCCCTCATCCCCTACCGGTGGCCAATCGTGTTGCCCTCTGTCTGGCTCCCCATAATCATTCGCATCTTCCCCTTCGCTTAGGGGTTGCGCTGCGCCGGTTTCATCATCCGCCGCTTCGCCTTCGTTTAGCGGTTGCGCCGCCCCGGTTTCTTGCTCAAGGGCCCGTGGTTCAGATTCCCATTCTTGGCCAGTATCTATTGATTTTACACAATGCGACATATGGAACCACATCGGTGACCCTTGAACCTGTAAAGCTCTTTCGGTGGCTCGGACGACTTTGTATGGCCCTTCCCGTCGCGCCCCATACCATTTACGCCTAAATACTTTAACATAAACGTAGTCGCCCGGTATGATTTGAGGTGTAGTCGGCCTATTCACC
This sequence comes from Notolepis coatsorum, assembly GCF_963971535.1. NCBI lineage: Eukaryota > Metazoa > Chordata > Actinopteri > Aulopiformes > Paralepididae > Notolepis > Notolepis coatsorum. Next base: position 51,176,746 of record NC_140172.1, on the reverse strand, counting down.
TCCTCCCCGGTTTCATGCTTCTGTCTACTGGAGACATGATCCAGAATATTTTTGTGGATCTTTGACATGTATTTCACGTACTCGCGCATATCATTGTCCAGGATGTCCAAACTTGGACCTTTGCCTGTCGCGCGCAAGCCTGGTACTACCATGCAACGACCTAACATCATTTTGTGCGGTGTCAAACGCAGACCGCGAATTTCACTCGATCGACACGCCATCAAGGCTAAAGGGAGAGCGTTCAGCCAATTCAAACCTGTGTGTTGACAGATCTTAACCAATTTGTTTTTTAGTGTCCCGTTCATGCGTTCCACCATCCCCTGGCTCTGCGGATGATAAACGGCCCCCAATCGCTGTTTTACGCCTAAGTGTTGGAGTATTAAACGTACAGTTTTGTCCACAAATTCTTTTCCATTGTCCGAACTGATTCTGTCCATTAACCCAAAACGGGGACACACCTCTTGGCATAAAAACTTGGCCACCGATACTGCATCCTTGTGCCGGGTGGCGCACGCCTCCACCCACCTTGAAAAACGACAAGAATATATCTCTTCTGATTAATTGGCTTAATCATGTGTCAATGTAATCAATTACAAGGTCTCGCATTGGGCCATTGGGCGTGGGGATATGCCCTGGTGACACACTAATCCCCTTACGTATATTATTTTTCAAACATACCATACATCTCTTTATCACATGATCAATTTGACTGGTTAAGTCTGGCGCCCAAAAGCCATATTCACTGATTTTTCGCCTTACCTCTCCCCGATGAGCATGACAGAAGTCATGCGCCGTGTGGATCAGCAGTCCGACCAGGCCAGCAGGAGCCACCACAAATCCACCGTGGTTGCGCCACAAACCTAAATCATCCTGACAAGCCCCCCTGGTTATCCAGAGGTTCCATTCTACCTGACTAGCCTCCTCCTGGAAAGTCAAAACATCCTTGTAAGTTATCTTATCCTCTAACTCAACCGCATGTGTGATAACCAAAACCTTACCTGCCCTGTCGGCACCTGTCACTTCCTTGGCAGCTTCATCTGCTCTATTGTTTCCTCGAGTTATTTTGGACTCGTCGGACTGATGAGCAGCACACTTGATTATTGCAATCTGCTTTGGTTTCATAATTGCTTCTAACAAATGTTTAATCTGACTACAATGTTTTATGGCGCTTCCATCGGCTTTCTTGAATTCTCTCCCTTTCCACACTGTGCCAAATAAAAAAGCTGTTCCATGTGCATAGGCCGAGTCGGTATGAATATTTACAATTCTGCCCTCTGCCATGTTACATGCTTCCGTCAGTGCGACCAATTCCGCTAGCTGGGCTGAGCAGGGTTGTGCTAATGCTTCGGCCTTTTCTACCACAAACCCTTCGCCCTGTGACCTTATCACGGAGTAGCCTGCTTTTAGTCCCTCGCCAACTCGTTAACAAGAGCCGTCAGTCCATAGTTCCAGATCTGGACTGCTAAATGGAAAAGCCTGCAAGTCTGTCCGTAGTACCTATCAGCCACTCAGTTTAGAAACCGACGGTCTTGTCCCCACCCCGCTTGCTCTGGGCATGGAAATATTGACCGTTTTCGCCAGCCTAGCCTGTTCACGGCAGGAGCTGTGCCCCCTCCGGTGCACCGCCCTGCTCCTAGGTGTGGACTGTCGTCCACGTACCACCCAGTGCCCACACCAACTTACGTGCGATGTTTCCTGGGCCGACTAGACGGTACCACAGTGGTATGTTAATTCATACCTCGTTACGCACAGAGGCCTTCAGTAACTCCCCAGCACTATATGATGTGTTTAACGTGCGCCCAGACTCTTGCGAGCCCACTGCCGCCTGTTGGAGGCTAGAGGTTCGGGGTGCCTAATCCCCTCCCTAGCCTCCTCCGTCATATCACTTCCACGCTTATGCTCGTAATCCATAACACGCCCCCTGTATCATATTGATCGCTTTTCGTACTCTCATCTTCTGATTACATGATCCAACCAATGTTGAATTATAGTATCAACACCCGATGGAACAGACCTCTCCTGGCCGCCGTTTGAGCCTATGTGATCCTATGTGCGTAGATCCGTAGATCCTATGTGCTAACTCAGCTTTATATCACCAACCCTCCCCCTCTGCAGGAGACGAGCAGCGATCTCTGTGAGCTAGAATGTATGGTGTAGTGCAGTTACCAATGATGCCCGGCTGACGTCCGCTCCCAGAACAGTTATTATACATTTTGCTTGTGAAAACTACCACAGCAGCACTATGTCAGCAGAGTAGAGCCTCCACTACTGCGTGCAACACACAACTAACGCAAGACTAGAGTGAACAAAAACGCTCATGGACCCGCGGTCTGTCATTGAATGCTTGCGTGTGTTGTTCGTTGGATTCGTTTTGGATTATTTGGCCACCAAAACAACTATCAAAACGTACACGGACCGCGGTCTCACGTTGACTGGCTTGTGTTGTCGCGCTGTGTTTCAGACTCTGGATGAACTCGCCCACCTCTACATTTGATTGGCTTACCATGGCATTGTACTCAACCTCAGCCAATCGCGCACTGAGGTTGGCTGAGAAGGACTAACCTCGTTCCCAGCTTTATAGTATGCCTCTCGTCGCAGAGATCTTTCTGATGAAAAAAAAAAGCTTCAATCATAGACAGTAACGCGCAGCATTTTTTGCCAGTAACGGTAACGGCGTTATTAAGATTGAACTCGTTACTGAAAAAACGAACGCCGTTAGTAACGCCGTTCTTTATAACGCCGTTACTCCCATCACTGGTGCTATAGGCTGTTCACATTTAGCCTCAGAAACATCACTTTGAACACTTTGACCTGATGCATTTTCCATTTTTTCATCATCATTTCCCTCATTTTCAATGATCCTGGGGTGTAACTGTGCATCTCTGTCCTGACATTCAATGTGTGATCCATGTGTCTGTGTTTCTTTTTCTTTGGCTGTCTCATTCATGAATTTCACTAACCTGTGTTTTCTGACCTTCTCTGTGTCTGGATAGTACACACGATAAGCTGGACTGTTTTTGTCATAGCCAATAAAAAGACCCTGCTCACATCTGGAATCTAACTTCCCTTTCTCTTGTGTGTAGGCAAAACATACAGATCAGAATTTCTGAAGTTTGGACATGTTTGGTTTCTCGCCTGTGAGCATCTCATATGGTGTTTTCTTTGTGCGTCTACTGTAGCACCTGTTTATCACATAGGCTGCCATCTGTACAGCATAACTCCACAGCTTGTCTGGCAACTTACTGTCTAACAGCATACACCTGCCCATTTCATAGAGGGTTCGCCAACCTCTCTCTGCTGTGCCATTTTGGTGAGGTGAATAGGGTGCAGATGTCTCATGCTTAATCCTATTTTTGGTTAACAGTGCTTTGAATTCCTTGCTTGTAAATTCACCTCCATTATAAGATCGTAAACATTTAACTTTTCCTTAAGGGGCTGAGTCTGCCAAGTACCTCTCTGTGGCGTGTACTGCATCACTTTTGGATTTGAGAAAATACACAGTCATGGCACCTGAGTAGTCGTCTGTAAAAGACTGTGCATACTTATGACCTTCTAAGCTTGGGGTTCTCATGGGACCGGCTAAATCAGTGTGGACCATCTGTAAAGGTTCTGTAGCCTTTCTGTCTGGCTCCCTATTCCTTGTCTGGGTGAATTTACCTTTTGTACATATTTCACACAGCTGTGCTGGCCTGACTGCACTGCCTCTTATCTCCATACATTTTACCACACCCAGTAACTTTTGTACATCCTCATAATTGCAATGACCCAATATTTCATGCCAAGTTTGCATGTCATGACATATATTGCATGTATCAAATTTCTTCTGAACAGTTGGCAAATAAAACAGATTACCACTTTCATGGAGGTCAAACCTGTTGCCCTTCTTGGCGATCATGTGGCTGTCCCCCTTTTTTTGTCCACCATGATCCCCTTTTTCTTCACGTTGGCTGATGGCCTCTCGTTGTTTGCATGCTTGGCCATGAAGCATTGATCGTCGTCGTCGGTGTCCACCTCTGCGACCTTTCTTGCTCCTTATTTTCCCTTTTTCCTGCACAGGGACTTTGTGTGTGTGTTGCTCTTGCAGTGACTGCACCACACTTTTCGGGTGCACCTGTTTCTGGTGTGTCCTCCTTTTTCCACACCTGTAACACGTCAGAGTGGCTTCCCCATCCTTCCTATATGTCTTGGTGCCTTGTTTGCTTTGCCTTGTGCTAGTCTTATCACACTGTCCGTATATGCAGTGCCAGTTGTCCTCATTTTCTCAGACTCTTCATAGACTCTTAGTCTTCTCTTGAAGTCTTTGAATGTAACATTGTCCTCATTCTGTGTTACATGGACAGCTAGTGGCCTAAATGAGTCTGGTAATCCATTCAGAATAGTGGCTACAAGCAGCCCATCACTCATGTTCTCTCCTGCATCACGAAGAGCTGAAATTATATTCTCAGCCCTTATCATATAACCAGTCACAGTCTCATTGTCTTCCATTTGTATGGTGGTCAATGATGTGTACAGGTTTAGAATCCTGGGCTTGCTTTTTCCCGAATAATGCTCCCTCAATAATTGCAGGGCTTTCCTCCCATCATCGGCCGCATCATGTCTTATCAATGAAAGGCTCTTATCATCTAGCGCATTCACTAATTGAGCGTAACAGTCTGCATTCCTTGCTGCGTCTGCAGCTAATGCAGCTTCACCAATGGGCGCTCGCAAAATTGTGTCTTTTAGCTTCAGAATGTGTAAACGGCTAAGGAATCTCGTCTCCCACAGATCATATTTATCTTCTTTTCCATCGAATATAATCTGCTGGTGTAGTGTTCCTGCTACAGCCATTTTCACGTTTCTTCAGAGTTTACTATATACAAACTTTCGGTTGCGGCTTGTAGAAACTCTGTGACGTGTCTTCACTGTTCACGGAAATCTCTCGGTACGTCTTTATTCCCGGTTTAGTTAGTATATTATTCTATTCACTTTGTCGCTCTAGACTGGCATTCCTGGGCCCATAACCTGTTAAACGGAGTGCGTTGCGGTGGCGATTGAATGGAACTCAATTGACTCAGATCATCTTTAGCCTCGTAGGCATATTTATTTCTCAGGTGGGGCGAGATGCGGTCGTAGTGCCGCTATATATATCAACAACAATCATTTACAAATAATTGACCGGAACAGGAATGGAAAGGAAACGTCAGTGACGTCACGTACTGGATTTACTACATCGCCCTCTGTAGAACACAAATGAGTAAGGGCACATATAATAATAATACATTTAACAAAGGGCCGGGTGTTCGTTCAATCCACACACAACACTGAGAGATTACCTGTAATTTAGCATAGCCTCATATTGTGTCGAACACACACACGCACACACTCTCTCTCTCAGTGCGTGAGGTGGAATTCGTGCTAGATTGAGAAGGGGCTGTATCTCGGAGATCAAATGAATGATATGAAGATTTACAATAAAGTGCTAAAACAAAGTAGGCTACTTACATTATTGACGCTAGAACTCCCAAAATAGCATTAGCATGAAAAAGAAGGTAGGCCAGCTGTAGTTTATATAGCTTGCAGGAAACTGTCTCTAGGTTCCACAAGTTAACCAAAAGTAAAGTATTTCCAACCGGGGCTTGCGATTGCTCAGAGTGCAAATCACTGTCTTCATTGTTGTTAATGTTGTTGTTCATTAACCCATTCTCCGCCGGGCATTGTACCCATCCTAAACCATCCTCTGCCAGCTCTATTTGTCTATGGAGATGTTCACCTTCTTTGCAGGGCTATAACTTTTTAAATTGTATTGCTAAATTGACATTACTATGGCCCATTCAACATTAATTATCTATCGTTCAGGATGTAGGAACGTTTTACTTTTTCATTCACACATTCATACAAAAATACGGTCTAGAGTATAAATATGTTTTTATCGTTTTCTGCAGTATTTCATAGAACATGAGATATAGCCATAAATGCTATTAGATCATCAAATGCAGTTTGATACCGATCGACGCCAGATAAAAAATTTCAACTGTACATGATCCTAAACGTTATGACTCATCATGCGCGGATGAACGGAGGGGGGGGGGTCGTTTATAATTAGGTGACCGACGTTAAATGATCCATGTATGGGTGATATATTGATCAGAGCAGTTTGTATCGAAAATGGTAAAGAAAAACACTGAAACTCACCCCAGTCTCCTCGTAGCGTTGGGTGATGAGAGTGGAGCAAAAAAATCGCTATTATGGGATCGATGCAATCCATTGCCGGGTTGTATATTACTAATACACGTCCAAATAATGTTGATTATTGAGTTATGGCATAGATCTATATCCACGGTGTCTGTATTGAGCCGCGAGACGCGTACCGAGTGGCCGGACGAAAATAGGGGACGGACCAAGCACTTCCGGCCACTTCCGGTTTGGCAACTCGTCGATCTGCCACGAGGTGGCGGTATTGAAGCGTTGCAGAGTTGAGCGGAGTCCTACAGCACCAGCCAAGACTCTGTGGGTGAAATGTGAATACCACAACGAAAATATGAAATATTGATCTCAAAGACGCCTTTCGGCGTCATTGGCAGATTACGCATGGCGGAGAATGACGTGTTAACAAGTCATTGGCGAGCAATGGTTTAAGCATGCAGCACGTTGTTCAGCTCAATGACGTTGTGTGGCTCCTATCCGTCATGCAGTGCATATAGGCCATGCCCACCGGGGGCTGTTTAAAAAGAAAAAATCAAATAAATTAACAAGTTGATTATTCATTTCAATATAGAATATTTGTTGACAGCCCTACAAGTACAATTAGTTACTGCACACCAGTGGCGGCTGCTGACCAAATTTTTTGGTGAAGCACAAATTATTATATTATATTATATATTAAATTATATTTTTAAAACATCCCCCACTGTGTGTGTCAGTGGTCAGTGGACACAGATGAAAACATATTAACATTAGGTGACGGCGCACCTGACCAGACACGGATGCAAAAAATTACATATTCGGTGACGGCGCACCTGACCAGACACAGATGCAAAAAATTACATATTCGGTGACGGCACACCTGACCAGACAGATGAAAACATATTAGTTGACGCGTGACGGCACACCTAACCAGACACAGATCAAAACATATTAGGTGACAGCTCACCTGACCAGATCAAAACATATTAGGTGACAGCGCACCTGACCAGATCAAAACATATTCGGTGACAGCGCACCTGACCAGATTAAAACATATTAGGTGACAGCGCACCTGACCAGATCAAAACATATTAGGTGAAGGTGACAAGGAAGCCACAGACTCATACCCCCCCGATACTCAACTAACCGCCTCGGACAGTCTTTCATACCAGCGGCCATCAGGCTCCACAACAGTGGTGTAACGTTCGGGAGTCTATCCTCCTTAGGATAGTATCCTACTGTCTACCTGGGTCACTCTTGTTGTTATGGGTTCACCTTGTTGACACCACTGATTGCTGTCATCACTAATTGTCTGTCACACCTGGGTGCTGTCATTGGTTGACAGACTGCTGTCACTCATTGACAGCGTGGAATGTTGAGTATGTGACCTATTTAACATTTGCTCTATTCCTTGTCCTTTGCTAGAGCTTCACCTAATCCTACGGACAGACCTACAGCTGGACACGCACAGACATATTGTCTTTCTCCCTGTAATTATATTATACGCTTTTCCCTGTTAATAAACAGTACAGCTGTTTTGGAAGAGTAAAACATTCTCTGTCTCGTTCTTCTTCTCGACAACTTGGAAGTCACTTACCCGTTCGTAACACAGTGGGCAGGGACTGCTGCCAGACATCGACCTAGAACTAATAGGAACCCAAGTAGGACAATAAAACTACCTCATGCATACTGCACCTTATGTGGATACTGTGATACTGTGAATAATGAATAATGTATTGTTGACAGAATCCGGCTATAGGGCGACAATAATGTGGTCCAGAGGCATGGTTTCTATCTTTAGCCTTTAACTGGCGTGGTTTATTTATTCACATGGTATGAGCAGTAGCACATGAGTCCTCCTCTCTGTGAGATGTGGGTGGGGGAGAGAGGTAGAGTAGGAGGAGACATCTCTATTTATACTCTCCACCTGGTGGCTCCGCCTAGAGCGCCCTCTAGTGGAAACAGTTATATATATGCAGTTAGACAGTTACTAACAATACTACCTAGAACCTCTGACTTCAACACTCCCACTTAGGGTTGTACTAGCATACTGGGTAACTTCTCCGAAAAACATTTTACAAAGGAAATAATATAATCCAAAAACATCAGAAAGAATATGGCAGTCAATATCTACACACCAAACATGACCTCTGCAAATCTCTTCAATTTCAATTTGGAAGCAGGTTTCGTCATAGTGTCTGCTACCATGTTGTCCGTTGGACAATAAATCAGTGTCATACTTTCTTCTCTGATGACAGATCTGATGAAATTATATTTTATATCGACATGTTTACATCTCTGTCAGCACACAGGGTTTCTAGCAATCGCAATGGTTCCCTGGTTGTCCTCGTAAACAAGTCTTATTATATACATATCCATCCCTTCGAGCAGTTGTTCCAGATAAATACACTCCTGTATGGTGTATAGTGAAAACAGCTCTGATTATCCTAAGACTGGTAAAATAGATTCCTTACCTCAGATCAGATGTTATCCAAAAAGATTATTCCAATTCCTGATCGCCATTCCAAATATCGATCGCGATTATTGATTCAGCGTTGGGTGCTGGAAATACATAATCCACGCTCTTCTGAGGGCCGGCGATCACTTGGTCTCTTCAGTTGGCTTGACGGAAAAGTTAAATGTGGAAACTGCCCCCCCCCCCTTCATCAGTCTAAACTAATGGGGTGCAGTTACAGGGAGAGACGATAGGGGGCGGTATCTTCCCAATTGAGCTCAGAGAGACTCTGCAACACTAGCGTGAGGCTCGATTGATGAAATATGAATTCAAATCACCAATAAAAAAAGATACGACAAACAAACGCTATATATAGCGTTGCCAGCACTCAAAGTGTTAAGACTCACTCAAGTGATTTTCATATGGGTGACTTCACTTTTACAGGAGTCACTTTCAAGTAAGATATCTTTACTAAGTATGTATATCAAGTAATACCACTGCCTGCAACCTAGCCACTGCTGTCCACAACACACTGCACCAGCAAAGCTGCAGAGGACTAGTGAGGACAATCTAAGATTTAAACCTAAAAGCTAGCTTGTTGCCATTTGCTTGCTAGCACTCAGGATTTTAAATCACACAATGATATGCAGAATGTAAAAATGCTCCTTTGATGGAGGCGCAGACATATATTTAAATGGTTTGTAATTTATGCACGTAGTGCACTCTCTCTGTGAGAATTTGTGCATGGAGCTCTGTCATGGTCAGGGCTCGGGCCTTCCTCTGCCCCCATACTGCCGCGCCCATATATGGGCAGCTTCCTGCTGCAGCATTCCCACGCTGCCAGACGAGCATCAATCAGCGCGGCTGTGAGGGATTCCCTCATCAGCAGCCCCTATATCACCTGACGGATCCTGTCGTCCCTTGTCGCAGTGTTAAACTAGCTACCTAGGATCACCGCTCCAGTACACCTCCAACCTGGATGTCCCGTGCTGCACTAGGAGTGCACCAGCTCTCGTCTATCGTACATCCCTGTACCTGTTGTCCCGTGCTGCACAAGGAGTGCTCCTGCTCTCGCCTATTACAACACGTACCTGTTACCCCGTGCTGCACTAGGAGTGCACCAGCTCTCGTCTATCGTACATCCCTGTACCTGTTGTCCCGTGCTGCACAAGGAGTGCTCCTGCTCTCGCCTATTACAACACGTACCTGTACATTCCTGTATTTGCCTGTAAACTGTCTGCTTGGGGAAATACTATTAAAACACCCTAAAACCGCTCCATTCTCTCTCCTCCTGTGTTTGCTATTGTGCTCCGCAAAACCCCCACCTCACAGAACACTGCGACCAGATGTCGGACCCATCACCACAGGACGTCGGGGAATGGAGCAACAATATCCAGGTCGCTGTCAATGGACACGCCATTCTGGTAAACCAACACTCACAGTTACTGGACGAAACCATTGCCCAACTCGGCGCTCTCACGCTCAGCTCTGTGGAGCGAGACAGACAATATGAGCGCTTTGATGCATGCATCACTGCCCAGCTAGACGCCCCACCTGTTGTATCCCCACCTGTTGTGTCCCCGCACAGGGAGCCCCATGTCCCCGCACCAGAACGTTATGGCGGAGACGTCTCTAAGTGTCGTGCCTTTATTTTCCAATGTTCATTAGTATTCGGGCAACAGCCACAAACCTTCCAGAGTGAAAAATCCAAAGTCTCCTACCTGTCTGGTTTGCTCACGGGTCCCGCGCTAGAATGGGCAACCGCACTCCACTTCAGTCGTTCCCCCCTCTGCGATTCGTACTCTGCTTATGTCGACGACATGCAAAAGGTTTTCGACCATCCCCCCGGGGGCTCGGATAGTACTGCCGCCTTGTTTACAATCCGCCAAGGTCATCGCAGCGTGAGCCAGTATGCTATTGAATTCCGTATCCTTGTTCCGAGTGGAACGACACGCCGTTACGAGGGGCTTTCCGCCAAGGCCTCAGCGACGTCCTAAAAGATGAATTGGCGTCTAAGGAAAAGCCAACTTCCCTTGACGAGTTGATTAACTTAGCCAGAGAATTGGACACACGCCTCCGCGAACGCCGCCGTGAGAAAGCTAGTGCCGTCCATAGTGTGCCGCTGCAGAGCCACAGAGCCGCAGACCCGGAGCGCGCCGTCAATAGTGTGCCGCTGCAGAACCGCAGAGCCGAAGGCTCTGTGCATGCGGTTGGCTGCGACCAAGGCACGGAGAAGCGACTTTTCAGCCCCCGCTTCTGTTCGTGCATGAGGACACATATAATACCGATAATTTAGCTTTATTTTCAGAACTATTCATAAATCAAGCGACAAATGGCACGATTTCTAAGGAAATGCATTGAAGTGCGGTTTGCTCGAGTTTCTTGAGATTAGACAGAATCGTTCTGGAACTATACTCATATTCACCACGGTATAAAACGGAAATGTATGAAAAAATTATCTGTTTTTTGCATGTTGACTGGAAAAAACTCACTGACAATCGACGTGTTTATTAGATCCATAGCTATAATATTCATTGAGTTAATACATTTTGGTGACAATCTAATAATGGCAGTATTTTTATTTCAGGGTTGGTATTATTGTGTGTGTGTGTGTGTGTGTGTGTGTGTGTGTGTGTGTGTGTGTGTGTGTGTGTGTGTGTGTGTGTGTGTGTGTGTGTGTGTGTGTGTGTGTGTGTGTGTGTGTGTGTGTGTGTGTGTGTGTGTGTGTGTGTGTGTGTGTGTGTGTGTGTGTGTGTGTGTGTGTGTGTGTGTGTGTGTGTGTGTGTGTGTGTGTGTGTGTGTGTGTGTGTGTGTGTGTGTGTGTGTGTTCTGCTCATCTATGATAGTTCTTACTGACGGTAATGTTATTAGCTGCTGCAGTGATGTTATTGTGTTTTATCCACTGTTAGCTCCATTTGCAGATCAGCTGCATAGCCTATAAGCTAAAGCTACACATACCTTTTGTCATGCAGTAGCCTATTTGTACATTCCAACACTCATTGTGAGAGTAGGTTAGTTAGTAGGCATGTAAACTGATGAAGAACATGTCAAATTACCCCATGGATCAGAGAGAGAGAGACTTTTATACTTGAAGCCCAATGTATACATGGAAATCTTAATAATCTTTCCTTCTCTGACAAACTGCATTATTTCATCGGTTGTCTGGCTTCTGTGTTGTGGATACTTGGAGCCAGTAGGGAAGAAGCCTGGTGGGCGAGTGTTTGGCAGGGGTGTAAAAAGTACCCAGAAATTATACTTAAGTGAAAGTATGGGTACCTTCTCAAAATCTGACTCAAGTAAAAGTCAAAGTTTCTGGCTAAAAACACACTTGAATAAAAAAAAAAAAAAGTCTTACTTTTAAATGTACTTAAGTACTAAAAAGTAAAAGTAATTTTAAAATGTTTAAAGGGATAGACCAGGGGTCTCAAACTCATTCCATCGTGGGCCAAGTTTTCATTTGAACTATACATTGCACCAGGTGAGTTAGTTGAAGAGGTGAGCCAATTAGTGAAATCATCAGCTGGTGTTTAGGCAAGGCTGGAATGAAACCAAGCATACACTCTGCCCACAATGGAATGTGTTCTGCGATAGACAATGCTGAAATGAAAGAACAGAGGACACTTTTTTTGCATACAAATTATTTAACGTGGCGTAGTGGGCAAGGCACTCGCCACGAATGCGGAGACGCTGGGCTCGCCTGTTCGAGCCCAGCGCTCCACATTGCTTTCAGTTTAGCTGGTCGTTCATACTAATACACATTGGCCGTATTAGGGGGTGGGAAACTGATGGGTGGGGATCGGGCGTTGTGGACAGCGACTCCTACAGGTCGGTTGGTGCGCCTGCACAGTAGAATCAGGAAGTGTCGGGGGCAGCGTGAGCCTCCCACGCGTTACTCCTCGCCACTGAGAGATCGAGCTGCGCAGGTGAAAAGATGCGACTGCTGTTACCTCAAGTACCGGAGGGGACTTGTGCTATGTATGACTTAGTCCACATTGCAGCCGGCTTGTGGGAGGCAAGAAACAGCGTTCGTGACAGGGGAGGGTTGAATTGGATGATACGAAATTGGGATGGGAGAAAATATAGAAAATGGGAGAAAAAGTGGATCAAAAATGTTTTTATTTAATGCACTTCTCTATTGAAGGTAAACTAACATGGACAGCATTCACATCACAGCATGAATAATATCACAATATTAAAAACAGAATGGTGTATCCTGAATAATATCACAATATTAAAAACAGAATGGTGTATCCTGAATAATATCACAATATTAACCACAGCATACTGGATTATCCTAAATAATATCACAATATTAAAGGCAGAATACTGGAATACCCTGAATAATATCACAATATTAAAGACAGAATACTGGAGTACCCTGAATAATATCACAATATTAAATACAGAATACTGGAGTACCCTGAATAATATCACAATATTAACCACAGCATAATGCGGATCTGACTGTCTATTCTTCTGATAGCAGGTGTTTAATCAAAGATCCCCGCTTTCTAGTGTTGCACAAGGACCAATCAGCATGGGTATGGGCGGGTTCATTTTCCATTGATGGGGATTTGATTGGCTATTTACCTGCGGTTGCAGGATTAATAACGTTAACGTTAGTTCGGCCAGATAAACAATTAAAATATACTAATTAAAATGGTTGGACCTGTGAGATTTGTACTTTGTACTTTGTAGGTCTGCATTTTAAATGTAAGGAGTAAAAAGTATGTTTTTTTTCTCTGAAATGTAATGGAGTAAAAGTCCAAAGTATACAAACCTAATAATACTCGAAAAAAGTACAAATCCCCCAAAACAGTACTTAAGTATTGTAACAAAGTACAATTACTCAAGTACTTTACACCCCTGGTGTTTGGGAAATATGACCCTGTATGTCTGCCTTCTCACTCTCTTGCTGTTTGTTTGTCTGTCTCTCTCTTTTCCATTCTCCTTTGGCCCTCCCTCACCTCCCCCTCTTCAGCCCTCTTAGAACGAGGCTTGTCAGAACAGATCAGAGTGACTCACCTCCGGAGGATGGACGCTCACATCATCTACCCAGACGTAGCTAGGGATTCTGGATGTCCATCAATGGTCCTCGGCCTCCACAGTGGTCCCCTGTGCAGGCTGCTGCTCATTAATATGTACACACGCAATGTTTACTGCCTCACTTAGGCAGTCACTCTGTAACCCAGTACATCTCACATCAACTATGGTATCAACGGTAAATGAACATTGTTTCAAAGTAATTAGTTGTTACCAGTAATACTGGCTAAGCTCTTTATTTGCTAATGTCTCCAGGCAGAGACTGGGACTAATTCAAAGTTGGTGGAGGACGGTGATGATAGGAAATAGGGGTAGATCTGAGGATATGTCAGTGCAAATGTAATTATAACGCTGCCGATGGATAAACATTCTGAGGTCATTACAATCCATTCAAATCCGGGCCAAGACTTCCAGTCTGGTCTTCTGAAGTCAACTCTTGTGTTTAACCTAATCAATTTGTAACAACCAACTTATGGACCAGCTAAATTATTTCTCTGGCATCCATGACAATAGTAAAAGATACCCTGAAAGTCCTTATAATTTACTTGATTAGAATGTGTCCAACTGACATAATTTTCTTATTTTTCTCAATTAATTATTGCTTGTCAATAAAAGAAAATATTTACAGTAATTCACATTAGACTGCTGATTTATTTGTCAGTTACCGTAATACCAATTTATTGTGTAATGTTAAAAGTTATTTCATGTCCAGGGTATCATATAAGTAACTCAAACTTGATTTCTTAACTCTTTAATGGCCATACCCGACTATAGTTGGGTTATCTCGCCAACGGTTGAGCACCTAAACCCGAGTATACTTGTATCCTTTGATATTTCCCTTTGATCCACATTCTATGCGGTCAGCCGGAGCCATCTAGGTGTCTATGATTCATCTACCTACATTGGAATTGCAATGTCGATCGAATATCACCAGGTGGCAGTATCGCCTACCCTTTGAACTCTGATAGAAAGGGAACAGGAGAGGCAATGAATGAAATGGACTATCAACACTCGCTCTGAGGGGGAGGAGCTCCTGCAAAGCAATCGCTAGCAGATCTGCTCGCTTCAAAACCTATAGTGTCCCCTGTCCCGTAAACATGTGTAATAATTACATAAACGAGTAATCGCGATCGCCAATGTGATCATTGGAATTATTCTTTTTGGAGTACCTCCTGGCTAAGGTAGGGACCCCGTATGTCTATTTTACGGAACCTGAAACATGTTTCTGTAACGATCACAGTGGCTTACTTTACCGGACATAAACCAAGCATTTTCTAACGATCGGATTTTCGGGGTAAGACTACCCCCCCCTCCCCCCCCTTGATGATTTTGTGAAGTTACATTATATATACCTTTGATTTGGGAGTATTTGGGATTTCAGGGAATCAACCAGAACGATTTAGGCTTATTGCAATGTAGGGCTGTCCCCGACTAAGGATTTGGATAGTCGACTATGATTGGCCAAAATGTGCCGTTAGTCGACTATTAGTCGACTAAAAAAGAAAAAAGAAAGAAAAAATATTTTTTATTTTTTTTATTGTTCCATTTGGGCTGTGGGGGTGCTTAATGTCTGAAGGAGTCGACTGAAGGCTTATTTTCCTCTGCAAAAGCATGCAATTGGTCCACTGATACATCTTGATATTTGTCTAGTCTAGTGTGTTCATTAGATGGGTGAAATCCTATTTCAGTGCCTCTGTGCCTGTTTTGTTAGGCAGTTAGCCTCTGGTATGCGTGCCATTAGCATTAGCCACGCTTCTATGCCTCTTTTCTTTTAGAAAGAATGATACAAAAATATATATATAAATATATATTTTTTGTATTCGACTAAGAGGTTGGCAGTCGACTACGGCTCCTTTCGACCGATTAGTCGACTAATCGACTAATAGGGGTCAGCCCTAATATAATGCATCCTATCTCGCGATCTATGGAAAAAGACTGGATTATTCCGGAAATGGGGTGCTTTTTAGCGTGTAGCGTGTAACAAACTAGTGTGTAGAAATTAGCTGATTAGTCAGTCATACACTATGAACAATGCCTGTAAAATGAGCCATACTATTGTCCCATAGCTATAATACAGAACACACAATGGGTCTACAAACATAGCTAAAATGGTCATTAACGCTGGCGCCAAACAGCGCAGATGGCGAGTTAATGCTAATATTATTCAAATTATACATGTGACTTTAAAGTTATTTCATTATGTCTCTGGTACCCTTGATTTGTTAAAGTTAACTCTATCCAAATGTGTAGTCGCTTCTTCTAGTTTCTGGTTGATTTTGGATAGTAATTTGTCCAAATGTTTTCATATCCTCAAAAAAACGTCTTCACCTTCAATTGGACTTTAGGCATCCCCTTGACATGACTAATATCACCATTGTTACACTCTATCGCCCTCCAGGTCCCCTCGATCACTTCACAAATGAGCTGGACATGCTTCTAAGCTCCTTACCGGAAGACGGTACCCCTCTCCTTCTATTGGGCGACTTCAACCTGCCTGACTCATCTCAGTCGGTCCCAGTGGTCTCCCTCCTACAACAATTTGACCTGACTCCCACTGCCATGCCTCCCACCCACAAAGCAGGCAACTCCTTGGATCTCATATTTTCCCGTAACATTAACACCACGGTAACTCCCCTACATGTATCTGACCATTCCTTCATATCCTTCTCACTAACTCTCATGCTTAAAGGAAAACGCCAACATTTTGGGAAATTAGCTTATTTGCCATCTTCCCTGGAGTTAGACAAGAAGATACATACCTTTTTTGTCTCTCTGCATGCAGTAGGCTTAGGGAACGCCCGCACCGTTAGCTTAGCTTAGCTTCATCACTGGAAGTGGGGCAGTCCTTTACCCTGAAGTTCCCTACAGTCCCCTACAGTCACAAAATACACTCTAAATACAACTCCAAAACGTTCCTGTAAATATATTGTGACCTGTGTATTTACCACATGGAGAAATAAAAAATAATTGAATTCGACATTTACGTTTTCTAAGCAAATATACTCGGAACTATTTTTTGCCTAACCACTCCTCTCTGGGCGCAGTGATTTCACGCAACGCAGTGCTACTTTCTAACGTGACGCCAGTGTTTGTTTACATTCTCATTTCATTCAAAGGATCTGAACCGATTGAAGTTTATGGATACCATGCCTTCAAATCCTCTTACCTTTGACGATTAAAAGCCTCCACAAATTAGAAAACAGTATTCCCATGGCTGGTGTTGATATGCTGCTAGCTAACGAAAACCAACAAACACAGAACCGGACACTCAAGCAGAAAACGAGGCATAATTTTTACTTCCGGTCGACGACTTCCGACGTCTAAAGCACCGGAAATACGTTTATTTTGTACATTATCTAACGTTAACACGAACCTAAACTAACATTACAACTAACCTAAAGTTAGTTTAGGTTCGTGTTAACGTTAGATAATGTACACAATAAACGTATTTCCGGTGCTTTAAAATAAAAGTAAAAATTATGCCTCGTTTTCTGCTTGAGTGTCCGGTTCTGTGTTTGTTGGTTTTCGTTAGCTAGCAGCATATCAACACCAGCCATGGGAATACTGTTTTCTAATTTGTGGAGGCTTTTAATCGTCAAGGTTAGAGGATTTGAAGGCATGGTATCCATAAACGTCAATCGGTTCAGATCCTTTGAATGAAATGAGAATGTAAACAAACACTGGCGTCACGTTAGAAAGTAGCACTGCGTTGCATGAAATCACTGCGCCCAGAGAGGAGTGGTTAGGCAAAAAAAATGTCAGAGTATATTTGCTTAGAAAACGTAAATGTCGAATTCAATTATTTTTTATTTCTCCATGTGGTAAATACACAGGTCACAACATGTTTACAGGAACGTTTTGGAGTTGTATTTAGAGTGTATTTTGTGACTGTAGGGGACTGTAGGGAACTTCAGGGTAAAGGACTGCCCCACTTCCAGTGATGAAGCTAAGCTACGCTAACTGTGTGGGCGTTCCCTAAGCCCTATTGCATGCAGAGAGACAAAAAAGGTATGTATCTTCTTGTCTAACTCCAGGGAAGATGGCAAATAAGCTAATTTCCCAAAATGTTGGCGTTTTCCTTTAACCGAAAGGTCTTCACCCCAACTCAAACCGTCTCACTTAGACGCAACCTGCCCTCCCTATCCCCCTCCACCCTCTCCTCTGACATAGTATCCGCTCTACCTTTGAGTGACACCTTCTCTGCTCTCCCCACAGAGATGGCAACCTCCACCCTCCTCTCAGCCCTTGTAACCTCCTTCGACAAGCTCTGTCCCCTCGTTGAGAAACCTGCCCGCCGTTCCCCACCCAGTCCATGGCTGACAGATGCAGTGAGAGAACAAAGACAGGTCCTGAGAGCGGCTGAGAGGAAGTATAGAAAGTCACGCCTCACTGCTGACATCGACACTTATCACAACCTCTTGTTAACATTCTCCAAAACCATTACTAATGCCAAAGCTTCTTTCTTTCACCATAGGATCGAGGCCTCTGCCAAGAATCTTCGCAAACTGCATGCTACCATGTCCTGCCTCCTCACTCCCCCCCACCCCCTCCTCCCTCATCTTTCTCTGCCGAAGACTTTGCACTCTTCTTTGAGGAAAAAGTGGAGAACATCCGCAGCTCCTTCTCCCAACCCCCACCCATTCCAAACACTGAATCGAGAACCTCATCCTTCACTCTGTCATCTTTCTCTCCCATTACAGAAGCCGAGACCCAGTGGCGGCTCGACACTAGGGGCGCTAGGGCGCCGACCCCCCTGGTGAACCCTGGTTAAAATAGAGAAGAACAAGATTTTTTTTTCGTTTTTTGTTTTATAGCCCTATAAATAATATAAACATGTTTAAAATGAATAATATTTACTCATTTTAAGTATGTTTGTGTTTCCAATGCACAATATAACGTTAATATATAAAAAAAAATATATCGTTTTCCTGAACAGGAAGTGACTCACTGAGCATAGCCGCATTTCTCCTAGCGGCTCCTAGCCGTATTTCTCGCCCGGGCTAGACGCAATAACGCTCTGAGTGCGTCATCGCTGTATCCGTCGCAGCCAATCAGTGCGTAACGCGCTGTGCGTTGAAATATGATGTATTATGTTGGAAACCGGGCGAGATTTGAAGCGGTCTAGGCAAACATCCATAGCAGCGTCAATAATTTCCGTAGCCGCATTTCCCGGAGACGCTCTCTGATTGGCCGACGTCAGTTTTTTTTTCCGAAGCCGCATTTCGCGGAGACGCTCTCTGATTGGCCGACGCCACTTTCTATGTTCAAATTCTAGATTTCTAGGTTGGTGGTAGATAGTTGTGTGTTGTTGTGATATGCAGCTATTTGTCTTAGAGCGTGACGGCAAGTTCTTTCGACGGTTAAGCTTAGGCACTCTTTCAAAGTTGGTTAAGGTTAGAGTTTGTCTTAGAGCAGGGCGATAGAACGCCAGGTAGTTTGCAAGCTGTTAGACGCGGAAATGGGCAAAGAAATCAAGTACTTGTGCTTGTGTTGTGTGGTGCTAACACTAACAGCTAACACTTGGCTAACAAGCTATATGGCGGATGCAGTCTGGACAGTGGACAGTGGTCTGGATATACATCAACAGTGGATTATACACTTTATCAAGCCCTCCTGCCCTGGACGTTTCAACTAAACAGTAAGTCTCTCTCGCTCTCTCTCTCTCTCGCTCTCGCTACACAGCTGTCTCCGAGAAATGCGGCTACGGAAATTATTGACTGTGCTTGCTGAGACGATAATAGGCTAGCGATGCAAAACGCGCTGCTGTGTTGTGAACTATAACATTAATTTAGCTGCTGCTGATGCATAATGAATGAATGGTGAGTTGTTTAAAATGATATACATGTGTTAATTATTTTATTGGATTGATCCGAGAGACAGAGAGAGAGATTGCTCCAGAGCATCTCAGAGCATTACATTTTCAATTCGACCTAACGTGAACCCTCGGCTGCGACCCACCAGGCTGCGATAGTAGGAGCCGCTACTGCCGAGACCCTGACACTGGTAACGTCGAACCGTCCGACTACATGCCAGCTGGACCAGCTACCCTCCCCACTCCTCCAAACCTAAGCCTAAAGGGCAGCCCTGGCTCAATGATAACACCAGAGCCCAGAGAAAAGAGTATAGGAAGGAAGAGCGGAAGTGGAAACGTGACAAACTTCAAGTTCACTTGAAATGCTTAGGGACAGTCGCATTAACTACCAGCTAGCGGTTAAAGCGGCGAGAATCACATATTTTTCTGACCTCATCAACAACTCCCACAACCCCAGGACCCTGTTCACTACCATCAACTATCTCATTAGCCCCCCCCCCCCAGCACCTGCCTGGATGTGTCCCCAGCTAAGTGTGAGGAATTCTCAAATTTTTTCACCACCAAAGTTGAAAATATCAGAAAGAACATCTCACCCCCCACACGTAATGTAGCTGTCCCTCTGGTCTGCTCATCCACACTGACCTGCTTTCAGCCCATCAGTCTATTCACCCTCACAGAGATAGTTTCCTCTATGAAACCTGCAACCTGCCCCCTTGACACTGTTCCCACTGCTCTCCTGAAACAGGTTTTTCACACAACCGGTCCCAGCATCCTCTCCATTATTAACAGCTCCCTGGCAACTGGTACTGTTCCATCCTGCTTTAAACATGCAGTAGTCCAGCCCCTATTGAAAAAACCAAACCTTGACCCCACCCTGCACAGTAATTACAGGCCCATTTCCAAGCTTCCTTTTCTGTCAAAAATACTTGAAAAGGTTGTTCTGTGCCAATTGTCTCCCTACCTGCACCACAACAGCATCCTGGAGACATTTCAGTCAGTGTTCAGGACTGGCCATAGCACAGAATCAGCCCTCCTTAAAGTGTCAAATGACCTACTCCTCGCCGCTGACAACCGTGACTGCTCTATTTTAATGCTGCTTGACCTCAGTGCAGCTTTTGACACTGTTGATCACACCATTTTATTAGATCGTCTCCAACATGGGGTTGGTGTCAGTGACACTGCACTAGCATGGTTTTCCTCCTATCGCACAAATAGAAGCTTTGCTGTCATCATCGCCAACTGCTCCTCCCCCTCAACCTCCCTCTCCTGTGGGGTCCCACAAGGGTCCATCCTTGGCCCGATCCTGTTCTCCCTTTACATGCTACCCCTTGGTCCAATCATTCAGCACAACATCTCTTTTCACTGTTATGCTGACGACACACAGCTTTATGTTTCCCTGAAACCCAACAACCAGTCTCTACTTAACAGTCTCATATCCTGCCTGGATGATGTTAAATGTTGGATGGCACAAAACTCTCTACAACTAAATCAAAACAAATCCGAAATAATCCTCTTCGGTCCCCCAGACGCTGTCACCACCCTTACCAACAGCCTTGGCAACCTGTCCTCCCTGGTCAAGCCGTATGTCAAGAACCTAGGTGTCATTTTTGATCCACAATTTAAATTTGACAGACAAGTGAACTCAGTGGTAAAGGCATGTTTTTTCCAACTACGCACCATTGCCAAACTCAAAGCCCTTCTCTCCCCTGCAGACCTTCAGAGAGTCATCCACGCCTTCATTTCATCTAGATTAGACTACTGCAACTCCCTCTATATAGGCATTAACCAGTCTTCCCTGTCCCGCTTACAACTGGTACAAAACGCTGCTGCCACACTGTTGACCGGAACCCGCAAGATAGACCACATCACCCCTGTCCTTGCCTCCCTTCTTTGGCTCCCAGTACGCTACAGGATAGATTTTAAGGTTCTCCTATTTGTTTTTAAAGCCCTTAATGGTCACACCCCCTCCTACATCTCAGACCTCCTATCCCCCTATTCCAACACCAGGTCCCTCAGGTCAGCCGATCAGAGGCTCCTGACAGTCCGGAGGTCTAACCTCAAGCTCAGGGGGGGCCGTGCCTTTGCTATCGCAGCCCCTGAACTGTGGAACAGCATCCCCACCTCCATTAGGCTCGCCCCCTCGATAGATGCCTTCAAATCGAGGCTCAAAACCCACTTCTACCTACTAGCCTTTCCCGTTCACTGACTCATGTCATGTTTTTCTATGTGTTTGCCTGTGTGCCCTCCCATACAACGGAGTGTGATTGTTGTCTATATGTATCTTGTGTATCTACCCTCTGTACAGCACTTTGGTTGACACGCGTCATGTGAAATGTGCTATATAAATAAATCTGATTGATTGATTGATTGAGACCATAGCACCGGATATCCTCCCATTCCTAACTGCTACCATCAACTCCTCACTCAACTCGGGGGTGGTCCCCACCTCCCTAAAACAAGCCAGAGTCACGCCCCTCATAAAAAAACCAACCCTGAACCCGACCATCATAGGCAACTATCGTCCTGTCTCTCTTCTCTCCTTCCTTTCTAAAACACTTGAACGTGCTGTATCCAACCAACTTACTGCTTATCTCTTACAGAATGATCTCCTAGACCCTAATCAGTCTGGCTTCCGGACTGGCCACTCCACAGAAACGGCCCTCATTGCGGTCACAGAGGCACTTCACTTAGCAAAAGCAAAAGGCCTCTCCTCTGTCCTGATTCTCCTAGATCTATCTGCAGCCTTCGACACAGTCAACCATCAGAACCTCCTCGTGGCCCTCGCAGGAATGGGAGTGGCTGGATCTGCGCTGACATGGCTGACATCATACCTCAATGACCGCTCCTACCAAGTGTCATGGAGAGGGACCCTGTCGGCCACCCGCCCCCTGCGGACGGGTGTCCCCTAGGGCTCGGTCCTAGGACCCCTTCTCTTCTCCCTCTACACTAAATCACTGGGTAACATTATCACGTCTCATGGCTTCTCATATCATTGTTATGCCGATGATACTCAACTCTTCCTCTCCTTCCCTCCCTCAGATATCCACGTCTCTGAGCGGATCTCGGCCTGTCTGTCCGACATCTCTGCCTGGATGACGACCAACCACCTGCCGGCCAAATCCTCCCCCCTGATCGACCTTTCCATCACAGTCGAGAATGCAGCTGTGACCGCGTCCCCGACCGCCAAGCACCTTGGTGTTGTCCTCGACCACCAGTTGAACTTCTCTGCTCACATCGCAGCGACAACCAGAACCTGCAGATTCCTCCTGAGCAACGTCAGAAGGATCCGCCCCTTCCTGACAAAAGAAGCCACCCAACTCCTCGTCCAATCAACAGTCATCTCCCGCCTCGACTACTGCAACGCACTGCTCGCTGGCCTCCCGGTCACTGCCACCAAGCCTCTTCAACTCATTCAAAACGCAGCAGCCCGCCTGATCTCAAACCTACCGAAGTCGGCCCATGTCACCCCACTTCTTAGGGACCTGCACTGGCTGCCCATTGCTGCATGTATCCGCTTCAAGGCTCTCGACTTAGCATACCGTGTGGCAAAGGGAACCGATCCCGCCTACCTCCGGTCAATGGTCTCTAACTACACACCCTCAAGACCCCTACGCTCTGCATCTTCTGGCCGCCTCAGACCTACTCCTATCCAAGCTCCGGGAGGGTCATCAAAGAGAAGCCGCCTATTCTCAGTCCTTGCCCCACAATGGTGGAATGAACTACCCACCCCAGTTAGGACAGCCGAATCCCGTCCAATATTTCGCCGTCGACTAAAGACGCACTTCTTCAACCATTATCTGCAATAATGAAAAAATGTAAATAAAAAAATCTAACCCCAACTAACCTTACTGTCATGCACTTGTCCTAATAAACTAACCTACACTGTAACACGCAACACTTTGATGAACATTGTTACTCAGCTCAGAGTTGTACCCTTCCTGATGACTTGTCGTACAGAACTTGTAAGTCGCTTTGGATAAAAGCGTCAGCTAAATGACTAAATGTAAATGACTTCTCCCCTTGACACGACTTCTCCCCTTGACACGACTTCTCCCCTTGACATGACTTCTCCCCTTGACATGACTTCTCCCCTTGACATGACTTCTCCCCTTGGACATGACTTCTCCACTTGACACGACTTCTCCCCTTGGACATGACTTCTCCTCTTGGACATGATTTCTCCCCTTGGACATGACTTCTCCTCTTGGACATGACTTCTCCCCTTAGACATGACTTCTCCTCTTGGACATGACTTCTCCCCTTGGACACGACTTCTCCTCTTGGACATGACTTCTCCCCTTGACATGACTTCTCCCCTTGGACATGACTTCTCCCCTTGACACGACTTCTCCCCTTGGACATGACTTCTCCTCTTGGACATGACTTCTCCTCTTGGACATGACTTCTCCCCTTGGACATGACTTCTCCTCTTGGACACGACTTCTCCCCTTGGACATGACTTCTCCTCTTGGACATGACTTCTCTCCTTGGACATGACTTCTCCTCTTGGACACGACTTCTCCCCTTGGACATGACTTCTCCTCTTGGACACGACTTCTCCCCTTGGACATGACTTCTCCCCTTCGACATGACTTCTCCTCTTGGACACGACTTCTCCCCTTGGACATGACTTCTCCTCTTGGACATGACTTCTCCTCTTGGACATGACCTCTCCTCTTGGACATGACTTCTCCCCTTGGACATGACTTCTCCTCTTGGACACGACTTCTCCTCTTGGACATGATTTCTCCCCTTGGACATTACTTCTCCCCTTGGACATGGCTTCTCCCCTTGGACATGACTTCTCCTCTTGGACATGACTTCTCCCCTTGGACATGACTTCTCCCCTTGGACATGACTTCTCCCCTTGGACATGACTTATCCTCTTGGACATGACTGTCCATCCTTTCTGTGTCCATCCCCACAAATATTTGTGTTAGTAATCGTCTGTTTTGAGGTTTCTTCAATGTATTAACTGCTAGGCCAATGCTGGAGCTCACTAACCATACCGTGACTCGCCGCCGCCGGAAGTCCAACTCTATGGAAATGGTCATTAATCTGACATCGACAACTCTGTGACCGATGGTACCTTAGGTACACAGAGTGCACTTCCCCATTTAAGGTAGCTGGAGCACTATGCTGACGCACACTCCAGTTGCCCTTTAAATAGGTGTGTAATCAAGCTTTCCTTTGTCTTGAGCTTGGCAGTATTTGGCGTGCGTTCAGATTGCTGTTCACCTCTGATCAGGTGATTCAAATGAAACTGCATGCAGGAGAAGATTAAAGTACTGTCTTTAGTTAAGTGATCGCCTAAAATAATA
The DNA here is from genome assembly GCF_963971535.1 of Notolepis coatsorum. Classification (NCBI taxonomy): domain Eukaryota; kingdom Metazoa; phylum Chordata; class Actinopteri; order Aulopiformes; family Paralepididae; genus Notolepis; species Notolepis coatsorum. Next base: position 51,151,953 of record NC_140172.1, on the reverse strand, counting down.
TGTCTATTCAGATTGTACAAAACTGTTCCCTGCGGGTCCCAGTGGTCCATGCTGTTGCCTATTGGCTGTGAGGTACGCTGTAAATGTATTTATATAAGACGCACCCCCTTGTATTCAGTTTAAGAAGCCTTACAAACGGTTTCTTTTTCCACAGCAATCTAAATAAAATTGCTCATTTTGAGTATCCCGCTCTTTTGTGACCTTTGTAGAATTCCTACTCTATGTGCAGACTTACATTCAGCATAAAGTTCCTAGGGTGTTGGGCCTCAGGCGGCACAGTTAAACTGATATTGGGTCATGCCACATCTGTATCAAATGTATTGTAGACATATTGATCAGTTCCATGTTTAATGCTATATTGAGCCTTAACACCTTGAGCAAAACGGAAGACTCTGTGCTGTTGTTGTAAACTGATTTCACTGAACATTGTAACCCGTGCATCAACAGCAGTGGATTCAAACATAAATACATAATATTGCAAGCCACACATCTGTTTTCACAGTGATTTTCACAACAGAAACACTGTCAATTATGCATGAAGTGCAATGGATTATTGCAACACACAATACATGTAATGTAACCTTACAGTACATTAAAAGTTTTCAGTTTATCAATAGGAGCATACATACTTCAAAACGTATCTTCAAAGTGGATTAAGAACAGCAATGACATGCAGTAGCGTTGCGCAATATCTCGGGGCCCCCCCGCAGGAGGCCCCGCCCACTCCCCTAAATCAATAATAACGTGAAAAAAATGTGCGGGCTCCGCGTGAGGTCCATCCCATAACAGCCGACCCTAATGTCCAGGCCGCGTGAATATTAAAGGCAACAAACTTGTGTTCGGCTTTTCTCTGATTGGCCGCGCCCCCCCGCACCCACGCGCAGGCAAGCGCAGCCGTCCCACGTCCCAAATGAAATCCAAAGAGCAAGCGGCAGCGCGGGCAACCAACTTGTGTAGTGTTGGGCTGCTGTTCCAACGCACTTGTGTTGGGCTGCGGTAGCAGTGGAGCGCTGCTGACTGATTATTATGTTTCGCGTTTTTAACAACCAACGGTAGATTCACTCGTCACTGTACATGTATAAACAAAGCCCATACAGTTATGAAATAATAAACACTGTTAGGACTTGCAATAATAAACACTGTTACGACTATCTGACTCTTAATAATAAACACTAGTGTTAGGACTATCTGACTCTTACTAATAAACACTGTGTTAGGACTATAAACACTGTTAGGACTATCTGACTCTTAATAATAAACACTGTTACAGTGTTAGGACTATCTCGAGTCACGCGTCACTACTGTAACTAGAAACTCTGGGTGTCACTGTACATCAGTAACGTTATTTCGCGTTTTTAACGTCAGCGGGGCGATGCGGTGGTTTGTCGCCGGCTTCCGTGCACCGCCGCCGGCTCTACTCGGTCCAGCTCCAGCAGCAGCGGCCGTTCCTCCGTTGTAGAACGAAGCCCTTCAATGACAGAGCTCTCATATTTTGCGAATGCATAAACTATGTCTTAAATTATGGCTATGTGTCTAATATGGCTGTCGCTTATCAATGACTTCGCGACAGCCATATTAGACACATAGCCATAATTTAAGATATAGTTTATGCATTCGCAAATATGAGAGCTCTGTCATTGAAGTGGGTGGTGGCAGTGTAACAACGTTCACCCTGATGTAAAGTAGCGATTTTTATTGTTTTGTCATGACAACCCAATTACATAATCCAACATATGTGTAAAGAAACAACATATTCCAGTTAACGGTATATTTTTTAATGATTCATTACGGTATAAATTAGGTTAACTGGAGCTGTGGAGGCTCCTTGCTGAAGAGCCAGCGGGGCGACGCGGTTGTTCATTCACCGGCTTCCGTGCGCCGCCCGCGGCTTGACTCGGTTCAGCGTTCACCCTGATGTAAAGTAGCGATTTTTATTGTTTTGTCATGACAACCCAATTACATAATCCAACATATGTGTAAAGAAACAACATATTCCAGTTAACGGTATATTTTTTAATGATTCATTACGGTATAAATTAGGTTAACTGGAGCTGTGGAGGCTCCTTGCTGAAGAGCCAGCGGGGCGACGCGGTTGTTCATTCACCGGCTTCCGTGCGCCGCCCGCGGCTTGACTCGGTTCAGCGTTCACCCTGATGTAAAGTAGCGATTTTTATTGTTTTGTCATGAAAACCCAATTACATAATCCAACATATGTGTAAAGAAACAACATATTCCAGTTAACGGTATATTTTTTAATGATTCATTACGGTATAAATTAGGTTAACTGGAGCTGTGGAGGCTCCTTGCTGAAGAGCCAACGGGGCGACGCGGTTGTTTTTTCCCCGGCTTCCGTGTGCCGCCCGCGGCTTGACTCGGTTCAGCTCCAGCAGCAGCAGCGGCCGTTCCTCCGTTGTAGGAAGCCCTTCAATGACAAGCGCTCTCATATTTTGCGAATGCATAAACTATATCTTAAATTATGGCTATGTGTCTAATATGGCTGTCTCAAACACAAGGACCTCCTCCTCTCAAGAGCACCTGGGGGAGCCTCATGCGCATGCGCGGCTCTCTGCCGCGACTGCAGCGTCTCTCTTGTCTCTCTTGCCGCAAGGCCGCGTGCTAGTGGATTGATTGATTGGCCGTGTGGCCAATCAGAGAAACGCTGAACGAAAAGCTGAACACAAGTTGGTTGCCTTTAATATTCACACGTCCAGGCCAGCTCACCCTCCGCCTATGCAGGCTCTGACACTACTTGCAGTTTCAGTAAATCCTCTTAATTACAATGACCCATAATCTCGTGCCATGTCTGAATATCGTTACTGGCCGTCCCGCTACAACACACATCATTATTATCATCACACTGGAGATTGCGGCCACTTAAACCATGTACTAAAAAATTTACAGATTAGATTCCAGTTCCAATGTAACCTGTAGTCTACTCGTACCATTCTGCAATCTGTTAAATAAAGTTTTCATACATTCATTCATTCATGAACAGCAGATCAGTTGTTGCAGATCACCGCGGCGAGTGATGGACAGCAGATCAGATGCATGAAAACACGACTACATACCTTGTTTGTTGTTCAGTCCTCCAAACATGAAACATGTCAAATATCCACTCGCCGCCCTCCAATTCCAGATTGGCGTTGAATGCAGCTACTTTATCTGCCAACTTGAACACAGTTGTCATCATTGTTGTTGTTTCCCCGTTGCAAAAAAGCTATCCAACGATGTTTGTTTTGTTTTTTTTAACACATTTTGTTACCTGCTCCATCTCGAACGACCCGAAGTGAAAGTGCTTTAGGGAAATATACACACGGCCCGGTGGGACTATTCCATTGGTTCTCCCAGTCCACGTGACCATTTCTAGCATTTCAATTGGCTATAGTGACAGACATGCTTTTGATGACTACCGGTAGACATGCTTTTGATGACACTGGCCTCTCGCAACTCTGCCTTCCGGAGTCTGACACAACATAGCAGGGAGGGGGGACCCCGCCCTCTGCGTGAGATGCATCCAGCTGCAGCCCCACAGAACCATACTGGGCTCCTCTCACTGCCACACTGCTGTTTCCACGCGTTACGACATCTAAGAAGATAGCCTACAGTGGGGGCGGGGCCCCCTAAGCTCCGGGGCCCCCCCGCGGGGGCCTCCGCTACGCCACTGATGACATGTATGAACCCAGTAAAAACTGTTGTCACAGTAGATTTAAAAGTGGTGCAAATACAACATCCGTTATAAATTCACAAATATAAAATACTGCAGCTGTAGTAAACTGTAGAAAAAGTGGTTACAAACCCTCTTTAAATTGTTTGCATAATGGGAGTCATAAGAGAAATACCAATTGTCCTTTGAGGACAATTCAAACGTCTTGTGATTTATCGCTGGCAGTGCAGTCTCTGACCCTTTCCCCTTTTTTTCTTTAGAGTGTGCCATTAGAGAGAGTGAGTGCTTTGTTAGGAAGTTTACCTCCACCCAGTTCCTCAGAAACCTTTTGCTGCAAGGATTCATCTTCATCCTGGTTATTGGCAGACTTAAGCGAGCATTTGGAGCATGGGGTGCGGAAGTCAGAGCCTCTGACTCTCTGATGATCACTTTGTAGAAGACATTATGCCACCTCTCACGCAGTTCAGTAGCCGTTTCTCACAAAGAGGAGGCTGAAATCTTGGAAGTATCTTTAACACATTATGACGTAATCAAAGAGAGAAGGAAGAACATTCAGTAGCATTTTAGATATCAGGAGAACCTTTGGAACAATATTTAACCCCTTTCCTTTTTTTTATCTACTTTTTCTCCCCATTTTCAATTTTTCTCCCATCCCAATTTCATATTATCCAATTCTACCCTCTCCTGTCTCGAACGTTGTTAGACCATGGCTCCCACTGGTCCGCTGCAATGTGGACCAAGCCGTGCATCACATGTCCCCTCCGGTACACGAGGAGGCAGCTGTCGCATCTTTTCACCTGTACAGCGCAATCTCTCAGCGGCGAGGAGTAACGCGTGGGAGGCTCACGCTGCCCCCGTTGCTTCCTGATTCTGCTGTACAGGCACACCAACCGACCTGTAGGAGTCGCTGTCCACAACGTCCGATCTCCACCCACCGGCTTTCCCACCCCCTAATACTGCCAATTGTATTAGTATGAACGACCAGCCAAGCCGGAAGCAACGCCGAGAGCTGGGCTCGAACCCAGCATATCCTGCATTAGTGGTGAGCGCCTTGCCCACTGCGCCACTTAGCTGCCTTTATTTAACCCCTTTCCCAGTGAGCTAGCATGACATGGCTCGTATATTTTGATTCCTCACTATTTCTAGTTCCATATGATACCACGACCCTCACGCTAGCTTAAAACATGTAAGACGACGATATAACAATTGGAATACTTACTTAACACTCTGAGTGCAGACAACGTGTTATGTCGGTATTTCATGCCCCCCGTTGAGTGCCGACGACGCAAATTGTTGTTTTATTTTTTTATTAGCGATCTGAATTCATATTTACATTTACATTTACATTTAGTCATTTAGCTGACGCTTTTATCCAAAGCGACTTACAAGTTCTGTGCGACAAGACAGCAAGAAGGGTATAACTCTATCAGCTGAGTAACAATGTTCATCAAAGTGTTGCGTGTTACAGTGTAGGTTAGTTTATTAGGACAAGTGCATGACAGTAAGGTTAGTCGGGGTTAGATTTTTTTTTTTTTTTTTTTTTTTCATTTCAGATAATGGTTGAAGAAGTGAGTCTTTAGTCGACAGCGAAAGATTGGACGGGATTGGGCTGTCCTAACTGGGATGGGTAGTTCATTCCACCATTGTGGGGCAAGGACTGAGAATAGGCGGCTTCTCTTTGATGACCCTCCGGGAGCTTGGATAGGAGTAGATCTGAGGCGGCCAGAAGATGCAGAGCGTAGGGGTCTTGAGGGTGTGTAGTTAGAGACAATTGACCGGAGGTAGGCGGGAGCGGTTCCCTTTGCCGCACGGTATGCTAGGTCGAGGGCCTTGAAGCAGATACGTGCAGCAATGGGGAGCCAGTGCAGGTCCCTAAGAAGTGGGGTGACATGGGCCGACTTCGGTAGGTTTGAGATCAGACGGGCCGCTGCGTTTTGAATGAGTTGAAGAGGCTTGGTGGCAGTGGCCGGGAGGCCAGCTAGCAGTGCGTTGCAGTAGTCGAGGCGGGAGATGACTGTTGATTGGACGAGGAGTTGGGTGGCTTCTTTTGTCAGGAATGGGCGTATCCTTCTGACGTTGCTCAGGAGGAATCTGCAGGTTCTGGTTGTCGCTGCGATGTGAGCAGAGAAGTTCAACTGGTCGTCGAGGACAACACCAAGGTTCTTGGCGGTCGGGGACGCGAGACTTCACGCGAGGGGACGCGAGATATTTCATCAACCGAGTCTCCCGTTGGTACAGCAGCCCCTCTAGGAGCTCCGATGGGAAAATACCCCCTATCGTCTATCCCTGTGTAACTGCAGGCCATTCGATTATACTCGTGGATTGTGTGGGGGGAGCCTACTGGTTCCACTATGCTGGCGAGCCGTCTGATCAAGAGGGAAGTGATCGCGAGATGGAAAAATATATGGAATATATATTTACAGCAGCCAATAATCAATCAATAAACGTGATCGATATTTGGAATGGCGATCAGGAATTGGAATAATATTTTTGGAGAACATCTGATCTAAGGTAAGGAATCTATGTTACCAGTCTTGGGGTAATCGGAGCTGTTTTGACCTATATCTCAGCGTGTCCCGTATGTGTGTGTGTGTGTGTGTGTGTGTGTGTGTGTGTGTGTGTGTGTGTGTGTGTGTGTGTGTGTGTGTGTGTGTGATGTTGAGGAAATGAGGTAATCGATTTCTCAGCTCGCTTCTATAGCGTGCATAAGTACACATATACTATCGATAATCTAGCGTTTATTTGAAAAATATTCATAAATAGGCCGACAAATGACAACGTGTCTAGTGTATTAGAGAATATTCCAAAAAATGCCGTTTATGAGGGAATCTTTCTATTTTCCGGAAATTTTCGAGAAAACGATAGCTTTTCGAAATGCTATAAAAAGGATATGAACTGATTAAAAAACAATACGTTTTGACAATGTTGACTGCAAACAAGTCATTGATAAGCGACGGGCAGATTAGACACATAGCCATAATTTAAAACATAGATTATGCGTTTTTAACGCTAACATTGAAGTGGATGGCGGCATTCAAGGGGGTAAAAAGGAAAACACGGCCGGCATTGAAAGTGTTAAAATATTACTTCTCCCTTGTTGTGGATAGTACTGCAAGCTAGAAATGAAGATATGCATGCTGTTCTGAAGGATCAGATTAAACCGAATATATATATTTATTTATATATATATATTTAATTGTATTTGTATATCCCCTGATATCCCTTGTATATTCCTTGTACAATATGCATTGAATATCCCTTCTAGTCTACTGAACATCCCATAATAGTCTCCATTCTACCATTGGACGAGACCTTGGTGCCAGGTCGCCATACCCCTCAGACCAGGTTCAATCGTACCGCTCAACATGTATGGACAAGTCCTAGTTCCGCGTAGGAATATGTCTACCGCACCACTAATGGTACTATTTGTTCATAGTGCGTATATATACTGCGCTATTAAAGTAGAGCTTTCTTTTAGTCCAGTTCCTTACCCTCCAACAGAGTGACAGACGCAAAAGCCTCCCCGCGAACCACGTGTGGGCAGTAAGGCCAATTCGGCCCAGTATCGGCATTGAGACATCGTGTATATTAATATTTGAATAGTCATATTTGGCACTATATCGTCGAGTTGGACGTATTCTATTAAGCTAATAATAGTCTATTCATATGTAGTGCCTCGTGCGGTAAGAGTTCTATAGTAATCAGCACCCCCATCGTTTCGGGCATCAGCTGGACGCTTATCCAGGGTGGTTGACCCCACGTGAAGCTGCACCCGAGGAGCTCCAGGCCAAAGAGCGAGTGGACCTGTATATTGGATTATTCTACCGACGACGGCTAGCCTTCCCCGGCTTGGATTATGCTTTGAGTACTTTGATTATTCTATGGATAAAGGCCAACACTGCGGTGTGTTGGAAATACCCCCCCGGAGAGGACGACAGGTGAGAAGACGCTCTACACGACGAGGTCGCCTCACGTCTCTCCATCGTGGACCGGAGGACGCCGGCCACAGAGAGTCCAACTGCTTTCATCTGTGGATCGAGGATCGCTGGGCACCGGGTCGCACGACTGTGGGCTCTCCCAGGATACCCTCGGCCAGACGGGATACAGCCAGACTCTACCCCCCCCTCCAGCTGTCCTACAAGCAGTCGGAACCTTCCCCTAGTGTATCCAGCTATATAATCATTCAAGTATCATTGCTATTGTTCCCTAAATATTCCAGGTTGTATATTTGCTTCCTGCGCAATCAGAGATTGGACATTCGATATTGATCTACCTACGAATACTCATTTGCCATAAAAGTGCATACTATTTCAAATCATAAATGTAATTAAGTGATCGTTGTACATACCTTTTGCTATGTATTATTATTAAACGCAGACTTTCGACTTGGTACATTTGTGTTGGATCCGTTTCATCAGGTGGGAGTGTTTATCATAATTATTTATACCTAGTACTGGGTGGCCAGAGTCTAAAGTACAAGAGGTAGTGGTAGTAAGTATCATATCTAACAATACAGTCAGGGAATTGTACCCCTCAGTTACAATTGGTCCTTCGAGCCGGATGGTAATCAGTGTAATATTAATATAGTGTTATTAATATTAAAATGGCCTATGATGAACACTCCACGAAACGATCCTCCTAACCAACAACGCCCGCGGCGCAAACGACAGCTCCCTCAGTACTTAGAGGCTTACGCTGTCAGTCAACAACCTAGTCTTCTACCAACAGTAAACGCGGTAAAACTAGAAAGTAAAATTATGTCTAACCCTAACGACCAGGCTACCCCAACCATAGAGGCCCCTATGGGTTCTAACGTAACTGACCCAGCTCACGGTGGGGACCAGGGGGAACCAGACATGACTTTACACCCCGCCAATACCGAAGAAGTAGTCCCCGACGAGTCCCGGGAGGAAGACAACACTACCGAGAGAGAACTCGGCACGGAAGAAGATGAGGAGAGCACCGTGGAGATAGAGCTCCAAGACTCCGCACGGAGTACCCCAAGGGACGGCTCCCCTATACAACCGTCTTCTCCCAGCGAGGCAGAGAGGACACTACAGCAGGCATTCCTCGTCAGCCTGAAAGCCTCTACTGAACGCGATAGACTCCAGGGTGAACGCGATCGATTGCAGATACAGCAACGGAGCGAAGAAGAGCACATACGCCTGGAAATAAGACGCATTCAGATGGAAGAGAATATGGCAAGAGACCGGGCCGACGCCCAGCGCGCCGCCACCGGTGCCCAGAGAGAATCGGATCTCACCAAGCGCGAAGCCGAGCGCGACAGAGCACAAGCGCAACTAATAGAACAGCTGATCAGAAGGACAACACCCCCTCCCTCCACCAGAGGCTCCAGGAACTCGTCTAGACATCACTCCAGGGCGGCATCCCCTAGCCGAGTAAGCGACCCTGAACTTGACCAACAGACGAGGTCTATACCCCCCGCAGACCCCCTTCCCCAACCGGTCCAAGCGAGACCCAGCCACCGGGAAGGAGCAGCATACACTGCGGAGAGGCTAAATCAGAGACTACAACCCCTGGATGACCTAACGGAAGACGAAGAGGAAGAGGAGGAGAACCACGCCCGACGACAGCACAGTACTCTACCGGACCAGGAGGTCCAGTACAGCCCAGGCTATACCCCCGCGGAGCTGCGCTACAGACCCCCGACGCTATTCACGGGTGAGCACGACGCACGACCCGCACCGAGGAACAGCACCTGGACAAGCGGGCCATGGTACACAGCCGGTACCAGCCCACGCCAAGGAGCAGGAGGAGACTCGCCTAGGAGGCCTCTCCCCCAACGCTCGCCGATGTATCAACAATCCGCGTCATACATTGGCACACCTATGGTACCAGACTTCACCCAGGAGAACCGGGCCCAGTATACGGAGCTCCGCATGTGTCTGGAGACAATGTTGGTGGATGTCATTGATGAACGCCATAAATACGCGATACTACTGAAGCATTTAAAGGTACCCCGCGCGCACAACATAGCGCTCGCCTACGCCACTTCCACGACCCCATACACCGCAGCGCTGGTAGCGTTGGACCAGAGATATGGACGTATATGGGATTACGTGATCCAGGAGATCAGGCACATCGACCGCCTACCCCCAGCAACAGACAATCGAGCACTGGACGACCTGTCCATCAGAGTGCAGTCCCTAGTAGGGATGCTGGGAGCGCAGAGGGAAAAGGGTAGGCATGAACTATACGCCAACTCAAATGTAGAGAGGATCTTGGAGAAGCTACCGCCCGCCCGACAGGAGCGCTTTAGGCGGCAGAGAGACCACCGAGACCCTAATGGCCCCGAACCGAACCTCCTCGATCTAGCCGACTTCCTGGCGAGAGAAGTCAGCAGCTTACGGCTAGATACATTCGGACGGAGCACCCCTGGCTCCAGAGAAGGAACCAGGAGACTAAATGATGGAAGAAGATCGGTGACTGTCATGCACCAATCGGAGTCAGTGCCAAGCAGTAGGAGCCACAGTACCCCCTCAAGAAAGGAGAAGTGGAAGATAGTGTGCCCCTACTGTGAGAAAGAACACTGGCTGTCACAATGTGACTCATTCCCCAAGATGAATGCGGAGGAAGCGAGTCAATGGATAAAGTCCAACAGACGCTGTTTTCGCTGTGCGCGATCACACATGGCAGCCGAATGCCGCTTAAAGAAAAAGTGCAGTCGGTGCGATGGAGCCCATCTGGACATACTCCACGACAGTAACAGACGGCGGCCTCCACCCGCACCATCAAGCAGCAAAGCAAGCGTCATGTACATCGACCCCGCCAGCAGCAGCGGAGCCAGAGTGCTCTTAAAGGTAGTCCGTGTGACATTGAGCTACCAGAATAAAGTCATGGACACTTACGCCGTCCTTGATGACGGGTCAGAGAAGACCCTTCTGCTCGCGTCCGCTGCGGCCCAGCTAGGGCTGCGGGGGAGCGAAAACCAAATGACAATTCGGACAATAAGAAGAGATTTGAAAACGATAAAGGGCGAGAATGTCTCATTCTCTATCGCAGCAAGCGGCCAGCCCGAGCGACGGTACAGGATTACAGACGCTTTCATCAGCCAAGAAATAGGACTCTCGCGGTACACATACCCCGTAGCCAAGCTGATGGAGAAATATGTACATCTACGCAAGCTACCGATCCCACTCATAGACGGTGCTACCCCGACACTGTTGATAGGCTCCGACCATGCAGACCTCATTGTCCCGATAGACCGGGTTCATACCGGACCCAGAGGCTGTCCTGCAGCAGTCGAGACCCGCCTAGGATGGACTCTCCAAGGCCCACTCGCCAAATCTCTCAACCGAACCACAGCCACTAGCTGTCTCCACTCCCGAGTCACAGAGGGAGACACCGCACTCCTGCAGCATGTAGAGAGGCTATGGACCCTAGAACAAATGCCCTTTAAGAACGAAAAGAAAGACATTCGCTCTAAAGACGACATCTACGCCATTAACCTCCTCGAGACGGGAACAAAGAGAGTCCCAGTCAGCGGCGTGTTGAGATACGCCACGCCACTCCTGCGGCGGGAAGGGATGCCTACCTTTCACGCAAAGAAAGACGCCACAGAGCGGTACCTACTAAACACAGAGCGGCGCTTAGCCAAGGACCCCGCCCAAGAAAGTGTATACCGCGCTGAGATTGAGAAGCTCATCACAGCGGGACACGTCACAAAGATTGACATTAAAGAGGCCGACCAGACGACTGAATCGTGGTACGTGCCCCACCACAAGGTTCATCACAACGGCAAAGACCGCATCGTGTTTAACTGCAGCTACCAGATCGGATCCCAAAATCTGAATAAAGAGCTATTGCCCGGTCCTACACTCGGCCCCTCCCTACTAGGCGTACTACTCCGCTTCCGCCAGGACAAGGTGGCTATCAGCGGGGATATCAAAGGGATGTTCCTGCAGGTGAGATTAGTAGAGGAGGACAAGCCCCTGTTGCGGTTCCTATGGAGAGAGAGGCCAGGAGATGAGCACCCAGCCATCTACCAATGGGAAGTCCTCCCTTTCGGAACTACATGCAGCCTCTGCTGTGCTACATTTGCACTACAGAGACATGTCACAGAGGACCCAGCAGCGGACGAAGAGGTCCGACACAGTGTGAAGAACAGCTTCCACGTAGATAACTGTCTACAAAGCGTTTCGACCCAGGAAGAAGCCGAGGCTCTCCTACTTAAACTCCGCGCCTCTCTGATCAAAGGCGGCTTTGATCTCAGGCAGTGGGCCAGCAGCGATCCGCACGTACTGCGCAGCCTCTCCTCCGAGGACAAGGCAGCGAGCAGCGAGACCTGGATGGCCACAATCCCAGGAGAAGCCCAAGAGATGACACTAGGACTAGTGTGGCGCTTCAAAACAGATTCGCTCCACTATAGACACAAACCCCTGACCACGGAGCAGGGAAGGTCGACGGCAATACCGACCACCAGACGGAGTGTGTACAGAACACTCGCCCGACAATATGACCCGTTAGGATGTATACCACCGTACACCACCAGGGCAAAGATGATTGTACGAGCATTGTTGGACAAGGACCAGGGCTGGGACGACCCCATTCCCGCACACCTTGCATCCACCTGGAGAGAGTGGGAGATGGAACTCCACTCACTCCCAGGCGTTAATATACGCCGAAGCTACTTCCCACCCACGGTGAGGCCAGAGACATGTAAAATGGATTTACACGTCTTCAGTGACGCCTCCGAGGTCGCCTACGGATCAGTAGCCTACTTGCGGGCCCAAGAAGAGGGGGGAGAGATCTACACAGCATTCATCCTCGCCCGCTCGAGAATAGCCCCACGCAAGCAACAGTCTATCCCACGTCTAGAGCTCTGCGCAGCCCTCGCAGGAGCGCATCTAGCCACGCTCATCCAACGTGAGCTCACCATTCCGGTGCATAGAACAATCCTGTGGTCAGATTCCACGACAGTACTCGCCTGGATCAAATCGGATTCATGCAAATACAAAGTCTTCGTGGGAGTCAGAGTCACTGAGATTCAAGAGTTAACCGGAGAGTTAACCGGAGAAGCAAACTGGCGCTATGTTGATACAAAACACAACCCAGCTGACGTTATCACCCGGGGAATGTCCCTAGATGACTTAACCCGTCATAACATCTACAGTGACGGACCAGCATTCCTCAAGCTCCCGGAAGGAGATTGGCCCACGCCCACCCCGAGGGAAGCAAGTGACGAGGAGGCTGAGAATAAGAAACCCATGTTCTGTGGATTGAGCACTGTTGTCTCCACAGACCCCAACATAGACGATTGCATTACCATAGAGAGTGCGCAGCAACGGACATTCCTGTGGCACCACCCAGAGATTAAGTCCCCCGCTGATATGTCAGCAGCTGACTACGAAGAAGCAGAACTGCTTCTACTGCAACGAGCCCAGAGAGACTCGTTCCCCGATGAACTAGACTGTCTACAGGGAGGAAAGCCCGTCCCATCAGACAGCAGATTGATTCATCTGGCCCCCGAGAGTGACACACATACCCTCATCAGAGTGGGTGGTCGCCTGCGGAGAGCCCCCAATTTACCGGATGACATTAAGTACCCGATCGTATTGAACAGCCGACACAAGGTCACAGAGCTGATTATAAAGAAATACGACGAGGATGTACACCACGCAGGAGCAGAGAGAGTCTTCGCGGAAATCAGACGTTGTTACTGGATACTTCAAGGAAGAGAGGCGGTGCGACGCTTCCAGCGAACCTGTCTAGACTGCCGAAAGTGGCGCGCGCAGCCCAGCATACCACGGATGGCTGACCTACCTCCATGTCGCCTCCGACTCGGCGACAAGCCATTCCACTCAACAGGCATGGACTGTTTTGGCCCGCTGCACATAAAGAAAGGAAGAGGCACCGAGAAGCGGTGGGGTATTGTATTCAAATGCATGACCACCAGAGCGATACATATCGAGCTCCTTCCGACCATGAGCGCAGACTCATTCCTTATGGCCTTCCGAAGATTCACATCACGGAAAGGAAAACCGTCTACATTATTGTCCGATCACGGGACAAACTTCAAAGGCGGAGAAAGAGAGCTGAGGGAGAGCTTCCAAGCTATGGGCCCAAAACTTAAGACCCACCTCGCTCCAGCCCAGATTGACTTCCAATTCAACCCCCCAAACGCACCCCACTTCGGTGGAACTTGGGAACGAGAAGTACGTTCTATAAAGACAGCCCTGTACGCAGTACTTGGGGCCCAGACTGTGGCGGAAGAAGTCCTAATGACAGTCCTCACGGAGATTGAGGGAGTATTGAACTCAAAGCCCCTCGGTTACGTCTCCAGTGATGTAGCAGATGTCGACCCAGTCACCCCCAACACCCTCCTGATGGGGCGGCTAGATCCCGCGTTACCCCAGACAATGGACCGGCCTGAAGAAGCGAACGGCCGACGAATGTGGAGGTACAGCCAAGTATTAGCCGACAAGTTTTGGAGCAGTTTCCTACTGCACTACCTACCGTCTCTACAAACCCGCCAGAAGTGGGTAAAAGAGAGAGACAATTTGACGGAAGGAACAGTCGTCATGATTATTGACCAGTCACTACCCAGAGCTATGTGACCGGCTGGCCGCGTAAGCAAAGTGATCACCGGTGCCGATGGCAAGGTCCGAGCAGCTGAAGTACTCGTCCAGGGGCGCATTTACACCCGTCCTGTGGCGAGGTTCATAGAACTGCCCCGACTCCCAGACACAATCGATGATGACCATGACCCTATGACTTTGTGAGTTGACTGACCCTTACAGCGAACCCTTGAGTGGTAGACAGTGCGGTTAATCTGTCTCTGCTTAACTAATTGGGTTGGGACCAATTAGGGGGCGGCTGTTCTGAAGGATCAGATTAAACCGAATATATATATTTATTTATATATATATATTTAATTGTATTTTTATATCCCCTGATATCCCTTGATATCCCTTGTATATTCCTTGTACAATATGCATTGAATATCCCTTCTAGTCTACTGAACATCCCATAATAGTCTCCATTTTACCATTGGACGAGACCTTGGTGCCAGGTCGCAATACCCCTCAGACCAGGTTCAATCGTACCGCTCAACATGTATGGACAAGTCCTAGTTCCGCGTAGGAATATGTCTACCGCACCACTAATGGTACTATTTGTTCATAGTGCGTATATATACTGCGCTATTAAAGTAGAGCTTTCTTTTAGTCCAGTTCCTTACCCTCCAACAGAGTGACAGACGCAAAAGCCTCCCTGCGAACCACGTGTGGGCAGTAAGGCCAATTCGGCCCAGTATCGGCATTGAGACATCGTGTATATTAATATTTGAATAGTCATATTTGGCACTATATCGTCGAGTTGGACGTATTCTATTAAGCTAATAATAGTCTATTCATATGTAGTGCCTCGTGCGGTAAGAGTTCTATAGTAATCAGCACCCCCATCGTTTCGGGCATCAGCTGGACGCTTATCCAGGGTGGTTGACCCCACGTGAAGCTGCACCCGAGGAGCTCCAGGCCAAAGAGCGAGTGGACCTGTATATTGGATTATTCTACCGACGACGGCTAGCCTTCCCCGGCTTGGATTATGCTTTGAGTACTTTGATTATTCTATGGATAAAGGCCAACACTGCGGTGTGTTGGAAATACCCCCCCGGAGAGGACGACAGGTGAGAAGACGCTCTACACGACGAGGTCGCCTCACGTCTCTCCATCGTGGACCGGAGGACGCCGGCCACAGAGAGTCCAACTGCTTTCATCTGTGGATCGAGGATCGCTGGGCACCGGGTCGCACGACTGTGGGCTCTCCCAGGATACCCTCGGCCAGACGGGATACAGCCAGACTCTACCCCCCCCTCCAGCTGTCCTACAAGCAGTCGGAACCTTCCCCTAGTGTATCCAGCTATATAATCATTCAAGTATCATTGCTATTGTTCCCTAAATATTCCAGGTTGTATATTTGCTTCCTGCGCAATCAGAGATTGGACATTCGATATTGATCTACCTACGAATACTCATTTGCCATAAAAGTGCATACTATTTCAAATCATAAATGTAATTAAGTGATCGTTGTACATACCTTTTGCTATGTATTATTATTAAACGCAGACTTTCGACTTGGTACATTTGTGTTGGATCCGTTTCATCAGGTGGGAGTGTTTATCATAATTATTTATACCTAGTACTGGGTGGCCAGAGTCTAAAGTACAAGAGGTAGTGGTAGTAAGTATCATATCTAACAATACAGTCAGGGAATTGTACCCCTCAGTTACACATGCCATTAGTTTTGTTAGGTTTGAAAGTTCCATTTCAAGTGCCCCTGTATGAGCACATGCAAAGGGAAGCACATCCTGTCAACCAAATGCCATTGTAATCAGCCCATCTCCTCCCTCTCTGTTGCACATGGTCACATTGCACTCTGTTAAAAATAAAACCTCTCCCCAAAGTGAATGAACTCATAACTAACAATACATTCAGAACATGTAGGGCATATTTTACATTAGCCCCTCATCACCCATTCCCAAGGGATTTTTGAGAAATGCTGAGGCAAGTTACTAGCATATGTCACACGTTGACGGTATTTATTATGTATTGAGTGTGTGTTTACTAAGACTGTGAAATGGGCCTCTTTTTTTGTGGAATAACCTGCTCTATGAAATAATCCTGTGTTTGTATCCCCATATAGCTGTGTGCTATGACTGTGAAAATTGAATGATTACTGAATGAGTGGACTCAGCATGGGTGTTTGGTCTAATTAGATTAGATTAAAATTAAATGTATTGTCATCATACAGCATCTACAACATCAGATGTTGATCGGGTCCTCTACAAATCATCTTCCGCCAGCTAAGTACTATTCTCTATTGGTTGGATGTTAAACTGTGAACAACACTCCACTGATCAGGCTTTCCTTTGTGGGATTGTCCAGACGTGGCCGGTACCATAGTGAGGAGCAACCTGTTTGCTGCTATTATACCAACTTTCTGCCCCTAAAGTCAGTATCTGGGTTAACTCTAGCAGTGTTGGCTAGGACCTAAAAATATTACTTGACCATAAAACTGACCTACGCTAAAACCACAACCAAGGAAAGGGAAAGTTATATACTCGTACTGGCGATCGCGTCCCGCTCTTCGCCATATTGAGATACTCGGGACTGTACTGGGGTTTCCTCGTCTTGTTGACAGCAGACAGAGGGACGACGTGCGATGTGTAGCTATCGAGCTAACTCGCACTCAGGGAGGATCTGCGCCACTAGGCATAACAATGCTGGCGTTGGTGATGTTGCTTGAGTTGTCCCGGGAGACAACCGAGTTGTGTATTGGCGCAAGGGGCAGGATATCTGGGTAAACGTTGTTGTTTTCCCGGGTATCCTGGAGCGCACGGCTAACGCTATGCTATATGTAGGTACTGTTTCTGTTTTTGGTTCCCCGCTGAGGGATGTCTTTATACAAGGTCTTCCCTCCTCTTAACCATTCATGCTGACGGTCAATCTGTGTCTACTGTTATGAGTATTGCGGGGGTTTTGTTTACCTTTTTCATGGGTGAATGGGCTGAGGTCTAGGGCTGGTGTGCTTTTTGTGAATATTATGAATGGTATGCAGGACTGGTTTTCTCTGGTCCGCATTCCCCTAACGTGTGTATGGGCTAGCCCATTCTACAGTGTGTTGGTGGTGTTTTAGTTAATTTATTCATTAACCCCTTCATGGGTGCACACCACAGTGGAGGTTGCTGGTTGCAACCACCACTGGTGCTCCGTGTTAATGAAGCAGGTGGCATCAGTCCTTTGCCTCTGGCATGTTGAAACAGTGCCCCGCTCGGCCGACGCCATGAGGTGATTCGGCCCGGCGGGTGGCTGGTGGGCTGTTAAAGCCTATACCGCCACGGTATAGAATTAGCAGCAATTAGTGACTTTGTTCGAATTGCTGTTTTTTCTGTCAAAAATGGTGTCTGGTGGCGGGGCCATGAGGGCCAGCCGACGTCGAAACATCGCGCAAGGTTTTTGATGTTATTAGCTTTGACCTAGCCGCAAGCTATAACCACAGGGAGGGGTCTCCCTTTGAGGGGGTGAGAAGTTAAAAATAATTTTTCCCTCCTCAGGGCTCCCCTCTCCGCAGAGGATCTTTGGTCTTCTGCTGGAGCGCGGGCGGTATTGGTCCTAGGCCCCACACCGCCTCACGCCGCGCAGCCAGAGGTGAGAGCACGGCCTCGCCAGCGGCTGTGGCGAAGCCCTCAACCGGCGGCCATGTTTCCCCCGCCGGAGGTACCCTGGGCGTTGAGTCAACAGGTGTCCACAAGGCCGACAGCCTTGGCGGCCGAGGGATCGGCCACATTGGATGAGAAACCGTCGCCATCCTGCCGTGTGCAGCCCGCTCTCCGATCATTCCCTCCCCCAACACCAGCGGAAAAGGGGCTCTGATTTGTTTCCTTTGGCTGCGGGCCGCAGGCCTTCAATGAAGCGCATGCAGCCCCACGTTTCGCTTCTCATGGGGACAGAGGCTGACACCCAGTTGATGGCTGAGCCTGGGTCTGTCCGTGAGAATGTTGTGCTGTCAAGTGGCTCCCACACAATAAGCTGTGTTTGGTTGTGTTACGTCTGTCAACTACAAGTGTTGTCAGCAGGGGGGCTCGAGACCTTTTTTGAGGCAAACTGTGCAGGCTTCCCCGACCTCGCCTTCGCCAGGCCGGGTATCACGTTGGTGCCTCCCACTCCTGAAAGATTGGCAGTGGTCTCGCAGGCGTGCATGATTTGGGTGGTAGTAATATCACTGCCGGGCTACGGTGTGTAGGAACCCATGGGGGCCTCACACCTTGCATGTCCAGCTGCAGAACAACTCCTCAGCATGTTCTGGAGGGGTGTTCAGTGGGGGAGCTTTTGTCACCTGGTATGATGTCAGCTTCCCCCGTATCAAACCGGCCCTTTCTGTCGGGGTCCCCCCTTGGGTGCGATTGCCTTGTGGGTTGTATCAGGGACCGTTGTCCCGATTCCACGGAACGCCCTGCCCGCACAGTTGGCGGGTTCAGATTTGGCTACGCACAGCGGGAGGGCCGCATGAATATTAAAGGCAACCAACTTGTGTTCAGCCTTGCGTTCAGCGTTTCTCTGATTGGCCACACGGCCACGTGACCGCGCTGCCGCGCGGCAGAGAGTTGCGCCGCCTGCGGCAGCGGCCGTCTTCACCGCGCGGCAGAGAGCTGCGCCGCCTGCGGCAGCGGCCGTCTTCCGTTGGCGTCGCAATGACTTGTTTTGTTTACATCAGGGTGAACGCTGTTGTATTCGCAAATATGAGAGCCAGCAATACTTGGCCGTCGCAATGACTTGTTTTGTTTACATCAGGGTGAACGCTGTTGTATTCGCAAATATGAGAGCCAGCAATACGTCATAAACGAACTACCAGCCTCCAAGAGTCAGATAGTCCTAACAGTGTTTATTAGTAAGAGTCAGATAGTCCTAACAGTGTTTATTATTAAGAGTCAGATAGTCCTAACAGTGTTTATTATTAAGAGTCCTAACAGTGTTTATTATTAATTAACGTCATAAACAAACTACCAGCCTCCACACTGATGTACAGTGACTGACGTTAAAAACGCGAAATAACATATAACGTTACAATGTACAGTTTCTAGTTACGGTAGTGACGCGTTAATCGAGACCTAACAGTGTTTATTATTAAGAGTCAGATAGTCCTAACAGTGTTTATTAGTAAGAGTCAGATAGTCCTAACAGTGTTTATTATTAAGAGACAGATAGTCCTAACAGTGTTTATTATCTTTCCGTGCCACTCACGAGATTTCTCGTGTTTTTTTATAGGTGGTTGAAAGCCACTCACGAGATTTCTCGGATTTTTTTCTTTTTTTTTTTTAGCGATCTGAAAAATTATTGCATCACCCAAGCCTACCCGAGTATAGCCGAGCGGCACCGGCGATCACTGTGGAAAAAAGCGCCCCCCCTGTCATCTCCCAGATGACATAAGTGATTTTGGAATGGACTCAATGAAAATTAATGGGGAAAAAAATCCGGTACTCCACATTTTCCAGTCCACTGATCCAGCCGGGGTTACCACAGTTCATTCTGGAACCTCAGATCCCCGCTGATCATGGAGTTCTACAGTATCGCGTTGGATCCATACACGTATCGATTTTTTCGAATGGTGATCAGGAATTGGAATATACCAGTTGGATACCATCTGATGTCAGGTAAGGACTCTATGTTATCAGTGTTAGGATAATCAGAGTAAGTTTGATGAAGATATAGGCTGTTTTGTGAAATGTCTTCTTTCGGTTTCACTGTAAAAGTCCGAGAGGAAATCAACGAGGCGATTATCCGTGCGCGGCCGTAATGTGCTTGTGTGCACGTATAATATTGATCATCTAGCGTTTATTTGAAAACGATTCATAAAAAGGCCGACGAATATCAACGTTGTGGAATATTCCACTAAAAGACGATTTTCATAGAATGCTCCAGAATGGGCTGTTTTTTATATCAAAACGGGGGCTTTTCTAACTGCTCTGAAACGGAAACGACGCAATAAAAAAACAATCTGCCTCGACAGCACTGACTGGAAAATAGACTTTGATAATGCGATGGGCAGATTAGACACATAGCCATAATTTAAAACATAGATTAGGCGATATTAAAGGGGAACTATTTTACTATTTCTTTCACTATTTGGGCACTTTTACACAATTCCTGTGAGTCTATGGAACACCTCTGTAATATATATATTTTTTTTATTCATTGTTTTGTATTTCTAATCAAGTCCTCAAAAACAGCATTTTTCTACCTCAAGATCTCGAGCCGTTTTGAGCCTGCGCTCCAACCACTGTGTGCAGCTCATCTTGTATCTCAACATTAACATGCAGCGGTGTCTCTCTGACATCACAAATCGCGCACATTTTCAAATGACTCAGTTCAGTGAGGGTGAATATTGTGAGAGGAGAATTGGAAGAATGCGCCAATATGAGAAAATAGATCATATTAATATAAGTTCACATAGCTAGGAAACAATGCTAAACACTCAAAAAGGCCATTTATAAGATAGTTCCCCTTTTAACGTTAACATTGGCGCCGATGGTGGCATTCAGCCGGTAAAAAGGAAAACCAGGCGTGGCGCTCAAAGTGTTAAGAGTCCTAACAGTGTTTATTATTAATTAACGTCATAAACGAACTACCAGATTTATTTTGCACCAGGGAACTTGAAGGTTCCTGCCGCGTTCGCGACAAAAGGGGGCGGGCTAGCGGCGTGGGGTTGTGGCCAATCAGAGAAAAGCTGAACACAAGTTGGTTGCCTTTAATATTCACGCGACCGGGCCGCCTATCTACAGTTCCTTGCGGACCAGCGCCGAATGGCGGCGGGTGCGCTCTGGGAGTATCATCACATATGGCTTCAGCAGTGCCATATGTCGAAGTGGATGGAGAGAACGCTGAGGCGGGGCCTTGTATTTACACAACCCCACCCGTTTTCAGGTTTGGTACAGACCCTATTGTCAGGGTCACCAGCAGTGACAGCTCTGGTCAACAAGATCCAATCTCTGTGGACGAAGCAAGCCATCGTCATGGCGTTTTCCTCCCGGTATTCTCTGGTGCCTGAGAAATCGGGAGGGGGGGGTGTCAGACCCATGCTGGACCTCCTACCTGTTGAACACTGTCAGGTGGGGGCCTGGTTCTCCTCCATAGACCTGTAGGATGCGTATTCGCATCCCCGATCTTCCATCCTAGGGCTTACCTACGCTTCCTTTGCAGGGTTTAGTGTATGAGTACCAGAGGCTGCCATTCGGCTTTTCTCTGGCTCCCCGCATCTTCACCAAGTGTGTGGAGGCCGCAGTGGGGCATCTGCGTCGTCAGGGGTTACAAAGTGTATTCTGCCCTGACGACGTTCTAAAGAAGTCCTTAACGGTCAAGGTGGATCGTCAGGTCGCATACCAGGCAGGTGGTGGAATTCCTACAAGCCTGGGGTTTGCTGTAGACTGGAAGTAGAGTACTCCTCTTCCCAGTCAACGGGTGGAGTGCTATGGGCATCCCTCTCAGAGCGTGTTATCGACACGCTCGGGAGGTTCCGTCCTAGGACGGTTACGGCGCTGTCCGTGATACGCCTGCTCGGTATGATGGCATCTGATCATTCCGTGGTCCCTCTTGGCCTCCTCTTCACCCCAGGAGGAGGTTACGGAGGTGTTTTTTTTCCAATATGGAAATAGACCCGGTGAGAGGCAAGTGGAAGCGGCTAAGGTTCCCGTGTCAGTACTGGGGGACCTCGCCCCCTGGGGAGGGCCTGGGGTCCTCACCAGGGGGGTCCCCATGGGCAGTAGGCTGTCACATGTCACGTTTACACCGACGCCTCCCTCGCTGGAGACGAGTCGGGCCAACGCAGTAGGGGGCAGCTGGCAAGCCATGCTGCCTGGTCTGCGCTACGTTCAATGTGTTGGTATTGAAGGCGGCCCTTCTGGTCCTCAAACGGTGTTTGATCAGGACGGAAAATACGACGTCAGCGTCGTATATCGACAGTACGCTCCCCCCGTCTGCACCGGGCGGCGGGCGGCTGGCTATGGGCGTTCTCCATCTGCGCAGCCTGAGGGCTCTCCACATCCCCGGCAGGGTGAATGTGGGTACAGGTGTGATGTCGCGGGGCGGTCCTCACCCTGACGAGTGGGGATTACGTCCAGACATAGTTTCTTTAATAGTTGTCATACAGAAGTACAGAATACTTTTATACAAAATGCTTCTTACTGTTACGCTCCAGAGACTGTGCTAGACAAGATAAGTATCAATAACATAGTATAGCATGTAAATTAGAAGTAGAAAATGAGGTCACAGTGTTCAGTATAGACATATGTACAATGTTCGATGCAGAATAGACGTAACTGAGTTACCATATAATATACAATACTATGCAGTGTACTAATATACAATACTATATAGTGCAAAGCAGAAATGGGATGAGGTACAATTTAGGTACAATTTACAGTAAGGTGTATGAGTTGTAGTGCAATCCTTTATCAATAAATATAAAGTGTGGGGAGTGGGTGCTACAGTGTGTTTGTTTAAAGTGAGTGTGTGCTATAAAGTGTGGGGAGTGGGTGCTACAGTGTGTTTGTTTAAAGTGAGTGTGTAGGTGTGGATGTGTGTGCTATGTGCGTTTGATGGTTGTTGTGTAGTGTTCATTGTTCGTTGAGCAGCCTGATGGCCTGGGGATAGAAGCTTCTTCTGAGTCTTTCTGTGCTCGCCTTGAGACTCCGGTATCGCTTGCTCAAAGAGGCAGTTGTTCGGGTGACTGGAGTCCTTAATGATTCTCTTAGCCTTGCCCCTGCACCGCTTGTTGTAAATGTTCTGGAGGGTGGGGAGCCCCCCTCCAATTGTGCGTTCGGCTGAACGCGTCTCTCTTTGTAGTCTGCTTCGGTCTTGTGTAGTGCTATTCCCAAACCAGGAGGTGATGTTGCCAGTCAGGATGCTCTCTATTGTACATGAGTAGAAGTTCTTAAGGATCTTCTGACTGACTTGGAACTTCCTTAGGCGCCTGAGGAAGTAGAGGTGTTGTCGTGCCTTCTTCACAACACTGTCAATGTGTGTGGTCCATGTCAAGTCCTCGGATATGTAGGCTCCGAGGTACTTAAAGCTGTTCACTCTCTCAACCGGTGCCCCGTCGATGCTGAGGCGGCTGTAGTCCTTGACCCCCGACCTTCTGAAGTCCACAATCATCTCCTTTGTTTTGCTGACGTTCAGGGAAAGGCTGTTTTCCTGGCACCATCCCGCCAGGACCTTGACCTCATCCAGGTAGGCCCTCTCATCGTTTGCAGAGATCAGGCCCACCACCACTGTGTCATCAGCAAATTTGATGATTGTGTTGCTACTCCGCTGAGCCACACAGTCGTGTGTGTACAGGGAGTAGAGGAGGGGACTCAGAACACAGCCCTGGGGTGCCCCTATGTTGAGGGTGATGGATGAGGAGGTGCAGTTGCCTGCTCTCACCACCTGGGGTCTGCCCGTCAGGAAGTCCAAGACCCACTGGCAGAGGTCATAGTTCAAGCCCAGGTCCCTGAGCTTGGCTATGAGTTTGGAGGGGACTATGGTATTGAATGCCGAGCTGTAGTCGATGAATAGCATTCTCACATAGTTCCCCTTCCTCTTGTCCAGGTGTGATGCTGCTGTGTGCAGCACATGGGCTATGGCGTCCTCCGTGGACCTGTTGGGGCGGTATGCAAATTGCAGGGGGTCCATGTTGATGGGGAGGGAGGAGCAGATGTAGCCCTTTACTAGCTTCTCAAAGCACTTCATGGCTATGGAGGTGAGAGCTACAGGGCGGTAGTCGTTGAGGCAAGCAGGCTTGGATTTCTTGGGTACAGGGATAATAGTGGACTTCTTCAGGCAGGTGGGGATGACAGCCGTCCGGTCCTGCTGCCTTCCTGATATTCACTTTTTTAAAGGTCCGCCTCACCTCATGCTCTGTTACCCTGAACACTGAGTCTCCATCAGCAGCAGACCCCCCCCCCCCCCCCCCCATTGCCGTGGCTTGTGGGCTGGTGTTGTTATTACCAGCATCAAACCTCGCATAGAAGGTATTGAGGTCATTTGCTAATCAATTTGATCCCTGTAGCGCCATTTTGCCTCTATTACTGTCCTCCTTACGTTGTATCGCGCCACCTTGTGGTCATTCATGTTGCCTGCCACCAGGCCGTCGTTGTATGCTTTGGTGCGCGCTTTCAGAGCTTCACGGACGGATTTGTCTACCCAGGGTTTTTGATTTGGGTAAACTTTAATTGTGGTAGTGGGGATTGTTTCTTCCACCAAAGTACGAACAGCACTGTCTCCGTGTAGACATTAATGTTATCTGTGTCGCGGAACACCCCCCAGTCTGTGCACTCAAACGCAGCTTGGAGCGTCTCCTCTGACGTCACATCCCATTTCTGCACCTCTCGCGAGACGACAGGTGTGCTCTTGATTCTTTGTTTGTACTTTGGAGAAAGAAAGATGGCCGCATGATCAGACTTCCCAAAGCCACTAGCAGAATGAGCCTTGTATCCACCCTTGAATTGCGAGTAACAGTGATCTAAAATGTTACCGCCTCTGGTGTTACAAGTCACATGCTGATAGAAGTCAGGCAAAACCTTTCTCAGATTGGCGCTATTGAAATCACCCACTACTACAATGGCGGCTTGGAATTTGTTTACCTCATTGTGAAGTCTGGAGAGCGCGACACTATCGCTGGCTTGCGGTGGAATGTACACTCCTACAAGGATGATCGCCGTTAACTCTCTCGGAAGGAAGAAAGGACGACACTTGATTGTTATATATTCCAGGTTGGGGCAGCAGTGGTTCGATAATTCCTTCACGTTGGCTGGATCGCTCCAATTGTTGTTCACCATGAAGGCGATCCCACCTCCGCGCTGTTTGCCGGATTCAGCTGTTCTATCCTTGCGGTGAATGAAGAAGTGATCGGCCGGTTGGATGGCGTGGTCCGGGGTTTCTGGCGACAGCCACGTTTCAATGAAGCAGAGAACATTACTGTTATGGTTTGTAACCGACCCCAATCGCACAACACAAGACAGGTATGAGAGTAAGCCAAGAACTGGGCATTTATTGAAACACACAGAAAACGGCACTGTCCCTTTAAGGGAGAACACAAATTACTGGAAAACAAGAAATGGGAAAAGGCACAGTGCCTTTAAGAGGCGAGCTGGCTAGGGGGAAGGCTAAGGGAAAAAGGAACAGGGCAAGGGACAAGGCAGGAACAGGGAGGAATAGGAGGACTGGACAGGGAGGACTAGGAGGACTAGAGAGGGGAAACAGGGACAGAGACCCGCGGAGGCGGGCTGGGGACAGGGAGGACTAGGAGGACTAGAGAGGGAGGACTAGGATGACTAGGGTGGGGAAACAGGGACAGAGGCCCGCGGAGGCGGGCTGGGGACAGGGAGGACTAGGAGGACTAGAGAAAAACAGACAAGGCCTGGGATAAGGCATTAGAAGAATGTTGCTGCTCTGCAGCTTCTCCCGGGAAGGTTCGTCTGAGGAATAGACGATGACGTCAGAGCCGCTCTGCAGATTCCTCTCGGCAGCTCTCCGAGGTGGAAACAGGACAGAGAGGGAGAGAGAGAGCGGGTTAGCTCAGAGAACAGTTGGGAACAGAGCAGGTGACAGGAGAAGTGACTTATCCCAAAACAGATAATCCAGTGACAGAATCTTTGGTGTAAATACACACTGCGAGTAATGTCCCAACAAACATCCACGTGATAGAATCTTCGGTGCAAAAACACACAGTGAGCGAAGTCCCAATAATAATCCAAGTGATAATATCTTCGGTGTGAATACACACAGTGAGCGATGTTCAAGCAAATATTATCCCAAATGAACTATCCAAAAAGCAAGCACTGGGTGAGTGACAGTCAGACAAAAAGCAGGATCTCTTCAGTGTATTAAACACACGAAAAACGAATAGGGTCAAAGACAGTCTTGCAAAAACTCACCCAGGCGCTGTGCGTAAAGAGAGCGGGAATCAAACAGGGCGAGCGCGTCGCCACGGGGAACGGGTTGTCCAAGCGGAGGTCTGAGTGGTGCGCGACTGCTTGGAGTAGGCGGCGGTACGGAGGGCGCATCTGGCGCGGAGGTCTGAGTGGTGCGTGACTGCTTGGAGTACGCGCCGGTACGGAGGGCGCATCAGGCGCGGAGGTCTGAGTGGTGCGCGTCTGCTTGGAGTACGCGCCGGTACGGAGGACGCATCTGGGGTGCGTCTGAATGCGCGTCTGGAGTGAAGAGCGCGTCTGCGCGGAAGAGCGCGCCGGCTCGGAGAGACGCATCCTCCCGTAGAGTATTAGGAAGCGATGCGCGTAGGTCTGGATGCGCGTCTGGGCATCTGCTGCGCAGAGGTCTGGATGCGCGTATGGGCGTCTGCTGCGCGGAGGTCTGGATGCGCGTCTGGGCGTCTGCTGCGCGGAGGTCTGGATGCGCGTCTGGACGTCTGCTGCGCGGAGGTCTAAAGTGGAACACTGGAATACCTCCCGTGGAAGTTTAGAGAGCGCAGTCCAGTGTCTCCTTCCAGGCAAACGGTGACAGGAGGCGAAGGCTTGAGCGCATCTCACGCCGGAGATGAAAACAGCATAACAGACCTCCCGAAGGAGTCTTGGTGATAGAGATATGATACGGAACGACCCGCCAGGAACTGAGGGGAGAGCGAGGTACTTAAAGCCCACAGGGGAACTAATTAGAATACACGTCAGGTGCGTGAAGGTAATTGATACTTGAAACTAGAAGTGTGTGTTCGGCACCAGACCAATCAAACACATAATGACAGGTAGTCCAAGGGTGTGGCTGCTGAAGAGCAAACGAACGCGAGGGTGGGGGCTAGTGAAGTGAGGAGAATGCAATTGATTAACAGAAAAACTAAAGGAACAGAGCGAGTAGGCTTAAAGGAACAGAGCGAGTAGGTGAGCAACGGACAAAAACCTCACAGTACCCCCCCCTCCACGGGAGCCACCCGGCGACCCAAAAACAAAGACAGAGGGGCAGGGGAAAAAACAAGGCAACAAACAAAAAGTACTGGGCCAGGCCAGCAGGGGAAGCCACAACAAAAGTGGGGCTAGCAACTGGGGCAGGGTAGCCGAGGGGTAACTAGGGAAGCAGAGGGGTAACAAGAGGAGCTGAGGGGTAACTAGGGTAGCTGAGGGGTAACTAGAGGAGCTGAGGGGTAACCAGAGGAGCTGAGGGGTAACCATGGTAGCTGAGGGGTAACCAGAGGAGCAGAGGGGTAACCAGAGGAGCTGAGGGGTAACTAGAGGAGCTGAGGGGTAACAGCCAAGGGCACTGAATGCTACAGGGCCTATGCTAGCTGTACCGCTACATTAACATAGAGGCTGCGCTAGCTGCCGGAGCTAGGCTAGCAGACAGGGCTGGAACAGGGGCACTGGAGAGGGGAACAGGGAAGGGGCTAGCAGAGGGAAAGGGTAGCTGCCAGGGCACTGATCGCTACAGGGCCTATGCTAGCTGTACTGCTACATTAACATAGAGGCTGCGCTAGCTGCCGGAGCTAGGCTGGCAGACAGGGCTGGACCAGCATGAGAGAACAAGCTAGCTGGAAGGACAGTCCTAGCTGTGGGGAACTGACCTTGCTAGCTGAAGGGGCAGTTCTAGCAGTGGGAGCACTGACCTTGCTAGCTGAAGGGGCAGTCCTAGCAGTGGGAAAACTGACCTTGCTAGCTGAAAGGGCAGTCCTAGCAGTGGGAGAAAACTGACCTTGCTAGCTGAAAGGGCAGTCCTAGCAGTGGGAAAAACTGACCTTGCTAGCTGAAAGGGCAGTCCTAGCAGTGGGAGAAAACTGACCTTGCTAGCTGAAAGGGCAGTCCTAGCAGTGGGAAAAACTGACCTTGCTAGCTGAAAGGGCAGTCCTAGCAGTGGGAAAACTGACCTTGCTAGCTGAAAGGGCAGTCCTAGCAGTGGGAGAAAACTGACCTTGCTAGCTGAAAGGGCAGTCCTAGCAGTGGGAAAAACTGACCTTGCTAGCTGAAAGGGCAGTCCTAGCAGTGGGAAAAAACTGACCTTGCTAGCTGAAAGGGCAGTCCTAGCAGTGGGAGAAAACTGACCTTGCTAGCTGAAAGGGCAGTCCTAGCAGTGGGAAAACTGACCTTGCTAGCTGAAGGAGCAGTCCTAGCAGTGGGAAGGCTACACAAAAAGTGGAGGCCATGCAGAGGGACCGGGTTAGCTGCCAGGGCATGGCTAGCTACAGGGCCTATGCCAGCAGCAAGGGCTGCATTAACATAGAGGCTGTGCTAGCAGCCGGGGCTAAGCTAGCAGACTGGGGCCATGCAGAGGGACTGGGTTAGCTGCCAGGGCATGGCTAGCTACAGGGCCTATGCCAGCAGCAAGGGCTGCATTAACATAGAGGCTGTGCTAGCAGCCGGGGCAAAGCTAGCAGACAGGGGCCATGCTGGTAGTAGAGGCCTAACAAGCTGCATGGGAGCTAACGAGGCTAACAGGGAAGCAAACAGGGGAGTCAACAGGCTAACAGGGGAGCTAACAGGGGAGACTAACAAGCTAACAGGGGAGCTAACAGGGCTAACAGGGAAGCTAACAGGGCTAACAGGGGAGCTAACAGGGGAACTAGAGGGAATAAAAAAGGCATTAGAAGAATGTTGCTGCTCTGCAGCTTCTCCCGGGAAGGTTCGTCTGAGGAATAGACGATAACGTCAGAGCCGCTCTGCAGATTCCTCTCGGCAGCTCTCCGAGGTGGAAACGGGACAGAGAGGGAGAGAGAGAGCGGGTTAGCTCAGAGAACAGTTGGGAACAGAGCAGGTGACAGGAGAAGTGACTTATCCCAAAACAGATAATCCAGTGACAGAATCTTCGGTGTAAATACACACTGCGAGTAATGTCCCAACAAACATCCACGTGATAGAATCTTCGGTGCAAAAACACACAGTGAGCGAAGTCCCAATAATAATCCAAGTGATAATATCTTCGGTGTGAATACACACAGTGAGCGATGTTCAAGCAAATATTATCCCAAATGAACTATCCAAAAAGCAAGCACTGGGTGAGTGACAGTCAGACAAAAAGCAGGATCTCTTCAGTGTATTAAACACACGAAAAACGAATAGGGTCAAAGACAGTCTTGCAAAAACTCACCCAGGCGCTGTGCGTAAAGAGAGCGGGAATCAAACAGGGCGAGCGCGTCGCCACGGGGAACGGGTTGTCCAAGCGGAGGTCTGAGTGGTGCGCGACTGCTTGGAGTAGGCGCCGGTACGGAGGGCGCATCTGGCGCGGAGGTCTGAGTGGTGCGTGACTGCTTGGAGTACGCGCCGGTACGGAGGGCGCATCAGGCGCGGAGGTCTGAGTGGTGCGCGTCTGCTTGGAGTACGCGCCGGTACGGAGGACGCATCTGGGGTGTGTCTGAATGCGCGTCTGGAGTGAAGAGCGCGTCTGCGCGGAAGAGCGCGCCGGCTCGGAGAGACGCATCCTCCCGTAGAGTATTAGGAAGCGATGCGCGTCTGGATGCGCGTAGGTCTGGATGCGCGTCTGGGCGTCTGCTGCGCGTAGGTCTGGATGCGCGTCTGGGCGTCTGCTGCGCGGAGGTCTGGATGCGCGTCTGGGCGTCTGCTGCGCGGAGGTCTGGATGCGCGTCTGGACGTCTGCTGCGCGGAGGTCTGAAGTGGAACACTGGAATACCTCCCGTGGAAGTTTAGAGAGCGCAGTCCAGTGTCTCCTTCCAGGCAAACGGTGACAGGAGGCGAAGGCTTGAGCGCATCTCACGCCGGAGATGAAAACAGCATAACAGACAGAAACCGAACCTCCCGAAGGAGTCTTGGTGATAGAGATATGATACGGAACGACCCGCCAGGAACTGAGGGGAGAGCGAGGTACTTAAAGCCCACAGGGGAACTAATTAGAATACACGTCAGGTGCGTGAAGGTAATTGATACTTGAAACTAGAAGTGTGTGTTCGGCACCAGACCAATCAAACACATAATGACAGGTAGTCCAAGGGTGTGGCTGCTGAAGAGCAAACGAACACGAGGGTGGGGGTGAGTCTGGAGAGGATGGATCCTTCTGTGCTTGACACCATCCGGAACGTGCATGCTCCCTCCACTATCGCGGTTTACGCGGGTAGGTGGCGTATTTTCCAAGAGTGGTGTAAGGTGGGGGGCTGGGACCCGGTGTCCTGCCCCCTGGACGCTGTCCTTACCTTCCTTCAGTCTATTTTTGATAGACTGTCGGCTTCGACGGTGAGGGTATATGCTGCGGCTATATCCTCTTGTCATGAGGGGTTTGAGGGCGTTACGTTGTTCAGCCACCCTCTTGTGAAGCGTTTCCTGCTTGGCGCTCGGCGCCTTAAGCCGGTGAAACGTTCTTTGTCTCCGAGTTGGGACCTTCAATTGGTCCTCGGCCGGTTGTCCGAGGTCCCGTTTGAGCCTCTTGAGCAGGCACCTTGGAACAGCTGTCTTTCAAGACTGCGTTCCTGCTGGCCATCACCTCTGCTAAGCGCGTGTGTGAGCTCTGTGCTCTCTCGGTGTGGCCTGAGTGCCTGTCTATTCGTGTCAATAGCGGTGCAACTCTGAGGCCTAATCCAGTCTTCGTGCCAAAAAATATCCGGAGCTCTTTTCGATCCAGGGATATTGTGGTTCAGGCGTTTCATCCGCCTCCTCACGCAGGTGAGTTAGAGGCAAGCCTTCACCTGTCGTGTCCGGTCCGGGCTTTGGGGGTTTACCTCAGCCGGACTCAGGACCTCAGGGCTACCAATCAGCTCTTTGTCTGTTACGGTGGCTCTCACGCTGGTAAGGCACTGTTGAAACAGCGCCTGTCCCATTGGTTGTGCGAGGGCATTGCCCTTTGCTACACGTTGGCTGGGCTGGCCCCCCCTGGGGTTGTCAGGGCACACTCCACTCGTGGGGTGGCGGAGAGAGAGAGAGAGAGAGAGAGAGAGAGAGAGAGAGAGAGAGAGAGAGAGAGAGAGAGAGAGAGAGAGAGAGAGAGAGAGAGAGAGAGAGAGAGAGAGAGAGAGAGAGAGAGAGAGAGAGAGAGAGAAGGCAGGCCTGAAAACCTACCTGTTCAAAAAGGCCTTTGACTGTTAGCTTTTAATTTTATTGCGCTTTTGTTTTTAAATTGTCTGTTTATACTATGTTTTTTTATTAACTATGTTCTATTTTTATTCTGTATTTTATTTTATTTGTTTTACTAATAACTATTTTATTTCTATTTTTTTTAACTGTTTTAACCATGTAGTGTAGCACTTTGGGATCCCAGTGAACAAAAAGTGCATTACAAATCCAATCTATTATTATTATTATTATTATTATTATTATTATTATTATTATTATTATTATTATTATTATTATTATTATTATTATTATTATTATTATTATTATTATTATTATTATTATTATTATTATTATTATTATTATTATTATTATTATTATGTGTGGCTGCTGCCCTGGCGGACATCTGTGCTCTACTGAGTGCACCTTTCTAGTCTAGAGAGAGAGCGCTGATTCTCCGTAGCTGAGCAGGGTTGCATTTTGTCGACACAAGTTGGAACCCTGGAGGAAGCGATATAAGGAAACGAATTGCCAATAAATGTGACGTTACCTTTGAACCTGTTGCAGGGAATATGCCTCCACATATTTGGTCAAATCAAATGCGAAAGAGTAAAATATCAGAGCACAATCAAAAACGCGATTGCAGGGTTTTCTTGTAGGCTAAAGAACGGGTGAAGTAACGGGTGATGTGCGTCTCATGTTACAAACTTTACCTCATGAGCAGAGCGCATCTCATTTACATTTAAAGGTTCATTCTTTGTAAACATTAAAACGTGACACACACACACACACACACACACACACACACACACAGTTTCAACTCACACCGCCGCATCATATTGACGCCGAGCACAGCCGCGGCGGCTCCACCCGGGCCCGCGCCCTAGGCTTCCATGCTCACCTGCCGGCCGAGGTAGATGCAGTGTATTTTGTTAGCCGCCAGGTGGCGGGCAGACCTTAAATTCTAGCCGCCAAACAATAAATCTACAAGCCAATGGCGCTGGGCGTGTAGTTATTTTGTACCCTGTTTGTCGGGCCTCGCATCCGCTCTGCCCCATATCTCAAAATGGCGAAGAGCGGGACGTGATCGC
Source organism: Notolepis coatsorum (assembly GCF_963971535.1). Taxonomy (NCBI): domain Eukaryota; kingdom Metazoa; phylum Chordata; class Actinopteri; order Aulopiformes; family Paralepididae; genus Notolepis; species Notolepis coatsorum. Next base: position 51,119,711 of record NC_140172.1, on the reverse strand, counting down.
CAGTACGAGTATATAACGATAGGTTAGGTTGGCTGTGGGCATGACAGCAGGATTGAATCGTGGACTTGCGCTTATTCAGTGCATCATGTTTTCTTTGTGAAGAAATCTTCTGGTTAAAAAAATATTCTCCTCCACTATTCTCTTTAGAATATCTCCCGTTTTGAGCAACTTTTGCGACATCCCTCGGCTAGTCATCACCAGCTTGCTTGTAACGTTAGCTAATCGTGCACACGCCACAGGTACTAGTGTCCGTCAGAAACAACGTCAGACTCAGAAACAAACATTTATTTTGTTTCTAAATCTAAAAACAACCAAATAAATGTACAACTTATTTTAAACCACAATTTCAATTATCTTATTTTCATTCATTGTAGTATTAGTATTTTGATTTTAAAGTTGGTTTTATTTCATTTTTGAAAAACATTGAGATTCCAGGGATCCCTCCAAGTACCACCAGTGATACGAGTACCACAGGTTAAGAATGGCTGGTCTAGACTGTATGACATAATGTTGCGTTTTCTTTAAAACAAATGTATCCAAGAGTAAACATCCTAACCATGTCACAACAGCAGTCATAGTGTATATTTTCAGCAATATGTTTGTTTACCAATAGGTTAAAGTGTTATTAGTGAGATTTTTAGTTTTTGAAATGTGATGATATTTTCACGGAGACCCGCCATTTAGGATTAGTGGCCATCGCTGAATGATGATGATTTGTAGTCATGAGTACAGGGCATTTTGAAAAACTACATTACCCAGGGAATTCTAGCCTCCTTCAAGAAAATTACTTGTGTATAAATTCTTTTTTTTTCTTATTTCTCTGGATTCTATATCACAAAACTGAACATTATTGGCATAGATTGGAGCTCAGTTAGTGTGTCTACCTTCTGTGAACATTTAGCAACCATCTGTGTTGAAATCCGATCCAGAATGGCGGACCTGTCGCAAGAATAAAAAGCTGACTGTACATACAGTCGATTTCATTCTTCATTCTCGATGCACACCTGGTGATACTAAATCCAAATTGAACTCTGCCATTTGAAAGAGGAGATTTGGCCCGATCCATAGATGTGCGAGTTGGCTATAATAAGGTCATTTATAGGCCTCATATTCTATACTCTATAATAATATTTCAAATGGCATGGGTCCTGATGGCAGAATTCAGTACTGTATCTACAAAACCTTCTGTTTAATCATCTTCCCTTTATTCATTTCCTTAGATTTTTTGAACACGTGATTTCAAGAAGGTACTGAACAAGCTCAGTCGCAGTCTTTCATGTCTGGTCATTTTTAGCATGGTGTTATTCACTGTCAAAGATGCAAAGAAAAATCATAATTCATATTCTCCTTTTGTTTCATCACAATTTAAGCAAGCCTAGTAATAGACACAATATTTCTGACACTGGGAATACATTCACTGAGGTCCATAGATGTCCCTAGATGCCAAGAACATGCAAATGGACCTTGTAGAAGTGGATCTTCCATTTACTTAGGTATGTATTTTAGGCAGATTTTCAGAAAATAGGGCTCCGGGCTTAAGAGGTTCATTAAAACTTGAAATGCAACTGAGGTTTCTCTCATTTACAGCCACCTCGAGTGTACATACAGAAATAAGCTAAAAAAGAAAAAGCATATAAAATCACACAGCATATAAAATATCAATAATGATGGTTCATAAATGAAAACAAAAACAACTCAAAGTTTCTGTTTGACACAGTTGCAAAACTTACTCAGAAACAACCAAGTGCCCTAAACCATATGCGTTCTCAGCTAACAAATTCATTCAATTCTTTACCAAGAAAATTGACCTCATTAGAGATGAAATTGTTGCCTTACTCAACAATCAGAGTCCCTCCCAACCTCTGATGGGCCTTACCCCTGATTCTGAATCCAGCCATTCGCTATGCTGCCTTGAAAACGTTTCACTTAGTGCCCTCTCTAAATTGGTTGGCGCGGCTAAACCCTCAACCTGTCTGTTTGACCCTCTTCCAGCAACTCTCATCAAAAAACTCTTCCCAACTCTAGGCCCTGCCCTACTCAATATCTTCAACACCTCCCTGTCTACTGGTGTGGTGCCCCTGGCCTTTAAATCAGCCGTCATTAAACCACTACTTAAAAAACCGAACCTCGACCCTCTAATCTTGCAAAATTACAGACCCATCTCCAATCTTCCGTTCCTATCCAAAGTGTTAGAACGGATAGTTGCAACGCAACTTACTGACCACTTATCAAACAATAATCTTAATGAATCTTTTCAATCTGGCTTTAGAGCCTTACACTCCACCGAAACGGCGGTTACCAAAGTCACAAATGACTTACTGCTCTCTCTTGACTCAAACCTCACTTCTGTGCTCTTATTGCGTAATCTCAGTGCAGCCTTTGACACTATCGATCACTCGATTCTTCTAGGTCGGCTTGAGAATCATGTTGGCATTCGGGGTCACGCGCTAGCTTGGTTTAAATCTTATTTAACTGATAGAACACACTGCATGGTCTATGATGATTTAACATCTGAGACCCTCCCAGTGCAATGTGGTGTCTCACAAGGCTCTGTCCTGGGCCCTTTGCTATTTTCGATTTACATGCTACCCCTCGGCAATATCATACGCAAATTTGGCATAAACTTTCACTTTTACGCTGATGACACCCAATTATATTTACCTATTAAGCCAAATGATTCCTCCCAATTACAAAACCTTGAGGCCTGCTTGCTTGCCGTCAAAAAGTGGATGTCGCAAAACTTTCTACTCCTTAATGCAGATAAAACTGAGATGTTAATTGTTGGCCCCCCAAACCACAGAGGCCTGTTTCAGGACATCTCCCTCAACTTTGATACTTGTCATGTATCCCAGAGCTCCACCATAAAAAACCTCAGTCATTTTTTATTCCTCCCTCTCATTTAATGCACATATAAAAAAATTCACCAAAATTGCCTTCTTCCATCTTCGTAATATCGCAAAATTGTGCCCCATTTGAACTCTGGCTGATGCTGAAACCCTGATTCATGCTTTTGTCTCATCACGTCTGGACTACTGTAATGCACTTTTTTCAGGCCTACCTAATTCAAGCATCAAAAATATTCAACTCGTGCAAAATGTGGCTGCACGGATACTAACTAGAACTAGAAAATTTGATCACATCACACCAGTTTTGTCCGCTCTACACTGGCTTCCCAAGTGTAGAGCCCGATCTGACTTTAAAGTGCTACTCCTCACCTAACATTTTTTAAATGGGCTTGCACCGCTCTACCTATCCGATCTCATCTCCCGATACTCGCCCGCTCGTGCTCTGCGCTCACAAAATGCGAGGCTTCTATCGATTCCTAGGGTTAAAAAGAAATCCGCAGGCCACAGAGCCTTTGTCTACCGCGCTCCCTACCTGTGGAACAAATTACCTGCCGACGTCAGGGGCGCCTGCTCTGTCGAAGCTTTTAAATCCCTTTTTAAGACCCATCTTTTCTCTCTCTCCTTCAACCTACCCTGATCTCACCTGGTCGGGGACTGACCTTTAGATGAATCTGTCTAGTTTAGTTAGGATGTCTATTTTCTCCCATCTTTGCTTTTCCGCAGCACTACAAACATGGGAACTCTCTAACCTCTGTCCCCCTCCCCCCTCCCCCCCATCTCTCTGAGTGCCTGCTGTCCAAGGTGATGGATGTCTCGGGATCTTGGCCAAGATTGCAGAGACTGCTCTACGTGCACCACCGAGGCCACGGATCAGCTCCTTACAGTCTTCTGTCCGTGGTCTGTCAACATGGTTTCATTGCTGGGTTAAGTACTTCTATTCTATTCACATAATATGCTTACTTCATATATCTACTCTATTCACACATATTATTTGAAATTTATTTGAAGGATAAACCCCTTGAGATATGCTATCTCGTTTTCGAGGGGGTCCTTAACATAGGATACAAAACATACAATACAATACAATACATAACTAAACAAAAAACAAGACAACAAATGCACTTATACACTGACAGACGCTCTCCCAAGCTCACTCCCACAATCCACACTGATTCCTCCCAAGAGGATCACCAATAAATATATATATGTTCCCTTATAAAACACAAACAAAATTATAATTTGATCTGAAACGACATTTAAGCCCTAACACAGTAAATCAATAACAGGTGCAAGTAGTCTGTAGATGAGTGAACAAAGATATCTTGAATAACCGGTAAGAAGTAAGAGATCTGAGTGAACTAGGCAGTTTGTTCCAATCAGCTGGTGCTTTATATTTAAAGGCAAGTCGACCGATAGCTTTAATGGTTCGAGGTATACTAAAGAAAGGAAGATCCGTGTGTCTTAAATTATAAGTTGAACTATATGGTGTTAAGAACTGCTTTAGATAGGGGGGATAATTAAAGTAAATACATTTGTAAACAAAAAGCAACCAATGAAAATGTCTTCTGATATGCTTACCACTTGTATCTATTGCTATGTCTGCCCACTACAATCACGCAAGCTGTCTAACGCCTGTCCCGTCTCCCTGTCTCCCTGTGAGTTGTTGTCCCGGAGTGTTGACTGGAGTGTCGGACGTCCCGCGATGAAGGCCGGGAGGATGCGACCCTCTCTGCGTGCCCTCCTGTCTCCCTGTCTCCGGCGGTCTCATAGTGGTGACCGGAGTGCTGGACATTCCGCGATGATGTCGGGGAGGTTGCAACCCTCTCCGCCGCCCTCCATCTCCCTGTCTCCGGCTGTCTCAGAGCGATGACCGGAGTGTTGAATGTCCCGTGATTAAGACGGGGAGGACGCCACCCTCTTTTTGCGTCGCCCCTGTGCCTCAAATAGATTCGCTATCAGCTCTATCTTTAATCTCTCAAAATGTTCAGTTGCTATCGCTATCAGCTCGATCTTTAATTTTTCAAAATGTTCAGTTGCTATTGCATGCACTCATCTGTGTTTCACTACACACATGAGTGCATGCTTACCAACTGTTAGTCTGTAACACTACTGTCCAATTATCTAGCGGTCTCAGTCAATGAGTCAACTAAATGTCCCCATTGGAAGGGTGTAGGCGAACAACTTATAAATTGAACCAAAAGAAACAATTCAGACTTTGCAAGAATGATCATTTATTGGGACTCCATGTCCAAACATTCCGTTATTTGGATAACTGTCATGCCATCATCACCAGGTGGTCAATCAAGCAAGCGGTTAGCTGGTAGCAGCTTAAGTCTGTAGATAGTTGAAAAGGGTCACAGCCTGCAAGACCCAAGATTGATGACCTCTCAACCGGGGACGTCACGACCGGAGGGCCCATGTTCTTCACCACCCCCAACCAGAGGCTGGGCGGAGTATGAGAGGCCAAAGAAGGCTAGAAAGACAGCCAAGTATACAACCAACAAACCTTATCAATAAAAGAAATGTTGGTAAAAATATAATCAAAAAGCAAAGCCCTGTTCTCTAAAAACCTAGTTGGAGGACAGTGAGTATATGGTGGGGTGAACAGTGATTTCTGTTCTACCTTTTTGTTTATGTAACAATATAGCCGTATAACCTATTTTTCACATGTAATTATATGCTTCATAGGCAAATCATAAGTTTCTGCGTAGAGAAGAATGAATTGCCTGGTCTGTTTAAAAGGTGCCAGCATGTATGAAGGGAGGTAACTGAAAGATGGGGCCTTGACAGGGGCGGGGTGGGGGGGCCTCTGCCATGAAAAAGAGATTTTACCCACAGAAGGCCTAGCCTGCCTGCATTCTTTACTACCTGTTACTTACTGATCCGGCTGCTTTTTACTGATAGCGTGGCAGAAGCGAGAGGCCCCAGGCCGGAGGTAGATAAAGGCGGAAAATGTGAAAGTCTAGAGAAGACACACGTTATGTGTGCCACAAATCAACAAGCGCCACCTGTGTTATAAACTTATACACTCTTAAAACTATATAACAATTAAATGTTAAATGTTTTGCTACAGTCAGAAATGTTGGTATAAGAGGTGTATACATATTCTGCTGCATTAATTATATGTTTCATAATTCTATGCTTAAAATTAAAGAGAGTAATACTATATATTACCATACTGTGTAAACTGTGTTCACTGGATGAGAGCATCTCTGAAGATTCTCTGCTATAGCTCTGAGGAGTCTTGATGGGAGTTCTCACAGATGGCCTCGCAGGCAATGCCTGGTTACCAGGTTAACCCTTTGCAAGTTCTGTTAAGATAAAATGTGGAGGGACTTTCTCATACTTGAAAAACTATGTAACTGTAGGTAACGCAAGTAAAGGAAAGGGATGGACACTTACTGTACACGTACAGTAAAATGATTGGATAAATAAGTACTGACGTGCTAACACGCTGACTGGCTAGTGAAATTTCATCACTGTATCTTAACCAATGACAACGAGGTCTTGAATTCCTTTATAAAGGCTAACTCACTTCATCTCAAAGGAGATTTTTTGGTGGAGCTGCTTTCTGATATATTGTAAGAAGAAACTTTTGTACTTATAACCATGAACTGTGCCTTTATTGTAATCTTGTATTTTTAAAATAAAACCTTTTTGGAACCCACTTCGTATCCATTCTTCTGACCAGTCGGGTAAGCATTGAAATGTTTTGCATTGTAACTTTACCCATTGTTTAAGCATGAGGGAGCACGGCTTCGTGATGTTCATGATTTATGATGTAAAACTCTAGTAGTGTGTCTTTAACCAGTCGGCAGCAACACGGCCCTGTGATGTTCCTGATTTATGATGTAAAACTCTAGTAGTGTGTCTTTATCCACACAGAGACCTAGAGAAAGAAATATATATCTATCTACCTATTTCTATATCTATATATATATATTATAGATTCTATATAATGGGCTTATTGAGTAATGTTACAGTGATAATACGTGTGACGGATAAGGGAAATGGATATCATCTGATTAAAGAGTGTCCTACTGGTCAAATGAATCCTTCCCGGTGCAAATAAAATAATAGACTCCGCAACTCCAATCACTGGACCTAAGGTCGATGACTGGGGGGGACGGAGCGGTGCGTGTGTCAGGTCGGGTCGGTCGGGTTTAACCCCTGCAGTTTGTGGACGCATTGAGTTCTGGATATCACAGACATCGCAGGACGCTGCTTGATGTTGAGATGAGCGGACCAATGAGTTATTGGGTTATCAATCTGACGAAGGCTTACATGAGCACTTATCAATAGTAGTACTTGTTTAGCAGTTAGCCAGCAGTAGTAGCATTTAGCCAGTAGTAGTAGCACTTAGCCAGCAGAGTCTATACAGTCAGTAGCATGTAGCATCGGTCAATAGTCAGATTATTTACCTATACAAAGGAAAGGAAATAAACGGCATCAATTAGTAACTAGATATATGAATCAAAGGATAAATGCGGATATTAACGGCGCATACAATGCAACGTACCGTTGGCCAGTCAGAGTTCGCCCACAGGGCTTTTCACCTTACAGGCCTATGGCTACGTGTGTCTCTTAAATAGTGCGTCACACAGACGCTGATTCAGCCTCACCTGTCCACATCTCAGTCCCCTGGCATCCCACAGTTGCAGTAAACGCCCACTAGGTGGCACCAGATGATAAATAATACTTGTATAATAAGTGCCACTATAATAATGATAATAATAATAATATCTCTGTAGGAAGGGCGCTGGATAATTCTCCACCTCCCACCTAGTATTCTGGCCGTAAGGGCATACAAATTGTCCTACCCATACAACGCCCTCAGTTGTGCCAGAAACAGGCAATCCACGATGTCCTCAATCGTGCCAGAAACAGGCAATCCTCTGCGTTCTCAATTGCGCCAGAAACAGGCGACTTTCAACGTCCTTCTTTGTGCCAGAAACAGGCGACATTCGACGTCCTTCTTTGTGCCAGAAACAGGCGACTTTCGACATCCTTCTTTGTGCCAGAAACAGGCGACTTTCGACGTCCTTGATTCGGTCATTGTTCCTCAATTGTGAGAAGGTTTCAGCAACGCCCTCGTGGTTGACCCTGTGGGCTTCTCCTTCCTGCCCAGCCAGGCATAGTAAAGATGCAATCCTTATACAACGTAAATGCACCTTCTGGTTCTACTGGTATGCGCTTGGTTGACGCGCTCAGATAGCAGCACTCGGGAGATCGGATTTTGTATATGACATTTATTTTCCTTTCATATTTTCCATGTAGATCTTCGGATTCCAATAATCCCCACAATGAACCATAGGAAATGTTTATCTTACCGTTTGACGGCGAAATCATATTGTAGAATCAAAACAATCAAAACATAGGCTGCTCTGCAGCGGTCAAAAAACCGTGTCGCCACATACCAAACATTCTTAGAACACTGGCTGTGTGACGGCCAGCCCATTTTAAACACCTGATGCCTGTTTCCCCAAATTAGCCACATGCATCTCATTGGCATCTCATAATTAGTATATATAATCAAAAATATAATAATTACAACAATACATGATCACAAAACCCATTATTTATATAAGTCATGACTTCATTCATACCGATAACAATAATAATAATAATAATTTCAAAACCATACATTTGGCACTAACAGTGATTATATAGATGATGGCATTTTAAGTGCTTCTATAGGCTATGTATGAAATATATGAAATATAGACTATAGACCTATACAATTATTTACAAAGTAAACAAAATCATACATTTGTATCCAACAAACCGGCCCCTAATTGTCGTTGACAGTAGGACACTCTTTAATCAGATGATATCCATTTCCCTTATCCGTCACACGTATTATCACTGTAACATTACTTAATAAGCCCATTATATAGAATCTATAATATATATATATAGATTACCAAAAACATGCTTAACGGAGCCAACACAATACTTCTTTGTTTTACAAAGTCCGCGTCACATTGCACACTGTCCAATCTTCTGCTCCTTGAGCGTAGCGCGAATGTGAAAAACGTAGCGCACAATTCATCTACGAAATAGTTGTGTGTATAGTCGATGCGTGTAATGTGTGCGTGTGTAAAGGGAGGGGGTAGCGTGTCTTCTTGGGGGCGTGGGGGAGGGGGGGGGGAGTGCATATCTTCAAAGTGAGGGTAGGATAAGGGCCGTCTTAGGGTGAGGAGAGGGGGGTGGATGCAGGCTGTGGTTCATCTTGAGCCTCTACCAGCAGAACCAGCTTTGAGATTGGCCGGCGAAGTGTGCTAGTCTTTGTCCTAACCAGCACGAATCCTCTTGCATCCGGTAGGACTTGAGTCACTTGGCCCATTAACCAAGAGTTTCTTGGGGAGGTGTCATCGATGATGAGGACCACGTCTCCTTCTGTCAAGTTTCTTCTTTTCTTGGTCCATTTCTGACGTTTCTGCAGCTCTGGCAAGTACGCTTTTAACCATCTCTTCCAGAACAAGTCCGCCATGTACTGAACTTGACGCCACCTTCTTTTCCCATAGCCGTCGCTTGGATCAAATGTGCCGGGAGGAAGGTAAGGTTTGGTCTTGAGCAGGAGGAGGTGGTTAGGTGTTAGTGGCTCTAGGTCTCCAGCATCGTTGGAAGCGGTAGTGATGCGCCGATCATTTATGATAGCCTCCACCTCGCACAAAAGAGTGGTGAGCCCTTCCTCATCAAGCCTCTGCTGCTGTGTGAGGGCACTGAGAATGCGTCGGACCGTTCTTATTTGCCTTTCCCAGATTCCTCCATGATGGGATCCTGTTGGTGGGTTAAATATCCACTGTATCCCTTTAGTCAGCAGGGTGTTCTGGATCGTTGTGTGGTTTAAACCTTGGATAGCTTCTTGCAGCTCCTTCTCAGCTCTAACCAGGTTTGTCCCATTGTCTGACCTCATGATCTTCATGGTGCCTCTTCTTGCCACAAACCTCCTGATGGCGTTAATGCATGAGGTGGCGTCGAGACTTTGAGCTAGCTCCAAGTGCACTGCTCTGATGTTGAGGCAGGTGAAAACCACACCGTATCGCTTCACTGTGTATCTTCTTTGCTTCACCTCAAATGGGCCGAAGAAATCTACGCCCACATTTGTGAAGGGCGGATCCTCAGGAGTGACTCTTTCTTCTGGCAAGTCTGCCATTAACTGTTCACCCCTCACTTGACTGAGTCTCCTGCAGATCACACATTTCGAGATGACCTTTCGGATGGCGGCATTTCCTCCAGGAATCCAATATTTCTGCCGCAGTCGAGAGAGGGTGTGACTCCTTCCACTATGTCCTACGTTCTCATGAATGTGTCTGCAGACCAGTTGAGTCATGTGATGGTTCGGGGGTAGGATAAGCGGATGCTTGGCTTCCAACGGCATAGCTGATTTCACCAGCCGACCACCCACTCTCATCAAGTCGTCCTGGAGAACAGGGGAGAGCTTATTGAGGTGACAGTTCTTCTTTACTGAAAGTCCCTTTTTCAGCGCGGTCATCTCCTCCTTATATGAAGTAGACTGACAAAACTGGATTATCGCGGTTTCTGCTTGCTGTAGATCTTCAGCTGAGAGGGGTCCTTTCTCGTCTTTTGCCTTCTTGTCAGTTGGGCCTTTTGTCGCTTGTGCTTTCAGCACAGACTTGATGCGCAGGATCCAAGCAACAGCTTTCTTTAGGCGATGCCATTCAGAGTAGTGAGTGAGCAACTTGTTGACTGTGCTTTCACCATCCTCTCCAATGGTCCCATCCTTTCTGGTGGTAACTTGTACCGAAAGTACTTTCACCTCCAGGTCACTGACGGTGAGAGATCCGGCTCTTGGGGCCAGTGAGATTCAGGGAAATGAAGGAACTCTGGCCCTGCCAACCATGCTTCGTCCTTGAGAAAGCGAGTTGCGGAGGTGCCTCTTGAGGCACAGTTTGCAGGGTTCGTGTTGCCATTCACAAACCTCCACTGGGAAGGCTTTGAGGACGCTCTTATAACAGCAATTCTGTTAGCGACGAAGGTCTGAAACTTTAAAGCCTCATTCTTAATGTACTTTAGGACGGATGTGCTGTCTGTCCAAAAGACAGATGCTTCAAGTGAAAGTTCAAGCTCTTCTCGCATCATCCGATCCATACGAACCGCTACGGTGGCAGCCGTAAGCTCCATTCTTGGGATTGTCACAGGCTTGAGTGGAGCCACCCTGGCCTTGCCCATGAGGATAGAACAGTGAACTGTACCGTCACTGGTCATCAATCTTAGGTACGAGACGGTACCGTATCCTGTTTCGCTTGCGTCCCAGTGATGCAACCGTGCTGAGACCGGATGGCCGAAGCCTATAGGCGTGATGCATCTTTTGACCTTGAAGCCTCTCAGCAAATCAAGGTCACTCAACCACCTGGACCACTGCTGCTCGAACTCCACAGGGATCTTTTCATCCCAACTGAGCTTCATTCCAGTTAGCCTTTGCAGGATTTGCCTTCCAGGGAGGATGACGGGGGCCAACATGCCCAACGCATCATAGATGGAGCTCACCGTTGACAACATGCCTCGCCTGGTAAGCGGTTTGTCTGGTAGGTTGATCTTGAATTCAAATGAATCCGTTTTGGTACACCACTGTACGCCTAGGGCTCTTTCCACAGGTAAGATGTGGTTATCTAGATCCAGATCCAGATCTCTGACTTCCTTTGAGTGACTCTCCTCAGGTAGGGAAAGGAGTAGGGTTCTGCTGTTACTAACCCACTTATTCAGCTTGAAACCACCTGTATCACAAATCGCTATGAGTTCGTGAGCAACTTGCAGTGCCTTTGGTTCGTCCTCCACTGACTTCAGGCAGTCGTCCACATAGAAATTCTTCATGACGGAACAGACTGCTTCAGTGCTGAACTTATCCACGCTGTCTTTTGCACACTGCCGCAAGGCAAAGTTTGCGCAACTGGGGGAGGAGGTGGCACCAAAAATATGCACAACCATCTTGTACTCCTCTAGCTCGCTGTCCAGGTTCCCATCGGGCCAATACAGAAACTTGAGAAGATCTGAGTCAACCTCTGGCACCTTGACCTGATGAAACATGGCTTCTATGTCGGCCATGAAGGCGACACGTTTCTGCCGAAACCTTGTAAGGACGCCTGTAAGACTGTTGGTCAAGTCTGGTCCCTGGAGCAGTTGTGCGTTTAGAGATGTACCACGATAGGTCGCTCCGCAATCGAACACCACTCTCAATCTCGGCTTCTTTGGGTGGTATACTCCGTGTTGTGGAATATACCAACTCCTCTTGTTTTGCTTCGCCCTTTGTTCAGGCGTCAGCCTGGTAGCAAAACCCTTGGCCATGATATCAGCCATGAAAACTTTGTAGTCTTCATAGAACTTCTTGTTCCTTTGAAACTTTCTCTTTAAGTTTAAAGCTCTTTGTTCCGCAACACCACAATTGTTGGGGAGCTCAAGTTGCTCTTCTCTCAGTGGGAGCCCAATAGTGTAATGTCCATCCACCAGTGTGACCGAGTTGGAGACTAACTCCAAAAACGTATGGTCTTCTTTGGACATTTCTTTCCTTTCCTCATGCCCATGTTCCGGGAAGTCGAGCTTGACTTGCTGCTGCAGCAATTCCTCCACTCTTGTGACAGATATTCTGTTTGCACTTACGACAGGTTTTCCAGTGCAGGATAGATCCATTGTCCTTAGCGGTCCATTTATTGTCCAACCCAGGATAGTCTTAACGGCGTATGGGCCATTCCCGCGGCTGTTAATGACTCTTAATGGCTCTAGAGCTTTTGGCACGTTGCATCCAATTAGCAGACCAATTTCTGCATCAATCTGAGGGATCATGATGTCTTCCCTCAGGTACGGCCATGAATTCACGTCCTTTTGGGTGGGTATGTTATCTTTACGCACTGGAATCTCCTTCTGAGTGTACACATGTGGAAGCTGCACATACTCATCACTCTCCAGACCACATATTTCCAGGTCACATGCGACAGAGGTTTTAGTGGATTCCTCCTTGTTTAGCGATTTCAACAGTATTTCTGCCTTTCGGCCGGTTACTTGGAGCTGCTGTAAAAGTGCTTCAGTGCAGAATGTTGCGGTGCTCCCAGTGTCTAGGAACGCATACGTCATTACGATGTTATTACCCTTCTGTGATTTCACTTTTACAGGCACAATTGCTAGGATGCCTTCTGGCCCCCCGGCCCCAGTATCCTTCCGTCCATCCTTACCCCTGTCCACCAAGTCCACACTGGAAGCAGCACTTGCTACAGCCTTTTCGGTTTGCTGTGGCCTCTTAGCGATGTGCAAGATTGTGTGGTGTTTTAGTTTGCACTCCTTACAGGTAAGCCTCTGAGTACAACCCTTACTCATGTGCCCTAGATCCAAACATCCAAAGCACAGCCCCTTAGTCTTCAGAAACTCCAGCCTGTCCTTGTGGGCTTTCTTGAGGATCTTAAGGCAGGTGGCAATAGTGTGCTCTCCCTGAAAAAACATGCAGTGGTTGGGCAGCCGATTAACCCTTTTGTCTTTTGGTCCCATTGCTGCTGGTGGTGTTGTTGTTTCAGTAGTTGCCTGTGGCGTTGTTACACTTGTGGCAAAGCCACTCTTACTCTGTTTGGCCCTTAGGCTGGTTGCAGTAAGCGCAGGAGTATAAATGGTTTTGGCCGCTGTGGTGGCATAGGAATCTTTGAGGTTACCAAACACAGGGTGGGAAAGAAGCCTTGACTGCTTATCTATGAACAGCACCAGGTCTTTAAACTTGGCTCTTCTCTTCTCTCTTTCTTGTATGTCACAAGCTATAGCTCTCCACTTCTCTTTGAACTTATACGGGAGCTTGGAGAGAACAGCTTTCATATTAGTTGGGTGGTCCATTTCTTGCATGTAGTCCACCGTATCCATTGTGTTCAGACAGCTGCTGAGAAATACTGAGAAGGCCTTTAAAGGTTCTGGGTCTTCAGCTTTGATAAACGACCAACCAAGAGCCTTGTTGATGTAGGCCGTGGCGATCTGATAATCCTCTCCGAAATGGTGCTTCAACAATCTTTTTGCCTCTGTGTATCCTGTGTCGGGTTGCATGTACTGGCAACTACGCACCAGCTCTCTTGGCTGATTAATAGTGTATTGCTCCAAAAAATAAAGCCTGTCCTTATTGTCCTCTGTCTTCTTCTCAATACCATGTTCAAATGCTCTGATAAAGAACTGGTAATTTAAAGGATCTCCATTAAATGTTGGGATACTGAGTGGCGGTAATGAAGACATCTTCTGTTGTTTAACGAGTGTTTCAGTTATCACGTTTTGTTTTTCCACTATGTTTACCAGGTTGCTCATTTCATCTGCTCCAGAGCCGGACGATGAGCTGCTGGATGGGGGTGGCAACTGCCTTGGCTGGGCCTTTGTGGCTTGTGCACTGGAGCTTGTGTTTTCTTGTGTATTCTGTACAAGACTTTGGAAGTTGGAAGTAGCTCCAACTACATTGACGATGCTTGTGTTATCGTTGGGGTTACCCACTCTGATAGCTGCCCTCTGTATAGTTGGGGGAGGCAGCTGAATGAACTCAGGTTCCAGGTTTGTGCTTGAAAATAGATCCTGACCATGCACATCCACAAGCCCATCATCTTCTACGTCAAGTAGTCCATGTTCCAGATAGTCATTCATCCCATCTTCTAAATGGGGCATGGTGGGATGTGGGAGCATGGCAGTGGCAGGTTGTACATCAGAATGCTCATATTTCCTTATGACACTCAGTTTTGCAGCATTTGCTGCTATTTCCGTTTCCAGTTCAAACTGCTTCCGATTTGCCTTCAGCTTGGCTTCAAGCTTGGCTTCCTCCACTTCCATAGCTTGTTGCCGTGCCAACCTGTCAGCTTCAAGCTTGGCTTCCTCCCTTTCCATAGCTTGTTGTCGTGCCAACCTGTCAGCTTCAAGCTTGGCTTCCTCCCTTTCCATAGCTTGCTGCCGTGCCAACCTGTCAGCTCTTGCCGTAAGCTACGCCTCCTTACATTCCAGAGTAACCTTTAGTGAGCCAAGAGATGATCCGGAGGTGCTTGACCTTGACCTCCGTGAAACTCTGTCACGTGGTTTTACAACATTTGATTCACTCTGAACGGAAGCAGCAGAAATCCAATTTTTAACTGTAGCCTTGTACTCCAGAAGAGACTCCACTTTGGGGTCATACCAGTCATCTTGATCACTTTGCATCTCCTCTGTCGTCAGTAATTCACACAGTAAGTCATTGCATGTACCCAGGTCACTGCACAATTGTGGAAGTTCATTTTCCAGTTTGGATCTCACCAATTCAACATTGCACACATTTTGCATTAATTGTGTTATTTCATTTTTCATTTTGGTTATTAAACCCAGTCTTGCACTTCTGGAAGCCTTTAAACATTTGAGCTTTTCTTTTTTCTTTTCCAACTCTCTCTCTTCATGCTCAGCTCCACCCTCTTCCTTTGATTGTTCAGAACCATCTTCTTTCAATTGATCAGGGATTTTCTCCATTCACAAAAACACCAACACAACGTTTCAGTTTTATTTTACTTCAGCCGTGTTGCACGTTTTAAATGCACTTCATTCATGCAGTCCTTCTGGGTGCATTGAAACCTCCCTTTATGCTTTTACACACACCGCGGTGACGTGTTGGATACAGCCGTTCAGCGGAGGGCGGAGCGCATTCATTCATAAACAACACGGCAACGCGGAAGTATTGGATCCGTAGTAAATGTCAGATACCGCTCGCTTTCCATTCGCAGCGCGAAACATGTACAAAGTCCATTTCATCAACAAGCAGCAGGGTTTTTTGACTATAAAGATGCAATCCTTATACAACGTAAATGCACCTTCTGGTTCTACTGGTATGCGCTTGGTTGACGCGCTCAGATAGCAGCACTCGGGAGATCGGATTTTGTATATGACATTTATTTTCCTTTCATATTTTCCATGTAGATCTTCGGATTCCAATAATCCCCACAATGAACCATAGGAAATGTTTATCTTACCGTTTGACCGCGAAATCATATTGTAGAATCAAAACAATCAAAACATAGGCTGCTCTGCAGCGGTCAAAAAACCGTGTCGCCACATACCAAACATTCTTAGAACACTGGCTGTGTGACGGCCAGCCCATTTTAAACACCTGATGCCTGTTTCCCCAAATTAGCCACATGCATCTCATTGGCATCTCATAATTAGCTTATCAAAAATATAATAATTACAACAATACATGATCACAAAACCCATTATTTATATAAGTCATGACTTCATTCATACCGATAACAATAATAATAATTTCAAAACCATATATTTGGCACTAACAGTGATTATATAGATTATGGCATTTTAAGTGCTTCTATAGGCTATGTATGAAATATATGAAATATAGACTATAGACCTATACAATTATTTACAAAGTAAACAAAATCATACATTTGGCTCCAACACATAGTTCATCGGACGTGCTTTGGCGTTCCTTGCCCGTCAATGCATCCCATTTTGCAGGACCAGGCCTGCCTGGTGTGGGCTTCCTTCCACTTGAGGCCCATCTTGAGGTACTTTTGGGCCAGTATCTTTGGTCTCGCCTCCGTGGCGTTGTGCCTCCCACCTTGACCAGATCAGGTCTGCCTGGTGTAGGCTCCTTTCCACTTGGGGTCCCTCTCGAGGCGCTTTTGGACGAGTGTCTTTGGTCTCGCCTCTGTGGCGTTACGCCTCCCACCTTGACCAGACCGGGCCTGTCTGGTGTAGGCTCAACGCCATGCGAGGTCCCTCCTGAGGCTTTCTCCGTTCTCAGGAGTGCTGAATGTGAGAACCTGTGGTCATTAGGGAGTGACGCTGGTTGCTTCTTCACTCCGATGGCCATCGTCCCCATGGAGTGCGCGAAGTGGGTCAATGACTGGCGTGCCATCAACTTTACCTCCTGAAAGAGGTCCGGATGCTCACCACTCACAGTCTTGCCCAGCGGGCCGTCCCACAGCACCAGATCGCCGACTCTCCCCACTCTTTGTGGGACTAAGCGACCTTCCCGGGCGCTGATGAGCAGGTCGATGGTCTCGGGCCGGGTCAGTTCTCCTGGCTGGACAGGTGGGAAGAACAGCTCCAGCTGCTCAGAGTCCACCACTCGGTCCACCTTGGCAATGTCCTCAAGGCCATAGCAGATCATCTCATGGCACCTTAAGGTCCCCTTCGGGGTCCATACCTTGATCACCACCACATATCGCTTTGTGTCAACTTTGACTTCCATCTTCCCCACACCGTACACAACCAGTGTGATTGGCTCGCCGGTCAGCCCGAGTCTTTTGGCGGCTTTGTGTGTGATATAGTTTGTGTCGGAGGCGAGGTCGATCAAGGCCCCCACACAGCCTCCTCCCCTTGTGGTGACATCCACGAGCATCATCAGGACTGGGTATTCTCTTAAGCCACTTTTGTCCACCAGGTTCTTGCCGGTGCACACTTTAGAGGTCACTTTGTTTGTGAAGGCCTTTCTGACCGCCTCCATTTGAGTCGCCAACCCAGCGATGACTTCCTCCTGCTTCCCTGTCAGGCCTTGGGGTCCTCTCCTAACTCTAGGCTCCTCAGTTGCTTCACTCCTCCCTTGCGTCTTGGGGCAGAGGAGGAAATGATGCTCGACAGGTCCGTCCTCTTCCACACACTCTTCCTCTTGGCAGAAGAATCTCTCCATGAAACCGCCGTCAACCCCGTGATAATCGAGACATTTGGCACACATCCCTGCCTTTTTCACCTGGGCTCTCTTCTCCGTCAATGAAGCCTTCTTGAAGGCCGGGCAGAAATAAAGTCTCCCTCCATGTGCTTTGTCTCCACACATGGTGCACGGGTCCCTCTGGGATTCCCTCCTGACATCACTCACTGTTGTTCTGGTGAATGACTGTCTTTCACTACCTCTGTCGCTCAGCCTCTCATGCTGGGTTGGTCTATCGCCAGCGTGCTAGCCTTTCGAGGATCCTTTCCTGTCCTTTCAGGAATGCCAAGAGCCTGTTGAAGTAGCTTATGGGCGTGACGCCATTTGCGGGGTCACGCTCCTAGGAGATACACTTCTCTCTCATGCCTATAGGCAGCTTCCTCTCTATGGCGGCGACAGTTAAGTGGTTCTTGATAACATCCTCCATTCCAAGGTCGTTCAGGTCATACAGTGCAGTTTCCACTGCCTGGACCAGGTCTATCATCGGCCTAGGCTGGTTGCTTCGCACTGCAGGCACTTCTTCCAGGTCCTTGAGGATCAGGCTTGCGGTCACGCTCCTGTCCCCAAAATGGTTGTCTAGGAGCCTGAAGATGTCATCCGCGGTTCTGCAGCGATCCAGCCCAAGCTTCTTCCTCAGTGGCTCTTCCACACTGTCCAGTAGGTGATACAGTTTACACACTGGTAAACCTGATGGTTCTGCCAGCGCCTGGAGGCTCTCCCAGTTATCCCGCCAGCGCCAATAGGTCCTTCTGTCGCCACAGAATTTGGGCAGACTTATGGCTGCAAGCTTGATTCTAGGTCTGGCCCCCTTGGTAGCCTCTGTGGTGAGCGGGACCTTCCTGCGTTGCGCCCTCATTACCTGGTGGCGTGGCGCGGTCACCTGGTGACTGAGGCGTGTCAGTGGGGTTGGCATGAATATAGATGGTGACGGATGAACTGAAACGGGGTTCCCTGCCGGGTTGTCTTACCCGTGGGGGTGATTACCTTCCAACATGATGGAGAGGCCCACTTCCTGCGGTCCCTACTCCATACTGGAGATGGACAGCGTTGGAGGCCTCCTCATGGCTGCCAGGAGGCAAGGGAGGGCTTCCATAAGCGCCCTCTGCTTGACCGCTGTTACACTGGGGAGGTGAATGGGCATGAGCGACCGCACCTTTATCGTCGGCGGACGGGGAGGGGCCAGCTTCAGTGGCATGTTGAGGAGCGTCCCTGGCGACGCCAGGTGGGCTGGTCACGTCGCCATTCCTTTCAACGTTGTGTACCTTTTCCTCCTCTTCATCCTCGCAGTCCAGCTCAACGTCGCCCTTTCCTCCAGGCTCCTGGAGGGTTGACCACCTGTCCATTAGTGCTGCTCTTTCTCGTCTAGGTGCATGTACCGCTTCCCCAATTCAGCTATGTTGGGAGTTGGAAGAAAGTATCTACACTCTCTCACCATGAGATGGTATCTCATGCGGGCACCTCCTTCTGCGTTCCTTCCGTCCCGTCTCGTAGCGGGGCACATACGGTAAATAATTGTCCAATTATCTAGCGGTCTCAGTCAATGAGTCAACTAAATGTCCCCATTGGAAGGGTGTAGGCGAACAACTTATAAATTGAACCAAAAGAAACAATTCGGACTTTGCAAGAATGTTAATTTATTGGGACTCCATGTCCAAACATTCCGTTATTTGGATAACTGTCATGCCATCATCACCAGGTGGTCAATCAAGCAAGCGGTTAGCTGGTAGCTGGTAGCAGCTTAAGTCTGTAGATAGTAGTACTTGTTTAGCAGTTAGCCAACAGTAGTAGCATTTAGCCAGTAGTAGCACCACTTAGCCAGCAGAGTCGATACAGTCAGTAGCATTTAGCATCGGTCAATAGTCAGATTATTTACCTATACAAAGGAAAGGAAATAAACGGCATCAATTAGTAACTAGATATATGAATCAAAGGATAAATGCAGATATTAACGGCGCATACAATGCAACGTACCGTTGGCCAGTCAGAGTTCGCCCACAGGGCTTTTCACCTTACAGGCCTATGGCTACGTGTGTCTCTTAAATATTGTGTCACACAGACGCTGATTCAGCCTCACCTGTCCACATCTCAGTCCCCTGGCGTCCCACAGTTGCAGTAAATGCCCACTAGGTGGCACCAGATGATAAATAATACTTGTATAATAAGTGCCACTATAATAATGATAATAATAATAATATCTCTGTAGGAAGGGCGCTGGATAATTCTCCAACTACTATCACCGACATCTAAGAAGGGAGATCCCCCCTTGAATGGCCCTTCTAAGGTTTCTCTCCTCCACACTGCCTGTGGAGCATTTTTTCCCTATTGTTAGGTTTTAGTGAGTTTTTCCTTACCTTCGCGTGGGGTAGGTCTGGGAGTGCTTGCATTCTATAATTTATTTGCATTTATTTTAAATTTTTTGGACCTTATGGTGTTCTTGACTTGATTGTTATGTTTCTTCTTGACTTGTTTAAGGAAGATGTGTCCGGCCCATGGGGACATTAACGTTAACGTGTGTTGTCGGGCCTTACAAATATGAATCTGAGGGCAGAGTGATTGACAGTCCAGAGTCCAAGCTGCAGCATGCCTATAAATTACATCACCATAGTCCAATACTGATAAGAAAACTACTTTGACAACTCTCTTCCAACTAATCAAAGGAAACCTGGTTCTTTTTCTGTATAGGAAGCCAATTTTCTGTCACAACCAGAGGCAAGGTTGTCCACATGGAATTTAAATGTACATTTCTCATCAAGCCACACTCCAATATATTTATAGTCAGTGAGTCTCTCAATGCTAGAATCGTAATATATGTAAGATATGCGTACACCATCATATTCAATATTTCTGGCTCTAGAAAACAGCATACATTTTGTTTTACTAGCATTATTAAGAAACAATTCAAAGGCTACCTGGAGGGTAATAAAAGAAAGCTGTATGTTCTCACCAGCAATACAATACACAGTACAAACAGTATTATCTGGTCTGGTCTGATTTGGAGGACATACTTTGTTTGGTGTGTGAGTTAGGTGAAATTGAGAAAACATATTGTTTTACTGTCCTGTTTATGAGGATGCAAAATGTCTTAAAGGGGACATGCATTGCTATTCCTTGCACTATTTAGGCAACTTTACACAATTCCTGTGAGTTTATGGAAGACATCTGTAAGGTTTAAAAAAAAAATGCATTGTTTTATATTTCTAATGAAGTACTCAAAAGCATACTTTTTCAGCCTCAGGATTTCAGGCTGTTATTGGATCGGCTCCGCCCATAAGCGCTTTCAGTGACAGTCACCCACACAGCGTGATACATACGAGAGAGAGCGAGAGAGAGAACGAGCAAGCGTGAGAGAGAGAGAGAGAGAGAGAGAGAGGGAGAGAGAGAGAGGAGAGATGATACCCTGACACACACGCAGTCAAGTTTCTGTGTAAATGCTCTGACGAGGGAGAGAGATGGCGCACACACATTTACACACACTTCTGCACAGTCCTGCCGGCCCCGCTCTCTCTCTCCCTCTCTATCTCTCTATCTCGCTCTCTCTCGCTCGCTCGTTCTCTGCCTCTGTCAAAACCCGTTTGGGGAAGTGTCGGGTTACACTATTCACTACAACCATAGAGGGGGCGTTACTGCAAATCAGTACCTTATTCACGTCAGCAATACCGTCAAATCAGAACAGCTTAGGTGAGTGAGGGAAGATCTCATGAACTCAAGACTAGACTGATGAGTCAATATGATAATTAACGACACAGACCACATTGATATAATCCCCAATTGCTAGGATACAATGCTAAACACTGGAAAAGGCCATTTATAATGCATGGGACCTTTACATTTTTTCTTTTGCTGGATGTATATGAACAACTTCAGGAAGGGAACCTTTTTGTAAAAGATTTTATTTGTCAAGCTTGGGAGAGAAGAGAGAATACTTTGTTTATTAAGACCGAGCTATAATCTGTATTTATGTAATCTGTATTTAGATCATTAAATGCAATGTGACAATGGAACACTGCATCAGTATTTTTGGTGTCTTATAAACAGTGTTGGGACTAACGCGTTACAAAGTAACGCATTACAGTAACAAAGTAACTTTTGGTGATAACTAGTACTTTAACGCATTACTTTTGAAATTTAGTAACGCCGTTAGTGTAACTGACTGTATTGATAAGTATGGTATCATTAAACCACTACCGCTTTATGTACTTTAATTACTGGCCATACAGTACATGATATATAAATATGATGAACACTTCCCACAATAAATCGGTTCCACAAATATTATGTTATTTGATACTATCTTGTCTAGCACAGTCTCTGGAGCGTAACAGTAAGAAGCATTTTGTATGAAAGTATTCTGTACTTCTGTATGACAACTATTAAAGAACTTGAACTTGAACTTGAACACACAAAGTTATAATTAAGTATTTATTGCAGCAAAAGGTACATAATATACTTCTCTATTATACTTTGAATGCACTTGTAAGGCAAAGGAATGTGCGTAGGCAAATCAATAATGAATGTCCATTCTCTGGTTACGCAGGAGGTAATTATACGACCTGAATCTTAGGGAATTATATCTATGGTGCACTGGTAATATATAGCGGGAGATACTGAAGGGTCCCCCCGGTTGTAAGCCAGCAGGGGTAGAGGATCTGTCGGTAGTAGATAGTCTGGTCAACGATGACTAAGGAGACTCCAAGTACAGGAGACGGTGCAATAGTCTCTTGATCCACAGACGAATACAGCTGTTCTCCGTAGACTGTAGCTCCACAGTGAAGAAAGCTAGCCTGCCTCAGGCTCTCTGAGGCGCAGACTCGACGTGGCTCCTCACAGGGTAAATCCCACACACATGTAGGCGTCGGCGATTCTCCGCTCCATAAATCACAGGACCAAAACAAATATAATCCAGCCGTAAATGGCTATGCAGTCGTCGGGTAGATTAATCCAGTGTACATGTCCACACGGTCCTCGTCTAGGTCTCCTCGGGTGAAAGCGCCATGAAAGCAGCCCAGCCTGGATAAGCACTCTAGCTGGTACGAGGAAGCGTTGGTGATGCTGGTCACTGTAGAACTTTAGCCGCACGATACACTATACACAAATAGACTATTACTGACTTAATAGAAATATGTCGCACTCGACGGTATAGCGCCAAACTCTGACAATTCAGTTATTAATTCGCACGCGGTCTCAATGCTCTATTTGGGGCCAAACAGGCCATACTTCACCGCACGGAGTATCGTGGGTGAGGCTTCAACTTTAGTTCCTAAGTGCTTCTGTATTCACCTGCGCCATATTTATATGCACGGCGAACAACCTAGTGCCAGCCTCATTTCTGTCTCGTATTCTTGGGCAAGGCCGGGCATGTACAGACATGTCTTGACGGTGGCTTTGAACCTGACTCTGGAGGCATGGCCCTGGCGCCTGTGGACCGCTGTCCAATAGGAGAATGAAATATTATGGTCTGTACTAGGCTAAAGGGATATTCCGTGTATATGTACAAGGAATATACAAGGGATATCAAACGATATACAAATACTATGCAATATATATCAATCAATAAATATATATATTCGGTTTAATCTGATCCTTTGTAACAGTTAGTGTAACTGAGGGGTACAATTCCCTGACTGTATTGATAAGTATGGTATCATTAAACCACTACCGCTTTATGTACTTTAATTACTGGCCATACAGTACAGTACACGATATATGAATATGATGAACACTTCCCACAATGAAATCGGTTCCACACAAAGGTATAATCAAGTATTTAATGGAGCAAAAGGTACATAATATACTTTATATTATACTTTGAATGCACTTGTAAGGCAAAGGAATGTGCGTAGGCAAATCAACAATGAATGTCCATTCTCTGGTTACGCAGGAGGTAATTATACAACCTGAATCTTAGGGAATTATATCTATGGTACACTAGTAATATAGCGGGAGATACTGGAAGGGTCCCCCTGGTTGTAAGCCAGCAGGGGTAGAAGATCTGTCGGTAGTAGAGAGTCTGGTCAACGATGACTAAGGAGACTCCAGGTACAGGAGCCGGTGCAATAGCCTCTTGATCCACAGACGAATACAGCTGTTCTCCGTAGACTGTAGCTCCACAGTGAAGAAAGCTAGTTGGCCTCAGGCTCTCTGAGGCGCCGACTCGACTTGACTCCTCGCGGGGTAAATCCAACACGTGCAGGCGTCGGCGATTATCCGCTCCATAAATCACAGGACCAAAGCAAATATATTCCAGCCGCAAAGGGCTATGCAGTCGTCGGGTAGATTAATCCAGTGTACATGTCCATACGGTTCTCGTCTAGGTCTCCTCGGGTGAAAGCGCCATGTGGTCAGCCCAGCCTGGATAAGAACTCTAGCTAATACGAGGAAGCGTTGGAGATGCTGGTCACTGTAGAACTTTAACCGCACGATACACTATACACAAATAGACTATTATTGACTTAATAGAAATATGTCGCACTCGACGGTATAGCGCCAAACTCTGACAATTCAGTTATTAATTCGCACGCGGTCTCAATGCTCTATTCTGGGGCCAAACAGGCCATACTTCACCGCACGTTGTATCGTGGGTGAGGCTTCAACTTATTGGTAACTCTACTTCTGTATTCACCTGCGCCGTATTTATATGCACGGTGAACACACTAGTGCCAATCTCATTTCTGTCGCGTATCCCTGGGCAAGGCCGGGCATGTCCAGACATGTCTTGACGGTGACTTTGAACCTGACTCCGGAGGCCGGTCCCTGGCGCCGGTGGACCGCTGTCCAATAGGAGAATGAAATATTATGGTCTGTAGTAGGCTAAAGGGATATTCCGTGTATATGTACAAGGAATATACAAGGGATATCAAACGATATACAAATACTATGCAATATATATCAATAAATAAATATATATATTCGGTTTAATCTGATCCTTTGTAACAGCCGCCCCCTAATTAGTCCCACCTAATTAGCTAAGCAGAGACAGATTAACCGCACTGTCCACTACTCAATGTCTGTTGTGAGGGGTCGGTCAGTTCACAAAGTCATGGGGTCATGGTCGTCATCGATAGTATCGGGGAGCCTTGGCAGTTCTATTAGCCTCGCCACGGGTCGGGTGTAGATCCGCCCTTGGACGAGCACTTCGGCTGCTCGGACCTTTCCGTCGGCACCGGTGATCACTTTGCTTACGCGGCCAGCCGGCCACATAGCTCGGGGTAGTGACTGGTCGATAATCATGACGACTGTTCCTTCTGTCAAATTGTCTCTCTCTGTCACCCATTTCTGGCGGGTCTGTAGAGACGGTAGATAGTGGAGTAGGAAGCTGTTCCAAAACTTGTCAGCCAATACTTGACTGTACCTCCACATTCTTCGGTCGTTCGCTTCTTCCGGCCTGTACATTGTCTGTGGTAGCGCGGGGTCCAGCCGCCCCATCAAGAGTGTGTTGGGGGTGACTGGGTCGACATCTGCTACATCACTTGAGACGTAACCGAGGGGCTTTGAGTTCAATACTCCCTCGATCTCCGTGAGGACTGTCATTAGGACTTCTTCCGCCACGGTCTGGGCCCCAAGCACGGCGTACAGGGCTGTCTTTATTGAACGTACTTCTCGTTCCCAAGTTCCACCGAAGTGAGGTGCGTTCGGGGGATTAAACTGGAAGTCAATCTGGGATGGAGCGAGGTGGGTCTTAAGTTCTGGGCCCATAGCTTGGAAGCTCTCTCTCAGCTCTCTTTCTCCGCCTTTGAAGTTTGTCCCGTGATCAGACAATAATATAGACGGTTTACCTTTCCGCAATGTGAATCTTCGGAAGGCCATAAGGAATGAGTCTGTGCTCATGGTTGGAAGGAGTTCTATATGCATCGCTCGGGTGGTCATGCATTTGAATACAATACCCCACCGCTTCTCGGTTCCTCTTCCTTTCTTTATATACAGCGGGCCGAAACAGTCCATACCGGTGCAGTGAAAAGGCTTGTCGCCGAGTCGGAGGCGACAGGGAGGTAGGTCAGCCATCCGGGGTATACTGGGCTGCGCTCGCCACTTACGACAGTCTAGACAGGTTCGCTGGAAGCGCCGCACTGCTTCTCTCCCTTGCAGTATCCAATAACGACGTCTGATCTCCGCGAAGACTCTCTCTGCCCCGGCGTGATGCACATCCTCGTCGTATTTCTTTATGATCAGCTCTGTGACCTTGTGTCGGCTGTTTAAGACTATCGGGTACTTGACGTCATCCGGTAAGTCTGGAGCTCTCCGCAGACGACCACCCACTCTGATGAGACCATGGGCGTTGCTCTCGGGGGCTAGGTGGAGCAGTCTGCTGTCTGATGGGACGGGCTTTGCTCCCTGTAGACAGTCTAGCTCATCGGGGAACGAGTCTCTCTGGGCTTGTTGTAGTAGAAGAAGTTCTGCTTCTTCGTAGTCAGCTGCAGTAATGTCAGTAGTGAGCTGAACCTCTGGGTGGTGCCACAGGAATGTCTTTAGCTGCGCACTCTCTAGGGTGAGGCAATCGTCTATGTCGGGGTCTGTGGAGACGAGTGTGTTCAATCCACAGAACATAGATTTCTTGTTTTCTGCCTCCTCTTTACTCGCTTCCCGTGGGGTGGGTGTAGGCCACTCTTCTTCCGGGAGCTTGAGGAACTCTGGCCCGTCACTGTATAGGTTGTGACGGGTGAGGTCATCCAGGGACATTCCCCAGGTGATGACGTCAGCTGGGTTGTGTTTTGTGTCCACATACCTCCAGCTTGCTACTTCTGTTAAATCTTGAATCTCTGTGACTCTGACTCCCACGAAGACCTTGTATCTGCACGAATCAGACCGGATCCATGTGAGTACTGTCGTGGAGTCTGACCACAAGATTGTTCTTTGCACCGGAATGGTGAGTTCACGTTGGATTAACGTGGCGAGTTGCGCTCCTGCTAGGGCTGCGCAGAGCTCTAGACGCGGGATAGATTGTTGCTTTCGTGGGGCTATTCTTGAGCGGGCCAGGATGAAAGCAGTATGTATTTCTCCTCCCTCCTCTCGGGCACGCAAGTAGGCCACCGAACCGTAGGCTACTTTGGAGGCGTCGCTGAAGACGTGCAGGTCCATCTGGCACGTCTCCGGCCTCACTGTGGGTGGGAAGTAGCTGCGGCGTATGTTGACACCTGGGAGTGAGCTGAGTTCCGTCTCCCACTCTCTCCATGTGGATGCAAGGTGTTCGGGTATGGGGTCGTCCCAGCCCTGGTCCTTGTCCCATAACGCTCTTACAATCATCTTTGCCCTGGTGGTGTAAGGTAGAATACATCCCAACGGGTCATATTGTCTGGCGAGTGTTCTGTATACACTCCGTCTGGTGGTCGGTAGTGCAGTCGACCTTCCCTGCTCCTTGGTCAGGGGTGTGTGTTTATAATGGAGCGAGTCTGTTTTGAAGCGCCAGACTAGTCCTAATGTCATTTCTTGGGCTTCTCCTGGGATGGTCGCCATCCAGGTCTCGCTGCTTGCTGCCTTGTCCTCGGGGGAGAGGCTGCGCAATACTTGCGGGTCGCTGCTGGCCCACTGCCTGAGATCAAAGCCGCCTTTGATCAGGGAGGCGCGGAGCTTGAGTAGAAGGGCCTCGGCTTCTTCTGGCGTCGAGACGCTTTGCAGACAGTTGTCCACGTAGAAACTATTTCCTACACTTTGTCGGACCTCTTCATCAGCTGCTGGGTCCTCTGCGACGTGTTTTTGCAGTGCAAACGTAGCACAGCATGGGCTGCATGTGGTTCCGAAAGGGAGGACTTCCCATTGATAGATGGCTGGTTGCTCATCCCCGATCCTCTCTCTCCATAGGAACCGCAGCAGGGGCTTGTCCTCCTCCACTAGTCTCACCTGCAGGAACATCCCTTTGATGTCGCCGCTGATGGCCACCTTGTCCTGGCGGAAACGTAGTAACACGCCTAGTAGGGAGGGGCCGAGTGTTGGGCCGGGCAAGAGCTCTTTATTCAGATTTTGTGATCCGATCTGGTAGCTGCAGTTGAACACAATACGATCCTTGCCGTTGTGGTGGACTTTGTGGTGCGGCACGTACCATGATTCGGTCGTCTGATCGGCCTCTTTAATGTCAATTTTCTTTATGTGTCCCGCTGTGATTAGCTTGTTAATCTCAGCGCGGTACACAGTCTCCTGAGCGGGGTCTCTGGCTAGGCGCCGCTCTGTGTTCAATAGATACCGCTCCGTCGCTTCTTTTGGGGCGTGGAAGGTAGGCATACCCTCTCGCCTCAGGAGTGGAGTTGCGTATCTCATCACTCCGTTGACTTTGACTCTCTTTGTCCCTTGCTCGAGGAGGGCTATAGCGTAAATGTCTTCCTTGGAACGAATGTCTTTCTTTTCGTTCTTAAAGGGCATTGTCTCTAGTGTCCATAGCCTCTCGACATGCTGTAGGAGGGTGGTGTCTTCTTCTTTCACTCTGGAGTGGAGGCAGCTAGTGGCTGCTGTTCGGTTAAGAGACTTAGCGAGGGGGCCTTGTAATGTCCATCCTAGGCGGGTCTCGACTGCTGCAGGACAGCCTCTGGGCCCTGTGTGGTCCCGGTCTATCGGGACTATGAGGTCTGCATGGTCGGAGCCTATCAGCAGGGTCGGGGTGGCACCGTCTATGAGCGGGATAGGTAGTTGACGCAGGTGCACATATTTATCCATCAGCTTGGCGATGGGGTAGGTGTACTGCGACAGGCCTATTTCTTGGCTGGTGAAAGCATTAGTAATCCTATACCGTCTCTCTGGCTGCCCGCTTGCTGCGATAGTGAAGGAGACATTCTCGCCCTTTATCGTCTTTAGATCTCTTCTTATTGTCCGAATCGTCATCTGGTTTTCGCTCCCCCGCAGCCCCAGCTGGGCCGCAGCGGACGCGAGGAGAAGGGTCTTCTCTGACCCATCGTCAAGGACGGCGTAAGTGTCCATGACCTTGTCTTGGTAACTCAGTGTTACGCGGACCACCTTTAAGAGCACCCGGGCGCCCCCGCTGCTGGCGGGGTCAATGTACATAACACTTGCCTTTGTGCTGCTTGAGGGTGCAGGCTTTCTTCTGTTACTGTCGTGTAGGACATCTAGGTGGGCTCCGTCACACCGACTACACCTCTTCTTTAAGCGGCAATCGGCTGCCATGTGACTGCGCGCACATCGGTAACAGCGTCGGTTGGACTTTATCCATTGACTCACCTCGTCGGTGGTCATCTTCTTGAACGTGTCACATTGTGACAACCAGTGTTCCTTTTCGCAGTACGGGCACACCATCTTCCACTTCTCTTTCATCGAGGGGGTACTGTGGTTCTTGCTGCTCGGTACTGATTCTGATTGGTGCATGACGGTCACCAATCTTCGGCCATCGTCTGCTCTCCTAGGTCCCTCTCTGGAGCTTGGGGTGCTCCGCATGAACGTATCCAACCGTAGGCTGTTGACTTCTCTCGCCAGGAAGTCGGCTAGGTCTAGGAGGGATGGCTCGGGACCGTTAGGATCACGGTGGTCTCTTTGCCGCCTGAATCGCTCTTGTCGGGCGGGCGGAAGCTTCTCTAAAATCCTCTCGACATTAGAGTTTGCGTACAGTTCGTGCATACCCTTTTCTCTTTGCGCCCCCAGCATCCCTACCAGGGATTGTACCTTGATAGACAGGTCATCTAGTGAGCGATTGTCTGTGGCTGGGGGTAGGCGGTCAATATGCCTTATCTCTTGTATTACGTAGTCCCATATGCGTCCATATCTTTGGTCGAGTGCTGCTAGAGCCGCTGTGTATGGGGTAGTAGAGGTGGCATAGGCCAGCGCTATATTGTGCGCTCGGGGCACCTTGAGGTGCTTCAGTAGGATAGCATACTTGTACGGTTCATCAGCTACATCGGACATCATTGTCTCTAAGCACATTCGTAGCTCCGTGTACTGTGCTCTGTTCTCGTGGGTGAAGTCCGGAAACGTCGGTGTGCCAATGTATGATGCCATGGATGGCTGGCACATCGGTGAGCGTTGGAAGAGAGGCCTCCTAGGCGAGTCTCCTCTTACGCCTCTTGGTGGGCTGGTACCTGCTGGGTACCATGGCCCGCGTATCCAGGTGCTATTCCTCGGGGCTGGTCGTGCGTCAAGCTCACCCGTGAATTGAGTCGGGGGTCTGTAGCGCAGAGCCGCGGGGGTAGAGCCTGGGCTGTACTGGACCTCCTGGTCCTGTGGAGTACTGTGCTGCTGTCGGGCTTGACTCTCCTCCTCTCCCTCTTCTTCTTCCTCTGGCAGGTCCTCTAGATCCTGTAGTCGTCTATTTAGCCTCTCCGCGGTGTAGACCGTTTCTTCCTTGTAGCTGGTCCTCGCGTGGACCGGTCGGGGAAGGAGTTCGGAGGGGGGTATAGGCTCTCTCTGGTGGTCGGGCTCAGGGTCGCTTGATCGGGTAGGGGAGGGTGCCCTTGACCCTTGTCTTGACGAGGCCCTGGAACCCCGTGCGGAGGGAGGGGGTGTTGCCCTGGCGATCAGCTGCTCCATTATCTGCGCTTGTAATCGGTCGCGCTCGGCTTCGCGCTTGGTGAGAGCGAGGTCGCGCTCTGCTTCTCTTTGGGCACCGGCAGCGGCGCGCTGGGCTTCGGCGGCGGCGCGCTCTGCTTCTCTTTGGGCACCGGCAGCGGCGCGCTGGGCTTCGGCGGCGGCGCGCTCTGCTTCGGCCCGGTCTCTTACCATATTCCGTCTGAAGGCGTCTAATCTCTAGACGTATACGATCTTCGTCGCTCCGTTGCTGCGCTTGAAGGCGTTCTCTTTCCATGGAAGAGTGTTCGCGCTCACTAAGCATCTGTGCTTGGAGTCGATCGCGCTCTGTTGAGGCTGCTAGGCTGGCGAGGAATGCCTGTGCCAGCATCTTGTCCGCCTCGCTGGGGGAAGACGCTGGTTGAGGTGATCCGCTCCTAGCAGTACTCGTTGGAGATCTGTTCTCCTGTGGCGAGTCCTGGAGATCCATCTCCGGGGTGCTCTCCTCTTATTGTAGCGGGTAGAGTTCCATCCCTGGAGAGCTGTCTTTATCCTGGAGCTCTCCGGGGACTACTTCTTCGGTCTTGGCGGGGGGTAAAGTCGTGTCAGGTCCCTCCTGGTCCCTACCGTGAGCTTGGTCAGTTACGTTAGAACCCACTAGGGCCTCTATAGGCGGGGTAGCCTGGGCGATAGGGTCGGACATAATTTTACTATCTACTTTTTCCGCGTTTACCGTCTGTAGAAGGCTAGGTAGTATATTGGCAACGTAATCCTCTAAGTACTGAGGTGTCTGCCGTCTACGCTGCGGGCGATCTACTTTAGGAGAACCGTTTTGTGGAGTGTTCATCATAGGCCATGTCAATATTAATACCACTATATTAATATTACACTAGTTACCCTCCGGCTCGAAGGACCAATTGTAACTGAGGGGTACAATTCCCTGACTGTATTGATAAGTATGGTATCATTAAACCACTACCGCTTTATGTACTTTAATTACTGGCCATACAGTACATGATATATGAATATGATGAACACTTCCCACAATGAAATCGGTTCCACACAAAGGTATAATCAAGTATTTAATGGAGCAAAAGGTACATAATATACTTTATATTATACTTTGAATGCACTTGTAAGGCAAAGGAATGTGCGTAGGCAAATCAACAATGAATGTCCATTCTCTGGTTACGCAGGAGGTAATTATACAACCTGAATCTTAGGGAATTATATCTATGGTACACTAGTAATATAGCGGGAGATACTGGAAGGGTCCCCCTGGTTGTAAGCCAGCAGGGGTAGAAGATCTGTCGGTAGTAGAGAGTCTGGTCAACGATGACTAAGGAGACTCCAGGTACAGGAGCCGGTGCAATAGCCTCTTGATCCACAGACGAATACAGCTGTTCTCCGTAGACTGTAGCTCCACAGTGAAGAAAGCTAGTCGGCCTCAGGCTCTCTGAGGCGCCAACTCGACTTGACTCCTCGCGGGGTAAATCCAACACGTGCAGGCGTCAGCGAATCTCCGCTCCATAAATCACAGGACCAAAGCAAATATATTCCAGCCGCAAAGGGCTATGCAGTCGTGGGGTAGATTAATCCAGTGTACATGTCCATACGGTTCTTGTCTAGGTCTCCTCGGGTGAAAGCGCCATGTGGTCAGCCCAGCCTGGATAAGAACTCTAGCTAATACGAGGAAGCGTTGGAGATGCTGGTCACTGTAGAACTTTAACCGCACGATACACTATACACAAATATACTATTATTGACTTAATAGAAATATGTCGCACTCGACGGTATAGCGCCAAACTCTGACAATTCAGTTATTAATTCGCACGCGGTCTCAATGCTCTATTCTGGGGCCAAACAGGCCATACTTCACCGCACGTTGTATCGTGGGTGAGGCTTCAACTTATTGGTAACTCTACTTCTGTATTCACCTGCGCCGTATTTATATGCACGGTGAACAAACTAGTGCCAATCTCATTTCTGTCGCGTATCCCTGGGCAAGGCCGGGCATGTCCAGACATGTCTTGACGGTGACTTTGAACCTGACTCCGGAGGCCGGTCCCTGGCGCCGGTGGACCGCTGTCCAATAGGAGAATGAAATATTATGGTCTGTAGTAGGCTAAAGGGATATTCCGTGTATATGTACAAGGAATATACAAGGGATATCAAACGATATACAAATATTATGCAATATATATCAATAAATAAATATATATATTCGGTTTAATCTGATCCTTTGTAACAGTTAGCGTTACTGCGTTATTTGCGTTATATACTGCGTAGATTGATAGCGAGCGGTAGTGATTATTATTATTATTATCCTGTCTGCCTGCGGAAACGCTGTGCTGGGGGCGTGTTTTGTTTACTATTCCTGACTGATAATGGCAGCGCCCAGCTACTCGCGTATTTCTCTTTTGTCGAGCGAAAAGAAAATAACGTTTTAGTTATGTCATTTGTGTTTTGGCTCAAAGATACTGGAGTCTAACGTTAACTACCAGGACTCATCCAAACAAAGCCACTCGCCACCCGCATAGAATGATACCAGGCGACACACAGCAAATGGGACGGAAAACTTTTTCCAACTACTTGGAGAGAGAATATACAGTACAACATGGAAATGAGATAAAGAAAATGTTTGAGGGGCTGCTGGACTAAGGTTACATCTCGACAGACACTGGTGAGTGCAGTGATGTGAATGGAAATGAATGGAAACTCAAGTTGATCAACGGATTTTGACTACGAATCTGGCAGGGAATCTCATCAATAGGCTACTAATCAAACAATATAAATATAGTCCTTTCATGCACAATTGATATCCTAACTATTCTAATATTGCAATGCACGATTGATATCTTAAACAACGTTGCAAGACGTTTATAATGAAACGCTCCAGCGACATCAAGGCTGTTCCTTCAACCTAACCAGCGATACAATTAGGCACGGCGCATTTCTTATTACGTCGGGACATTTGTGTTTGTGTCAGATTTGTGTTTGTATCTAGACCACATTGCTTAGCAGAGTTCAGTGATGTGAATGGAAACTGTCAAGTTGATCAACCGATTTTTAGTATCTGTAAGCCTCCCAGATAGCAAAAGATGTTAATTCAATGTTGAGTTATGGTCAAAATGCTTGATTTTTGGTTAAGGTCGACGATTGATGGTGGATCAACCATTAACCGATGAACCACTTGACCAATGTTGAAAACATGTCATTGAATCAATATTGTTTTGTGGTTGAATTTTAATTATTGAAATGCCAAGATCTAATAAATGTTGAATCAACGTATGCTGCTCAACGTATGCTGTCGTCATTGTCTCATCACCCAGACTGCACTGCACTTGTGCCCCGCCTCCCAGAATGCACCTGTGCGGCAGCTTCCTGGCAGCTACCTCATGTCTCTCGGCATCGTTAAGACTGGTGAGTACTGCATGGCAATAATGTCGATTATGTTGTATGTTGTATGTTGTATGTATGCTTTCGATTGCAAACGCCAGCGGAGTAGTGCGTGTTCGTTTTTACATGATAGAGAATATTATATTAACCGTTATGCATGCCTGCTAGCTGAAGCTAATTTAGCTAGTAGCGTTAGCAGTTAGCTATAATGAATGTTTCTTGATTTTGGTGTTTAGTGATATCCACCTGTTGCATATACTGTTATACATTTTATGTAGGCTAACGTCAGTAACGTTTCAAAATGTGGCTTATGCTGTATTCTTTAACAGGATACACTGGCACAATCAGTTAGCTTAGCATTGCTGCTACCATTATGCTTGCTTGCTAAAAAGTAATGGTAAACCAACAACATGGCAGGGTGCAGGCATACAGGCCGGGCCTGTCTCTCTCCCTCCCTCCCTTATGTGTTTGTGCTTAAAACAGTGAATGATGACCGCATGTTCTCAGAGCATTTTCAGAGCACTGTTAAACTGTTAAATGGTCATTTTAAAACTAATATAAGAAATGAATGTATATAGTGGTATATTTATGAGGGAAAAAAAATATTTGCAACAGATTTTAACATTTATACAGGTATGTTATTGATAACTAATTCTGTTATAAGTGTCATATTACAGTGACATTCATACAGTATCCTTTGATTTCACATAATTTAATTATTATTTCACAATAAAATACTGTAATCAAAATCCTCTGTAATATCACATCAGATTTTGTAATCTCACAATAACATAGCAATATTTCACATTTAATTATTATTTCACAATAATAATAATCAAAATCGAAAGGCCCATTTGCATATTATTGGTATCTAGGGACATCTATGGACCTCAGGGAATGTATTCACATTGTCAGAAATATTGTGTCTATTACTAGGCTTGCTTAAATTGTGATGAAACAAAGGAGAATATGAATTATGATTTTTCTTTGCATCTTTGACAGTGAATAACACCATGCTAATAATGACCAAACATTAAAAACTGCCACTGATCTCGTTCAGTCCCCTCTTGAGATCATGTGTAAAAGAAAATCGAAGGAAATTAATAAAGGGAAGATGATTAAACCGAAGGTTCTGTAGATACAGTACTGAATTCTCCCATCCGGACCAATGCAATTTGAAATATTATTATAGAATATGATGCTTATAAATTACCTTATTATAGCCAATTCGCACATTTATATATATAATATATATATATATATATATATATATATATATATATACATATATATTATCTTTCAAATGCCTGAGTTCAATTTGGATTTAGTATCACCAGACATGCATAAGAACAGATAATAATCTACTGTAATCTACTGTACTTTTTAATTTTCCCCACAGTGCAACCGTTTTGAAACTAATTTCAGATCTAATTGTTCCTACATGTTAAAGGAAAACTCCAACATTTTGGGAAATTAGCTTATTTAACATCTTCCCTGGAGTTAGACAAGAATATACATACCTTTTTTGTCTCTGTGCGTGCATTTAGCTTTGGGAACAGTCGCTCCGTTAGCGTAGCTTAGCTTCATCACTGGAAGTGGGGGAGATCCGGAGCCTGACGTTCCCTTACACTGTATACAGTCACGAAATACACTCCAAATACAACTCCAAAACGTTCATGTAAACATGTTGTGACCTGTGTATTCACCACGTGGAGAAATAAAAAATAATTGAATTAGACAATTACGTTTTATAAGCAAATATACTCGGATTTTCTTTTTGCCTAACCACTCCTCTCTGAGCGCAGTCAGTGATTTCAACGTGTCGTCGTGATTGTTGACATACTCATTAATTCAAAGGATCCGAACCGATTGAAGTTTATGGATACCATGACTTAAAATCGTCTTACCTTGACGATTAAAAGCCTCCCCAATTTAGAAAACAGTAATCCAATGGCTGGTATTGATAATATACTACTAACTACTGGACGCTCTGAGCTAACCGGAGCTAACACAGAACAGGATGGTAAAGCATATATAATGACTTCCTTTCTGGGGTTTTCAAAATAAACGTGCAACGTTTATAGCAGCGGAAAACGTTTATTTTGTACATTATCTAACGTTAACACGAACCTAAACTAACTTTAGGTTAGTTGTAACGTTAGTTTAGGTTCGTGTTAACGTTCGATAATGTACAAAATAAACGCTTTCCGCTGCTATAAACGTTGCACTTTTATTTTGAAAACCCCAGAAAGGAAGTCATTATATATGCTTTACCATCCTGTTCTGTGTTAGCTCCGGTTAGCTCAGAGCGTCCAGTAGTTAGTAGTATATTATCAATACCAGCCATTGGATTACTGTTTTCTAAATTGGGGAGGCTTTTAATCGTCAAGGTAAGATCTCCACTTCCAGTGATGAAGCTCCGGATCTCCCCCAATTCCAGTGATGAAGCTAAGCTACGCTAACGGAGTGACTGTTCCCAACGCTAAATGCACGCACAGAGACAAAAAAGGTATATATCTTCTTGTCTAACTCCAGGGAAGATGTTAAATAAGCTAATTTCCCAAAATGTTGGAGTTTTCCTTTAACAATAGGGAAGAGAAATTAACTGCGTTTTAAAATTTGTCAAACGTTACCTTTTGTGGCTTATTATCCCAAATAATAACAGTTATTGAAATAATTCATACAGAACTCTGAACCTTGAATCCCATTATAATCTTCCAGGAAGTGTAGTTCAGAAAAATTCCCACGGTTAAAAATTTTCAAAATGGTCGCCCTCTCGGAATATACTTCAGCAAATCGAAAAGTTAAATCTATCTAATGGCACTTTTAACCTATTGCTAAACTAACGTATTGATGATAATATACATTCTACACGCTTGTGTGACATGTTTGTGATGTT
The DNA here is from genome assembly GCF_963971535.1 of Notolepis coatsorum. Lineage (NCBI taxonomy): Eukaryota > Metazoa > Chordata > Actinopteri > Aulopiformes > Paralepididae > Notolepis > Notolepis coatsorum. The sequence continues at coordinate 51,083,485 of NC_140172.1, read as the reverse complement.
AATACTTGAATACGTTTGATATTAAAAACGCAAATTTTATGCAACACTCGGATGGAACAGGTTAACCTGCTGGTTGTGTGTCCCATTCACAGCTCAGTAAAAGAGAAGTGCTCCATCCATCTCGACTCCCGTGTCTGTTATTCACACAGGACAGAAACACAGTGGTCACATTTGCTTCACTGATTCTAAAAAAGAATGTATTTTCTTTAATAGGTTGAAGGTTCATCATCCTTACACAGCTTGCACAGGGAGAGATCTTATGTCCCATATGTGATGAACAGAAGTAAGCTCAACACTGCAGTGATGAGTGAAATTATTGGTTCTGTGTTTCAGGTTCATGGTAGAGGGGTCTACAGTCAAATTGTGAACTTATCATTTAACAGCATCATAATTTTTTTTGTTTGCTGTTTAGTGTTAGTCTCCTTGTATTTAAAGAAGGCTAGATGCCGCAGAGAGGGAATACGACACACTGGAGTGGCAGGAGAGTCCAGGCTGATGAGAGGTCCCTATGTGTACGGGTGGCAAAACAGCGCCAGTGTCCTCTCCATTCACACTCCATTGGGAGCAATTAGGGGTTACAGGGGCACTGCCATGCTAGACTAACTTAGGTTATTTGGATTGAATGTTTAAATTATGTATAGATTTTGTAAAATATAATTTCCCCCAATAGTATTGAGTTAACCTATGATTCCTTCCTATCCCTAGGTGTGTGAGGTGGGGCCCAGCAGACATACCGGACGGGGAGACAGAGGAAGCCTTGGGGGCTTTGAAAAGGGATCTGTGGAACATCTACTCAGGCATGCAATCTACTTTACTTTTGGTGAATTGACACATGAATAAACATCCCACATTAAGCAAAAAGGCCACCTTAATATTCAGAATGAGTAATGATGAGATAGCATGAAATTAAAGGTTTGCCACTCAATTTCCCAGAGGTGGCGACATCAAATTTAATTGTTGTTACTTGGGTACTCATTACATGTATTTGTATGTCTGTACACAGAGGAAGGGATGGGTGGGGCAGAGAGCAGAACTTCCGATGGAGAGGACCTACGTCATCCTGCAGCGGTACTTGAACAAAATGCCTGCACCAATGATGGTGGAGCTCAAAGAGGAATGGCCTTTTCTCTTCGCTCAGACGGGGCTTTTCTCCCACTTTGGCCTCCTGACAGACACCGATGCCCTTCAAAAGATCCAAGATGCCCTGGGTCAGAGAGGACGGACCATCCTGCAGTTCTGCCAGAAACTGGACAACCCGGAGATCAGGGAAGTTCTGGCCAGATATGATCCAGAGGCTTCGAAGAAGACTCCTTATGGTGTACTTCAAGGAGCCTACGGAGAAACTGCTGCTCGGAGTTGATGTAAGTTTTATTTATTTAAATATTAAAATATTTGAAATGCTAAACGAGTGATTACAAACCCTACAAACACTGTGATAGACCCTCTAAACACTGATCCCTTTAAAAACTGTGATAGACCCGACAAACACTGTAAACACTGATAGATCTATCACAGTGTTTGTCGGGTCTATCACAGTGTTTAGACGGTCTATCAGTGTTTAGAGGGTCTATCACAGTGTTTGTAGGGTCTATCACAGTGTTTGTAGGGTCTATCACAGTGTTTTTAGGGTCTATTACAGTGTTTAGAGGGTCTTTCACACCCTCTAAACACTGATAGATCCTCTAAACACTGTGACAGACCCTCTAAACACTGTAACAGACCCTCTAAACACTGTGACAGACCCTCTAAACACTGTGACGGACCCTCTAAACACTGTGATAGACCCGCCAAACACTGTGATAGACCCGACAAACACTGTGATAGACCCTCTAAACACTGTGATAGATCTATCACAGTGTTTGTCGGGTCTATCACAGTGTTTAGAGGGTCTATCAGTGTTTAGAGGGTCTATCACAGCGTTTAGAGGGTCTATCACAGTGTTTGTCTGGTCTATCACAGTGTTTAGAGGGTCTATCAGTGTTTAGAGGGTCTATCACAGTGTTTGTCGGGTCTATCACAGTGTTTAGAGGGTCTATCAGTGTTTAGAGGGTCTATCACAGTGTTTAGAGGGTCTATCACACCCTCTAAACACTGATAGACCCTCTAAACACTGTGACAGACCCTCTAAACACTGTGCCAGACCCTCTAAACACTGTGACAGACCCTCTAAACACTGTGACAGACCCTCTAAAAACTGTGATAGACCCTCTAAACACTGATAGACCCTCTAAACACTGTGACAGACCCTCTAAACACTGATAGACCATCTAAACACTGTGATAGATCCTCTAAACACTGATAGACCCTATAAACACTGTGACAGACCGTCTAAACACTGTGACAGACCCTCTAAACACTGTGACAGACCCTCTAAACACTGTGACAGACCCTCTAAACACTGTAACAGACCCTCTAAACACTGTGACAGACCCTCTAAACACTGTGCCAGACCCTCTAAACACTGTGACAGACCCTCTAAACACTGATAGACCCTCTAAACACTGTGACAGACCTTCTAAACACTGTGACAGACCCTCTAAACACTGATAGACCCTCTAAACACTGTCATAGACCCTCTAAACACTGTGACAGACCCTCTAAACACTGATAGACCCTCTAAACACTGTCATAGACCCTCTAAACACTGTGACAGACCCTCTAAACACTGTGACAGACCCTCTAAACACTGTGACAGACCCGACAAACACTGTGATATACCCTCTAAACACTGATAGACCCTCTAAAGACTGTGATATACCCTCTAAACACTGATAGACCCTCTAAACACTGTGACAGACCCTCTAAACACTGATAGACCCTCTAAACACTGTGATAGATCTATCACAGTGTTTGTCGGGTCTATCACAGTGTTTAGAGGGTCTATCAGTGTTTAGAGGGTCTGTCACAGTGTTTAGAGGGTCTGTCACAGTGTTTAGAGGGTCTATCACAGTGTTTAGAGGGTCTATCACAGTGTGTGTAGGGTATATCACAGTGTTTGTAGGGTATATTACAGTGTTTAGAGGGTCTATCACACCCTCTAAACACTGATAGACCCTCTAAACACTGGGACAGACCCTCTAAACACTGTGACATACCCTCTAAACACTGATAGACCCTCTAAACACTGTGATAGACCCTCTAAACACTGATAGACCCTCTAAACACTGTGACAGACCCTCTAAACACTGTAACAGACCCTCTAAACACTGTGACAGACCCTCTAAACACTGTGATAGACCCGACAAACACTGTGATAGACCCGACAAACACTGTGATAGACCCTCTAAACACTGTGATAGATCTATCACAGTGTTTGTCCGGTCTATCACAGTGTTTAGAGGGTCTTTGTCGGGTCTATCACAGTGTTTAGAGGGTCTATCACAGTGTTTGTCGGGTCTATCACAGTCTTTATAGGGTCTATCAGTGTTTAGAGGGTATATCAGTGTTTAGAGGGTCTATCACAGTGTTTAGAGGGTCTATCACACCCTCTAAACACTGTGACAGACCCTCTAAACACTGTAACAGACCCTCTAAACACTGTGACAGACCCTCTAAACACTGTGATGGACCCTCTAAACACTGTGATAGACCCGACAAACACTGTGATAGACCCTCTAAACACTGTGATAGACCCTCTAAACACTGTGATAGATCTATCACAGTGTTTGTCGGGTCTATCACAGTGTTTGTCGGGTCTATCACAGTGTTTAGAGGGTCTATCAGTGTTTAGAGGGTCTATCACAGCGTTTAGAGGGTCTATCACAGTGTTTGTCGGGTCTATCACAGTGTTTAGAGGGTCTATCAGTGTTTAGAGGGTCTATCACAGTGTTTAGAGGGTCTATCACACCCTCTAAACACTGATAGACCCTCTAAACACTGTGACAGACCCTCTAAACACTGACAGACCCTCTAAACACTGTGACAGACCCTCTAAACACTGTGATATACCCTCTAAGTGCTTAGAGGGTCTATCACAGTGTGCTTAGAGGGTCTATCACAGTGTTTAGAGGGTCTATCAGTGTTTAGAGGGTCTATCACAGTGTTTAGAGGGTCTATCACAGTGTTTGTAGGGTCTATCACAGTGTGTGTAGGGTCTATCACAGTGTTTAGAGGGTCTATTACAGTGTTTAGAGGGTCTATCACACCCTCTAAACACTGAAATCTATCAGTGTTTAGAGGTGTCACAGTGTTTGTCGGGTCTGTCACAGTGTTTCTCGGGTCTGTCACAGTGTTTAGAGGGTCTGTCACAGTGTTTAGAGGGTCTATCAGTGTTTAGAGGGTGTGATAGACCCTCTAAACTGTGATAGATCTAGAGGTGCATGGATACACATTGTATTGCCTAGATGGTGTCAGGCTAGGCGATTGCTTCTCTTTCCTGTCCAGTCTAACTGGATGCTGACTGTAGCTTGTTACTGTAGACCTACAGAGTGAGTAATTGAGTGATTAAAAAAAATCACACTCGTGTGAAGTGAGGGGTGCTCTTATCATCGTACATCATCTCACCTCTCTTCCTCACTTTTTTATTTTTGTGTCTATCAGCTGCTGCTCGACAGTTTGACCCCAAGCTGACCGACCAGGACTACAGCGAAACTGTCAAGAAGTGGCTTCGTTATGCGCCAGACCGGGAGGGAGGCATCTCAAGGAACCGAAGTGACCCAAACTTAAGTCAAGCGAACCAGAGTCAAACTTAGGGTACCCCAGCACACACTGTTTCCCTGGTTCATACAGTACAAGGAATTACCCTCATGGACACTGTTCTTCCATGGACAGTGTGATGTATGTGGCTGTTGGTGTGTTACGACCTCACCATTCCTATTCCTGCCCTCTAGGGGGAGGGCGAGCACTTCTTAAGGTGACAGCTCAGCCCGCTTCCGGGTTCGTTGTTATGGCAATAAAGACAGCTACAGCCATAGTCTGTAGTCCCTGTAAACAGCGTATCCAGTGTGATTAATATGCTACCATTGTACCGGGTCACATATATAATAAATGGCGACGAGTACGGTTCATCCAGTGACGGCACTGGTTGAAAAGAATCCACGCTAACGTTTGTTTGATGACGGAACGAGTGGAAGAGGAATCTACACTGACGCCGGTTAGCGAAGGGGCTAACGTCGGCGGATCTGCCGCGGGACAATCACACAGAGGGATGGCTGGTATCATCGGGCATATCGTGGCTTTTGATGAATCGACGGAGCAGTGGCCGACTTATGTGGAACGGTTTGAACATTTTGTGGCTGCAAATGACATTTCCGATGAGAAGAGGCTTCCGGTGTTTTTGAGTCTAATAGGGGCAACAACATACGGGTTACTGCGCAGTTTGATTGCTCCGGATAAACCGGGGGATATAACTTATACTCAGACTGTGCAAGCACTGCAAAGCCATTTTTCTCCCAAGCCCATTGTGATTGCGGAAAGATTCCGTTTCCATAAACGACATCAATCGGAGGGGGAGACAATAGCCCAGTATATTGCGGATTTGAAGAAGCTGTCGGAGCACTGCGAGTTTGGCACGTACCTGTCAGACGCGTTACGCGACCGGTTCGTGTGTGGTCTTCTCAGCGAGTCCATACAGAAGAGACTATTGACCGAGAATGCTCTCATCTATCACAGAGCGGTGGAAATAGCCGTTGCTATGGAAACGGTGGCGAGGGAGGCACAACAGCTCAGCAGCTCTGTAAAAGTGAATGCGATGTCTCTCTCATCTACACCTGGGAGAAAATGCACCCGGTGTGGGAGGACAAATCATGTGGAGAGTGGCTGTTTCTTCAAGGACCAGGCCTGTCACCGTTGCGGTAAGAAAGGCCATATTGCACGTACATGCAGAGAGAGCAAGCAGGAAAATAAAGCAGCAAGTGACACAAGATGGGAGCAAAGAGACAGAGGGGGGATTAACACAAGATGGGAGCAAAGAGACAGAGGGGGAGAACGGTCAAAAAGGCGGATAAATAAGATGAACACCAGGGGGATGCAGAGTGATACGGGGTCTGATTCAGATGGGGAATTAGCCCTGCACAGGGTGGATGCAGCAGGTGATGTGTCTCAGCAGGGCGGTTCAGCCTCATCAGTGATTTGGGTTAGGCCAAAAGTGGAGGGGAAAATGATTGACATGGAGCTTGACACGGGGCAGCCGTTTCACTTATATCAGAGAAAATGTATAGTGAAAAGTTCAGTCATATTCGCCTGCGCCACACCCACATTCTGCTGAAAACATATACAGGTGAAGTGATCGCACCAGTGGGGGTGGTAAAGGTGAAGGTTCAAATGAACAGAGACCAAGCACGGCTCCCACTATATGTGGTAAAAGGCGATGCACCCCCCTTGTTCGGCCGTGAGTGGCTGAGGAGAGTGAGACTGGACTGGAGAGCCATAAAAACAGTTAGATCTGGACAACGCATGCAGGGGAACACGCTGGAAGCAGTGTTAAAGGGGCATGCCAATGTATTTAAGGACGAACTGGGGACATTGAAGGGCTTTGAAGTAGCTCTAACACTCAAGCCCGAACATCAGCCGAAGTTCTGTCAGGCCCGGGTGGTTCCCTATGCACTTAGGCCAAAGGTGGACGCTGAGCTAGAGCGCCTGCAACTGCTAAATGTAATTTCACCTGTGCAGTTCAGTGAATGGGCGACCCCCATTGTGCCTATCATTAAGAAGAATGACAGTCTGCGCATCTGCAGGGATTTTAAAGTGACGGTGAACCCGGCCCTCTGTGCTGAACATTATCCAATACCCCGGATAGAGGATATGTTTGCTTCGCTAGCGGGGGGGCAGCGGTTCAGCAAGGTGGATCTGGCTCACGCATACTTGCAGGTGCCGGTGCAGGAGAGTTCACGCAAATATCTCACCATCACAACGCACAAGGGGATGTTCTGCTATAACCGACTGCCTTTCGGCATAACGTCAGCGCCCTCTATCTTTCAGCGTATTATGGATCAAGTCCTCCAGGGGCTTCCCAATATGCACTGCTTTTTGGATGACATATTGGTAACTGGGTGTAATGATGCAGAGCACCTGAAGAATCTGGAGGGGGTGCTGGGTCGATTGGAGAAGTTTGGTCTCAGGGCGCAGCGAGGGAAATGTGAGTTTTTCAAGGACTCACTGGAATACCTGGGACATTATATTGACGCCACGGGCCTTCATAAATCCCCAGAAAAGCTCAGGGCGATTGCTGAGGCCCCAGCCCCGACAAATGTGGGCCAGCTGCGCTCCTTCCTGGGATTAATTAATTATTATGGTCGGTTTGTTCAGGACATGGCAACGACACTCAGCCCCCTTCACGCGTTACTACATAAGGGGACACCATGGAAATGGTCACAGGAGTGTGGGAAGGCTTTCTGCTCAGCTAAGGATCAACTGCTCTCGGAGAGGGTGTTGACACATTACAATCCCCAACTGCCAATCATACTGGCGTGTGACGCCTCGCCCTATGGCGTGGGCGCGGTGATATTGCATGTGATGCCGGGAGGTCAAGAGAGGCCCATAGCGTTTGCCTCCAGGACATTGAGTAAAGCGGAGCAAAATTATGCTCAGATTGAGAGGGAGGCCCTGGGGATCATATTTGGCGTGCGCAAGTTCCACGCCTATCTGTACGGGCGCCATTTTACCCTACTCACAGACCACAGGCCCCTGACTACAATATTGAGCCCCAGTAAAGCTATCCCATCGATGGCGGCGGCTAGACTGCAGCGATGGGCCCTAATATTAGCTGCTCACAACTACACGATTCAGTACAGGGGGGCGGCGGACCATGGCAATGCGGACGGCCTCTCACGCCTGCCACTGCCGGTTGAGCATAAGGACAAACCAGGTTCAGTGGATACGGTACTGATACATCACCTTGAATCGCTGCCAGTATGCAGCACTGACATTCGTAAGGAAACGAGGTATGATCCAGTGCTCGCTCAGGTGATGGACATGTGTTTGTCAGGACATTTCCCTGTGGCGCAAGGGCAGGACAGTGCACTGACTCCCTATTACACAAGAAAAGATGAACTCTCAGTGGTACAGGGGTGTTTGTTGTGGGGAAATCGGGTGATTGTGCCTCCAAAATTGAGACCCCAATTACTACAGGAGCTGCATGCAGGCCACCCGGGAGTAGTTAAAATGAAAGGTGTGGCTCGTAGTTACATCTGGTGGCCGGGGATTGACGCTCAAATAGAACAACAGGCCAGAGTGTGTCAGTCGTGTCAGCGCAACCAGAAATCTCCCGGTCTCTCCCCACTTCACTCCTGGCCGTGGCCAGGCACTCCGTGGCAGAGGATACATGTGGACTTTGCAGGGCCCTTTGAGGGTCATATGTTTATGGTGGTGGTGGATGCTCACTCCAAGTGGCCAGAAGTGAAGCTGATGGGCTCCACCACAACCGCTAAGACTATTCAAGTACTGCGGGGGTTGTTTAGTCGCCATGGATTGCCAGAAGTTCTGGTGAGCGACAATGGGCCGCAGTTTACTTCATATGAGTTTGCGTCTTTCCTCAAGGGAAATGGAGTGAAGCACATGCGCTCTGCTCCTTTTCACCCGGCCACGAACGGTCAAGCGGAGCGCTTTGTACAGACACTAAAACGCTCATTGAAAGCGTCCCGAGGAGCGACGACAGTGCAGCACAGACTGGATTTGTTTCTGCTCAGCTACAGAAATGCTCCCCACGCCATGACTAATGAGTCTCCGGCGGTGCTTTTCCTTCGCCGCCGACTCCGCTCCCGCCTTGACCTTCTCAAACCCAGTGTGGCAGCGGTGGTGGATCAAGCTCAGACAGTCCAGCAGGATCGCAGAGCCCAGTTCGCCAGAGACAAGGACTTTGCATCGGGAGACCCGGTGCTGGTCCGTGATTATAGACGGGGGGAGGATAAGTGGAGGCCAGGGGTGGTGGTCTCCCAGGAGGGGCCAGTGTCCTACACAGTCGGGGTAGGCTCGGGGCATTGGAAACGCCACACAGAACAGATGCGGGCCTGTGACCCGATGCTACTCACTTCAGGGGAGCCTATACCACCAGCCCCATTGGCACAAACTACGACAGCCCTTATGCCAGATCCAGTGACCGTTTCCCCAGCGGGCGGACAGGAGTCCTCCCTAACCGGTCCCTCAGTCACGCACACTGAGGCAGCTGACTTAGAGCCAACCAGAACATCTACAGAGACTAGTAGGAGGTACCAAGTGAGGGTAACTAAGCCTCCTGATCGTCTCACATATTGAGCGGGACGTTCTGACAGTCTCAGTTGGACTATGGGGGTTATTGCACTATTGTTTTGTGGTGTTATATTAGAAGGGGTCATTCAGGGGCACTTTATCACTATATTAGGTACTGGGTTTGGAAGTGGGGACAGCGATACGATTAAGTGGGGAGGAGTGTGATGTATGTGGCTGTTGGTGTGTTACGACCTCACCATTCCTATTCCTGCCCTCTAGGGGGAGGGCGAGCACTTCTTAAGGTGACAGCTCAGCCCGCTTCCGGGTTTGTTGTTATGGCAATAAAGACAGCTACAGCCATAGTCTGTAGTCCCTGTAAACAGCGTATCCAGTGTGATTAATATGCTACCATTGTACCGGGTCACATATATAATAGCATCTACTTGAATGACTTGCTGCTTCAGCCTGTTCTTGGAACCGAAGTGACCCAAACTTAAGTCAAGCGAACCAGAGTCAAACTTAGGGTACCCCAGCACACACTGTTTCCCTGGTTCATACAGTACAAGGAATTACCCTCATGGACACTGTTCTTCCATGGACGGCATCTACTTGAATGACTTGCTGCTTCAGCCTGTTCTTGCAGTGTTTTTATTTTATTTTAACCTTTATTTACCCAGGTAGGTTCGCTGAGCACGGATGCTCTTTTTCAGCTACGCCCTGCTTCACATTCACAGAGTTCCATTCACACCTGGGAGCTGCCCAGTACAACCACAGTCTGACACTGTTGGCCACTGAGCAACTCCACTGGAGCAGTTGGGGGTTTAGTGCCTTGCTCAAGGGCACTTCAGCGGTTGGTGTTAAGGGTATGTGAGAGAGTTATATGGGAGAGAGTTATAGAAACATTAGGGGTGTAACGGTACACAAAATCCACTGTTCGGTACGTACCTCGGTTTTGAAGTCATGGTTCGATATTATTTTCGGTACAGTGGGGGGGGGGGGGGGGGGGGGTAAAAAAATAGCTTTTCATTTATCTATTTATTTAACTGTATTAAACAATATAAAACGAATTGGCCATAATTGACTGAGCAAACTAATGCTTACTGCTGTAACCTACTAATAACACTTAAGTAAATCTGAAGATTATTATATAGCAGATGCCTTGGAGGATAAGTCGTGGACAACTGTAGATCATCTGAGCTCCACTGTGTTTAAATTCAAATCCTCTGCCATTGTTATTTAACCCTTGTGTCTGAAAACTAAAGTATTATACTCTTATTAGGGGACTAAATTGAAAAACTCCATAAAAAGATTATGTTGAAATAATTTCCCACTTTCTTTTCCATAAATATTTCAACTTCAGCCCTGATCATAACCATTTTTTATATTTTTTTTGTAATGAAATACTCCCACTTTTCTGAAAAGAGTTGTTAAATATGACAAAAAAAACAATATGTGGTGGTTATGATCGGGCTGAAGTTGAATAAACAATTTATGAAATAGAGTAAAAAAAAAAATACAAGATAATTAAAAGATTATGCCACATATTATATTGGCTACAAACATAATCACTGCAAAGTTATCAAACAAATAAGAATCTGATCAGACACAAGGGTTAAGTTGTTGTTCCCTTTCTAATTTCCTCAAAAACATCTAGTCTAGTTAATGTGATCAATATTATTTGACAATTGATGCTTTTTGTTGGACATTTCAGTCAGTGAGCTCATACTTTGAGCTCATAAATTTATAGTTAAAATGATTGAGACAACGCAATCTTGTCTTCGTTGTGCATGAATGCGTGTGCTCACCACACACGATACGTGTGTCAATATTCTGGCAGTGGCTATATATAGTATTGTTAATGAAAGGTCTGTTATAAGGTCTGTTATTTAATGTTTGTGTAAAAGGTTAACTGGTCACTGTGGAAGTATGATGAGACCCTCTTGAAAGAAAAAAAATTTAATATTAAAGCTATGTTGTCATTTTTGTTAACACATTTTTGGAAATATGGTCATATAAGAATTTTGAACAACAATAGTGTGTTTAACAGCAGGAAACAAACATGTAATGTTATGATGTATACATATCAGCAGCAATATTTTAATGTAAAATGTACATTAATCAGTATTGATTCCTTAACTTTACAAGTTACAAGTAGATGTACAAGTTACAAATGTACAAGTAGATTACCATTTAGATTATGGTTGAATAAACATTGATGCCTAACATTGATTCAATATAAAATCAACTAAAATGTCCATGTAGATTACCATTTAGATGATGGTTGAATCAACATTGATATAGTATCAGTTATGGTTGACACCTAACGTTGATTCAACATGTAAGTCATAGACAACGATTTGTATAATTTCGATGTCAGGCTTCAACATAGATTCAATATTTCTGCCTAACCCTATTTCAACGTTGATTCACAAATTTTTTGCTATCTGGGAGCTGGCATGGGAGCCATTTTTTTTTAAGTAACTAAATAGTTACTTTTCACAGTAACGCATTACTTTTGGGTGTAAGTAACTAGTAAAGTAACTGAGTTACTTTTGAAATGAGTAACTAGTAAAGTAACTGAGTTACTATTTTTCAGTAACTAGCACAACACTGCTTATAAACCTATGAGGCTTGTGTGTGTGTGCGTGTGTGTGTGTGTGTGTGTGTGTGTGTGTGTGTGTGTATGTGTGTGTGTGTGTGTGTCAAACAAGTGAAGAGGACAGGACCTAGATTTAACCATGTGACACACCTTTAGTTATTGATTAAACATTCAGATTGGGCATGACCCGACTTTACACACTGATGTCTCCCTGACAGATAATCTTCGAACCAATCTCTTGCATTTTTATCCTAAGCAAAAATGGCTCATCTTGAGTAAATGGTGATTGACTGTATCAAAAGCTTTTGACTTATCAATAAAGAGGGCAGCACCGTGTTTCTTCTTAACTACGTCTATTATGTCATTAGTATAATGAACCCAGGTTGGTGTGGGCTTAGTGATTTGAGAGAAATTACTTATTGCTTATTGATTATTCACTAAAGACTCCAAGACTTTCTCTAAGCAGGGTAACTTGGAGATAAGATGGTAATTATTTACATCTCTAACACCACCGTTCAGTGGCGTTGCGCAATATGTCGGGGCCCCCCCCGCAGGGCAGACCACTCCCCTAAATCAATAATAAAGTGAGAAAATGTTGCGCACTCCGCACGAGGTCTATCCCGTTACAGCCGACCCTAATGTCGAGCTCACCCTCCGCCTATGCAGGCTCTGACACTACTTGCAGTTTCAGTAAATCCTCGTAATTACAATGACCCATAATCTCGTGCCATGTCTGAATATCGTGTGACTGGCCGTCCCGCTACAACACACATCATTATTATCATCACACTGGACATCGCGGCCACTTAAACCATGTACTAAAAAAAGTACGGATTAGATTCCATTTCCAATGTAACCTGTAGGCTACTCGTACTGGTTATGGCGAATAAAACGTTATATTCTTCTAACCTGTCTCGGGTCTCGGCGGCTGTAGGCTACTATTTTAAATGTTCATTTTTTCAGGCATCTTTTGTAAACAGTATAGGGTCAGTAGGAACTGTATAATATAATATAATCAGGGCTTCAGCAGCGGGGGTGCTGAGATAAGTGATATCATAATAATAATAATAATAATAATAATAATAATAATAATAATAATAATAATAATAATAATAATAATAATAATAATAATAATAATAATAATAATAATAATAATAACAACACTCTCGTTCACTAGAGGAGACCACTGCCCAACTCCGCGTTGTCACGCTCAGCTCTGCGGAGCGACACAAACAATGTAACCGTTTTGATGCATACATGTAACTGTAGTAGCATACTGGTTATGGCGAATAAAACGCTGCTGGAACAATGATGTTCTTTTTCGTAGCTTTGCCGTCTCCTGTTTAGCTTTCGCTCTCATCTTGTTTTTCTGAGCACCGCGTCCGCTTGGGTATTTTTACCGGCACTTCCCGCTGTGTTTTGAACGCTGCCCAGCCTGCCAATAAACATTAGTCAGCCGGCTAGCCCTATCGCAGGTGAGCAAATAATTACAACATAGCAGGGAGGGGGGGGGCCCCGCCCTCTGCGCGAGATGCATCCAGCTGCAGCCCTGCAGAACCATACTCCCACTGCCACACTGCGCCCTGTTCGTTACGAAATCTAAGAGGGTAGCCTACAGTGGGGGCGGGGCCCCCTAAGCTCCGGGGCCGCCCCGCACCGCGGGGGTTGCGGGGGCCTCCGCTACGTCACTGCCACCGTTATGCAACAGGATCACATGGGCAGATTTCTAGACACTAGGAAATCTTCCTGTTGAGATAAAAGCAGCAGCCAGTTTTAGAAAGAAAAAAAAGCATCCAAATTATACTCACCAGTAGAGGTCCTGGGATCTATGGATTGGAGAGTGTCTAATACTTCATCATATGAAAATAGATTAAAGGAGAGGGTTCAGGGTTGTGATCCAAGGGACCATCAGTGTTTATATCAACATTAACAGGAAGAAGTCTGATATATTCTCTATCAAATAGGTGCCCAGCAACTACTTGTGTTTATTAAATACAAGGCCAAATTAGAAACAACACAATTGTCAACACTAATATGAGTGGGTAGTGAATTAGAGGTCTTGTTTTTCTGAGTTAACTACCTTCCAAAACTGAGCCAGGTTTGTGTAGGAACTTGTCATTAAATCGAAATAGTAATCAGATGTTGTTGCCCTTCTCATACTGTATCTGTGGTACATCAGTTTCTGAGCTCTTTGAAGGCAAGCTAGTGCTGTGGATCACCTGAGTGCCTGGCACGCGACCAGACCTTATTCCTGTCATTAAGCAGAGTTGACAGCTCATGCAAGAACCAGGGTGCTATTCTATCTTTAATTCTGAGTCTCTTAACTAATTTAGTGCCAGGGATTAGCCTGGTCCCGTTCTAGCTATGCCGCGCTTTAAAGATAGGAGTGTGTCACCTTGTTTGTAGAGCTATATCTATATTCTATATTATAGCTATGGAGACAATACTATAGTCATTTGACAGTGACTTTCTTCCGTCGAACATGCAAAAAATAGAAAAAAATTTCATGCATACGTTTGTGCGTTATCCCGTGGTGAATATAGGTATAGTTTAGGAGTGATCCGGGATCATTCCTGACAAGCTGTTTTATAGGGCACTACGTGTATTCTACTATAAGCGTTGGCGTTTCTTGCCTGGACACGCTACTATTTACAAATCAAATGTATATAATAGTTATTATGTTTCATCATGAATGCATGAAATGCATTTTGCATGATGTACTTTATGCATGAAATGCATTTAGATGGCCAGTAACAGCTTTCTTGTTGAACACTACAGATGCTGATCAGCTGGATCAATATGCAATCATTGTTGGATCAAGCTGACATTTTGTCAGATAGTCCTTACCTTTGGTCGGGGGTATTCCAAAAAGAATATTCCAATTGTCTGATTGCGATTTCCAGTATTGGTGTCCATCTTGTCCCGGACATAATTTGGCACAACTTATGGATCGAGTGTGCCAGATGCGTTTTGAAGTGGTCGGATGAAGCGAATTACTCGGCTCCATCTAAATTGAGCGCCCGGGGGGATTTAAGCGTAACACACGGTCTGGAACAGGGTTTACTGCACTCTTGATACTGCCACCTAGCCGGATCTGGCTGGTACTGCACCCTCACTGTCCCAGTATGCCTTTTAACGGAAACATACAGGTCCGTGACATTGAATAGAACATTAAAATTGAAAAAAAGAAAAACGGACCAAATAACGAGTTTACTCGTTGTTGGCGTTCAGCGCATGGCGCCCAATAATGAGTAAACTCATTGTTGGCGGGGAATGAGTTAAGAGGATCATGTTTATTGATCAAAGAAATTGAAGTATTTGTGAAGAGGTCAACGGTCACCACATTGGCGGACTCTACTGTGCAGTGGATGTTGCTGTGCATAATATCATTCATGAAATCTTGTTATTTTAAACATTTAAATTCCTTTTCATGACTGTATGTGACCTAGTCTTTTCTCCTCACACATGCAGTAGGACAGTGATCACTATTGCCTAATATAGTTCAAAAACACCAGTGGCCAAAATGTTGTCAATTCTGTTGGAAAATACAAGATTAAGCAGTGTGGATTTTGAGCAGTCTTTCAAGTTAACACTGACATCTTTGAAGTGATCCAAGTTACTATTTAGCCAGTTCAAGTAAAAATCTCCCACCATAAGACAAAATACAAAATAAAAAATAAACGAGAAA
The DNA here is from genome assembly GCF_963971535.1 of Notolepis coatsorum. Classification (NCBI taxonomy): domain Eukaryota; kingdom Metazoa; phylum Chordata; class Actinopteri; order Aulopiformes; family Paralepididae; genus Notolepis; species Notolepis coatsorum. The sequence goes on along the minus strand of NC_140172.1, from coordinate 51,068,075 downwards.
TGAGGTTTGTGCCAGGAGAGGAGGGCTTCAACTGGATCTTTACCATATTTTTTTTAGCATGGATACTGAATCTAAAATGGATACTGGTAAACTCACTTTGAACATACAGTATACTATACGACCACTCCACCCATTACAGCTACATCTGAATCAACAATGCTTTTATTAACACTTTGATTGCCTAAGGCTAAATTCATGATATACCATAGGTTGCCAGCTCTATTTGTCTATGTAGAAGTTCCCCTTCTTTGCAGGGCTATAACTTTTTAAATTCTATTGCTAAATTGCCATTATTAGGGCCCATTCAATGTCCTATATGTATTGTTCAGGTATTGTTATATTGATGATCAAATACAGTTTGATAGCAAGCGGCGCGATATAAAAAAATCCAACTAGACGGACTTCTGGAAGTTACTACACGTAATCTGATGTTGACCGGATGGCCGAGGGGGCGTTTATAATTCCGTGGGCAGCGTTATACCATTCATCTAATGTGGGTCAAATGTTCATCATAGCAGTTAGTATCGTACACATTGAAAAATAACGCTGAATCTTACCGTATCTTCCTCGCGCCGTTGGGCGATGAGCGTGGAACAGACATTTTCCTATTATGGGATATAGAAATATCCGGTCCATTTCCAGGTTGTATAATAATATATACGTCCAAATCATGTTGTTTATTCGAGTTATTTGCAGCGATCGATGTTCACTGTGTGAAGACTGAGTCTCTCTAACACTAGCGAGTGCCCGGACCCCATATGGAGTGAGTCCTACTGGGTTAAAGGTAACATCCGTTTTTTAGATCTGCCGATCGGCCACCAGATGGCGGTCTTGAACCACTAGAGGATTGAGAGGAGATCACACTTGTGTCTCAGGGCCCCGGAAAGGAAATATGATTCCGATCACAGATTTTTGAAATATTGATATCAAAGACGAGTTACGGCGTCTTCGGCAACTTGAGCATGGCAGGGAAGGACGCCTAAAAAGCGTCTTCCGGCAGTTAAAGTGTTAAGCCATGGGCAGGCCCGGCTTGGCCTGCGCCGATAATTAAAAAAAAAAAAAAAAAAATTATATAACGGTTTATATATGGTATATATATTTATCTTTTTTTTAATGCCCCCAGTCATGCCACTGAACTTAGAAGCAGGCCAGGCCAGTGTTGCTAGTTGCACCAGCGCAATAGTTAGATAACCTAGGTGGGGAACAACCAGGAGCAGTGGCGGCCGCCCATAGGGGGCGCTAGGGCTCCGCCCCCCCTGGTAAAGAGAGCAGGAGAAGAAGAAAATGTTTTATTTTAATTTTAATTTTAGACCCCTTAAAATAAAATAAACATGTTTAAAATGAATAATATTTACTCATTTTAAGTATGTTTGTGTTTCAAATGCACAATAACGTTAATATATCAAATATAAATCATTGTTTTGTGATTCACATGACGTCACTGACTGATATGATAATAGAGTACCTCTAAAGCTGGGCGAGATGTAGCGCGCACACAGTGGGCGTGCACTGGTATCATCGCTGTATCATCGCAGCCAATTAAATAGGTCAAGCAAATACATTTCGCCTATCAGTGCGTTCAAATATGATGTAATATGATGGAATCGGAGCGCGTTTTCTAGCGCTCCAAGCAAGCAGGGTCCTTCCTGCTGTGTTGTCACTCCCCCAGTCCGGAGAGTTTGCTAGCTTACTAGTAGCTACCATGGAGCATGAAGGCAGGACATTACAACCTCGAATGCAGGTAAATCCCTCAAAACAATACCTCTTGAGAGATGAACACTGGAGTGAAAGAGTTTCGACCTCATCACCAGCCTGATATCTCCTCAGTTCAGAAACAATCAACAGACAGAAGAAGGATATACTCTGTCGTTTTCTAGCTGGTGGTACTTGTGGTGGCTAACAAGAAGCTATATGGCTAGCTGGATGCAGCTACCAGCTACCCATGGTATGAACTGTTACTGGAGTTTCTTTTTGAGTGGATTAAAAAAAAGTGGATTATGGCTTGTTGTGGACAGCTGAATATCTCGCCCCATTCAACTCTTGTGATGGTAAGTCTATGTAAGTCTTGTAACGATAGCTGGGATTCCACGTCATGCTGTGTGTGTGTGTGAGAGAGAGAGAAAGAGAGAGATAGAGGGGGATACTAATTAATTTCGCCGCAGGGCGGCATAATCACCCAGGACAATATAATGGTAACTTGTTTAAAATGACAAGATATACATCTGTGATTATTATTGGACGGATCTGAATACGGGCATGAGAGAGAGAGAGAGAGAGAGAGAGAGAGAGAGAGAGAGAGAGAGAGAGAGAGAGAGAGAGAGAGAGAGAGAGAGAGAGAGAGAGAGAGAGAGAGAGAGAGAGAGAGAGAGAGAGAGAGAGAGAGAGAGAGAGAGAGAGAGGACCTGGGCGTGCGTGTTTGTGTAGGCGCTATTGGAAACGTGGCTGCATTGACTGTGATCATATATTGATTGATGGCAATGGTGATAGTTGTACTCTACCTACTTAAATATTCGTACCTTGTGGTTTCGCCGAAGCTCTGACGTGCACAGTAGGCAGTGTGTCGTTTCGCCAATACGTGCCTCGGTACATGTTTGCAAAATGTTTGGTATAGCGCCCCCCCTGGAGAAGAATTCACCAGCCGCCACTGACCAGGAGATCACTGCAACTCACACAAGTTGGAGAACTACTCTCTCTCTCTCTCTCTCTCTCTCTCTCTCTCTCTCTCTCTCTCTCTGCTCTCACACACACACAAAGGGAGCAGCATGTGATTGGTGGAGGCGGGACCCTTACTAAAAACTGCTAATCATTGACACATGCTAGCAATAATCCCCCCCAGAAAAATCTACTTTGAATTTGATATATTGCAAATATATGCCTTCACACACACTGGCATTTGAAGGGTTAGAATTATAAAATGAATATGTGGTGTTATGATCAGGGCTGAAGTTGAATAAAATATTGTATTTTTTATCAATTACAAAAAAACTGAAAATCCATAAAAATACATAATGCTAGCCGGTTTTTTAACAATAATTTGTGATGCCATCACAAACACTGGCATTTAAAGGGTACAAATAATAAAAAAAAAAATCCTGCACCAGAATGCAGAAAATTAAGTCTTTGTAACAAACAAATTCCTGGTGGGGGACCCCCAGACCCCCTGCTTAAAAAGTGGCCTGACTGGGGCTATATTTTGCACTATATTTCCTGGCCTGAATGATTTCCCTAGTCCGGCCCTGGTTAAAAGCCTCCAATGCTTATTAGTGTGTGTGCGTTTGAACGTTTGCATGTTTCAACCATACATTTCCATTTATAAAAAAAATTATATATATATAATTTCTTTTTATTATTATTTTTTTTACCTCCTATAATAGTGGGGGTCGCGGCTCTCTAACACCGTTATTTGGGGGGCGCGGCCTGAAAAGTTTGGGAACCCCTGAGTTAGATAACCTAGGTGGGGAACAACCAGGAGATCACTGTGACAGAGGGTAACACAGTCTAAACGCACACAAGTTGGATAACTCTCTCTCTCTCTCTCTCTCTCTCTCTCTCTCTCTCTCTCTCTCTCTCTCTCTCTCTCTCTCTCTCTCTCTCTCTTTCGCTCACTCGCTTTGGTGATTGGTGGAGGCGGGACCAGGCCATACAACTGATTAACAGCGGAGACGGCGAATGGAATGACAGATGGCACTTCTGCAGAGTGACAGGGAGAGACTGAGCGAAAGACAAAAAATGTCAAGCAGAACCTGTGCTTGAAGATGGACAGTGGAAAAAAGAGGAAGGGTGGAGCAGAGAGGAAGAAAGAGAAAAGAAGAAAGGTCCTAGAAAAGTGTTAAACTCTTACCAAAAACGCCATAAAAATATATTTTGAAATACTTTTCCACTTTTTCCCCCCATAAATCTTGTATTCAACTTCAGCCCTGATCATAATATTTATATTTTTCGATAAATATTTTTTTTGTAATGTAAGACCTCTTAAAACTTGGGGGCCCACATGTTGAGGACGATTTGCCCACAGGCACTTTGGCGACCTCTAGCGGCTCGGGTGTGCATATATTTGAATACAATGAATAATTAAAGCTCTATGTGTTGCCTATCCATAGCCGTTTCAGGCGCCAAAATCCGTTCAGCGGTTCTTGAGTTGTATGCCAATATGTGAGGCGTGCGCCGAAGTAGATGGCAGATGTTACGTTTTTTCAAATACCACTCCCGACTCTCGAGCATCTACCTCCGTCAATCATTGGGCGATCTCGAAAATTATTGGACAGGGTCGTAACCAATCAGTAGGGCTTTCCAATGGTATCCCAGGTGGGAATTAGAGAATCAGGGATCTAGGTGAAAAGTCACGAGCCAAAGCACAAAGATAATTCTCCGTCAGCAAGTCAGCAAGTCTATGAGAAAATCGTTTTTTGAGCTCTCTCACCTTTTACCAAAACCGCTTCTAATCACTCATTTCTGAACGGATCTTTATAAAATTTGGACATGTACTACACAAGACTTCAGGCTATGGACGCAGGCTGTTCAGCCATACCAATCTTTTTTGGAAATACTACTTCTGGACTACTAACTACAACAGAAAAACATGACTAACAAGTTTTTCTACAACTCAAGTTCAGATGTTACTCTATTTCATAACAATAAGTATAAAGTATAGTATTTTGGTTTGCAAAAACAGTATGCAGTCCTCAAAAACGAAAACTAAAATGGCCACTTTTCTGCCCACTTGTTAACTCAATGGATGCCAAGGGGGCGCTGTTTACCTTCTGGTTAGAACGCTGTGGGATATTCGTGGATATCCTGAAGAAGAATGTTCTTAGTCAACCGAGGTTTGGATAATAACAAGGTTTATTAACCAAACAGATAGATATATATATATAGTACATAGAGAGAATGGCTGAGGGCTTCGCCCCAGGTGATCAGCTGAAATCACCCAGGTAAAAGACCCTGAATTGTTCTCGGGAGTAGCCTTATATAGTTAAAAGGGGGGGGGGAGGTGGTCCCATTTGATAGGTCAAATGGGGGAGGGGGGGGGACACGGGATAGATACAGGGGAGGGGAATGTCTTTACATGAGAGAGTTGGGGAATCATTCTATTATTCCACAGTTACACACTTTTCTCTATTATAATGTTGGTGAGATTAATATATATTATACCAGGATTATTTGGAACAGGTAAGAGTGAATATATATGGTAATAGAATGGGACCGATGTAATCCATCGGTTATCAGATAATGAATGAAATAGAAAACAATTAAAATAATGAAAATTTTGGCCAATGTGATCTGCTGGTTGGCATAACAGTTTAAAATAGAAATATTTACATACGTGATTCATGACATGATTGACTGGACTAAAGTCTGTGTTATTTTGATATCAGAGATATGGGATGTGGGAATATCACCCTTTTCTTTTATTAATAATGGTCTGATTTAGCCACTCAAATACCTATATCAATGAGTGGTCCTCAACTCTGATATCAAACAACAATTAACATAATCATTCGAAGCTCTGGCTGTGCACATATCTTGGCCTACCTCCAGTCGCTCACGTCGTGACTCAGACATTTAAGTGGTAACTATGTGTCTTCATGATAATATCTATGGGAGCTAAGATCATGGTTGTATACACACATAGTGATAACCCAATAAAATACATGTGAACACTGTCTCTGTGTGGTCAGAGTGCACAGGGTGAAAACACAAATTCGTGTGCATAATTATCAGGAATACAATTTACAAATAGGCATTAACCTAGTGGCTAATGTATAAAAAAACATTTAACAACCGTTAACCTAGTGGTTTGTATAAAAACTGATATAAAAGGTGATTATGATAATTGTTATGCATTGTTCTAGTATTTTGCTGTGGTGCATATTATCAATGGTCAAAACAGACTTGGTGACTTGGAACAAACCAACTGGTTCTGCCCTGTTTAACAATACAATTTTGCAATGTGACTCTGTGATCATTCCTCATTGCCATTATAAAATTGGTTAATGCAATCTTACTGATTGTATTTCATCATATTCTTAGTTAATAATTTTCCAGATACATATGAACTTTGTGAAACAGTTCTTGCTTGTGAAGGCATGAATCTGGCAGATGTTGCTTCGCTGTTGACCATCTGTTCTCTGTGTGTCGTGTGGCAGGGCCAAACAGTAACACAGTAAATTAAATAAATACATAATAATGTGGACAATGTGTGTTCAGATGCCTCTTGGTCCACAGGTCTCTGATGATGTCTCTCTTCTTGACGGTGCGGTCGGGAGCATTCACTCCCCCATCATTCGGAGGGGGCCTACAGGAGGTCGTCGTCCACTCCCTGTGTACCTTGTCAAGGGTCACGGGGTCACCGGTAGTGGCCTTGCAGACTCTTTTCCTGGAGTCTATGTTGTTCTTCACCGCCATCACATGTATGCCACTGTGCTCACGCTTGACCTTTATCAGGCCTAGAGACGTGGCTGTAGGGTGGTCTTGAACGTGCTGTGTGGTGGTTGGTCCCCCCCGCTCCCCGTCATCACAGTACCAGAGGGGCGAGGGTTTGCTGGTGTAGCGGCCAGTCAGCAGGACGTTCTCTCTCACCGGATGACAATCTCATCATGGAAGTCCGCCTTGATGGTCGGGGCTCCATCTCTTTTCTGTAGGTGATGGGTTTGGTCTGCCGTGGTCTGCAGTGCCGGGGTGGCGCAGCAGGCTCAATCTCGTTGATGGTGATGACTCTGAACTCGTAGGTGTCTTCTCTCAGGCTGTCAAAGGTTGATCTCCTCTTCGTCAGTGTCTCCTTGGTCAGTCTCCTTCGTGGTCCTCTGCTCCACTTCCTTGGGGACGTCTATGTTGTGTGGCTGGGTTGGATGGCGGCGCTCTCAGGTTGTGTCGTCGCCCTGGTTGTGCTCCCCTTCGTTTGGTCTGCCATGGGCCGCATGTCATTCGTGGTTCAGGTCACGCGTCGTCTCACTCATCCTGTCCTCTCACCAATTTGTGATCTGAGGATGATAAAATTGCCTTAGAAAACTCCTCACATAAATGATTCAATGCCTTTCTGCTAAAGAGGAAAATCATTTTGGGGTTAATTCAATTCATTGTAAATAAAATCACTTAATTGAAAATAGGAAATGCAAGCCAATTGCATTAGCAGTGAGTCCTTATGCCAAGAAGGTCACATTCACTACAATCTTATCAGATCTTGTATCTAACTAGATCTTATAGCATTAGGCTTTAAATAAAATTGTAAATGAATGACCAAAGTCTTGAATCAGACAAAATAGCTCTTTGTCTTCATAGTCTGTGATGTTAAATTGAAGTTGATCTTACCTCAGGATGTGTGCGATGGGTGTGCCTCAGGATACTTACCTCGTCACGCCTTCTCTGGCTTTCCTCACACCTCTAGTGTGGCTCATGTGACACGATATTAGCATAGAGAAAAATACAAACCACAAACCTCTAGGCAGCCAGGCAGTTATTTTCTTTTGCATGAAATACATCCATTCCTTTTCTCGTCTACTCTTAAGTAGCATTAATTCAATTACCTCTAATACATCTTGTGCAGTTTTTGATAATCATTGTGTAAATGATTATCCTGCTTCCAACTGATACAAATAAATCTAACTCTAACTAATCTTACTGTCATGCACTTGTCCTAATAAACTACCATACACTGTATCACTCAACACTTTGATGAACATTGTTACTCAGCTGATAGAGTTGTGCCCTTCCTGATGTCCTGTCGCACAGAATCTGTGAGTCGCTTTGGATAAAAGTGTCAGTTGAATGATCAATGTTGTTGATAATCATTGTGTACCTCTTGGCGGTTTGATATTTGCAGTCATGGAAAGTATTTGAAATAGTAAGGAGTTTTGGTTATAAGCAGAGAATAGAAAATAGGAGATTGCAAGTGAAGTTGTTTTCATCATTAATCTTTCATCTCGGGCACTTCTACTTTGTCTGGTTTTATTCAGAAATCATATCTCTAATTCGTGTGCCTTCTTGAAAAGAGATGATGAAAACACTGGTTAGTTATTCTGTTAGTATGGGAATTAGGTAGACTTTCATGACTGCAACATCATCACCTGTGTTTATACTATACTAAGTTGAGTCTCTAGGTGTGGTCAGAGTCCTCTCTGGCTATTTGCATTGTCTTTCAGCTCCACACCGATTCACTGCTGATTCTTGTGTTCAAATGTAGATAATTTTTTTTGGTCTCAATTTACATGATTGTAGCTGGTATCACTCTGTGTCCTGTCTGTGTTCAGATGCAAATCACTGGAGTTTCAACTTTTGTGATTCAATTTGTGTTTACACCCCATTCTGCATCTTGACCCAGAGCCAGATCTCTTGGTTGTCTGTAAACACAAACACATGTTAATTTCTCACTCCTTGTAATCTAAGGTTATAACGTCTAATCTACTGTTGCAGAATACATTATATTTGATGCATGCTTCTATATGGTACCCTGTATCAAAATGTGGGAGTTAAAACATACACTGTTTTAAAATATAAATGATTTGTTGGATAGTTGTAATTCCCAGTAACTGATATCATATGTGTCATGCATCATCAAGGTTTGTTTCATACTCACCGGAAAAAGCTGTTGTGTTCACGTTGGATCCTCACATTTCAGTTCAGTTATTGAATAACCATATTAACTTACCCCCTTTTGTGTTTATGTGTATCTTTAATCGAATAGTGGTCCTTGAGGCTGTATCACGCTACGTGTCGTCAATGCAATGCTCGGCTCGTTTCTCCGGTGGTCTGGGACAATGCAACTTTGGAAACACTCTTTTGCATCTCGCTACAGTAACTCAATACTTTCTAATAGCAGCGCGTATATACACATACAAATAAAACATTTACTACACATGGATTTCGTATACCCTCGGCCTCGGGCATATTAAACTTTACGTTCGCCCATGGATAGGTTCATATCAAGATCATAAGTTCATGGCGCACATAGTATGACGTCATCGCTCCAAGCGACGTTCATGCGTTCCCATTCACCTCGGAAATAACGCTTTGCAATCCATGCAGTACTTTTCCGTGAGCTCTCAATAGCCTGGAATTCACCTAAAACCAGTGTTTTGTACCGAATGAACGCGCCTGTGCATATGTGAAACGTAAACAAACAGAAACCATAAACCTACAATTCCCAACCGGACGTTGCATGTCGCGAGAGTTGTACCCCAATGTTATTCCCATAACGTTAACTCGTCTCCCAATGCTCGGCGCGATCAGCCGGTTCTTAACTCAATAAAGCACCTCGGCGGATTCTATAATACTGTGCACATACAAACGAGACTTAAACAGACAAACAAACAATAATACATATAAGTTAACGTGTTTGTATACCTGATTGTATTGGATGGCTGTTCGTTTAATCGACCAGCACCCTGCTGCGACAAGGCTTGATTACCCTCGATATACACTATACACCGTTATTAACGCAAAACGACCGAACCTGAACTTCGAAATTTAACAGCGCTATATTAGATGTGAATATACCGTTTAATCACACTCACGGCCCCTTCAACCCGCGACTAATGTCCCGTTTAATGTACATTCACGTACTACCGGGACATCGCGTAGTCACCTTCCCGCTATCTGTATGATCAATTGGTTAATTTAATCCGAATACATCGTTTTCAGGAATGGAGGAGGTTGTGAGCTTAGTTTGAGGTTGAAACTATGAATATTATGACGTTACTCTGGTAAATCTAATTATGATTCTAACAGCTTCTCGGTCCTACTTCCCGCCTCTTTGCAGAGGAATCACAGAACGTTTTTACCAGAGTAGCGTTTTCCAAGGATATCAAGTCTAATAAGCCCACGTATCTTCTTTTGTTGCCTATATTTCAGTCTGCATCAGCTAGACTTGGGTTAGCAATCCAACAATCTTTATTGTGTGCCTTAGCTTTTGGTCGGCACCAGCTCGATCCGGGAATAGCACTTACAACCCCGCAAATCCTCTCAGAACCGCCTGATAAGGACCCGGGTACACGCATTCCCCGGTAACAAATCTCAATACAGCCCAGATATTCAATACACGCTATTCTTACTCAGCCATGATCTCAATATTTGACAACATTCTGTAACATTCACCTGGCACAGAGAAAAGTGGGAAGGTTTTAATTCCTTGCCATATATTTTTTTTTTGGTCGACCATCTATTATACTCAGTTTTCTCTGTATAGATGAAACAATACAGCACGCCAGTAGGACGCAAAGAGTCCGTCACAAGTTCGTAGACGCCAATTGTGGGATATTCGTGGATATCCTGAAGAAGAATGTTCTCAGTCAACCGAGGTTTGGATAATAACAAGGTTTATTAACCAAACAGATAGATATATATATATAGTACATAGAGAGAATGGCTGAGGGCTTCGCCCCAGGTGATCAGCTGAAATCACCCAGGTAAAAGACCCTGAATTGTTCTCGGAGGAGCCTTATATAGTTAAAATGGGGGGGGGAGGTGGTCCCATTTGATAGGTCAAATGGGGGAGGGGGGGGGGACACAGGATAGATACAGGGGAGGGGAATGTCTTTACATGAGAGAGTTGGGGAATCATTCTATTATTCCACAATGCCATCGCTGTAATGCAATGGGGAGAATGCCGTGTTTTGCGAGTGCTAAAACTATATGAAATATTATCGCTATGGATCTAATAAACACGTCGATTGTCAGTGAGTTTCGTCCAGTCAACATGCAAAAAACAGATACATACATTTCCGTTTTATACAGTGGTGAATATGAATATAGTTCCAGAGCGATTCTGTCTAATCTGAAGAAACTCAAGCAAACCGTGCTTCAATGTATTTCCTTAGAAATCGTGCCATTTGTCGCTTGATTTATGAATCGTTCTGAAAATAACGCTTCTCCGTGCTTTGGTCGCAGCCAACGGCAGGCAGGCAGGCAGGCAGGCAGGCACACACACACACACACACACACACACACACACACACACACACACACACACACACACACACACACACACACACACACACACACACACACACACACACACACACACACACACACACACACACACACACACACACTGTTACATCCCAATGTATATATTCCCCAGTGTGTGTCTCCATGTGTGTGTGTTCTCCATTTTGTTTGTTTCCTCCCCCCAGCCATTGTTCCCTTCACCATTGGTCAATTCTTCCATTATTGCAATACAGCACCGATTGGTGGATGGCTTCAGACTCCAACACTCAATCCACACCACCCAATCATGGATCACCCCACACCTGTTAAAACATGGCTTCTCACTTCAGTCTTTCTCTCTCTCTGGCATGAGGCTAGGCATGTTGTGTTTTTGGTAAACCTGTAACTTTGACAGTATTGCATTTCGTTTATTGCCTTTGGTGCTTAGTAGTAATTTCCTTGTGTGTGTATGGCCGCAGAGAGAGCATTGTTAAGTTATAGTTTGTTTTTGTATATATTCTGCTTTTGTTTCTGTATAATTAATGTGTTTTTCTCTCTTTCTCAGGAAGCACAGATGGGGTGAGCTGCCATTTCCTTTGGACATTGTTTTCTCCTGTTTTGGTTAGGTAAGAGTAGTTTAGGTAATGTAATCTCTTTTACCATAGATTAGATTGTGTTTATTTGGAGTATAGTTGTAACTGAGGGGTACAATTCCCTGACTGTATTACTAGATATGATACTTACTACCACTACCTTTGTACTTAATATTCGGCCACCCAGTACACGGCATAAATATATTATGATGAACACTGTCACGTAGATGAAACGGATCCAACACAAATGTACGAATTAGAAATAGGTCTTTATTTCTACACAGCGATGGTGTGTAGAGCAAGCACTTAATCAAATCAATCACATTTATGAATGGGAATTAGTATGCACTTTTATGGCAAGAGTATTCGTCGGTATATCAATAGAGAATGTCCAATCTCTGAAGGCGCAGGTGGTACATATACGACCTGGAATAGTTTAAGGAATAACAGCAATGATACTTTAATGATTACAGACTGGATACACTAGGGGGGGTTAATCCGGTCGCTTGTAAGCCGACAGGAGTAGGAAGGGGGGGGGGGTAGAATCCGGCTGCCTCATCCGGCCAAGGGTATCCCAGGTGAACCCACTGTAGTGCCGTTCAATGCGCCGGCGATCCTTGGACAACAGATGAAAGCAGATGGACTCTTTGTGGGCCGGCGTCCTCCGGTCCACGGAGGAGAGACGTGAAGCGACCTCGTCTTGCAGAGCGTCTCCTCACCTTGCGTCCTCTCCAGGGGGGGGGGTTCCAACACACGGCAGTGTCGGGGGTCTTTATCCATGGAATAATCAACGTATACAAAGCATAATCCGTGCCTGGGAAGGCGGGCTGTCGTCGGTAGAATAATCCGGTATACAGGTCCACTCGCTCGTCGGCTCTGGGGCTCCTCGGGTGCAGCTTCACGTGGGGTCAACCACCCTGGATAAGCAGCCAGTTCTCTGCCCGAAACGATGGGGTACTGACTACGGTAGTATTCTCACCGCACGAAGCACTATATATTAACAGACTATTATTAGCTTAATAGACTACGTCCAACTCGACGATATAGTGCCAAATATGACTATTCAAATATTAATATACACGATGTCTCAATACCGATGGTAGGCGAACTTGGCCTTACTCCCACACGTGGCGTCGCGGGGAGGCTTTACGTCTGTGACTCTATTGGAGGGTAAGAAACTGGACTGAAAAAGGAAGTCCTACTTTAGTAGCGCAGTATATATACGCACTATGAACAAATAGTCCCATTAGTGGTGCGGTAGCCAGATTCCTACGCGGAACTAGGACTTGTTCGTACATGTTGAGCGGTACGTTTGAACTGGGTCTGGGGGGTATGGCAGCCTGGCACCAAGGTCTCGACCAATAGTAGAATGGAGACTATTATGGGATGTTCAGTAGGCTAGAATGGATATTCAATGCATATTGTACAAGGAATATACAAGGGATATCAGGGAATATTAGAGAATATACAAATACAATTAAATATATATATATAAATAAATATATATATTCGGTTTAATCTGGCCCTTCACAACAGCCACCCCCTGATTGGTCCCAGACCTAATCAGTTAAGCAGAGACAGATTAATCGCGTTGTCTATTTACACATAAGGGTTTGCTGTAGGGGTCAGTCAACTTCACAAAGTCATAGGGTTATAGGGTCATGGTCATCATCGATTGTGTCTGGGAGTCGGGGCAGTTCTATGAGCCTCGCCACGGGACGGGTGTAAGTGCGACCCTGGACAAGCACTTCAGCTGCTCGGACCTTGCCGTCGGCACCGGTGATCACTTTGCTTACGCAGCCGGCCGGCCACATAGCTCTGGGCAGTGATTGATCAATAATCATGACGACTGTTCCTTCTGTCAAATTGTCTCTCTCCTTTACCCACTTCTGGCGGGTCTGTAGAGACGGTAGGTAGTGCAGTAGGAAACTGCTCCAAAACTTGTCGGCTAATACTTGGCTGTACCTCCACATTCGTCGGCCGTTCGCTTCTTCAGGCCGGTACATTGTCTGGGGTAATGCAGGATCTAGCCGCCCCATCAGGAGTGTGTTGGGGTCTGCGGAGATAACAGTGCTCAATCCACAGAACACAGGCTTCTTATTCTCAGCCTCCTCCTGACTGGCTTCCCTCGGGATAGGCATGGGCCACTGTCCTTCCGGGAGTCTTAGGAATGCGGGCCGTCACTGTAAGCATTGTGACGGGTGAGGTCATCCAGGGGCATCCCCCGGGTGATGACGTCAGCTGGGTTCTGTTTTGTATCAACGTAGCGCCACTCTGTTTCTCCGGTTAACTCTTCGGTTAAGTCTTGAATCTCGGTGACTCTGACTCCCACGAAGACTTTGTACTTGCATGAGTCCGATTTGATCCAGGCGAGTACTGTCGTGGAATCTGACCACAGGATTGTTCTAGACACCGGTATGGTGAGCTCACGTTGGATGAGCGTGGCTAGGTGCGCTCCGGCTAGGGCTGCGCAGAGCTCTAGGCGTGGGATAGATTGTTGCTTGCGTGGGGCTATTCTCGAGCGGGCGAGGACAAATGCTGTGTAGATCTCTCCCCCCCTTTCTTGGGCCCGCAAGTAGGCTACTGATCCGTATGCGACCTCTGAGGCGTCACTGAAGACGTGTAAGTCCATTTTACATGTCTCTGGCCTCACCGTGGGTGGGAAGTAGCTTCGGCGCATATTAACGCCTGGGAGTGAGTGGTATTAGTATGCACTTTTATGGCAAGAGTATTCGTCGGTATATCAATAGAGAATGTCCAATCTCTGAAGGCGCAGGTGGTACATATACGACCTGGAATAGTTTAAGGAATAACAGCAATGATACTTTAATGATTACAGACTGGATACACTAGGGGGGGTTAATCCGGTCGCTTGTAAGCCGACAGGAGTAGGAAGGGGGGGGGGGTAGAATCCGGCTGCCTCATCCGGCCAAGGGTATCCCAGGTGAACCCACTGTAGTGCCGTTCAATGCGCCGGCGATCCTTGGACAACAGATGAAAGCAGATGGACTCTTTGTGGGCCGGCGTCCTCCGGTCCACGGAGGAGAGACGTGAAGCGACCTCGTCTTGCAGAGCGTCTCCTCACCTTGCGTCCTCTCCAGGGGGGGGGGGTTCCAACACACGGCAGTGTCGGGGGTCTTTATCCATGGAATAATCAACGTATACAAAGCATAATCCGTGCCTGGGAAGGCGGGCTGTCGTCGGTAGAATAATCCGGTATACAGGTCCACTCGCTCGTCGGCTCTGGGGCTCCTCGGGTGCAGCTTCACGTGGGGTCAACCACCCTGGATAAGCAGCCAGTTCTCTGCCCGAAACGATGGGGTACTGACTACGGTAGTATTCTCACCGCACGAAGCACTATATATTAACAGACTATTATTAGCTTAATAGACTACGTCCAACTCGACGATATAGTGCCAAATATGACTATTCAAATATTAATATACACGATGTCTCAATACCGATGGTAGGCGAACTTGGCCTTACTCCCACACGTGGCGTCGCGGGGAGGCTTTACGTCTGTGACTCTATTGGAGGGTAAGAAACTGGACTGAAAAAGGAAGTCCTACTTTAGTAGCGCAGTATATATACGCACTATGAACAAATAGTCCCATTAGTGGTGCGGTAGCCAGATTCCTACGCGGAACTAGGACTTGTTCGTACATGTTGAGCGGTACGTTTGAACTGGGTCTGGGGGGTATGGCAGCCTGGCACCAAGGTCTCGACCAATAGTAGAATGGAGACTATTATGGGATGTTCAGTAGGCTAGAATGGATATTCAATGCATATTGTACAAGGAATATACAAGGGATATCAGGGAATATTAGAGAATATACAAATACAATTAAATATATATATATAAATAAATATATATATTCGGTTTAATCTGGCCCTTCACAACAGTTTGTTTGTTGTTTTGGCCTGGGCTCACCCCTGAGCTACATGTGCTTCCTTTGCCTCTATTCAATAAATATCATTGTTGTTTACAAACCTGGTCCATCTTTTCTGTCAACCAACTGTTATGTTACAGCCCTTTACCCTTAGACTCACAGGGGTCGTAACACACAGACACACACATGCGTGATCGTTACGAAAGAAACATCTGATTAACCCAAGATTGGTAACATAGATTCCTTACCTCACATCTGATGTACTGCAAAAAGATTAATCCAATTCCTGATCGCCATTCCAAATATTGATCGCGTTTATTGATCCAACGTTATATGTCCAAAACGCATAATCCACGCTGCTCTCAGTCTCCCCAGTCAATGTGTTATAACGATAGGTTATGTATAACCTAGTTATATTAGTATTGGCTGAGTATCCCGCTCTAGCCTAATGAGATACCCCTTATCTCCTAGTACCTACTGTACACCACCACCAACAACTTTATGCACCCATACCTGACCGGGCCCCGCCCCTATGGAGGCGTAGCCTATAAGACCATGGTCATGGTCACCAAACACCCTTCCTCGCCAAATCTCGTTCCAGTAAAAGATCCCTCAAAAGGGAACTCAGGGCCGCGTAGAGCGGGACGCTCAGCCAATACTAATATAACTAGGTTATATACATAACCTATCGTTATATATCGTATGGCTATCGCGTCCCACTCTAGCCTAATGAGATATGGGTTAGAGCGGGCGCGAGACCCGATAGATGTACCCCCTGAGGACCCGTAAGCCCACATCAAGGGGTGCGGGGAGCCCTGTCACCCCATCCTTCCTAATGAAGGGGGGGCGCAGTCAACTCCACCTGAATGCGAACAAGAGGGAACTAGAACCCCTTGAACACACCGCACAGGCGGAACCACGTGTGACTCAACACACTGTGGCCCATACCCACACACTCCTGCTACCCTACCAAAGGACGGGAAGCAGGAAAGGCCACAGACCCCAGAACCGCCTGGGAGACAGAACCCCCGGTCATGTCCATGAGGTAAAACCTTACAAAGGGGCCCGGAGAGGACCATGAAGCTGCAGCACAGATGTCCTCCACCGAGGCCCCACCCAGGAGAGCGGCAGAGGCAGCCACCCCATGAGTGGAGTGTGCCCTGACGCCCCCAGGGGGATCCTGCCCAGCCAATGTGTAGCAGAGGGCAATGCCCTCACACAAACAATGGGACAGGCGCTGTTTCGACAGTGCCTTACCAGCACGAGACCCACCGTAACAGACAAAAAGCTGATCGGTAACCCTGAGGTCCTGAGAACGGCTGAGGTAAATTCCCAAAGCACGGACTGGACATGACAGGTGAAGGCCCGCATCCAACTCACTGGCGTGAGGAGGAGGACGAAACGCCTGAACCACAATATCCCGGGAGCGGAAGGAACTCCGGATATTTTTAGGCACGAAAGCAGGATTAGGTCACAGAGTGGCACCGCAATCGCCCCGAAAAGACAGGCACTCTGGACGTACCGAGAGAGCACAGAGCTCACCCACGCGTTTAGCGGAAGTGACAGCCAGTAGGAACGCGGTCTTGAAAGACAGCTGTCCCAACGGCGCCTGCTCGAGCGGCTCAAACGGGGCCAAGGACAACCGACCGAGGACCAATTGAAGATCCCAACTCGGAGCCAAGGAGCGTTGCACCGGCTTAACGTGTCGAGCGCCAAGCAGGAAACGCTTCACAAGAGGGTGGCTGAACAAAACAGTCCCCTCAATTCCCTCATGATAGGAGGATATAGCCGCTGCATATGTGTCACCTCACAGCGCTTTGTGCCAGATCTCTACATTTTCATTTTTCAGATTATTCCAGATTGCTAAAGTACAGAATCTAAGCTTTCAAATGATGTGTCATATGTTGAAATCTGAGATTTTTTTTAACACGATGTGCTCAATTATAACTTGTAAACCTGGTTGTATTCTAGAATACTTAAGGGGGTGAAAGCCCTCTCAAAGGAAGGCCACTTTTCACACTTCAGACAAAGTGATCTGGGGCGTCAACAAATCCCCCTCCAGCAACGCCCATCTCCTGCATAGCATTAACATAATTAAGTGCTGCCATGATAGTTCTCTCTCCTCAGGACCCCTGTCTCCCCAGGACCCCCTATCTGGAGTGTATAGGACTGTGAAGCTATGTACCCCCCTCCCCCCATGCTGCTTTGACACCAGAATTTCCCCAAGGGGATTAATAAAGGATCATCTTATCTTAGTAGGTAACATCACAATAAAAAATAAACAATTTTAAGAAGTGATGTAGCAGTACTGTCTACCTGTATGTCATGTATGTCAAGGTTATGATGAATTGAAAATGGGGGACCCTGATGTAAACAAGACGAAAGTCTTTCTCTGGTCTGCATCCCCTTAACAATTGTGTGTATTGAGCTGTATTGTACTGTACCCATTCTGCAATCTGTTAATAACATTTTCAATCAACCCCCTCAAGACCCAACACACACACAGAGATACAGATACAGTGCTGAGATTATAAACTTGTTGTTATTACACACACACACACACACATGGACCCTGCATCCATACACTTTCGTCTTGTTTACAGCTCTCCACCTTGCTATCTGAAACAATAGCTATCAATATAACGTTAGCAACTTTAACTTACATGGCTGTGTGGCTAGCTAGCTAGCTAACGCTAACGTTAATGTAGCATGGGCTCATCGTAATAACACAATAAACGTGACATGGTTGGACTTGTGGTCGGCAGAAAAACTTGGTGTAGTTTTATCAAAGATGCGGAATTGTAAAGAGTTGGATGCTACTCTTAGTTAATACCGTTGAATAGCGCGGTGTTTTCACCGGTGAGCCGAGACTGAATCAACTGGTTTAACAAAGTTTCTGTACTCGTTCAATAGATCCAATGCATTCATCTCTTTCGGATCCAGAGTGCAGCTGCTCCAACCAACGTGATGATAATCCCATTGAAAGTGTAAACAGACAGAGCCAGTGCGTCGCTCTAACACACCCCCAAAATGAAAATATCTGCGGGCTGCCGCCTAGGCTTGATTCACATGCAAATACAGTAATTACGCCCCCGTTTCATTGAAATAAAGTCTATGAACAACCTATTTTTAAACAAAGGAATGATACTATTTTAGATATTCTAACTGTTCGTTTTTATAGTAAACAAGTACTTATACATTCAATTTATAATAATATGAAGGGAAAAAAAAACACACCAAAAAAATAAAAATAACTATAACGTCTAGAAGAGAAGGGGGCGGGCCGAGTTGTGGTCAGTAGCGCTGCCAGGTGTCACATATACCCTCACCGTCGAAGCCGACAGTCTATCAAGAAGAGACTGGAGATAACTCAGGACAGCATCCAGGGGGCAGGAGACTGGGTCCCAGCCCCCCCCCTTACACCACTCTTGGAACGCACGCCATCTGCCCGCGTAAACCGTGACAGTGGAGGGAGCATGCACACACCGGATGGTATCAACCACCGAGGGGTCCATCCTCTCCAGACTCACCCTCCCACCAGCGACGCAAACAGCCGTTGGCACAACACCGGAAACTGGAACAGTGACCCGTCGTGCTGTGAGAGGGCCGTCGCCGACCACGGAATGACCCAAGGAGGAGTGACCAGAAGCTGGATCAAGACCGGGTACCACACTGCTGTGCCCCGGTCCGGCGCGACCAGGATCACCGTCCTGCGCTCCAACAGCTGACTCAACAGCTGTACAGGAGGAAAGGCGTACAGAAGACCGGGCGGCCATGGAAAGGTCGAGAAGGCATCCACCCCCAAGGGGGGATGATCTGCTTGACTGAGCGAGAACCACAAGGGGCACTTGTGAGAGTGTCGGCATGCAAACAGATCTACCGAGGCCTCCCCGAACCGATCCCAGATCTGTCTGACTATGTCTGGGCGGAGTTCCCACTCGTCGTGATCATCATATCCGCCCCCATATTCTCTGTACCAGGAATGTGGAGCGCCCTCAGACTGCGCAGCCTGCGGGATGCCCATAGCCAAAGTTTGACCGCCGCCCGGAGCAGGTGGATGGAACGAGTCCCACCCTGCCTGTTGATATACGCCGCTGCCGTCATACTGTCCGTCCTGACCAAAACGTGTTCGCCTACCACCAGATGGTCGAACCGTTTGAGGACCAGGAGGACCGCCTTCAACTCCAACACATTGATATGCAGGGTAGCCGGGCCAGCATGACCTGTCCAGCTGCCCCCCACTGCATGGGTCCGACACGTCCCTCCCCAACCCGTGAGAGAGGCATCGGTGAAGACCGTGACGTGTGAGCCCCTGCTGCCTATGGGGACCCCAATGGTGAGGCATCCCTCCCTCCTCCAGTGGGCGAGATCTCCCCATATCGACAAAGGAACCGTCAACCGTTTCCATTTGTCCCTCACCGGATCTATTCTCAAAGAGAGAAACCACCTCTGTATCCTCCTCATGAAGAGGAGGCCAAGAGGAACCACCGTGTGAGCAGACGGCATAATGCCCAGCAGACGCATCACTTGCAGCACCGTAACCGTCCCTCCCAGACGGAAACCCCCGAGCGCGTGACGGAGAACCCCCCGACGCTGCTCCGAGAGGGTTGCAATCATGGGCCTCGACCTCAATGTCAAGCCCAAGTACTCCACCTGTTGACGGGGAAGAGGGGTACTCTTCTTCCAATTCACAGCAAAACCCAGGCTGGTGAGGAATTCCACCACCAGCCGGGTATGAGACCTGGCAACCTCCTCCGAACGAGTAGAATGTCGTCGAGATAGAATAGAACTCGTAACCCCCGACGATGCAAGGGCTCCAGTGCAGTCGCCACGCACTTGGTGAATGTGCGGGGAGCCAGAGAATAACCGAACGGCATCCTCTGGTTCTCGTACGCTACGCCCTGAAACAGGAACCGTAGGAATTTCCTGTGAGGCGGGTAAATGGGGATGTGAAAATACGCATCCTTCAGGTCTATGGAAGTGAACCAGTCTCCCCTCCTGACAGCAAGCAGAAGGAGTTTGACGGTCAACATTCTGAACGGTCTCGCTACAATCAACCGATTGAACACGGACAGATCCAGTATAGGTCTGACCCCCCCTGTTTTCTTGGGTACCAGAAAATAACGGGAGTAGACGCCTGACATTGCGTCCTCTATCGGAACCACAACGACGGCCTGCTTCGCCAACAGAGATTGTATCTCGTCGGCCAGGGCTGTCACTGCGTCTGACCCTGACAATAGGGTCGGCACCAAACCTGAGAACGGAGGATGGGGTTTTGCGAACTGCAAAACAAGCCCCTCCTCCAATGTTCTCTCCATCCACCGATCCAGACGGCATTCCTGTCACCATATGTGAAAATAATCCCACAGCGCACCCGCCGTCAACTGACGCTGGGCCGCAAGGAACAGTAGATAGTTGGCCCGGTCCCTCCCACTGTGCGACGCACCCAAGGGGGGACCCCGACAGAAAGGGCCGGTTTGATACGGGAGAAGCTGTCATCAAACTTGTTGACACAACCCCCCCCCCCCCTGAACACCCCTCTAGCGCATGCTGAGGAGTTGTTCCGCAGCTAGACACGCAAGGCATGAGGACCCCATGGGCTCCTACACGCCGAAGCCCTGCAGTGATATTGCTACCACCCAAATCACGCTCGCCTCTCCTTTGCAGACCACTGCCGCTGTGACGGGAGTGGGAGGCAACAGCGCGATACCCCGCCTGGCGAAGGCGAAGCCGGGGTAACCCCTGCTGTGCATTCAACAGAAGAGGCAACGAGTCCCCCAGCTGACCACTGTAGCTAGTGGCAGCTGTAACACCAGGTTCCGTCCACCCACAACCTGTGGTGTAGGAACCACGCGACGGAACATTCTCACGGACAGACCCAGGCTTAGCCATCAACTGGGTGTCAGCCCCTGTCCCCATGAGAAGTGAAGAATGGGGCCGCATACGCTTCAATGAAGGTTCGCGGCCCGCAGCCAAAGGAGAACGATCAGAGCCCCGCTTCCGTGAGTAACAGAGAGAGGATTGAACGGGGAGCGGGCTGCTCGCGGCAAAATGACGACGGCTTGTTTTACCAAACTCGAATTCACCCAAAATGGCCGATCCCTCGGCCGCCAAGGCTGTCGGCCTTGCGGTACCCTGTTGACTCTCCAACCAGGGCACCACTGGCGGGGGAAACATGGCCGCCTGTCGAGGATCTCGCCACAGTCGTTGACGAGACCGTGCTCCCACCTCTGGCTGCACAGCGTGAGGCGTGTAGGACCCAGATCAACAACCGCCTGCGCCTCCACAGAATGCCCAAAAAGACTATCTGTGGAAAAAGGAGTCGTGAGGAGAGAAAACCTATCCTCTTCCCCAAGAGGAGATTGCTCCAACCAAACATGCCTAACAACCAAAGTTGATAGCATCCTAATCCTCCCCGCAGTTATAGCTTGCGACTGAGTCAAGATCTCCATAACACCCCAAACATGAACCATGTTTACAATGCCGGCTGGACCCAAAGTCCTACTACCCCACGCCACTGTGGATAGAAAACTAGCCAGCTGAGCCATAACACTGGCCGCCGCTAAATACCATCCTGTAGCAGTATACAACTCATCCGACCATACTGCCACCCTCCGAGCCGATTCGCTATCAAGCATCGGCCGGGCGGAACGTCGTTCATCCCCGCCTGGGCACAGGAAAAAAGCTACCTGGCTGCTTAGCCACGGTACCCCCGGCCTGCACCCTGTTGTTAGCCCCTTTACCTGCAAAAAAGGTAAATAGGACTCAGCGAAACCCCCCACATCCACCACCGACTGACCTTCATCAATGAAGCTGGTAAGAGGAGGGAAAAGCGGTATCCCACGGCGGGGATTATTAGAACAACAACCCATTTCAGCGTCAACATCAGCATTAGCAGAAGTAGCAGTAGCAGCATTAGCGTTAGCAGCGTGCTCCAGGATTGCCAGGAAACCGTCCACTGCAGTGGAACGATCACCAAGCCGCCCCGGCCCTGGCGCCAAAACATACTCCACAGCATTACCAATACCAACATTGATGCCTACTGACACAGACCTCACCTTTGTACAAGCCGACTTTCTAGTCAAACCTTGTACGCTGCCCCTCGGTCTGCCGTCGTCAGCCGAGGAAACATCAGCACAGGACCCATGTGTCGCTGAAACATGCTCCGAAGAAGCCAGGGAAAAGCAATCCTCCGGTAAGCTTTCAACATTACGAATCTTCTCTAATCTTTTCATACTATTAGTTACATACGGTGCACGCAGCCGATATGATGGAACGAAAATAGAGGAAGGGTGTTTGGTGACCATGACCATGGTCTTATAGGCTACGCCTCCATAGGGGCAGGGCCCGGTCAGGTATGGGTGCATAAAGTTGTTCATGGTGGTGTACAGTAGGTACTAGGAGATAAGGGGTATCTCATTAGGCTAGAGCGGGACGCGATAGCCATACGATATATAACAAGACTGCATGCCCGAGAAGGAAAACCTGGACCGGTCTTGTTAGATCAGCGTACAGCCCAAGGGGGAGGGATTTCAATGATGTGCAATACCGGCCGGAAGGTCTTAGGCGGCAGTATTGGCCTTTTGCGAGCTCAGACCCATTCCCAATGATAACATCAGGCTGGATGGATGAAACATTTATGGATATAGCGAATAAAAGAAATAACGATTAAAACTCAACTTTTCTCGTGATTGGTGCTCAACGCATTGTCGAGTTAACCCGACTTTTTTCTCGTGAATGGCGCTGAATGAGTTAAGAGGTAAACAATTAAATACTCCCGCTTTTCTGAAAAGAGTTGTTGTTAAATCTGACATTAGGCCTACAAAAAATATATATTAAAAAAATCTAAATCAGTGTTGCTGCTAATCATTGACATAATGCTAGCCTGTAATAATCCCCCCAGAAAAATCGACTTTGCATTTGATATATTGAAAATATTACCATTTTGTGTGTTTTTTTAACAATAATTTGTGATGCCATCACACACACTGGCATTTAAAGGGTAAAAATGATAAAATCCCTGGACCAGAATGCAAGAAATTAAGTCTTTGTAACTAAATAAAACTAAACTAAACAAATGTTCCTGGTGGGGGACCACCCGCTTTATAAGTGGCCTTACTGGGGCTATATTCCACACTATATTTCCTGGCCTGAATGATTTCTCCAGTCCGGCCCTCGCCATGGGACAAGGATACAGTGGTTGAAAGTATTTTTACTCAATACTGTGCTCCAGTACAATTTCAAGCTACTTGTACTTAGTCTATTTAAGTATTTAAGTTCATTTTAGGGAACTTTATACTTTTACTCCCCTGCATTTATATGAACCCATCAGTTACTAGTTTCTTTGAAGAAAAATATGTTGCATAGAAAGCAAGGCAAACACTGGTATACACAAACGTTATAGAATGCAATAGCAAATACTTGTAATGTAAGTGTAATGTAATGTAAGTATTATTTTTACTTTTACTAGAAATTAACTGTGTATTTCTTCCACCACTGCAAGGGTATCAGGGTCAGACTGTAAACTGTATGTATTCAGATAGTCTAGTTTCTGGACTAGGCTTCTGATATTTAGATGGATTATACCCAGACCGTTCCTGCCCTTAACTGGTTGGGTCAAGTTGTGGCCTAGCGACAGGGATAGAAGTGGTGATAGAAGGGGACAGATTTGAAGCATTAACATTAGAGTTGTTCCGATACCGATACCAGCAGGGGCAATTAATCATTGTTACATGAAAATATGTTTGCACCAGATTTAGCAGAAGCTAATTTCCATCTGTAGTCCATCCAGCTGCTAACTGTATTTGAGTGAGTTAAGTCTTGGTGTTATGGTAGACTCAGACCTAAGCTTTAAATCACAATCAACAAGTTGACAAAAACATAATTCTTCCATCTTAGAAAAGTACGGCCATTTATAAATCAAAAGGACGCTGAAAACCAGATCCATGCCTTTATCTCAAGCCGACTCGACTACTGTAATGCACTCCTTACCGGCAGTGGCGGCCGGTGGGTACTTCGCCACTAGGGGCGCTATACCAAATATTTTGCAACCATGTACAGTACAGTACTGTACCACGCAAGACTCATGGCAAGACGTGAGCGATTCGACTCACGCTCACGGCAATGAATCGGCTCTTATGAACGAGTCGCTCAGCTGTTACTACAACAACACACAACCAGTCAAATAAAGTATAGTCTAGACTCTAATTCACAACTTGAAACACAATATAAATAGAAAAGTTAGAAACAAAACTCGCCCGTCTCCAAACACAGGCAGATCTCTCCCTCTCTCCTTCTCTCTCTCACACACAGCGCGACGTGGAATCGATTCGTTACACAATCAGACCTATTATATACCAAGAATAACTTCAGTATGAGTACAGGGCTGTACACATATTTTGCATATTGTTAAACGAGCCAAGGCTAGCTATTAAACTATCGATATGAATCGAAAATCTGGGACCCTGATGTAAACAAGACAAACGTCTTTCTCTGGTCTGCATCCCCTTAACAATTGTGTGTATTGAGCCGTACTGTATTGTACCCATTCTGCAATCTGTTAATAAAGTTCTCATTCATTCATTCATTCAAACATAGACGATATTGAACAAGCCATAATCCACGTATTTTCAATCCGAGAGAGCTGCAGTAGTTAAATCAATGAGCCATCGACATAGTCAGTGTGGTAAGTAACGTTATTATTGCATCCAAGATTGATACACGGCTGGCTAGGCAGTTGGTAGTCATAGTCTTGTGTTATAAAATAAATAAACAATCAGCAATGTCTCGCTTCATGAATGGCCAGCAGTAGTACTGCTCCTAAATAAAACTATTTACAAACGTTAACGTTAAGCACAGAGAGAGAGAGAGAGAGAGAGAGAGAGAGAGAGAGAGAGAGAGAGAGAGAGAGAGAGAGAGAGAGACTCACTGTTTAGTTGAAACGTCCAGGGCAGGAGAGCTTGATAAACATGTATAATCCGCCATATAGCTTGTTAGCCAAGTGTTAGCTGAGCTCGTTAGCACAACACTCAACAAGTACATTCCTTTGTCCATTTCCGCTCGAACAGACTGCAAACTACCTGGCGTTCTATCGCCATGCTCTAAGACAAACTCTAACCTTAACCAACTTTGAAAGAGTGCCTAAGCTTAACAGTCTAAAGAACTTGCAGTCACGGCACGGCGCACGCTCTAAGACAAACAACCGTCCTAGACCAACCTAGGAACCAAGCTAGAAGCTAGAATTGGAACATTAGAAATTGGATTCGGCCAATCAGAGATCGTCTCTGTGAAATTCTGCCATGGAAAAAAATACTGGCGTCGGCCAATCAGAGAGCGTCTCCGCGAAATGCGGCTATGGAAATTCTTCACGGAAGTTCACGCTGCTGCCTAGACCGCTTCAAATCGCGCTCGGATTCCAACATTAGTCATATTTCAACGTACAACGCTGTATGCACTGATTGGCTGTGACGGAGACAGCGATCAAACTGTGACGCGCACTCAGAGCGCTATCGCTTCTAGCCCGGGCGAGAAATACGAAAAAATTTAAAAAAACGTCACTTCCTGCTCATGAAAACGATGTTTTTTTTATTTAGATAATAACGTTATATTGTGCATTGGAAATACAAACATACTTAAAATGAGTAAATATTATTCATTTTAAACATGTTTATATTATTTATAGGGCTATAAAACACAAAAACTAAAAAGTTTTATTGTCTTCTCTGATTTAACAGCAGCTGGCCAGCAGGTGGGTCGGCGCCCTAGCGCCCCCAGTGGCGAGCCGCCACTGCTTACCGGCCTCCCGAAAAAATACGATGATAACTATTTTATTGCAATGCACTATTGCATTATTTTATTCTATTTTACTAATTCTAATTCTAATACTAATTTACTATTCTATTTTATCGAGTTAACCCTAGATCTTAGATCCTAATATGAAAAACGATGTGATTTAATGTTCTATGTCTTACCTTGACTTTGTCTATTTTACTGCTATCTATTTTATGCTTTATGTCTGCACTTTATGCATTGCTCTTGATCTGCCAATGTTGTGCTCTTTTTATGCCTGTATTTTTGTACTGCTGTGAAGCACTTTGAGCTGCAATTCTTGTATGAAAGGTGCTATACAAACACAGTGTATTATTATTATTATTATTATTATTATTATTATTATTATTATTATTATTATTATTATTATTATTATTATTATTATTATTATTATTATTATTATTATTATTATTATTATTATTATTATTATTATTATTATTATTATTATTATTATTATTATAAATTATTATAGTTTGCTTCATTAATTAAAGGGTGTGAATTTAAGTGTTCTCTCGTGCCTTTTGTCCACTTTAAGGTGGTGGTATAAGTTAAAGGTTGTGGTGTCGAAGTAAAAAAAATCGATCTGGGCTAAGCCCCGGATCTCCGACAATCCTAAATCCGCCCCTGGATACCAGTATCGGAAATGCCGCCGATACTGCCTAAAATGCTGGTATCGGTATCGGCCGATACACGTAAATTGTAGCCTCCGATCCCATGACGTAATTTATCTCCTGCCAAGTCCTGCGGAGAGTGTGGATTATAAAATGAACGTGTTTTAAAGTGTGATGCTGTTTGTCATTTTAACAGCAGATACACTTTCTTAAATTCCATTGTCCCCGACAGAGCGTGTGACGGGGAGCTCAGACGGGACGTGTTTTGCTGGTGTTATGATAGCATTAGCTGAAAAGCTAGCTAGTTGGAACAACATCCGCCCGTTACATCAAATCAGATGATCGCCTGTCCTTTCTCCAGGACCTGACACTGTCCGTGACCGTCTATCAACAATAATGCACCCACGGTGAATCGTATTTAAGTTAAGTAGCTACTGACTAGCGTTAGCTGACTAATGTTATCAAATGTCAATGTGGGAAGACGAGCTAGGTCAGCTAGCTTAGCTTGATAACGATACCGTGTCTAAAGTTGGTGCTATTCATAATCCAGCAATAATGGATGCAGACCTGCAAGCAAAGTACAGCAAGTTCCAAGTGCCAAAGGATAAGAGTCTGAGGCAGAGTCTCAAAAGAGAATGTTGAATATTTATTTTGCATCGAAAATCACAACATGAACGTTCTATCTGCTACTAGCTTACAGACTGAGTAGGGTATATCTGCAGAGCCACTGGGTAGCGAGTGCAACACCGTCTAATGTTCGTGTGGATCATTGGAGTAGGGTATATCTGCAGTGCTGCAGCCCCATACTCATTGATTAATGTTACTAATACAAATCTATACAATCACCTGTTGTTGAATAAATACCATTACTTTCTAGTTATTACTAAAAAACAGTATATATAAAACAGTATCTGTAAAAAAATAATAATAAAAAAGTATAATTTATATAATTTTTTTTTATTTTTTATTTTTTTAATGTATGCACTGATATCGGATAAGTATCGGTATCGGCCGATACCCAAAGCTTAGGTATCGGAAATCGGATCGGAAAGGAAAAAATTGTATCGGAACATCTCTAATTAACATTACAAGTGTAGAGAGCATGGTGTATCAGTGAATTTGTTGAAGTCCAAACCGTTTCTAAGTTACCAGGATTTGTAACCGTATTTAGGATACATTCTTTAGGTATGTGCCTATAAACACATTTGGTCAGATTTATAGGACCTGTAGGGCCACAGCCATCACAACGGATTGGACTCACCTCGCTTCAGGCACAGCATGACCTAAGGGCAAGGGAGAATACTATTAGTATAAAAAAATATATTATTTTTTAAATGTACTGTCGTATATTTATCTAAATAAAACCGGTAAATTAAACAATAGAAAATTATGCACATATATGAAATAGCAAAGAACTAGGTTATTTTCTCTTAGAAAATAGAGACTCACAGCCATGCCAAATCACCTGTTAGGTTAACCATACATTTGAGTCAACAAGAAGGCTGTTAACTGGCCTCAGTCGAAATGGATCAAAATGACCCATATAAGCATTACAGGAAGGATTAAAATCATCTAGCGGTTGATGGAAAAAGCCACAGGAGAACTCAGTCAAAAAGCTAACAGTGCAACCCTTCAGCCTTCACTTAGCAGTTATAGGAAAGGCCCAGAGTGCCATAAAGATAAAAACAGACCAAATGGCAAACAGATGAAACCTCTTTCCTCCACAACGAACAGGGATGGTGCGCCCCATAACTAACTTTTAAGTCAAGAAGTGACGGCCTGAAGGCCAACACCCGAGTTCTGTTTACTTTAGCTAAGCAGACCAAACAGGCCATTCTGTGATACCCACTGTTAGGTTGAGTGGGTACTATATTTCCATCTGTATGAGGGTTGCATTCAGGGACACTTGGGTAAATCATTCTAAAAGGAAACTAGTTCATATCCCCTCTGTAAGGTCACCTTGTAACGCTGTTTCGCAAGACCCAAATGACTCACTTAGAGGGGAGACCTTCTAGCCAATAGAAAAGCAGGCTCTCTGGGGTGACGGCACTGGATGGGGCAAGGGTGGGGGGGGGATTCTCTCTTCTCTATAAAACCTACAGGTTGAATGATGGAGGGAAGACAGAGACACGGAGACACCGAGACGCAGAGAGACACGCAGAGAGAACGGAGAAGCAGAGACGGAGAATCCACCCCACCAGTTCGAGAATAAGAGACGCCACTAAGAAGCCCTCCGGGAAAAGCTGATTAGAGATAGAAAATAATTGATGCTGTGAACCAGATAATTTAAGCTGTTGGATATTCCAATAAAACAACGGTCAGAACCGTTTTCACCCGCAGCGCTGTCTCCGCCTCCACGTGATTTCCAACGGACCATATTTGAATGAACTGTTACTTTAACGGGAAATACAACGAGCAGAGTAAGCTATTCCACTATACATTAGAGAACGAGCATATAGCTATAACATAGAATCATTGAGAAGATACATTAGTACCTTCAATAAATGTGTTCAAAGCTTGCGACAGCCCATATCAGGGCAGATTTTCGGACTTTTTGCAACCGGCAATTTGGCGACCCCTAGTGGCTCGGGTGTGCATATTTTGTAATACAATATATATATATAATTGAAGGCTTATTTGTTGCCTGTCGATAGCGACAAAATCCGTTCAGCGGTTCTCGAGTTACATGCCGGTATTTGAGGCTTGTGCAAAGTACACAGCTTTACAAAGTGTTTAGCGCATTCCAAGATGGCTGCACGTTTGTGAGTTGTGAGTTTGTCTCAGTTTTTACCTCGTCTAATGTCGGCTAAACTGGATTAAATTCCCATCATTTTCCTTGGAAGCAAC
Organism: Notolepis coatsorum; assembly: GCF_963971535.1. Classification (NCBI taxonomy): domain Eukaryota; kingdom Metazoa; phylum Chordata; class Actinopteri; order Aulopiformes; family Paralepididae; genus Notolepis; species Notolepis coatsorum. Next base: position 51,038,387 of record NC_140172.1, on the reverse strand, counting down.
GGTAGTCTACATGCTACATGAAAATCAATCTTTGAGCTGGACTACGTGCTTACTCCTAAACTCCTGCTTGCTGCTACAATAGCTGAGTCACTGTCAACTGAGCTGTGAGTTTGTCTGATTGATAATCAATCAATCAGTCTCTGTTTTTACCTCGACTAAAGTCGGCTGAACTGGATTAAATTCCCAATCATTTTGTCTGGAAGCAACAGTAGTCTACATGCTACATGAAAATCAATCTTTGAGCTGGACTACGTGCTTACTCCTAAACTCCTGCTTGCTGCTACAATAGCTGAGTCACTGTCAACTGAGCTGTGAGTTTGTCTGATCAATCAGTCTCTGTTTTTACCTCAACTAATGTCGGCTGAACTGGATTAAATTCCCAATCATTTTGTCTGGAAGCAACAGTAGTCTACATGCTACATGAAAATCAATCTTTGAGCTGGACTACGTGCTTACTCCTAAACTCCTGCTTGCTGCTACAATAGCTGAGTCACTGTCAACTGAGCTGTGAGTTTGTCTGATTGATAATCAATCAATCAGTCTCTGTTTTTACCTCGACTAATGTCGGCTGAACTGGATTAAATTCCCAATCATTTTGTCTGGAAGCAACAGTATTCTACATGCTACATGAAAATCAATCTTTGAGCTGAACTACGTGCTTACTGCTAAACTCCTGCTTAATAAATGTACTTCCTTAGTAAAGAAGGCCAAATCAAATTTTTATCTCACTCTCACAACAGAAAACCTAAATAACCCACAGAAATGTTGGCAGACAATCAAATCCTTATCCCCAAATAGCACAGCTGGTCTTCCACCCTGTATTGTATCTGGTCTATCTACTGTGTATGAGAAAACTGAGATGCTCAACTGCTTTAACAAACACTTTGTCTCTTCTTGGTTTCTCTTTGATCAAGTAACAAACAATACCACAACACAGGTCCCACTTGAAACTGAGCCCCATCACATAATACATTTGATTTTCAGCCCTTCTCTATTGGTGAAGTGCATAAAGCCCTTAAGAATTTGAATCCTAAAAAACGGGCTGGGCCAGACAAACTGGATCCCTATTATTTAAAGCTTTCTGCTGATTTTATTGCAGAACCTCTAACTTATATTTTTAACTTAACCTTGACTTGTAATGAAATACCCAAGATTTGGAAAAAGGCTCATGTTCTACCCCTGTTAAAAGGTGGTGAGCCTTCAAACCCCAACAACTACAGGCCAATTTCTAATTTGTCAGCTTTAGCCAAGATACTGGAAACTCTGGTAAGTAATCAGCTGAAGGAGTTCTTATATAACAATGCTATTTTATCTTGTGATCAATCTGGTTTTAGGAAATGTCACAGTACCGTTACAGCAGCTACAAAGGTAGTAAACGACATAATTGGGGCTTTAGATAGGAAACAACATTGTGCTTCCCTTTTTATTGATTTTTCAAAGGCATTTGATACAGTGGACCATAATATAATGAAGCATAGGCTAATTAATGTAGGACTGTCTGACTCTGCTGTTGGCTGGTTCTGTAATTATCTTGCTGACAGGACTCAATGTGTTCAGGCTGATGGTTTTTATTCTGATGTTTTATCTGTCCACAGGGGGGTGCCACAAGGTTCTGTTCTAGGACCATTGTTATTTACAATCTATATCAATAATCTAGGCAAAAATGTTCCAGATGCAAACTTTCATTTTTACTCTGATGACACTGTCATTTACTGTTGTGCTAATACGTTGACAAAAGCTCTGGAAAGTTTGCAAAATACGTTTAAAGAAATAGAATCCCAACTTCAGCAACTAAAGCTTGTTTTAAAATCCGGAAAAAACAAAAATTATGATTTTTACTAAATCCAAAACAAAAATGCCTTGTCTTGCCTCTATACACACATTGCAAGGCATTCCAATTCAGATTGTGTCGACTTTTAAATACCTTGGCTTTTTACTTGATGACAGCTTGTCTTTTAAACCACACGTTGAAAGCCTGGTCAAGAGGCTAAAAGTGAGGTTGGGTTTCTTTTTCAGAAACAAATCGTGCTTTTATTTTAATTCAAAGAAGCAACTAGTTGCTGCCACTTTTTTACCAGTATTAGATTATGGTGATGTTTTATACATGAATGCCTGTTCCACCTCACTACACATGTTGGACACTGCTTACCATGGTGTATTAAGATTTATTTCTGGATATAGATCACTTACCCATCATTGCACTCTGTATGCTAAAGTTAACTGGCCGTCCTTGACTGCCCGTAGACTGCTTCATTGGTACACCTTCATTTATAAAGCAATTATTGGTCAGCTCCCTTTTTACCTCGGTTCATACCGCACCATCACATCAAACCCATTTTACAGCTTACGATCCCAGGACTATTTATATGCCTCAGTACCCAGAACCCGCACAGAGTTTGGGAAAAGGGCCTTCATGTTCTCTGCTCCCTCTGCCTGGAATGGACTTCAAAAAACGTTGAAACTGCAGGCCCTCACTACCATATCTGATTTTAAAGTTCAAATTAAGGGCATTTTAAAGAATGAGATGGGAGAATGTCGCTGCTTCACTGCATAATGTGCTGTTATATTTTATGTTTTTAACCTGACCTTCTCTCCCCAGCAACCTCCTGCAGGGGCTCACCTTCCATCCTCTTTCTACCTTTTTACCCTACCCTCCAATCTCCCCCCGATCCCATTAAATCTGATTTGCTGGAGCTCAAATGTATCCCCTTGCCCCACTTTGCCTTTTATGTCTCTGTCTGTGTTTTGTGTATTTTTGTATGTTTGTTTTTTGTTTTTGCTGCCATTTTGGCCAGGTCTTGCTCGAAAAAGAGATCTTTGATCTCAAGTGACTACCTGGTAAAATAAAGGTAAAAAAAAAAGAAAAAATACTACAGAAAAACTTGAGTAACAATTTATTTTACAACTCAAGTTCAGACCTATGTAACTCTATTACGTTAGCACTAAAAGTGGATTCTTTTTCTGGAATCAGAAACTTCAGAATGTCATCTTTCAAAAGAGACCAGGCTCATGCATGTGCTATAAGTATAAAGTATGTTGATTTGGTTTGCAAAAAAAGTATGCGGTCCTCAAGTTCAAGTTAAAAAATTTACACTTTTCTGCCCGCTTGTTGAGAGGTTTCATAGGTGGCTCTCATAAGCGTGTGTGTCTAAAGTTTGGTGTGCATGTAATGTAAATGTATGTAAATGTGTGCGGTCTGGTAACTTTGCCCTAGAGGTTCATTTATCTGTAGTCCTCCAGTGGATGTGTTGGATAATTCTGCCTCATGTCTGTTCCACGTTTTGAAATAACCCGTTGCTGAAGTGGCTCAACGTTATGCACTGAAATAACAAACTACCCATGAAAGCATTGGGCTGCATATAGTTTTCTATAAATCACATTAAGGGTTTGGTTATGGATTTTGCCCTGTCAGAATCTAAATGCAGAGGTTTGTGTAAATACTAAGGCTGTCAAAGTTAACGCGTGATTAACGTTTAGAAAGAAAAAAAATGTTAAAAAAAAGTTTAACTTTTTATTTTTTACTAGACTTCACTCAGGTGTATAATTATGATTGATACTCTCATTGATACTATGTTTGTTTCTGACTCAAAGTGTGTGTGTGAGAGAGATACTTTTGGGTACTTTGGGGTATTTTGTGGTACTTTGGGGTATTTTGGTACTTTGAGGTGTTGTGTGGTACTTTGGGGTATACTTTGGGGTACTTTTGAGTATTTTGGGGTATAATTTGGGGTATTTTGGGGTACTTTGGGGTATTTCGGGGTATTTTGCGGTACTTTGGGGTATACTTTGGGGTATTTTGTGGTACTTTGTGGTGATTAGTAGGACCCTTATTAATGATACAAATATTGTCATATTAATTATCATTATAATTATTTAATTCCACGGATGTCTGTAGTATCGGCAATCCCCAATGACTTGTCCCAGAGAAAGCTGTTGAAACCACGGGCGCACACCGGTCTGTCCGACTTATGACTGCCTTTTCGAGTACATAAATCCTACGTAAATCCTACAAAGAATTTACAATACGAAGCCGTTTGAGAATGCCGAATAAGTACAGAAATCGAGTTATGAAGGAATTCCTTGGTAAGTTTTACGTATGTCTGTTCGAGAATGAGGACCAATGTTTTCTTTCAGACAATAAGGATATACAGTTAATGCCTTTACGGTAAAATGCTGTTCGAGATGACCTCTGTATCCAAGTCAGACAGTATAGCACTCCCATGTGCCATTCTATTTGTTGATCATATATATATTTTTTACTGTCTGTCATGTTCAAATCAAAGAGGAACGTTTTCACCATTAACATTTCATCCTGCAGGTCGCAGAAATAATTAAACCATTACCTGAAGTAATATAATGGATACAGATAAAATAAATGATTAGTCAGGCTGGTGTTTATCTCTGTTCCATGTATAAATTCAGCAGTAAGCTTTTGCACTGGGGACGTATGGAGCTAATTTATTTACTTTATCTGCTCAAGACACAAAAACAAGCATTATGGAATCAAAACAGGTTTGCATGCTGTTTATCCGAGCCACGCCATATTCCGCTTCCAATATTTGTCCTCCCATTAGTTAAAGGGGAACTATCTTATAAATGGCCTTTTCCAGGTGTTTGCATTGTTTTCTAGCAATGTGGGGTTGTACCAACACTGTCTAGGTCTCAAATTCTATTGTTGGTGCATTCCTCCAGTTCAGATGAGACAAAATCCTCCCCCACTGAACCAAGCCATTCTGATTTGACTCGCTCGCTGACGTGAATAGGCACTGATCTGCCACCGCCTGCCCACAATCAACTGTGATACGTTTATATGAGCAGCAGTGATGGGAATAACAGCGTTATAAGTAACAGCGTTAGTTTTTTCAGTAACGAGCAGTGGCGGCTCGCCACTAGGGGCGCTCGGGCGCCGCCCCCCCTCAGGCCCCTGGTTATATGAGAGTAGAACAAGAAAAATAATTTTTTTGTTTTTTGTTTTATAGCCCTATAAATAATATAAACATGTTTAAAATGAATAATATTTACTAATTTTAAGTATGTTTGTGTTTCCAATGCACAATATAACGTTAATATATAAAATAAAAAATACTTGTTTTCCTGAACAGGAAGTGACTCACTTTACATTTTTTTTTTCCGGCCGGGGCTAGACGCAATAGCGCTCTGAGTGCGCGTCACTGTGTGATCGCTGTATCCGTCGCAGCCAATCAGTGTGTAACGCGTTGTGCGTTGAAATATGACTATTATGTTGGAATCCGGGCGCGATTTGAAGCGGTCTAGGCAGCAGCGTCAAGAATTTCTGTAGCCGCATTTCGCGGAGACGCTCTCTGATTGGCCGACGTCAGTTTTTTTTTCCGTAGCAGCATTTCGCGGAGACGATCTCTGATTGGCCGAATCCAATTTCTATGTTCCAATTCTAGCTTGGTGGTAGAGATCATAGTTGTGTTGTTGTGACTGAGATGCGAGCTATTTGTCTTAGAGCGTGACTGCAAGTTCTTTCGACGGTTAAACTTAGGCACTCTTTCAAAGTTGGTTAAAGGGGAACTATCTTATAAATGGCCTTTTTGAGTGTTTAGCATTGTTTCCTAGCTATGTGAACTTATATTAATATGATCTATGTCTCAAAATTCTCATATTGGCGCATTCTTCCAATTCTCCTCTCACAATATTCACCCTCACCGAACTGAGTCATTTGAAAATGTGCCTATGTGATGTCATAAAGACACCGCTGCATGTTAATGTTCAGGCGAAGACGACACTGCGCAGTGGTTTAGGAGCCCAGGCTCAAAACAGCTCGAGATCTTGAGGTAGAAAAATGCTGTTTTTGAGGACTTGATTAGAAATACAAAACAATGAATACAAAAAATATATATATTACAGAGGTGTTCCATAGACTCACAGGAATTGTGTAAAAGTGCCCAAATAGTGAAAGAAATAGTAAAATAGTTCCCCTTTAAGGTTAGAGTTTGTCTTAGAGCATGGCGATAGAACGCCAGGTAGTTTGCAGTCTGTTCGACGCGGAAATGGACAAAGAAATCAAACTACTTGTTGTGTGGTGCTAACTGCTAACAGCTAACAAGCTATATGGCAGTCTGGACAGTGGACTGGATATACATCATCAACAGCGGATTATACACTTTATCAAGCCCTCCGGCTTGATATACATCAACAGTCTGGGGAGTCGGGACAACAGTGAGTGGACCACGTAAACAGTGAGTTAATTCGCTCTCTCTCTCGCTCTCTCTCTCTCTCTCTCGCTCTCTCTCTCTCTCTCTCTCTCTCTCGCTCGCTCGCTCGCTCTCTCTCTCTCTCTCTCTCTCTCTCTCTCTCTCTCTCTCTCTCTCTCTCTCTCTCTCTCTCTAATTTCGCCGCGGGTAGAGCATAACCACTCAGACAATGAATGGTAACTTGTTTAAAATGACAATATATACATATGTGTTTCTTATTGAATCGATCTGAGAGAGAGAGGGAGAGAGAGAGAGAGAGAGAGAGAGAGCTGTGCGTGTTTGTGTTGGGCTATTGGAAACGTGGTTGCATTTGACTGACTGTGATCATATATTGATCGATGGCAATGGTGATAATATTCGCCAATGCGTGCCTTGTACATGTTTGCAAAATGTTTGGTATAGCGCCCCTAGTGGCGAAGCATCCAGCAGCCGCCACTGGTAACGAGTAATCTTACGGATTACTCTTCCAATCTTAATAACGCTGTTACCCTTACTGGCAAAAAATGTGGCGCGTTACTATGATTGAAGCTGTTTTTCTTCATCAGACAGATCTCTGCGCCGAGAGGCAATACTTGTTTTCCTTGGTTAGTGGACAGTGCACGATTGGCTGAGGTTGAGTAAAATGTTATGGTAAGCCAATCAGAGGTTGAGGTGGGCGGGTGTTTGAAAGCATCCAGGGTCTGACACACAGCGACAGTTTAGTCAACGTGAGACCGCGGCCCGTGTACGTTTTGATACTTGGTTTGGCGAGCCCAAATAATCCAAAACGAATCCAACGAACAACACAAGCGACTCAGTCAACGACAGACAGGTCCATGAGCGTTTTTTGTTCACTCTTCTGTTAGTTTTGTTGCAGAGCAGGGCACTACACAGTAGTGGAGGCTACAGCCTTATCAACAGTGCTGCACTTCCTGGTTTAATAGCACAGTCTTCAGGTGCTCACTGCTCAGAGATATATATATCTGTATGTCATGCATGTCTTAAATGTCATGATTAGATTAGTTTAGATGATTAGATTAGATTCTTATATCTGTATGTTGTGTATGTCATAAATGTCATGAATTGAAAATGGGGGACCCTGATGTAAACAAGACGAAAGTCTTTCTCTGGTCTGCATCCCCTTAACAATTGTGTATATTGAGCTGTACTGTACTGTACCCATTCTGCAATCTGTTAATTAAAATGTTCAATCAATCAGTATATATTTGTTATTTATTTTTTTATAGTGTGCTTAACAAGCATAATTTAATGTTGCCCAGTTGTGGCCTGTTGAGGGGCAATACATATCAAAAGTTCCAAAACATCTATTGTGTTTGTATGATCCACTATATAAACATAGTAATTATAATATCTACATACATGGCATTTGAATGGAAGCTAGTCTCACTTTGTCCCACAGCAACATTAAAATAGTTTAGATTTGTGTATGTTGTTTATGTAAAAAATGTCCTTGAAAGTAACGCAATAGTTACTTTCTGAAGTAACTAGTTACTTTTATAATTTGTAACTGAGTAAGTAATTTAGTAACTTTTTGGAAGAAGTAACTAGTAACTGTAACTAGTTACTTTTTAAAAGTAACTTGCCCAACACTGATGAGCACAGAGTGGAAATAATGTGGAAGCGGTTATTTAGCAGAGACCTTCAGCTGTTCACACACAACACATCGTGAATCAACCAGCGAACTATATAAAACGGGTGGGAAGGTAATGGGATTGGGAGGAAGCTCTCTCTCTCTCTCTCGCTCTCTCTGTCTCTCTCTCTCGCTCTCTCTCGTAGTATCAGCACTTGCTTGTATCACCGTCAACCTGTTGCAAAATATCATAGTGCACGCTCCCACGCGTATTCCGATCCGTGCAATCATATTTACGGGGGTATATATTGTCATTTGAAACAAGTAACCAATGCATTGTCCCGTGGGCCGTGGGATTATGCCCCCGCGGCAAAATAAATTAGTCCCTCTCTATCTCTCTCTCTCTCTCTCTCCCCCAAAAGGTATCTGCCAGTGCATTGCAGTGCAGTGGGTGACTGTCACTCAACGCGCATTGCGAGTATGGGCGGAGCCCAGCCAAAAACAGCTTGGAATCTTCCCGGCAGAAACTGCTGCTCTACAGTACTTGATTAGAAATACAAAACAATGAATACAAAAATTTAAATTTACAGATGTGTTCCATAGACTCACAGGAATTGTGTAGAATTTCCCAAATAGTGAAAGAAATAGTAAGATAGTTCCCCTTTAGTTAATGTTATTAGCATTATCAAATCCAACATGCCAAATAATTTTGTGATTCTCTTCTATTATAAATATATCTGCTGTTAGGGCAGCCTCCACTGTTGCTGGGTCCTATTAGTTGCTGCAGATTAGAGGATGACATCTTTTCGGGATTCCCACGGGATGGGAGTCAATTTCACTTTGAATCCTGTGATTGGACAGGACCGGGAGTAAAAGTCAACGGGAGCAGAAGGGAGTGGGAACTATGACAACAAAATCAACAGGATTTGGACGGGAGTGATACATTGGTGCATCACTAATGTAAATGTTTGGTGGTTTTATATTTAACTAAGGCAGACATCAGGGCTGTACAGCGTGCTATGAAAAAATCGGTCTGTGCGATGAATGAAATTACTGCACTAGCACCCGTGCGATAGGCATTCGGATCATATCGATACTCTTATTTTGAAAATCCTGTGGCAAGTCTCATTTCTGCCCAAGCGCAGCTCCAGCCATAATATCTATGGCTCTGGCAGCTAACAACGTCCGGTTCATATCGTTACTCTTATTTTGAAAATCCTGTGGCAAGTCTCATTTCCTCCCAAGCGCAGCTCCGGCAGCCCAACAACAACAGCGTGCTATGTTATGTTAGAGTGCGCATTTTGCGACCAGGAAATAAGTCCCTGCCTGTTTTTCCCCGCAACACTTCCAATGCATCTTACATGCTTTGCATCCCAACCAAAACTAACTAGTTAGCTGCTCTCGGTAACTAAACTAAGGGCGTTTTCACACCTGGCTCGTTTGGAGCTGTTGATCCGAAACCTGGAGTGTTTCCCCCCTATTTCGGTTCAGTTGGGCATATATGAACACAGCAATCACATTCTGTTGTGGAACAAAACAAGCGGGCCGAGACCACCTAGAGAGGGTGATCTCGGCGCACTTCCAAACGAACCCGACGCCGCGACGCGACTCGTACGCTGTGAGAATGCAATCGACTTAACAAACCGACACAATAATAATAATAATACGTTGTGGGTCAACGTGGAGCAGCGATGAGGTACACTGCGTTGATATTTGGGCAGACGATCACATTCGTCAGATGCTGGAGAACACAAGTACACTGAAGTGTACAGACAGTTTAGTGACCGAATGAGGGAAAGGGGCTTTGAAAGGTCTGTCGAACAGTGTCGCGCTGCTGCTGCTTTGTTACAGCGGAGATACAACAAGCAGAGCAGACCCTGAAATGGTGCTTGTGTTGCCGGGTGTCAGTCAGCTGTGTCCCCGCTGCCGCGCAGGAGAGAAGAGCCGGGGTGCGTCTGTAGTGACGCTGCAACAGCAGCACTGTGCGGGTCTCTCTCTCTCTCTCTCTCTCTCTCTCTCTCTCTCTCTCTCTATCTCTCTCTCTCTCTCTCTCTCTCTCTCTCGCTCTCTCTCCCCGCGGTCATCAGTAAAGTCAGGGTTAGGGGGGGGGGACGACGACACACCCCAAAATCTGACCAATGAGTGACAGTTTGCTCGCGTGTGCATTTGTTTTGGTCCGCTATTAACACACAGCCGTGTGAACACAAACGAACTAAAGGACAAGTGCAACATTGTATCATTATAGTCCCTGTGTCTCCCTGAATCGGAACAAAGCAAACAAACTACAGGTGTGAAAACACCCTAAGCCAGGGGTGTCAAACTCATTTTCACAGAGGGCCACATCAGCATTATGGTTGCCCTCAAAGGGCCAAAGACCGTATAAATGTTAATGTAATGTAAAATAAATGTAGCTACACATTTACATATTGTTAAACATGGTGTTTCTGTATTTATTACTTATTCAAGTTATACATATTGCATATTCATTTGCATAAATGTAAAAAATTTATATATTGGCTTATGTTATTTTAACAAATAATTTTAGTTTATCAGTACCCCATATTACTCCATCAATCAATGATCAAACCATTCAAGTAAATAACAAAGAAGAATATCATCAAATACAAACTATGACATTAAGTTTGTTCAAAACCTTTTTGTCACAGTCAAGAGGGGCAGAACTAACAACTGTGAGCTGCAAAGAACACGTGGGACAGATGTAGCAGATGTTACAAAAACAAATGGCTGCACACAACCTTGCAGAGGCCATACAGTACATCCAACTAATGGAAGATAGTTTAATTAACTTTAATTAACAGAGAATGGGTACAGTACAGTACAGCTCAATACACACAATTGTTAAGGGGATGCAGACCAGAGAAAGACTTTCGACTTGTTTACATCAGGGTCCCCCATTTTCAATTCGTAATGAAATTGCTATTATGTGTCTGCATGAACACGCAACTGTAACTGTACTCAAAAATAACAAAATAAGGGTTGTCTCAGTTCACAACTATATTGGTCAAGTTTTGGGTGGGACTTGTTTGCGTCCCTACAGCTTCTTATTCAATTGAGCGAGATGCTCGGTTATGTCACACAGCCAGTTTGCATCTGACAGTTCAGACAATATTTCTTCAACCCTTTGTTACCTATTCCGCCTGGATCTTTTTTGTATTTTGGGCTGTAAAATTGTCAAAGAATGTCTGAGGAGTAAGTGCTTTTGGCTTTTTTCCTTTGTTACCTCAGATGTTCAACATACATGTAAGAATGTGTAATAACTAAGGCTGTCAAAGTTAAAGCTTTATTAATGCATTAACCCACAATTATTTTAACACTGCTATTTTTTAACCCAATATTAATGTAAAAAAAAAAAAAAAAAAAAAAAAAAAAAAAACGTTTTTTTTTTTTTTTTTTTTTTTACCTGAGCTCTTGGGGGGCCACATCAAATGACGTGGCGGGCCGGATTTGGCCCGCGGGCCGTGAGTTTGACACCTATGCCCTAAGCTAACCCGGCTCAGAGGCAGAGAAAACAGTGAGGAAAGGGAGGGGGTGGGGAAGCCTCAGCCTCTCTCTGTCCCTCTCTCTACGTCAATGATTTTAAGTAGGTGAGGTCAAAAGAGTTTGACAGTATTTACTGAGGATGGCCAGATAATGTTGATATTTAAACATAAAAAATATAATACATAATAAATGTATACATGCAACATAAAAAAGAAATTAGGAACTGTTTGGGAGAGGGAGGTAGGGAGGGGTTTTAGGTTGTGTGTTGTGAGTTCCAAAAAATGTAAGTTAGTTATTTCAAGTTTAAAGCTCAATATATCAAAACGTGGCACTTTATAGTGAACAGGAGGTCTATTTGTATTAAAAACAATAGATTGTTTTTCATTTAAATGTCTGGAAGAGCTAATAATTTCTTTTTTGAAATTATATTTTCGTTACCTTTTTTGAGTTGATTTTAATGTTACTGATTGTGTTAAATGGGCTTATGATATCGTCTCATATCGATTGCAGGCACCTGCATCGTATCGTATTGTGGCAGACTTTGTGATATCGGCAAATATCGTATCGTTGTCCAAAGAATCGATATCGTATCGTGATGAAACTGGTGATTCCCACCCCTAGTAGAGTCCATACATCCAACACCAAATCCCATAATACCTTACACGTAACGTGTCTGGCTGTGTGACGTCAACTTGTCAGCATGAAAATGACAGCCAAACACAGGGACGCGGCAAGTAGGGGTGGGGCGGGGGCTGCAGCACCCCCTGCTGGCGGGGAGTGCAACTGCAACTGCAAGGTTGTTTTGGCTTTTATTCCATTGTAACCGAGGCTACTCAATGTCACAGAGCGGAGCAGCACTGCAGATTTACCCTACTCTTGGAATTCATTGCCAGGTCCTCATAGGGGCGCTGTCTCGATAATGCAGTGTTATTAACAGCGTGTAGCCGACGCATGAACCGGTTGGGATTCGAATAGACGTGGCCTGGGAGGGTCAACGCTTAACTGGAAATCCATTGGTAAAAAAATAGACGCAGCCTGGAATAGTTTTGGGACGCTGAATTCGCAGTAAAGGAATATATCTGCGGTTTCCCTGGCGTGAACAAGCCAGCAGAACTATCCGAGCCCCCGGGAGGGTGGTCGAAGACCTTTTGCATGTCGGCGATCATGTATGCGGGGAACGAATTGCAGAGGGAGGGCGCAACAGGTGGGGTAAGCTGGGCTGTGATGTGTGCATCAAAACGGTTACATTGTTTGTCGTGAGAGCGTGGAGTTGGGCCGTGGTCTCCTCTAGTGAACGAGAGTGTTGGTTTACCAGAGTGGTAAACCTATGACGTTATTATTATATCACTTATCTCAGCACCCCCTCATAACACGTTTCAGACCCTGTTGAACTATCGCTCTAGCCTCTGACTCAATAGTATCCATCTGCAGAACGTCAGCCCCAGCACTCTCAGGCCCCACCCACGCTGAATGTGATTTGACCAAAGCAAAGTATACACACAGACAGTGGAGCTGTTTGCAGATAGCGAGCATTTTGACGTGTTGCGTGGTGGCGATGTCTCACAGACAATACAACTACAAGTATAATTATATATATTTTATAAAAAATAATAATAATAATAATAATATATAAAAAAAAAAAGATTTAATCAAAAACGATCTATATCTCAGCACCCCCACATCCCGCGGACTTCCCGCGTCCCTGGCCAAACATGGCACTGCAACTAAATAACACAAATACAATAGGCACATTTGTGACTGTTACAAATATAACACGTTTTATACTTGTGCTACAAGATTTTGGCCTGTGCTAAAAAACTATCAACCTCTGTAGCACCAGTGCTATGTGCAAAAAAAGTTAACGTACAGCCCTACAGACATGATGTGACCCATGTACTGCATTATTTTATACTGAGGAAGAAAAACAGAACAGGATTGGTAAACGGGAGTGGGATGAGAGTGGGATTCTATAAAAGTTTGGCTCTGGATTGGGACGGGATTGGGATCAGTCCTCGGTGGGAGTGGGAGGGAGTGGGATTTTTTCGAAACTCTCACTTGGGATTGGGATAGGATTATTTCTGTGGGAGTGGGAAGGAGCGTGAGTCAAAATCCACTCACATGTCAGCCTCTACTGCAGATGTAGAGATAGGAAGGAACTGAGACATGGCCTCTCCAACTCTTGATATACAGTATAATATAATCATATAATTTAGAAGCAAGCATTGTTTGTGTTGCAGAAACCATATCGTAAACTCAAGTTCAGTAAACTGTGACTGTAACGACATACAGTACTCATCATTGCTTCTTATCCGAGCCCCCAGGGTGAAATAGGCATAATGTTAGACCGGCACCTGCTTGTAAATTAGCTTGTACTTTGAGTTACACTGTTATAATAAAATACCAGCGTGTGCACAGTTCATGCTGCATTTGCAGACGTATTTGTATCCTTATATAAGTATGGATATGTGGTATGTAAGTGTACTGCAAAACACGTTGATTGTATGATATTAAGCACCACAGGTGATTAAAAAAAAGCTTGATACAAAAAACGAGATACATGTATACACTTAGACAAATAGAGTGTGACTTGAATTCTTCGATATAGTGCACTGAATTGTATCATTACAGCAACCGCCCCCCCCCCCCCCCCCCCCCCCCCCCACGCACACACTTTTTGGGGGTTCTCCCTTGGCTTTCTAATAACTCTGGCTAATTAGACTCTTAGGGAGTTGGAGCTGCATTGCGGTTTGGTCTCCTGTCAGGGTGGTGAGGCAGTAGTATTCTCCAGGGCAGAGGGGGCCTGTTATTGTATGTCAGCTGGAGGAGATGAATGCTTCCTCTCCAGCCATGCATGCCAACAGCCGTTGTTTGAGACCAACTGATAAACGATCCTCTGTTCTCCTGGTGCACCCCCACCCTCTCCCCCCTTTAACCATTCCTCAAAACCCAGTTAATCTCAGCCCCACATAGAGACTATCACACAGGAGAGGTGGGGGGCCCCTGTGTGATGCCTGTTTCCGCATGCAATTCATTATTATACCTGTTGGTTTATGTGGCCATGTATTATTGCATGTGTGGACAAAAGTAATAGTTGTAAATTAATGGATAATTGCAATTGAGTTCACATAATGTGAATGCATAATTGAAAATAATGTAGGGATTGTTGTGTTTTGTCATGTTTTATTGTATTAGTAGTAGGCCAATGATTTGGCTGTGTTTTACAAGCAGAGGTATCCGCTTGAAAGAAACAGATAGACGTAGGCCTACTGACTGATTGATTGCACTACTGAGAACGTTGTTGGTGGCTCTTTTGGATCTAAGCTTGGATCCAGAACCTAAATGGCCTGCTAGACCCACTACTTCAAAGATTATTTTTGCAATTCAGAGTTGCTGGGATCACTGGTCCCATGTAAGGTAGTTATTTGCTTGGTAAGCTAACGTGTTAGATTAGCTAGCTATCTTATTTTAGTCTCACATAGCATACTGTAGCAGCCTGGAGATATTGAGCTAGCTGGACCCAAGTATTCTGTTGCTACAGTATGGCATTGCTATTACAACAACATTGATATTACAGTACTAAAAAGTTAAAGTAAACACTTTTTTTCTGGCTGTCTATTCTTCTGATAGCAGGCAGCGCCAGCCATGATCTCCATCCTTGTAGTCAATGGGCCACGCGTTATAAGATAGGCATTTTCACTGTGCGTCACGATGTTTGCAGAGCTATATCTATATTCTATATTATAGTTATGGAGACAATACTATGGCTCATTTGACAGTCACTATCTCTCATCCAACATGTACAAAAAAATAGTAAATTTTTTCATGTATACGTTCGCATGTTATCCCGTGGTGAATATTGTATAGTTTCAGAGTGATCCGGGCTAATTCCTGGAAGCTGCGTTATGGAGCACTATGTGCATTTAGCTAAAGGTGTTCGCGTTGCTCCAAAAAGAATATTCCAATTGTCTGATCGCGATTTCCAGTATTGATGTCCATCGGGTCCCTGACATGAAATGGCACAAAATATACATAAAGTGTGCTGAACGCGTTCCAAAGTGCTTGGTTGAAGCGATTCACTTGCCTGAGTCCAAATTATCCCCCCGGACTATATATAATGTAACACACAGTGTGAAATAAGGTTTCAAAGGGTGGGCGATCCTAGCAGGATTCGGCCGGCATTGCAATCTCGGCATCTCAGAATGAGTGCCAATGATACACCGAGGTCCGTGAGACTGTATAGAATAAAAAAATCTAATAAAAGAAAAACTATGAAAACAATCGAAAATCCGACTTCTGGCGCTCAACGGTTGGCGAGATAACCTGACTATAGTCGTGGTTGGCTGTGAATGAGTTAATCAAAGATCCCCGCTTTCTAGTCTTGCACAAGGACCAATCAGCATGGGTATGGACAGGTTCATTTTGCATACTAAGCCATTCTGATTTTACTGTTTTGCTGACGTGAATATAGCACTGATTTGCATATCTCCGCCCCTGGTTGTAGTCACCTCCACCGTTCACAATCAACCATTTAGTGCAGAGACCAGAGACCACAACGAAGTGTTGTGAGTTAGTCTAACCTAAAAAGTATGAGCAACACGGGCAAAACAATCACACTTATGGATGATAACGTGCGTTTTCACCAGACTACATTGGACTCAGCAATTCTGGTAAATCATAAAAATACTATAGTCAAACCGGCCGAGGAGGTAACATTATTTGTCGCCGTCTTCGCCGAGTTGAGAGCTCCCCAGACTACAGCTGGGCGATCGCCTACAATGGCGAACTATTAATTATGAAGAGGAAGAGGACAAACGGTGATGATCCATCCATAACATAAGGTGATAATGATACTGTGCTCCACAAGCAATGGGCCAAGTTCCTTTTTGGATTTTTGCAAAGACGAAGGATAATACTGCCGTGATTTCCTGGCTGTTGCTAAAGAAGGGAGCTAGCCTTCGGGACAGAAAGAAAGCATCGAATCAGTAAGTACATACAGTATGTCGTAATTAGTTAATTAGCAGTAGGACCTCGTTCATTCATCCGTTTGTGTATTACGGTACTCTTCTCTGTGTTTGCGCCATCTTTGTTGAAAAATAACCAAACATTTCTTTCAGTGAAATGTAAGTGCCTTAGGCCGGGGCACCTTCGCTATCTTGGACATTAGGATCTATTTTCCGTCTGTCACTTGCTTTAGTGGTGAGCCTGGAGTTCTACAGTAACGTTACAGTAGCTAACGTCATCCCGGTTCATACAGTAGTACTGTATATTTTGTATGTCTCTAAATGTCTTGATGAATTGAACGTTCATTTAAGTACCTGTGTTATTCAGTACATTACAATAAACGTCTTCAACTTGAACCTGTGTGGAATGTATTCAGAGCAGATCAGTATCCTAATGACTTTATAGTTTTATGCCTCCGGCGATAAGGTGTTTTTGTGAATTCTGTCCATCAAAAAACATAAACAAGCCATTGGTTCACCATTGCCAGATTTCTTGGTCTGCTTTGTAAATCAGAAATATAGATCCGTTTTGCTAGATGCAAGCTAGCCATGTTAGTTGAACAACTTACTATTTATTGTAATCAGATGTACTAATACGGTCGAAACTACGTATTGTTCACTTTAACAATACATCTAACAAACGAAGATAAGCTAACAAACACCAATAACTGCAAAATAATTTGAGGTAAATGTAACGTTAGGCCAACGCATTGGTTATGGTGAATGAATGAAATCTTTATTTAACAGATTGCAAAATGGGTACAATACAGTACGGCTCAATACACACAATTGTTGGGATGCAGACCAGAGAAAGACTTTTGTCTTGTTTACATCATGGGGTCCCCCATTACTGCTGAAACCCCAGCGTTTAACCAGTGACACAAATGCTAGCTTATATACTGTACATGAAAGACAATATGAAAGAAAATATGAAATATCACGTTAACCTCTTAACGATAAACGATGAACTGCGGGCACTTACTTTTATAACATTGACTTCTAACTATCTGAATCTTACAGGATTAATATATGAAAATGAAATAATTATTCAAGTTAACGTTCGCTTTCAACGAGTGTCTAAATGGACAGTCTCCTAAATCTCCCAGTGATACGAACCGAACCGTCAATTTTGTGAACCGTTCCACCCCTAGTAAAGCCTGATCTTCCCAACCTTGGTCGACTATGACCAGCCATATACCTATGCTGCATGCTGACCCATAGCCAACACTGAAAGTAATTTAACTAAATGTAGCAGGGTGGATTATCCCTGCTTCGTGGGAACGGGTGTGCACAGTCACTGGGTAGAGAGACACAGTAGAACTCTGGCTAGCTGCACCTCCGTCTTTGGGTCTGGAGCGTCAACTGGAGGCTGGCAGTGGGAGTGGATGGGGCCCGGGATTTACGAACCTGGTCCGGTACTCTGGTCTTCCTCTCCCTTCCAGGGCGGTCAGCAGTACTCCCCAACACGCTCTCACTTCCCCCAATTACTCCTCTAGCACCCTCCCACACCTAGTGACTGGATTGTAAATAAAGAACTTGGTTCCCCCCGTAAGCAGTACCCTCCCTCATTGACACTAGAAACCTAGGAAAGGGAAGGTTGAATAGGAAGGGGTTAATAGTATATATGTTACCCACACCAGAAGAGTTAATACGGCTCAGGAATGGACACGCACACAGAACTCCCATCTAATTCTTTACTGTTATTTGGTACCGTTTAGTTACAAGGATGAAAGCAACACAGACCATGTCTACGTATATTCTACACCCACCTCTGTGTTAGTGCCAGGGCTAATATACGTCAATGTGTTGGACTCCTCACCCACGTCTGGGTCAGTACCCGGTATAATACCTCTTATCAGGCTTTAATTATATGGCAAGCATGATATACCTCCCTAAGGCTTTGCTTATGATGCGCCAGGTCTGTAACCTCCCCAAAGGGAAAGGGTTAATTAAATGGGAAAATATTATTAAAGAGCAAACATGTTATCACACTCAAAGAAAATGAAAATAAATCAAAAGGTGGGCCCACAAATACCAAACACAAGTCCTATCTTAATGCCGGCATATATTGTTTGGGGTTCCCCTTATGAACTGTAGTAGCAGCTGTGTCTACTACCTCTGGTCCTGGTCTCATTGGAATGAGCGCCCGGGCACCAGCGCGTCCGCCGGGCCGGCCGCCTTGGTGGCGTATCATCCGGCACATCACCACACTTCCCTCTCCGGCCCCTCGTCTGGCGGTCGCCAGGTCGGACGACCCACCGGCTGCTGTGTGGGTGGCGCCCTGTACTAGTGGGAAGGGAACCTCATCGCCCGGTGCTTCCTTCGGGCGTGGTTCTCCCATCGCGCGGGGGCACTCGCGGCCGATATGGCCGGGCTGTTGACAGGTGTAGCAGATCAGCCTCCCATCCTCGCTCCGGCGGGGTAGTCTGCGCGGGGTAGAGGGCACGTCTCCCCTCCGTCGGCTTCCGGCGAAGCCTCTCTGGGGCGTGTCTCGCTCCTGTTGGAACGCCTGGAATAGCTGCTCCATGCGCGCGCCCAACTGCTCCTGGCCGGCAAAGAGCTGTCGGATGGACTCCTGGAGTGCGGCTATGGCCAGAGGTGGCTCGCGTCTCTCCACGGCGACGCCTTGTATCACGCCCCGGGCGGCACCCCTCGCGGGGGGCAGGACCACCTCCTCTTCGGACCAGTCGATCGCCGCCTTCAGTACCTGGGGAAACGGCCACGTCTCGTCCTCCCTCATGTACTTCCGCATTTCTCGCCTCAGGGTCTCGGAGACCCACCACAAACTGCTCCTGCAGCAGGGCGGCGGCGACGGAGACCTGTGTAGGCGCCCGACGTTGTAGGCGACGGATCCTCTCCTGCAAGTCATACGCGAACTGGCGCACAGTCTCGCCGGCGGCCTGTCTTCGGTCAAAGAACTCCCTCAGGCGCATGCAGACCGGGACCTTGTCCCCATAGGTTTCTTCGAGGAGCGAGAACAAGGCTTCAGTGTCGGGGACAGTTCCCTCCGTCAGGAAGCGTACCGTCTGCTTTGCCTTTGAGGTGAAGCTGTACGACCTCCGCTTGTTCCTCCGCGGGCACTCGACTGGCACGGAGATGGGTCCTCATTGCCTGGATCCAGTCTTCCACAGGCAGTTCCCCCCTCTCTTTTTCACCTCCAAATTCGCTGCCCTTCCGCTCTCGTTGGACGTACACCACCGGGAGGGGCGCTGGAGGGAGCTGTTGGATCATGGCCTGTGCCAAGGCAAGCGACTCTTGGCGCCTGGCCTGCTCCAGTTGTTCGTGCTGGTGGTCCAGTACGCCCGCCTGGTCTTGGAGTTGACCCTTTAGGAACTCCACTGCTGCGGCCAAGGTCTGCACCGTCTCGGCTTCCCCTCCTTCCTCTTCGAGAGGGGCCGGCGGGTCATCTCGTTGCTCCGCCCGGGAAAGCCTGGCTCTGACCTCCGGCTTCGGGGTGTCGCCCTCTGACATCTTAGGTCTCTTGGTCGTCACGTACGAGGGAGTGGAGTAGGATGTGTATCCTGTTCGTGACACCAAATGTAGCACGTGGATTATCCCTGCTTCGTGGGAACGGGTGTGCACAGTCACTCGGTAGCGAGACACAGTAGAACTCTGTCTAGCTGCACCTCCGTCTTTGGGTCTGGAGCGTCAACTGGAGGCTGGCAGTGGGAGTGGATGGGGCCCGGGATTTACGAACCTGGTCCGGTACTCTGGTCTTCCTCTCCCTTCCAGGGCGGTCAGCAGTACTCCCCAACACGCTCTCACTTCCCCCAATTACTCCTCTAGCACCCTCCCACACCTAGTGACTGGATTGTAAATAAAGAACTTGGTTCCCCCCGCAAGCAGTACCCTCCCTCGTTGACACTAGAAACCTTACAGTAGGAAAGGGAAGGTTGAATAGGAAGGGGTTAATAGTATATATGTTACCCACACCAGAAGAGTTAATACGGCTCAGGAATGGACACGCACACAGAACTCCCATCTAATTCTTTACTGTTATTTGGTACCGTTTAGTTACGTTAGTTAAGGATGAAAGCAACACAGACCATGTCTACGTATATTCTACACCCACCTCTGTGTTAGTGCCAGTGCTAATATACGTCAATGTGTTGGATTCCTCACCCACGTCTGGGTCAGTACCCGGTATAATACCTCTTATCAGGCTTTAATTATATGGCAAGCATGATACCTCCCTAAGGCTTTGCTTATGATGCGCCAGGTCTGTAACCTCCCCAAAGGGAAAGGGTTAATTAAATGGGAAAATATTATTAAAGAGCAAACATGTTATCACACTCAAAGAAAATGAAAATAAATCAAAAGGTGGGCCCACAAATACCAAACACAAGTCCTATCTTAATGCCGGCATATATTGTTTGGGGTTCCCCTTATTAACTGTAGTAGCAACGTTAACTTCGCCCGCAGGCTGCACCACCCTGTGTACGGTGTAATAGCTCCGGAGCATAGATGCTCATTTGTAGTCATCCAAAATGGCGGCCTCGCCGCGCCACCGTCGTCCGGAAGGCAAGATGGCGTCGAACGCTCTCGGCGGGGTTGGAGCAGAGGGCAGTGTTGGGCTGAGAGCGTGTGCTGGGTGGTAGCGACCTCTGTCGGTCTCTGAAGGCAGCCGGGTGCAGATCTGGTTGTAGACAGCTGGAGCGGACTGGTTGTAGAGTTGGTGCTGGGTCGACACGCGGATCTAACTTGCCCTCACTCACACTGCAGCTAAACTCTGGGTCCCAAACAGCCCTTCTGCTAGACAGGATATATCATAACGCAGGGTGCTCCTAAACACCGTCCTCTTCGCGCCACGCTGGCGGGGCGCCTCGCTAGAGGGAATAACTTTAACTTAAGCCCAACTCGGCTATACCGTTCTTATTCTAGGATAACTCTGGGTATATCACTAGGGATATTCAGGGAGAAACATGCAAGGCTCCACTACGAGTACATTCATAGGATAACCCGTAATATACTCAGGTTCAATACGGGGCTCTCCAGACACGACTGAACCGGTCCAAGTCCAATGTCGAAGAGGCTGCTTCCTCGCACTTCCGTCCACTTCCTTCTCCGTCTCTCACGTACGCTCTCTGCCTGCCACCGCCCCCTGCTGGCGCCGCCAACTAGTCACAAGGAAGAGGCTGATAGAGTAGGGTCCAGTAATCCTGTTCATAATCCATATTCTAGTGAGTAGAACAAGGAGGGGCGAGCATCATTGTTCGAGAGAATATTAGCGGAGACTAATTAGAATGTCTTGGTGCATCAGGGGAGATAGAAAGGCAAGTCAGCACATCTGGATAATAGGTATATTTTCCAGGTTGCTACATAAACATAGCATCAATTCAGCTTTTCACTATAAATGTTGATTTGGTTCAATCTAATACATTTCCAAATAAATTATTTTGTTGACCAACAGTAAGCAATCATCGCAGACTGGCAGCAATGATCCTGCTTCGGCGTAGACTATATGACAACGAGGCCACATTTGGCTGCAACACATCACAGGAAAGAGGAGAGAGCAGGGGGCCTACAGCAACCTGGTCCAGGACCTGCTGCTGGATGCTAAGAGAGCAGGGGGCCTATAACAACCTAGTCCAGGACCTGCTGCTGGATGCTGTGAGGCACCTGAAGTGTTTCAGGATGACTGTAGAGCAAATGGAGGACATCCTTACCCTCATCAGACCTTCCATAGTCATACAGACTACAAACTACAGAGCACCAATCGAGCCCAAGCAGAGGCTAGATTACATATATAATATAGTATGTTATAGTATAATTACAGACACAGACATACAGACACATGGCCAACACAGCATTACTGCCCTACTTCAACTATTAGCACTCATACATATTATGTTATTATGTTACATATTATGTTTCTTTCTGAAAGAGTTCACTAATAAGGGTGATTCTACACAACTTCTATCGCTGTGTGATTGAGAGCATTCTTACTTCCTCCTGTACTATATGGTTTGGTAACATTACAGACCAGGAGAAGAAATCTCTGAACAGAATTGTGTGTCTCGCACGCAAGACAATCGGGGTTAGCCTGCCAACTCTAGAAGAGATATATGGTGCCAGGCTGCTTTCCCGTGCCTCTGGCATTATCAACGACCCTTCTGGTCACCCAGCTGCAGGCCTCCTTGTCCCCCTCCCGTCGGGCAGACGCTACCGCTACATGCTCTACCTCTCGGTTTACTAAGAGTTTCTTCCCCAGTGCTGTGCACAGCCTGAATAACTCCAAAGGCTAGATTTGTATATTATCGTATTTTTATTTGGTGTGTTATTAGTCAGGTTGTGGAAGTGCTGTTTCCGTGTGTCTGTGCATCACGCACTTTGATTATATGCACTTTTACTGTAAATTGTGCCTCTATGCATTATGCACTTTTACTATGATATGCACTTTAGGGGATGTTGATATCAACTTTAGCATTTGTCCTTTTATACTGTCTGTCTTTAAAAAAACATATATCTGTACTGTTTCTACTCTGCTCCTGTTTTGGATTAGTTGTAGACACAGTGTTTGCTCTGTACCTGTATTACAATGTGGATTTGTCCATACATGGCAAATAAAATCTCTGATCTCTGACTCTCTGACTCTGACTACATATTAGGAGGAGGTGGTCTAGGCTATGGACCCATGAAGGGACTCACAGGGAGAGGCTAAGGGGGGTATTGATCAGGACTGAAATCATTAGTCAGTATAAAATATTGTAGTCTATCTTGGAGAGGTGAGTGGAAATGAAATTAGATCCATTGTAACTGATAGTGATGGGATTGACATGATTATATTGGGGGGGAAACTATTGACTGTATAATCCTCTAATTAAACCTCTAAGCTATATTTGTTATCTTTATTTTCATACAGGTATCTTCCCAGACAGAATGAAAATAGCAAATTTATTCCACTTTGTAAAATGGGAGATAAACACAGTTTTACAAAAGAATTCTGGTTATGTTCCTAGAATGATGACGGAATGACCCGCCCTACTCTGCCTCTGATTGGCTTACACCGATATTCCTACTACTCTATAACTCTGACCCTCCCAAACCAATCTCTGTCTAAAACCTAGCCAATCCAACCAACGAACGAACCAAGCCAATCATCTGACTTCTACTGTGACTTTCTTCTTTCTCTTATTTTTCGGGATCATATCCCACAAACCTGAACGTTATTGGCATAAAACAGGACGCAGTTCTGAAAATCCGCCTAAAAATACATACCTAAGTAAATGGAAGATTGCTCCACTTCTACAAGGCCATTTGCATGTTCTTGGTATCTAGGGACATCTATGGATCTCATGGAATGTATTCCCACTGTCAGAAATATTGTGTCTGTTACTAGGCTTGAGTAAATTGTGATGAACAAAGGAGAATATAAATTATGATTTTTCTTTGCATCTTTGCATCTAAGTAAGTCTTGTAACGCTAGGGTTGCCACCTTTGACCAGTAGAAATAAGGGACAGCTATCATCGAGCGTGCGCGCGATAAATATTTTTGGGTGGTTTTGGGGCCTTTTTTGGGCGAAAATGGCTGGTTTTTTTCACTATTTATTTTTTTACTTTATTTCGGTTTTAGGGTTAGGGTTAGGGTTATGTTATTTAATTATTTTGGGGAGCCAGCCCCCAAAACTCCTGAAATGCATGGAAATCTATGAAATCTAAATAAAACAATCTATGACATTTATATTAAAAAGAGCTAGCCCCCCAAACCCCTAAAATACATAGAAATCTATGCATTTTGGAACAGTTATTATATATAGTCAAGAAAGCATTTAGTTATACTTAAAGTTTAAAGTGCTTTATTTGCATTTAACATTGTTTAAATAAATTGGCTGAACTATAGCCTCAACTTGAGCATAATACTGTATGCATATAAAGTGCTGTAAAAACAAAGCCTGGGAACACTTTTACTGAAAGAGGACAATTTATATTACAATGAAACACTTGTGTGACCCAAATTAAAAGATTAATAAAAAATAAAGTGGAAAGAAGAGTAGGCTCCGGGCTGCCAGGGCAGGTAAATAGAAATACTGACATCTAGTTAAAAACACAACCAGATAAATAAGATGTAATATCCCATACCGAATCAATCTCAGGAGATGTTTCAGTCATGAAGAACTGTGAAACCTGTGTTTGTGTCCTTTGCGTTCTGATATTTCGGGAATGTTGTTCTCCTGATGTATGCTGTCTGATGTCAGTCAGTCCACAATGCGCCACAGAAAACACACGCCTACCTACATACTTTGCAGTTTGCTTGGTAAACATCTCCACTGACTATCACGCCAGAGGTTTGCCTCGTCCCACTCAGGTCTGTACTTCTGGCGGCGTTTTGTCTTTTTAGGACGCGGTGGAGTAGTGTCTGCTGTAGACAATCATTTCAAAGCGACTTTGAAAATAAATCACGCAGTGCACAGACTCTCTGATTGGCACAACGGCACAGAACTCTTCCTAGCAACGTGAAAGCGCTAATTCTCATTGGTCGGTGAGCTGCACGCCCACCATACCCGAGTTGCCATGTCTGTTTATTTTCCGCAACTTTTGGACACACTTTGTTTTTGTAGGTCAGCTGGCTCATTTCTCTCACTAAACTGGCAACCTTAAAATACGGGACAAAGGGTATCCCGTATCAGTTCAATACGGAACGCGTCTTTTAGTTTCCAATTACGGAACAATTCCGTATTTTAAGGGACGGGTGGCAACCCTATTTAACGCAGTCCGGATATTGTGCTACCTTGGCTGGTAGCTGGATGCAGCTAACGACGGTATGGACTGTTTAAACGTTACTGGAGTTTCTTTTTGAGTGGATTTAAAAGAAGTGGATTATGGCTTGTTCAACAACAACAACAACAACAACAACAACAACAAGCCTTGTTGTGGACTGGACAGCTGAATATTTCGCCCCATTCAAATCTTGTGATGGTAAGTCTATGTTTAATAGCTAGCCTGTACTCATACTGAAGTTATTCTTGGTATATACTACATACTACTAGGTCTGATCTTTTGCAGTTCCTTGTGTAACGATAGATTCCACGTCGAGAGAGAGAGAGAGATCGGGAGATCGGGGTGTGCATGTTTGGAAACCTGGCTGCATGGACTGTGATCATATTGATTGATGGCAATGGTGATAGTTGTACTGTAACTGTCGGTACCTACTTAAATATCCGTACGCTTGTGGTTTCACCGACGCTCTGACGCACACAGTAGGCTATTCAGTGTGTGGTTTTGCGATGCGTGCGCACGCGCGTGTTTGTGTGCAGTGTGACATTGTAATACCTTGTTACATGTTAATTTTTGGTATCGACCCCCCTGGAGAAAAATTCACCAGCCGCCACTGAGTTCCATTATAACACTTTAACTGCCAGAGGACGCTTTCAGGCGTCCTTCCCAGCCATGCTCAAGGTGCCGAGGACGCCGTAACTCGTCTTTGATATCAATATTTCAAAAATCTGCGATCGGATTCATATTTCCCATCCGCTGGCCTGAGACTCACCAAAAAGCCCCACAGAACCCTCTAGCGGCTCAAGAGCGCCATCTGGTGGCCGATCGGCGCAATCGCCTAACAGGATGTTACATGGACGATGTGCTATTCACCTATATTACTTCCGGGCACTCGGTATTTGTCCCGGCATCCTAGCTCGTCACAATACATAGCGATCCGTTGCAAAATAACTCGATAAACAACATGATTTGGACATATATACTATTATACAAGCTGGAAATGGACCCGATATTTCTACATACCATAATAGGTAAATGACTATTCCACGCTTATCGCCCAACGGCGCGAGGAAGATACGGTAAGATTCAGCGTTATTTTTCAATGTCTCCTATACTAACCGATCCGATGAACATATGACCCACACTAGATGAATGATATAACGCTGCCCACAGAATTATAAACGATCCCCCGCCCATCCGGTCATCATCAGATCATACGTAGATCATTCTAGAAGTACATGCAGTTGAAATTTTTCATCTCGCACAGATTCCTACCAAACTGTATTTCATCATCAATATAATGCATTTGGAGCTATAAATCACGTTCTGAAGAAAGCTGCAGAAAACGATAAAAACATACTTATACTTTAGACCATATTTTACTATGAATATGTGAATGAAAAAGTTTAACGTTGCTACACAATGAACAATACATATAGGACTTTGAATGGGCCCTAATAATGGCAATGTAGCAATAGAATTTAAAAAGTTATAGCCCTGCAAAGAAGGGGAATTTCTCCATAGACAAATAGAGCCGGCAACCTATGGTTGATAATGAATTTAGCCTTAGGCAATCAAAGTGTTATAATAATGGATATTTTGGATCGGATTGAAACGTGGATTGTTGCTAAACGTTCACAGAAGGTAGACACACTAACTGCGCTCCAATCTATGCCAATAACGTTCAGTTTTGTGATAGAGAATCCAGAGAAATAATAGAAATAAAAACAATTCATACAGAAGTAATTTGCTTGCAGGAAGCTGGAATTCGCTAGGAAATGTAGTTTTTAGAAATGTCAACGCTTATTGAGAGCTCTGGATGCCCTCTCCTCATATGACTACAAACGGTGACGCAGCGCTAATAAAAGATTGCGGATATTCACTAAATTATGAAGACATTCCATAAACTAAAATCTCACTGTAACACTTTAGACTATTGGTAAACAAACATATTGTTGAAAATATACACTATGGCTGCTGTTTTGACAGGATTAAGGTCTTTACTCTTTGGAAAAGAAACGCAACATTATGTCATACAGTCTGGAGAGATTGATTTATGACGTGATGTCATCTGCGGTCCGCCGGCTCGGGCTAATAACTCCTGGGCCCTCATTTATCAACAATGCGTAGAAAGTGTTCTATTTTCGTTCTTAAGCACAGAATTTAGAATGTGTGTATGCACAGAAAAATCGGGATTTATCAGCCGTGCGTAGACGGGTCCTACGCACACTCCGTGTTGATGAATACAGTTTGTTCTACGCTCCGCGCTCATGCACGATTTTAAGTATTTGCATATAGAACCGCCCGTAATTAACCATACGGTAATGAAACACCCCCATGAAATGTGAAAAAGTGGACTAAACCGAGCAAACACCTGGGAGAAATACGTGGCAGGCTGACAGACGTGTACATGCCACGGTGATGTCGGATATGATATCTATTAACTTAAAGACCATTGCTGCCTGGGCAGCGCAAACACTAATAAAGACCATTAACCACTGTTTGGCGTTGGTGTCATTAATAATAACCATGCTGGAATATGAATGCCCTTTTTCGTTTCGTTCTTTTAAAGTTCGATTACCCAGGGATTAAAGTTATCCGTCAATTTGATTCCAAATCGCGATGGATTTTCCGTCAATTTTCTACCTGCATGGTTTAATATCATTTGTAGAGGCATACAATCTATTTTGATGTCGGTATTAGGTATAGCCTATATAAATTATATATGCATAGCCTACATTATGCAACAGTAATTTGCACATAACGCAGCATGGCACAGACATGTCACACGGAGCCCCGCGAAGCTTGCATACAGTAAACTAACTTGATCGTTAATATAACTGTTGTCCTTGTATCTTTACGCTTATGAAAACATTTAATAATATTTATAGGCTATATGCCCTCGTTTGGCCATAATAGCCTATTCTCAAATGGCCAAATCTCCTCGCTGACGGACCCATGTATAGCCTATATCATATTCCTATATGTCTCCAAGGAATCGTGGGGCTCTGGGAAGAAAGGGAACCCCTGCTATAGCCTATCCTTTATAATGTTTTATTTGCAGTAGTCTATTTATGATTTGTTTCCATAGCTATAGTTATGCTGTGGCTGAGATGGGTCGGGATTAATGAAGCTGATAGGAGACTGCTTCTTGGCTTTACGAATTAAAGCCATGAATGAAAATAATGTACTTCCTTCTTGACAATAGCATATACTATAACAATAATACGAGAATAGTACAAGAACAATGAATCTCACTGCCATGTAGCCTATGCCATGTATAGCCTGCCTATGTGATCAATAAAAACACGAACTTGAATTCCATCATCATATTTATATGTTGTGTCTGTCCACTATGTTTGTTACTTTGTTATTTTTTTCCCCTATGTAAAGCGACCTTGGGTCTCTTGAAAGGAGCTATATAAAATGAAGCTATTATTATTATTATTATTATTATTATTATTATTATTATTATTATTATTATTATTATTATTATTATTATTATTATTATTATTATTATTATTATTATTATTATTATTATTATTATTATTATTATTATTATTATTATTATTATTATTATTATCACGTCTGTGCGGGAGCTCACAAATAGCATTTCGTTGTGACCAATCTTATTTGGAAACATGACACAAAATAATAGTATTTCGCTTTTTATTTTAAACAATATTTAATCGCGTTTGGAGGTGGGTGTTCTGCATCTGCCCCCCCCCCACGCACGGGTTACGCACATACTGTATCTGTGCATACGCACCATTGATAAATGAGGGCCCTGGAATCAGTTTATCATTCTGCCCTCAGATATATTACTTGTGATAGGCATGGCACTCACCATTGTATCATGTATAATAATGTGGTGCTAGGGAACAATCAACCCCCCCAAAGAAATTCCTTAATATATGCACACATCCCTTAAGTTGTACTTAAAACACTGCACACCCCTATATTCTAATTTAGTGTATACTCTACATCCTGCACAATTGTACAGCCCTGTCCTATTATGTGAGATTTTGTTATATTTTGCTTCCTAAACATGTCTTCTATGAAACTAGTGACAATAAAACGTCAATAACACACATTTAGTTGTTTATTTTACATCATTTTGCCTTATTGCATCCATAAATGTGCACATATTTAATGGGGAAGTGCCTCATTTGCATATATAAACATACATTTCAGAAAACTTGCAATATATTTTTTCTTAGTTTATATGTACATAACAAATTGGGAAAGTTTCATAGTGATATCTATTCAAATATTTTTTGCCTATTAGGGGGTACTACACTGTACTACACTGTTTGTAGCCTGTGTGTAGTTCAAGTTCAAGTTCAAGTTTCTTTTATTGCCACACGGCCAGGCCGGTGGAATTTGAGCATGGTGCAGGTGGTAGCTGCGACAATACACCACATGGATGATGGAACACAACATAACATCAACAACAACATAACATAACATAACATAACATGCATAACATAACATAACAGCAGGGGGTGAAATTAGGATGAGTTGGAGTTGAGTAATTGTATGGCCTTGGGGAATAAACTGTTGTTGAACCTAACCGTGCGACTACCTAGTGACCTAAACCTTCTACCAGAGGGGAGGAGTTGGAAGAGGTGATGAGCTGGGTGCAGGGGGTCACTGATGATTTTGTGTGCGCGTGTGATGGTGTGATGTTTGTGTATGGAGTCCAGGGTGGGGAGTGTGCAGTTGATGATTTTGGATGCCCTAATGATGATCCTGTCTAGTCTGTGTAGTGTGTGTTTGGGTGTGTTGTCGTACCAAACAGTGATGGAGAGTGAAATGATGTTTTGTATGATAGCTGTGTAAAATTGAATCATTAACGTCTTCCTGACCTTGTACTTCCTGAGTTGTCTTAAATGAAATAATCTTTGGTTGGCTGTTTTAAGTAAATGAGTGGTGTGATGATCCCAGTTGAGTTTGTTGCTGATGTGTGTTCCTAAGTATTTAAATGTGTCTGTGGCTGAAATGAGTTGGTTATTGATGAGCATGGGTGTTTTGGTGGGTGTGATTTTGCGAAAGTCAATAATGAGTTCCACGGTTTTGCTTTCATTGAGTAACAGGTTATGTTCTTTGCACCATGTGAGTGTTCGCTCCACCTCCAGCCGGTAGTCATCCTCCTTGTTGTTGGAGATCAACCCTAGGATGGTGGTGTCGTCCGCATATTTAAGGGTTTTGACTGAGGGGGATGCTGAACGGAGGTTGTTAGTGTAGAGGGAAAAAAGCCACGGGGAGAGAACACATCTGTTCAGTTCAATAACATCATTATTATTATTATTCAGTTATCAGGCATGTGTTTAGGTTGTCTATTACTAATGGTTTGATTAGGTATTGTGTTTGTAAATATCTGTTTAAAAAAAAAAGTATGGCATTTTACAATACAGAACTTTGAAGGCGTTTTCCCAAAAATGAGTTTTAAGAGTTTTTCCTCATACTCTGAGCCAGAAATCTCCACTTCAGTAGCACTCACATACACCAAACCTTCCAGTTATATTCATATCTATGTTCTGAAGGTATTTACAGAAGGGTTTGTTGATATCGTATTCATACCCTGATTTATATCACATTTTATTCCTAAAAACATGGCGAAATATGGAATTTTACCATAAAAATGGACTGAATGGAGTATTTTCTGATTTATGGAGTGATAAAAAGAGATATCCAAAATCCCCTCTGTAATAACCTTTGGCTCTAATATGTCAACAAAATGAAACTATAATTTTGAAATGGCTTTATCCAATGTTCAGATTTCTGTCCTGGAATTATATGCAAATTAGTGTTATGGTTTGTAACCGACCCCAATCGCACAACACAAGACAGGTATGAGAGTAAGCCAAGAACTGGGCATTTATTGAAAACAACAGAAAACGGCAGGACAAAGGCCCGCAGAGGCGGGCTGGGGACAGGGATAGAGAAAACAGGGTAAGGCCTTGGAACAGGGCGAGGGCTGGAGCTGCTTACAGGGAGGAGTAGGAGGGCGCAGGCTAGACGTCTGGAGGAGAACGAATCTGGCGCGGAGGTCTGAGTGGTGCGCGTCTGCTTGGAGTACGCGCCGGTACGGAGAGCGCATCTGGCGCGGAGGTCTGAGTGGTGCGCGTCTGCTTGGAGTACGCGCCGGTACGGAGAGCGCATCTGGCGCGGAGGTCTGAGTGGTGCGCGTCTGCTTGGAGTATGTGCCGGTACGGAGAGCGCATCTGGCGCGGAGGTCTGAGTGGTGCGCGTCTGCTGCGCGTCTGGAGTGAAGAGCGCGTCTGGCTCGGAGGTCTGGATGCGCGTCTGGATGCGCGTCTGGAGTGAAGAGCGCGTCTGGCTCGGAGGTCTGGAGTGGAACACTGGAATACCTCCCGTAGAGGTCTAGAGAGCGCAGTACAGTGTCTCCCTCCAGGCAAACGGCGACAGGAGGCGAAGGCTTGAGCGCATCTCACGCCGGAGATAAAACAGCATAAAGACAGAAACAGAAACTCCCGTAGGAGCCTACAGACAGAGTACCTCCCGTAGGAGTTTGGTGATAGAGATATGATACGGAACGACCCGAACAGGACTGAGGGGAAGAGCGAGGTACTTAAAGCCCACAGGGGTGCTAATGAGAATACACATCAGGTGCGTGAAGGTAATTGATACTTGAACTAGAAGTGTGTGTTCGGCACCAGACCAATCAAACACATAATGACAGGTAGTCCAAGGGTGTGGCTGCTGAAGAGCAAACGAGAGTAAACGAACACGAGGGTGGGGGCTAGTGAGGTGAGGAGACAGGGAATTAAAGGTCAAGGGAAAGGCGAACCTCACAATTAGTGCATATTTAAGTAGATCATGCCTCATTTGCATATTTAAACATACAATTTCAGAAAACTTGTAATACAAAAAAGTCTTGTCTTAATATAAGTAATCAACTGGGGAAGTGTCATTGTGATATCTATTAGTTAATTTTTGTACCCTATTCACGTGCAGTGTCTCCCCTTAAAGAGTTTAATTTAAATTAAGGGGTTGTAATAGCTTTTTAAGGGTAAGCCCCCCCTTAATTATACTTAGCCCATGCACAATTCTACTTAATTTCTTTCTTAATTTAGCTTAATTCTTATTTAATAAATTGTTTATTAACCTGTTATACGGGCCATCACGCACACACGTGCATGTTGCAACACATTGCCCTCATCTGCCGGCTCCGGGCTGCGTTTTTGCCGATCAACCAATACATTGTTGGAAAGTGTAAAGATGTAAAAGTAAGGGACTACAGTATGTCCCGTAGTGCTTGTCTTCTCTAGCAGCGAGGCGTAATACACATTGGTATTTGTTTATCTATAAAGCCTATATTCACAAAAATGCTGGATTGGAAGAACTTTGGACCCTCTCTAACTCGCTCAATTGATTTTCATTTATTGGCATTGGCATTATTTTAGTCCTCTAAATTCTCTGAACGATCTTCAACACACCCTAAATATCAATATTTTCCTAACATATGAACAGTTTAAAACCATGATCACAAACCACCCTGCTTCAACCTGTAACTGATTTATTTATGTTCATCTATGTTTGTCTTATTTATTTCTGGGCCCCTGAAAAGGTCCATGAGTGAACGGGCCCTCTCCAATACAACATACTGTACATTTATTGCCAACCTCCATGCCCCCCCCCCCCCCAGCAGCTCCAGAAACCTTTCTCTCTTTCTCCCCTCATGGGGAGCATTTAATCTTGTAATTGATTTACGGCTTTTATTTACAGGTATAGTGTATTTTATCATGCTATTGCCCCAAGGGATATTTCATGTGGTCAAATCTCATGGTGGATATTACTATAGTCAAATGAAAGAAAAACGGGGATTACAGTAATATCAATATATCCCAGTATTGTATCTCAATACTTCTTTATAATAAAAGACAAGATACTGTATGTGTTTTCCCATATCGGATATGGATTTGCTTTTTCCACACTTATCACCACCATTCCATCAGACCGTTTCTGTGCTCTCCTTTCAGCACCACAAGAGATGAGATGCATGTTCCCTCTCTGTTGTGTTCTGTATAATGGTATGCAGCTACATTAGGGGTTTCACAGAATAGCAGACTAGTCAACTATCAAAGCCACTAGCCGACAGTGCTCATCATTGTAGACTAATGCATTTTTAGTAGTAATTAAGCAGTGGCAATGAATCTGCAACAAATATTCAGCTGAGGGCCGTTGTGGGTAGGTGTTGTTGACAAGTCATAAATAATTGTCATGTGTTACATTGTGCAGACATGGAGCAACAAAAGCAAGAGGCAGAAAGAAACATGGATTCCAATGTGCGACTACAATTAACTGTGTGGACATACTTTACCAGAGCAGATAATACAGTCAGCTGCAATATATGTATCACAGCAGTACCAGTGGTATGCACAACCATTTAAAGAAACGTGGTGCAGTGGGCAAGGCGCTCACCACGAATACTAGAGACGCTGGCTTCGCCTGTTCGAGCCCAGCGCTCCACATTGCTTTCAGTTTAGCTGGTCGTCCGTACTAATACACATTGGCAGTATTAGGGGGTGGGAAACTGATGGGTGGGGATCGGGCGTTGTGGACAGCGACTCCTACAGGTCGGTTGGTGCGCCTGCACAGTAGAATCAGGAAGCGATGGGGGCGGCGCCCCTCCAAAGTGCAGACCCCTGATGCTGAAAGATCGCGCAGCGCAGGTGGAAAGATGCGACTGCTGTTACCTCGAGTATCGGAGGGGACTCGTACTATGTATGACTTAGTCCACATTGCAGCCGGCTTGTGGGAGGCAAGAAAAGCGTTCGAGACAGGGGAGGGTTGAATTGGATGATACGAAATTGGGATGGAAGAAAAATAGAAAATGGGAGAAAAAGTGGATAAAAAAAAAAGAAACAGCCACAATTGGTTAGCACTGGTAGCGGTAACGTTAGCAAAGACAAGCACCAACAGAGTGAACAAAGTAGATGGACAACAATTTCGATCACTGACCAAATAAGATGGTCAGATGGCTGGAGATAACTTAAGGGACATCATCCATTTATTCTAACCAGGCTACATTATCCCTTCACATACTATGCTGTGGAACACCATCACACACCAGTAGGATACATCGCGAGCGCAATTAGCATCCAATATGAAGGATCAGAGTGTTTCACTCACCACAGACCTATGGTCTCCCATCACGGAGCCATACATCACCCTGACAGCAAATTATCTCACCACCACCTGGGACATGAAGGCAAAAGTCCTCTGCGCCTGTGTGATGCCAGAGAGGCATACCGCTGCCAATATAGCCCCAACGACTGACGGAGACAAATCAAAGAGCAGGGTGTTGTAGAAGATGTGTGAGTGGAATGATTGTCCTGTCTTTAATATAATGTATTTCATATAATATTACTATACGACAGGCTCAAACATTTTGGTAACTTTTCTTTAATGGGACATACAAATTCCATTGTACATTCATCATAATAAAACATTGAAATAAATCAATTAAATACATGATCTCCTAAACTGCACCAGTATGTTACAGGACCTTCTCTCACTCAAACTAATCTCAGTCGAAATAAACTGCTGTAAAGTAATTGAGTGTACTTTAAAGGGTTCGCAATGTTTAGGGTTCCTGATGTTTAAATGGTTATGTTGAAAATCACACGTTATGTGATTGGTGGGAGTGTAAATGCAGTTGTCGCCGATAGAGGGCACATGTTTATTTTGATATTTCATTTTATTTCATGTGACGGATCACTTCCTGTGTCCCGCTCTGACTTGCCGTAGTTTGATCAGATCAGGCAGAATGTGCCAAGACGTGTAGAAGAAGACAGCGCAGCAGATTTGTGCACTTTATTTTGTCAAAGCTAAAAGACTAAATACTAGAGATTTGAAGATAAACCCCCTCCCATTGAGCTGCAAGCAGGCCAAAGTGGTTAGTAGAGTTTATTCACACATTTTCGTTTTGTTTTTGTAATTCTATTGACTGAATGTATGAATATTGATTGTCATTATTTCCTGCATTGTAGTTCTACGGTGGTGATGAAAGTGATGCTACACTCACATGATGCTAGCTAGCTAGCTCCGCTAGCCTTATTCAAGAACTTGCATCAATAAAACCAGCCATCTGTAATTAAAGAACTTGGAGTCCTCGTCATGCATCCATGGGCGGCACATGAGGACTGTGTGTAACTAGGAGGGATATGAGGAGGGTGTAAAAAGTACCCAGAAATTATACTTAAGTGAAAGTATGGGTACTGTCTCAAAATATGACTCAAGTAAAAGTCAAAGTATCTGTCTAAAAACACACTTGAGTAAAAGTAAAAAAGTCCTACTTTTAAATGTACTTAAGTACTAAAAAGTAAAAGTAAATTTTTTTTTGGAAAGGGATAGACCATGGATCTCAAACTCATTCCATCATCGGCCAAGTTTTCATTTTAACTATACATTGCACCAGGTATGTTACAACCCTGGCGAGGCTGATAGAGTCGCCAAGGCCCCCCGACTCGCCTAATGACGACCATGACCCCTGACTTTGTGAACTGACCGACCCCTCACAGACATTGAGTAGTGGACAGTGCGGTTAATCTGTCCCTGCTTAGCTAATTAGGTGGGACTAATTAGGGGGCGGCTGTTACAAAGGGTCAGATTAAACCGAATATATATATTTATTGCCTGAGATCCCATGTATAATATTTGTATATCGTTTGATATCCCCTGTATATTCCTTGTACAATATGCACTGAATATCCCTTTAGTCTACAGGACAGACCATAATATTCGTTCTCCTATTGGAAGCGATCCCCTAGGCGCCAGCGCCATACCCCCTCGAGCTGACTTCAAAGGTACCGACGAGATATGTCTGTACATGCCCAGCTTCTGCCCACTAATACGGCTACCGAAAGCAGAATGGCACTATTTGTCCACGGTACATATAAATAGGGCGCAAGAAATGTAGAACTTCCCTTGCAGTTCCCTTTCAGTTCGCCTTCAGTTCAGTCTGGTTCAGTTATCCAAGCAACGTCTCACCCACTACGCAACGTGGGCAGAGCAGGGCTCGCATTGCCCCAAGATAGTCTCGTGTTATCCTAATACGTCTGTTTGTCGTATCGTTCTCTATTTATTAGTAAACCTTCATTACGAGTCAAAGACCACGTGGAGTGAGTAATTGTGCGTCGACATAGAGCACTTATTGCCCGTGCTAATAGTATAGTAACGTCAAGTTTAACCGTGCACTACCGCACCGGAGGATATTTGCACCGGAGCAGCAGCACCACGGAGGATTTACACCCCGCCATCAGTGCCCCTTTCCGGCAAGGATTATTATTCTTCATTCTTCACCACGCTGCTGGAAGCAGAGAACCGTCTACACCCACTGCTGTGGGATCCACGTGCCCGTGGAGACATCACTCAAGCCCGTTTCTGTCGTACCAGAGACTCCACGGCTTTCACCTACCCGGCGAGCAACCTGGGACCAGGCTGCCTATCCCCGCTGACACAGGGGTGACATCGCCTCCGTGAACCATTGACTTGCATAGGGCTTTGGCCCCCTCTGCTGGCTTACAACCGGTAGTACCCCCTTTCCCAGAGCACCATAGAGATCATCCTTAATATTCACTATTGATTTGCCTGCACATTCTATTTGCCTTATAAGCGCAATCTAAGCAAAGTATATTATGTAATACTATCCCTTTTATGTAATAAATATTGTAAACGAGTATTTTGTGTGGAAAACCGTGTTATTGTGGGAGTGTTCTAATCTAACATACTTATGTACAGTATTGGCCAGGAGTACATAGACGGTAGTGATTTAATGATATCAGTACTTGATTAATACAGTCAGGGAATTGTACCCCTCAGTTACAATTGGTCCTTCGATAGCCGGAGAATAATTAGCGTAATATTAATATAATATTAATATTGACATGGCCGATGACGAACACTCCACAAACGGTTCTCCTAAGCTAGATCGCCCGCAGCGCAGACGGCAGCCACCTCCCTATCTAGAGGCATACTCTGTCAGTCCAATACCTAGCTTTAAAGGGAAGTTAAACGCGGAAAAAGTAGAAAGTAAAATTATGTCTGACCTTAACAACCAGGTTACCCCGACCACAGAGGCCCTAGTGGGTGCTAATGTAACTGACCAAGCTCACGGTGGGGACCAGGAGGGAACTGACACGACTTTACCCCCAGACAATACCGAAGAAATAGCCCCCGATCAGCTCCGGGAGGAAGACAACCCTAAAGAGACGCGCACCCAGGAGACGGATCTCCTCGGTACGCAACAGGAGAACGGATCTCCAACCAGTACTGCCGGGAGCCGATCGCCCCGAACGGCGTCTTCCCCCAGCGAGGCGGACAAGATGCTGGCGCAGGCACTCATCGCCACCCTGGCAGCCTCCACCGAACGCGATCGACTTCAAGCGCAACAGACGTGCGAGCGCGAACATTACGCAGGTGAGCGAGAGCGCTTCCAGGCGCAACAAAGGAGTGAAGACGACCGCATAAGGCTGGAGACCAGACGCCTCCAGACAGAAGAGAACATCGAGAGAAGCCGCGCCGACGTCGCAAATGCACAGCTCCACGCTGCCCATGCCAGCGCCAATGCCCAGCGCGACGTCGCCAACGCACAGCGCGACGCTGCCCAGGCCAGCACCAATGCGCAGCGCGACAGCGCCAATGCGCAGCGCGACATCGCCAATGCCCAGCGCGAAGCAGCGCGCGACGCAGCCCAGGCCCGGCGCGAGGCAGAGCGCGACCGGCTGCAGGCGGAGCTGATGGACAAACTGGTTGCCATGGCGACACCCCCTCACTCCGCACGGAGCTCTCAGAGGTCGTCAAGACATGGGTCTAGGACACATTCCCCTACCCGACGAAGCGACCCGGGACCCCGCCTACAGGAGGATCCTGTCCACGTCTCCGAACCCCCTCCCCAGCCGGTCCATACGAGACCTAGCAACCGGGGTACAGAACCGAACCACGCCGAGAGACTGAACCGAAGACTCCAGGTCCTAGCAGAGGAAGAGGAGGAGGAAGAGGAGGAGTGTCAAGCCGACCAGCAGCAACGTGTTCTGGCCCAGGAGGCCCAGTACAGCCCCGACCCGCAGCAACGTACTCAGGACCAGGAGGTCCAGTACAGCCCAGAAGTCAGCCCCGAGGCCCTGCGCTACAAACCCCCGACTCAACTCACGGGTGAGTTTGACGCACCG
This sequence comes from Notolepis coatsorum, assembly GCF_963971535.1. NCBI lineage: Eukaryota > Metazoa > Chordata > Actinopteri > Aulopiformes > Paralepididae > Notolepis > Notolepis coatsorum. The sequence goes on along the minus strand of NC_140172.1, from coordinate 51,000,181 downwards.
TCAGCCCCGAGGAACAGCACCTGGGTACCCGACCTTCGGTACCCACCAAGTACCAGCCCAAGACGACACGCAAGAGGAGACTCGCCTAGGAGGCCTCTCCCCCAACGCTCACCGATGTGCCAGTCATCCATGACATCATACATTGCCACGCCGTCATTTCCCGACTTCGCCTATGAGAGTCGAGCACAGTACACGGAGCTCCGGATGTGCCTAGAGACAATGATGGTGGATGTCGCTGATGAACGCCACAAGTATGCAATATTACTGAAGCACCTGAAAGTACCGCGAGCGCACAATATAGCGCTGGCCTATGCCACCTCTTCGACACCATACACAGCGGCCCTTGCAGCGCTGGACCAGAGATATGGACGTATATGGGATTACGTAATAGAAGAGATAAGGCATATTGACCGCCTACCCCCAGCCACAGACAATCGCTCACTAGATGACCTGTCAATCAAAGTGCAGTCCCTGGTAGGGATGCTGGGAGCGCAACGGGAGAAGGGCATGCATGAGCTATACGCCAACTCTAACGTCGAGAGGATTTTGGAGAAGCTGCCACCCGCAAGACAGGAGCGTTTTAGGCGGCAGAGAGACTACCGAGATCCCGACGGCCCCGAACCATCCCTCCTTGATCTAGCCGACTTCCTGGCGAGAGAAGTCAGCAGCTTACGACTGGATACATTCGGGCGGAGCACGCCAAGCTCCAGAGAGGGACCCAGGAGAATAAATGATGGAAGAAGATCGGTGACTGTCATGCACCAAGCCGAATCAGTACCGCAGCACTCCAACCACAACACCCCCTCGACGAAAGAGGACCAGTGGAAGATTAAGTGCCAGTACTGTGAGGGAGAACATCGGCTCCATCAGTGCGAAGATTTCAAGAAGCTGACCACGGATGATGTGAGCCAGTGGGTCAAGGACCACCGCCGCTGCTTCCGCTGCGCGCGCAGCCACCTAGCAGCTGAATGCCACTTGAAGAGGAAGTGCAGCAGGTGCGGTGGCACCCACCTGGAGGTCCTGCACGACATCAACAGGCGTCAGCCAGGACAACAGAGTGGGCCCGTCGCGGTACTGTACCATGCCGAGGCGGTGGCACCAGCACCGAAGAGCCACCAGACCGCCCCCTACTGTACCTACTGCGACGGCGGACACTGGCTGGCACAGTGCGCCGAATATAAGACACTGAACCCCGTCCAAGTTAACCAGTGGCGTGAGGCGGCCCAGGCGGGCGCCGCTTACCGCGCAGCACGGTGCGGAGCCCACCAGAAGGTCCAAGACAACCGACCAACAGGAGTGCTCCACATTGACCAGCACGGCGAGACCCCCCGAGTGCTCCTCAAAGTGGTCAGAGTGCTCCTGAGCCACGGGGACAGGGTCATGGACACTTACGCCGTCCTTGATGACGGGTCAGAGAAGACCCTTCTGCTCGCGTCCGCTGCGGCCCAGCTGGGACTGCGGGGGAGCGAGAACCAAATGACGATTCGGACAATAAGAAGAGATTTAAAGACGATAAAGGGCGAGAATGTCTCCTTCACTATCGCAGCAAGCGGGCAGCCAGAGCGACGGTATAGGATTACAAATGCTTTCACCAGCCAAGAAATAGGACTATCACAGTACACCTACCCCATCCCACAGCTGATGGATAAATACGTGCACCTGCGTCAACTACCTATCCCGCTCATAGACGGCGCCACCCCGACCCTGCTGATAGGCTCCGACCATGCAGACCTCATCGTCCCGATAGACCGGGTCCATACCGGAACCCGAGGCTGTCCTGCAGCAGTCGAGACCCGCCTAGGGTGGACACTACAAGGCCCCCTCGCTAAATCTCTCAACCGAACAGCAGCCACTAGTTGCCTCCACTCCAGAGCGACACAAGAAGACACCGGCCTCTCCCCCGTACAGCAGAGGCTATTGACATTAAGTGAGAGGCCCGTGAGAGAACCGTGGGTACCAGAGGGAGTTCGGAACTCCACCCCCCTCAGCTGCGCTTCAGACGTAGCTGACCTCGAACCCAGCACCCCAAGCGACTCCTTGACGGGGCGGCCGGGACCGGCCCCTCCTCACACGGGGTACAGAGCGAACAAGAGAAACAGACGGAGGAGGAGAAAGCACAGCCAAGCCCAGATCAAAGCAGTCTCAGGCCCGCTTCCTCCTAAGCCCCCCTTCCTCCCGTCCAGTCGTCATGACCATAGACCAGTCACTACCCCGAGCTGCGTGGCCGGCCGGCCGCGTAAGCAAAGTGCCCACTGGTGCCGACGGAAAGGTCAGAGTGGCAGAAGTGCTCGGCCAAGGGCGGATCTACAACCGAACCCTGGCGAGGCTGATAGAGTCGCCAAGGCCCCCCGACTCGCCTAATGACGACCATGACCCCTGACTTTGTGAACTGACCGACCCCTCACAGACATTGAGTAGTGGACAGTGCGGTTAATCTGTCCCTGCTTAGCTAATTAGGTGGGACTAATTAGGGGGCGGCTGTTACAAACGGTCAGATTAAACCGAATATATATATGTATTGCCTGAGATCCCATGTATAATATTTGTATATCGTTTGATATCCCCTGTATATTCCTTGTACAATATGCACTGAATATCCCTTTAGTCTACAGGACAGACCATAATATTCGTTCTCCTTTTGGAAGCGATCCCCTAGGCGCCAGCGCCATACCCCCTCGAGCTGACTTCAAAGGTACCGACGAGATATGTCTGTACATGCCCAGCTTCTGCCCACTAATACGGCTACCGAAAGCAGAATGGCACTATTTGTCCATGGTACATATAAATAGGGCGCAAGAAATGTAGAACTTCCCTTGCAGTTCCCTTTCAGTTCGCCTTCAGTTCAGTCTGGTTCAGTTATCCAAGCAACGTCTCACCCACTACGCAACGTGGGCAGAGCAGGGCTCGCATTGCCCCAAGATAGTCTCGTGTTATCCTAATACGTCTGTTTGTCGTATCGTTCTCTATTTATTAGTAAACCTTCATTACGAGTCAAAGACCACGTGGACTGAGTAATTGTGCGTCGACATAGAGCACTTATTGCCCGTGCTAATAGTATAGTAACGTCAAGTTTAACCGTGCACTACCGCACCGGAGGATATTTGCACCGGAGCAGCAGCACCACGGAGGATTTACACCCCGCCATCAGTGCCCCTTTCCGGCAAGGATTATTATTCTTCATTCTTCACCACGCTGCTGGAAGCAGAGAACCGTCTACACCCACTGCTGTGGGATCCACGTGCCCGTGGAGACATCACTCAAGCCCGTTTCTGTCGTACCAGAGACTCCACGGCTTTCACCTACCCGGCGAGCAACCTGGGACCAGGCTGCCTATCCCCGCTGACACAGGGGTGACATCGCCTCCGTGAACCATTGACTTGCATAGAGCTTTGGCCCCCTCTGCTGGCTTACAACCGGTAGTACCCCCTTTCCCAGAGCACCATAGAGATCATCCTTAATATTCACTATTGATTTGCCTGCACATTCTATTTGCCTTATAAGCGCAATCTAAGCAAAGTATATTATGTAATACTATCCCTTTTATGTAATAAATATTGTAAACGAGTATTTTGTGTGGAAAACCGTGTTATTGTGGGAGTGTTCTAATCTAACATACTTATGTACAGTATTGGCCAGGAGTACATAGACGGTAGTGATTTAATGATATCAGTACTTGATTAATACAGTCAGGGAATTGTACCCCTCAGTTACAAGGTGAGTTAGTTGAAGAGGTGAGCCAATTAGTGGAATCATCAGCTGGTGTTTAGGCAAGGCTGGAATGAAACCAAGCATACACTCTGCCCACAATGGAATGTGTTCTGTGATAGACCATGCTGAAATGAAAGAACAGAGGACACTTTTTTTTGCATCCAAATAATTTAATGCACTTCTCCATTGAAGGTAAATTAACATGGACGGCATTCACACCACAGCATGAATAATATCACAATATTAAAAACAGAATGGTGTATCCCTGAATAATATCACAATATTAACCACAGCATACTGGATTATCCTGAATAATATCACAATATTAAAGGCAGAATACTCGAGTACCCTGAATAATATCACAATATTAAAGACAGAATACTGGAGTACCCTGAATAATATCACAATATTAACCACAGCATAATGCGGATCTGACTGTCTATTCTTCTGATAGCAGGTGTTTAATCAAAGATCCCCGCTTTCTAGTGTTGCACAAGGACCAATCAGCATGGGTATGGGCGGGTTCATTTTCCATTGATGGGGATTTGATTGGCTGTTTACCTGTGGTCGCAGGATTAATAACGTTAACGTTAGTTCGGCCAGATACACAATTAAAATATACTAATTAAAATGGTTGGACCTGTGAGATTTGTACTTTGTAGGTCTGCATTTTAAATGTAAGGAGTAAAACGTATGTTTTTTTCCTCTGAAATGTAATGGAGTAAAAGTACAAAGTATACAAACCTAATAATACTCGAGTAAAGTACAAATCCCCCAAAACAGTACTTAAGTATTGTAACGAAGTACAATTACTCAAGTACTTTACACCCCTGGGACTGTGTGCATGTGTAACTAGGAGGGATATGAGGACTGTGTGTAACTAGGAGGGATATGAGGACTGTGTGTATGTGTAACTAGGAAGGATATGAGGACTGTGTGTAACTAGGAGGGATATGAGGACTGTGTATGTGTAACTAGGAGGGATATGAGGACTGTGTGTAACTAGGAGGGATATGAGGACTGTGTATGTGTAACTAGGAGGGATTGTTATGGATTGTGTTGTCTGAGGACCCAATTGCGGAACAGAACGAGGAGAGAACAGGCAGACGAGTGGAACGAGACGTGGAGCCAGGAGTGAAGTGTAAACATTTTCTTTACTTCAAAAAGGGTAGCAACCAAACAAGGAATCTCTTAAACCAGCAGGTACAAAAACAACAGAGGAACCACAGCAGAGCTGGTAGGGGAAGGCACAACTAATCTACAAAATAAACACTAATAAAACGAGACTGTAAAAACGAAAACAAAGATGATAATACAAACTGAAAAACTAGACTTACTGAAAATAGGGAGACAAGGAACGAATGACAGCGTAAGGACGAGGGTAACAGCAAGGACAGGATACTCAGGAAACATCAAGACAGGGATCTCAAAACAATGAACTCAAATAATGAACCGACACTGGAGGGTAGGGAACACATAGCATATACAGTATAGACAGACTAATTCAGTAGCGGCTGCTGGTTCTCTCTCCACTAGGGGCGCTATACCAAAACATTTTGCAAACATGTACAGTACCACGCAACCGACTCATGGCAAGACGTGAGCGATTCGACTCACGCTCACGGCAATGAATCGGCTCGTATGAACGAGTCGCTCAGCTGTTACTACAACAACACACAACCAGTCAAATAAAGTATAGTCTAATTCACAACTTGAAACACAATATATAAATAGAAAAGTTAGAAACAAAACTCGCTCCGTCTCCAAACACGCGCGAGCGAGCGCAATTTTTAAGGGCCCTTTTCGGGCGGGGGCCCCCTTTTTATGTTTTTTTGGTGATCAAATATTGAATATTGAACTATAATAATCAGTGCAGGAGCTCACTTATCCTTGAAAGACACTTTTATCACTGACTTAAAAGGCCCATACATCTCCATAAATGTTCAGGGGGGAGGGAATAAGTGCTTACCCTACAGACCCCAAGAAGTGCTGTATATTCTGTATTGTTTAATATAAATGCATTTTTTATTCCAATCCCGATTTGTATTTGAGATTCCCAAATCCCATCGGACTTGACTTCTTCGTGTTCCTCAATGAGTGTAATACCAGCATTCAACAGCGGTTTCTATCATCATCATCATCACCACCCACGCTATGCATAAAATATATAGGTCCGTGGAGAGGCACGCTGAGGAGGCCGTGGAAACTGCAATGGAATATGGGGCATCTCTCTCTCTTTACCTAATATTTTGATTCTATCCTAAACATTTTCAGTTGGAAGGGCAGTCTATATGCGAAACGGTAAAAAAAAAAAAAGAAAAAAAAAACATTATATTTTCTTTTCAAAAAGGGCACTTTTTTGATGAGGATCAAAAAGGCAGGTGCTCAGGCACCCCTTGGCCTCTATGTGTGCACGTGCCTGCCCTACGCAGTTGGCTCAAAAATGAGCTGGATGAAATGGAGAAAATGGACATAATCCAGAAGGTCACTGAGCCAACAGACAGGGTTAAAAACCCAAAACAAGAAAGCTTAGGATTTGTCTAGATCCTCGCCCCCTGAACAAAGCCATCCAGAGACCCTACTACCCGCTCCCTGTTCTAGATGACATTACCCCAAAATTTGCGGGTGCACAGTATTTCAGTGTGCTAGACGCCAGGTCTGGGTACTGGAATATAAAACTCAGCCATGAGTCATCCGTTCTCACCACATTCAACACCATCTATGGCAGATATAAGTTAAATAGACTCCCATTCGGAATCATATCTGCACAAGATGAGTTTCAGAGACGAGTGGATGAGGCCTACGAGGGACTCCCGGGCGTCGCCGCCATTGTCGATGACATCATTGTGTATGGCTGCACGAAAGAGGAGCACGATGCCAACCTGCGTGCCATGCTAGAGAGAACCAGACAGATAGGAATAAAGCTGAACAAGGACAAGAGCACCATCTGTGTGACATAGGCAAACTACTTGGCGATCAAGGACATGGCCGTGCCACAGAGTAAAGCAGAGCTGGAGACAATATTGGGCATGATCACGTACTTGTCAAAATTTGCCCCCAGACTCTCAGAGGCAACGGCCCCGCTCCGTCAACTGTTGAAAGAGAGCAGTGAATTTGTATGGGATTCGAACCATGATGTTGCTTTCCAGCAAGTGAAAAGCATTTTAACACAAGAGCCAGGTCCAGTGCTTGCCTACTTTGACCACACAAAGGATGTGAAACTGCAGGTTGATGTCTCCAAATATGGATTGGGAGCAGTCCTACTGCAGCAAGAGAAACCAGTCGCATACCCGTCCAGAGCACTGAATGAGACTGAAGTCAATTATGCTCAGATCGAAAAGGAGCTGTACGCCGTGCTCTTTGGATGTAAGCAATTCCACCAATACCTGTACGGACATCAGGTGATCGTCGAGTCAGACCACAAGCCACTGGAGACAATAATGCGCAAACCCCTTGCAGCTGCACCGCCGAGGCTCCAACGCATGATACTTCAGTTGCAAAGATATAGCATTAACATTGTTCACAAGCCTGGAAAGCAGATTCCAGTAGCAGACACACTATCTAGGAAGCCGCTAGCGTGCTGTGATGACTCACTGAGTGAGGGCATGGACTCGCAAATACACTCAGTTGTAAGCAGTGCTCTTGTGAGTGACCGGAAAATGGAAGACATCAGAACTGCTACAGCCAAAGATGAGCAGCTCTCAGCCTTGAAGAAGATCATCCAATCAGGGTGGCCAGACACTGCAAGACAATGCCCCTCTGCCATCACTGAATATTGGAACCACCGCGATGAAATAACAGAATCGAATGGCATTCTGCTTAAAGGTGTGAAAATCATTGTGCCACACTCACTCAGAGATCACATGCTTTCACGCATACACACAGGCCACTTCGGCATGGAGAAGTGTAAGCAGCGTGCAAGAGATGTTATATTCTGGCCAGGAATGTGCAAACAAATAAAGACACTAGTTGGATCTTGTAGCATTTGCCTCGAACGACGCAACTCCATCCCCAAAGAGCCAATGCTGTCACACCCCATTCCAGAGCGACCTTGGCAGGTGATAGCCACTGATCTGTTCAAATGGAACAACACTGACTATATAGTTGCAGTTGACTATTATAGTAGGTATTTCGAGGTAGAAAAAATCACTAGCCTCACATCCAGAGAATGGCGCTGCAACGAACGGCTGCCTTTCTGTTCGCTCCGTCGAGACTGTGCTTACTTTTGTTAATATTTATAGTTTTAAGAGTTTTGTCTGTACCAACAGTAGGTGCATTTAATGTGTATGACCGTCAGTCACTTATAGACATCGGATTACGGGAAACTTACCGATTGGATTACTCACTGGACCAGCTTTCCAAACCGCAACAATGGCCTGAGGAGATTCTCCGGAGAATGGGACCAGACCCTTTGTTCCTTGATCCCAGGAACAAAGGAACCAGACGGCGTGGGAAGAGAGCTGGGATCCGTAACAGGCTGAGATCCAGACGCCACCGAACGCCATTGCCCAGTATATTGCTAGCCAATGTACAATCAATTGACAATAAACTGGATGACATCCGAGCAAGGATTCAATACCAAAGAGACGTCAGAGACTGCAACGTTCTCTGCTTCACCGAAACGTGGCTCACGCCGGACGTTCCAGACCACGCTATCCAACCAGCCGAACACTTCTTTATCCACCGCAAGGATCGTACAGCAGAGTCCGGTAAACAACGTGGAGGAGGTATTGCCTTCATGTTTAACAACAATTGGAGCGATCCAACTAACGTGAAGGAATTATCCAACCACTGCTGCCCAGACCTGGAATATATAACCATCAAGTGTCGTCCTTTCTTCCTCCCGAGGGAGTTAACGGCGATCATCCTTGTAGGAATGTATATTCCACCGCAAGCCAGTAACAACGTCGCGCTCTCCAGACTCCACGACGAGGTAAATAGAATACAAGCGGCGAACGTTAATGCCGCCATTTTAGTGCTGGGTGATTTCAATAGCGCCAATCTGAGAAAGGTATTACCTGACTTCTATCAGCATGTGACTTGCAACACCAGAGGCGGTAACATCCTAGATCACTGTTACACGCAATTTAAAGGTGGCTACAAGGCTCATTCTGATAGTGGCTTTGGTAAATCAGATCACGCGTCCATCTTTCTTTCAATAATGTACAAACAGAGAATCAAAAGTACTCCTGTAGTCTCGCGAGAGGTGCAGAAATGGGATTTGACGTCAGAGGAGACGCTCCAGTCTGCGTTTGACTGCACAGACTGGAATGTGTTCCGCGACACAGATAACATTAATGTCTACACGGAGACAGTGCTGGACTATGTTTGTACTATGGTGGAAGAAACAATCCCCACTACCAAAATGAGAGTTTACCCAAATCAAAAACCCTGGGTAGACAAATCCGTCCGTGAAGCTCTGAGAGAGCGCACCAAAGCATACAACGACGGCCTAGTGGCAGGCAACATGAATGACCACAAGGTGGCGCGATACAACGTAAGGAGGACAGTGTCAGAGGCCAAACGGCGCTACAGGGATAAAATTGAACTCCAGTTTGAACAAGCTGACTCTAGAGCTATGTGGCAGGGGCTCAAAACGATGACAGACTACAAAGGCGCCTCCCTCAAACTGAACAGTGACATCTCCTTAGCAAATGACCTCAATACCTTCTATGCGAGGTTTGATGCTGGTAATAACAACACCAGCTCACAAGCCACGGCAATGGGGGGCGGGGGGGGGGGTCGGCTGCTGATGGAGGCGCAGTGTTCAGGGTAACAGAGCATGAGGTGAGGCGGACCTTTAAAAAAGTGAATATCAGGAAGGCAGCAGGTCCGGACGGCATCCCCGGCCGCGTCCTAAAAGTCTGTGCCGACCAACTGGCCCCAGTATTCACTGACATATTTAACCTGTCCTTAGAACAGGCTGTCATCCCCACCTACCTGAAGAAGTCCACTATTATCCCTGTACCCAAAAAATCCAAGCCTGCTTGCCTCAACGACTACCGCCCTGTAGCTCTCACCTCCATAGCCATGAAGTGCTTTGAGAAGCTAGTAAAGGGCTACATCTGCTCCTCCCTCCCCATCAACATGGACCCCCTGCAATTTGCATACCGCCCCAACAGGTCCACGGAGGACGCCATAGCCCATGTGCTGCACACAGCAGCATCACACCTGGACAAGAGGCAGGGGAACTATGTGAGAATGCTATTCATCGACTACAGCTCGGCATTTATACCATAGTCCCCTCCATACTCATAGCCAAGCTCAGGGACCTGGGCTTGAACTATGACCTCTGCCAGTGGGTCTTGGACTTCCTGACTGGCAGACCCCAGGTGGTGAGAGCAGGCAACTGCACCTCCTCATCCATCACCCTCAACATAGGGGCCCCCCAGGGCTGTGTTCTGAGTCCCCTCCTCTACTCCCTGTACACACACGACTGTGTGGCTCAGCGGAGTAGCAATACAATCATCAAATTTGCTGACGACACAGTGGTGGTGGGCCTGATCTCTGCCAACGACGAGAGGGCCTACCTGGAAGAGGTCAAGGTCCTGGCGGGATGGTGCCAGGAAAACAGCCTCTCCCTGAACGTCAGCAAAACAAAGGAGATGATTGTGGACTTCAGGAGGTCGGGGGTCAAGGACTACAGCCCCCTCAGCATCGACGGGGCACCGGTTGAGAGAGTCAACAGCTTTAAGTACCTCAGAGCCTACATATCCGAGGACTTGACATGGACCACACACATTGACAGTGTAGTGAAGAAGGCACGACAACGCCTCTACTTCCTCAGGCGCCTAAGGAAGTTCCAAGTCAGTCAGAAGATCCTTAAGAACTTCTACTCATGTACAATAGAGAGCATCTTGACCGGCAACATCACCTCCTGGTTTGGGAATAGCACTGCACAAGACCGAAGCAGACTACAAAGAGTGACACGTTCAGCCGAACGCACAATTGGAGGGGGGCTCCTCACCCTCCAGAACATTTACAACAAGCGTTGCAAGGGCAAGGCTAAGAGAATCATTAAAGACTCCAGTCACCCGAACAACTGCCTCTTTGAACTGCTGCGATCAGGCAAGCGATACCGGAGTCTCAAGGCGAGCACAGAAAGACTCAGAAGAAGCTTCTATCCCCAGGCCATCAGGCTGCTAAACGAACAATGAACACTACACAACAACAACCACCAAACGCACATAGCACACACATCCACACGCACACACTCACTTTAAACAAACACACTGTAGCACCCACTCCACACACTTTATAGCACACACCCACTTTAAACAAACACACTGTAGCACCCACTCCCCACACTTTATATTTATTGATGAAGGATTGCACTACAACTCGTACACCTTACTGTAAATTGTACCTAAATTGTACCTCATCCCATTTCTGCTTTGCACTATATAGTACTGTACATTAGTACACTGCATAGTATTGTATATTATATGGTAACTCAGAACATTGTACATATGTCTATACCGAACACTGTGACCTCATTTTCTTCTTCTAAATTACATGCTATACTATGTTATTTGATACTATCTTGTCTAGCACAGTCTCTGGAGCGTAACAGTAAGAAGCATTTTGTATGAAAGTATTCTGTACTTCTGTATGACAACTATTAAAGAAACTTGAACTTGAACTTGAACTCCACCGCTGTGATTCAGAAACTCAAGGCCATGTTTTCCAGGTTCGGGATTTGTGAGAAATTGCTCAGCGACAATGGACTGTGCTATAGCTCGCAAGAGTTCAAGAACTTTGCGAATACATGGGATTTTGAGCACATCACAAGCAGCCCCCTGTACCTGCAGAGCAACGGGCTGGCTGAGAAAACTGTGCAAACAGCTAAAGCCATCATGGACAAAGCACATGCACAGAGGTCAGATCCATATATCAGCCTGTTGGAATACCGAAACACACCAGTGGACGGATTCAAGTCACCAGCACAGCTGCTGATGAGCTGATGTTTGCGCTCCATCCTTCCAACCACTGAGAAACAGCTATGACCAGAACTTGCCTGTCGCAGTGCAGTTCTAGGCAGACGAGAACTGTGCCAAAAACTAGGGATGCTCGATATTGGCTTTTTTACCGATACCGATATACCGATATTGTCCAACTCTTAATTTCCGATACCGATATCAACCGATACCGAAATATGCAGGGTTTCCCCCCCCAAAAAACGTAATAATTTCAGGTAATTAACATTACATATCTCTTGTTGTGGAATTAACACAACATTATGCATACTTTTGACAATAAATAAAATCAGAATTTGTTCTTACTTGCTTGCATGGATAAATAAAGGTTATAGAAATGTAAAAAAAAAAAAAAAAAAAAAAAAAATCTTTTTTGAAAACCGATACCGATATTTTCCGATATCACATTTTAATGCCGATATCGGCCGATAATATCGGACATCCCTACCAAAAACGACAAAGGCAATACTACGACAGAAATGCCAAACCACAGCCTGCACTGCCAGTAGGAGCCACGGTCCGCTTCCAGCAACCAACAGGGTCGTGGAAACCCGCCACAGTCGTCGGATCAGCAGGGACCCAGCGATCCTACAACATCATTACGGATGAGGGCCACACGCTCCGGCGCAATCGGCGTCACCTCCTACAGACCACCGAGGGAGATACACGTCACAGAGTTGCCACGGATGGTCAACAGGTCGAGCCTCAGGCCACTGAGACTGTACAGCAGACTGTTGAAAATGTCCCAACTGTGCCACCACAAGGCATTACTACCAGGTCAGGCCACTTAGTTAAGCCGAGAGACATTCTAGACCTGTGACTGTTATTACACTGATGTTGTTAAAAAAATAAATAATTGGAAAACATTTGGGAAAAATAGTGGGAAAAATAGATGTGATTTGCACTTATGGTGTTATATGGTGGTATAATTATATGGTGTTATAATTAAATGCACTTATTTTGTTGCCTAATCAATTCGTTCTTTCCCAGTGAGTACACGAGACTGTCTGAAAAGTTGATACGTTTTTGTGCTTTAATTTTCAGCTGTGTCATGTTTCCAGAAGGGAAATGTGGTATCCTGAAATAATGGTTTCACCCATAAGTTGGTTTAGCCCAGACTCTTGATAATGACGTCAGATACGGTGCCTGTAAGTTCATGTATGCAACCCCAAGTGGAAGTAAACAAACCTTCAGCTATAATGTCATTGTGTGGACATTCAGTTATTTCTGCTAGACACTATGAGTGACAGGCAGAAGAGAAACATTACAGGAGGGATATGAGGATTGTGTGTGTGTGTGTGTGTGTGTGTGTGTGTGTGTGTGTGTAACTAGGAGGGATATGAGGAATGTGTGTCACTATAGGAGGGATATGAGGACTGTGTGTAAGTTAGTGCTCTCGGGGGCGTGGCTAGGCGAGCAATGGAGTAGCACGCTGTTTGTTCTCGCTCCCGTCGAGCCTCTACTTTTTGTTATTTTATCTTAATTTAATAAGCTTACGGATTTACAAAACGTAGTGAATCTTAATCTTACAAAATCTTACATTTGTTCAAACCGATGGTCATTTTTTACACGGACAGATGGCATCAAACCTACGCAAATACGGATTTGTCCCGACTACAAGTAGGCCTGAAAAAGCCTCGACTTCCATTTCTGGGCCACCACCGTCCACACCGTCAAAGATGTCCGACGTGGATACCACAGCCTTAAAGGCGGAGATTCTCCTCGCGCTGAAATCGGAACTCGCAGAGATAATACAATTGGAATTGAAAGGTGCACTTTCCAAAGAGTTCGACCTTATCAGAAATTATTTGAAAGTGATGAAGGAGGAAATACGAAGCTGTGTAGCGACACTGCGTGTGGACATGAACAAAATGGAGGCTGCGGTTAAAGACATGGAGGGTGGTCTCTCGAGGTGGTCGGACGAGGTGGTAACGCTACAAACCACAGTCGAAACTTAAAGACGGAGGTGGCCGGTCTCAGGGGAAAGTGTGATGACATGGAAGGAAGAATGAGGAGGTGTAATGTAAGGATACTCGGAGTGGCTGAGACGGATGGCTCAAGTTCCACTGCATCGGCCTCAAAGCTACTGAAAGACGTGCTACAAATGGATGATGAAGTGCTGATAGACCGCTCGCACAGAACACTGTGGCCGAAGAGGACAGACGGGAAGCCTTGTGCTATCGTGGCTAAACTCCACTATTACCAGGACTGTGTCGAGGTGTTGAGCCGGGTGCGCGCTCAGGCTCCATTGCAGGTCAACGGAATGTCTATTGCAATCTTCCCCGACTATGCCACGGGCGTTGCGAAGGCCAGGGCTGAATTTTAAGGAGGTGAGGAAGCTACTACGCGGTCGTGAAGGCACCCGGTACGGCATTCTTTTTCCAGCCCGACTTCGCATCACGCATGGGGGAAAAGAAAAAGAGTTCATCGATGCAGGTGAAGCAATGAGCTACGTCAGAAAGAACATTGTACACGCAGCAGCGGGTGAGACCACATAGAAAGAGAGATGTATCGGTGTGTACGTGCTGCTTATGGTATGCAGGTGATGTGAACAATGTTAATCATATTAACACTTTGGGTGCCTAGAAACGATTTACAACGTCTTTCCCGGCCATGCTCAAGGTGCCGAGGACGCTGTACAGCGTCTTTGATCTGTTTACATCTTTTTTCGATTTTCCCCGTCTGAACTTCACCGCCGAGCTTTTGGAAGAAAATTTTAACCGGAAACTGCATTTCCTCTCAAATTTCACTAGGTGGCAGTGTCCCCCTATTTTCTAACACTATCACAATAGGGGGAATATTGTACCCCACAATGAATCTGGCATTTGATTGGCCAGCATACCTGGCCAATGTAACCACAGGTATAAAACGTTAGCGCGATCCCAGAATCTACGAGGTTTTGGAGGAGAGAGAGAGAGAGATAGATAGAGCGATAGAGAGAGAGAGAGAGATTGAGAGAGAGATTTGAATTGAGATCAGCCTATAGTCTATATTTATAGTGTTATACAGTATAGTGGTAGTATCAGACTAATTGTAAGGTTTCAGCTGTGCTTTAGAAAGTACTTAGTCGTGCTAAGTAGTAGTACTATTCGAGGGATTAGTGTGTAGTCTAGGTAGTATATTTCAGTAGTAGTAATAGTAGTTTGATCAGTTAGTAGTTTCATTTAGATTATTAGATCAGTATGAAGAGACGTAGTGTAGGAAAGCGAGGGGACAATCCGGCGGCGGGTCGCTTTGTTCAGACGAAGCTGGCGTTTGGACCCGCGGTTGTTCAAGCAGCAGCAGCACCAACAGCACCAACGTCTTTGGTAGCTCCGATCGGAGAGAGCCGTGAGACCGTTGCTGGGCCCAGTAACGCGTCTCGCCCCGGGACCGGGAGCGGCTCTACCCGACGCAGTTCGAGGAAGAGGAAGGCTGCCGCTGTGGTCATAGCTTCTTCATGCGAGTCAGGGGACAGCGATTCGACCGCCCACGAATCTGATGGGAGCGCCGATTGGGAACCACCAGGTAATTACACGGTCTTATATATATATATATATATATATATGTGTGTGTGTGAAACGTGTATTTGATGATTTACATACTGTGACTATGTAACGTTAGTTCGACAAACCAACGGCGATATGCATGTGATTGTGTGTGTGTGTGAAACGTGTATTTGATGATTTACATACTGTGACTATGTAACGTTAGTTCGACAAACCAACGCCGGCGATATGCATGTGATTGTGTGTGTGTGAAACGTGTATTTGATGATTTACCTACCGCTTATTCTGTGACTATGTAACGTTAGTTTGCCAAACCTAACGCTGATATGCATTTATTATATTCTAGCTCCGGAATCATCTGACGATGATCTCGGCTTGGGTCGGAGGTATGAGTCTGATTCATCGCACGATTCAGACGTGGGAGTCGGACACGGTGGTGGTCGACGGGGCAACGGTACGTCATGTTTACTAATGCAATGTGAATATTGTTTTGTGCATGTTCAAATCGATAGTTGAATGATATAGGATATAGTAGGCATGTAGTACAGGCCACGCGACCATGTGCTACAGTTAGGTTGTCTTGTGTGCGTGTGTGTGTGTGTGTGCATGTGCACGCCCTTTGAAGTGGCTCTTTGAAGTGTGTAGCTATCATGTAAGTGATAATAGTTGCATGCTGGGCATGATACGACGTGGTGGTGGTGGTCGACGTGGTAATTGGTATGTTGCAATGTGAATATTGTTTTGTGCATGTTCAAATCGATAGTTGAATGATATAGGATATAGTAGGCATGTAGTACAGGCCACGCTACCATGTGCTACAGTTAGGTTGTCTTGTGTGCGTGTGTGTGTGTGTGCATGTGCACGCCCTTTGAAGTGGCTCTTTGAAGTGTGTAGCTATCATGTAAGTGATAATAGTTGCATGCTGGGCATGATACGACGTGGTGGTGGTGGTCGACGTGGTAATTGGTATGTTGCAATGTGAATATTGTTTTGTGCATGTTCAAATCGATAGTTGAATGATATAGGATATAGTAGGTATGTAGTACAGGCCACGCTACCATGTGCTACAGTTAGGTTGTCTTGTGTGCGTGTGTGTGTGTGTGCATGTGCACGCCCTTTGAAGTGGCTCTTTGAAGTGTGTAGCTATCATGTAAGTGATAATAGTTGCATGCTGGGCATGATACGACGTGGTGGTGGTGGTCGACGTGGTAATTGGTATGTTGCAATGTGAATATTGTTTTGTGCATGTTCAAATCGATAGTTGAATGATATAGGATATAGTAGGCATGTACAGGCCACTACATTTAGTTACATGGATGTGTGTGTGTGTGTGTGTGTAGATGCCTCACCCCATGCCATTTGATGTGTGTGTGTATGTGTGTGTGTGTGTGCAGTGTGTGTACACACACACACACACAAGATCAAAAGACATGCATCCTCTCCAACACCTTTGAACTTCGCAGTACATGGTGAGGCCTCTATATGCAAATTCCATTGATTACAGCACACACATACACAATGGCATGGGCACATGGCGAGGCCTATATTTAAATGCATGGTTGTGTAGCATATGTAAAATTCCATTGATTACAACACACACACATGTACATGCTTTGATGGCCGCTGATTTATTTTGTGTTCACACAGCAGAACACTCCGAAACCGAATCCGGGGCCAATACACCAACATGCTTGGGTATGTACTAACTACATTTATGTATGTGTAAATGTATTACTATTGTGTTTTGTGAGACTTACTTACTGAATGAATTTAATCCAATTCAGATTCTGGCGCAGACCCTGCAGATAGTGATGCTGAGACTGGCAACAACATAGGATCACATTCTACTCCTGCAGGTAATTGTACATGGTGGTGACTGGCTGCTGCTAGAGCCTGGGCCTGGTGGTAGCTGGCTGCTGCTAGAGCCTGGGCCTGGTGGTGACTGGCTGCTGCTAGAGCCTGGGCCTGGTGGTGACTGGCTGCTGCAGGGCCTGGGCCTGGTGGTGACTGGCTGCTGCAGGGCCTGGGCCTGGTGGTGACTGGCTGCTGCAGGGCCTGGTCTGGTGGTGATGGTGGTAAATACAATGACAATGCGTTGCCCTAGTGTAATGTATTACATCATGTGATTCTAGAACTGGATGCTAGTCTGGACATGCCGGAACCCGTTGCAGGGCGGAAACGCACATCTAAGAGCGGTAAGTTGGCCTCACTCTGCACACCACTTCCAGCTCTGACCTCTGACCCCCACACCACGTCCAGCTCTGACATCTGAACCCCACACACACTCACTCATTCACTCACACAGTTTGTAACTACGTGGCATATGAATGTCTACAGTAGGGGTGTTATAGTATATTTGTATAATTGACAGGTCGTGGAGGAGCGAAGAGCAGGGCTGCGATCCGCCAGGAAGAGGAGAATGCCTGGTCTCATGAGGGCTGGGTGCCTCAAAGGATCCCCTTCACAGCCCAACCGGGGTTGCTCCAGGACGCCAAGGCACTCAGATCTTACCGGCCTGCGAAATGGATGGATCTGTTCCTGACAGATGCTTTTCTGAACTCTATTGTTGCCCAGTCCAACC
The DNA here is from genome assembly GCF_963971535.1 of Notolepis coatsorum. Lineage (NCBI taxonomy): Eukaryota > Metazoa > Chordata > Actinopteri > Aulopiformes > Paralepididae > Notolepis > Notolepis coatsorum. Next base: position 50,982,428 of record NC_140172.1, on the reverse strand, counting down.
TCTACGCTGAGCAGTCCATTGCCCGGCTGGACCCCACGCTAACCAGTAGCAGGGCACTGCTTTGGAAGCCCCTCACATTGAAGGAGCTGAAGAAGTTCCTCGGACTCCATTTCCTTAGCAGTGTCCTGCGGAAGCCTCGCGTGGACCAGATGTGGACCACTGACGACATGATGTACACACCGTACTACTCTGATACCATGCCACGCAACAGGTTCCAATTGATCTGGCGATTCCTCCACTTTGCGGACAATACTTCCCTGGAGGTTAGAGACAAATTGTGCAAAGTACGCCCTGTAGTCGACCATGTAAACGCGAGGTGCAAGGAGCTGTACCAGCCTGAACGCGAGCTCGCCATTGACGAGGGGGTGATGGCATGGCGAGGCCGCCTGACCTTCCGGGTCTACAACCCCAACAAGCCCACCCGCTATGGCATCAAGTCCTACTTCCTGTGCGAATCACGCACAGGATATTGCTTTTCATTTAAGCCATATTGTCGGGAAGGCTCGCTCCTGGGGGACACGGTCGTCGGTCTGCTTGGACGTCTGTCTGGGGCCGGCTATACGCTCTTCATGGACAACTTCTACAACTCGGTACGTATGTCCGCCAGGCTCCGACAGTTGAGGACCGACGTCTGTGGTACCCTCAGGAAGCACCGGGGCGAGCCAGCCATCATCAAGAACATTACCAAACGTGACATCGGTGTGGGGGAGCGCATTGCGGTCAACAACAAGGAGGTCCTGATCGTGGCATGGCGCGATAAGAGAATCGTGAAGACCATCAGCAGCTTCCACGAGGACACCATGGAAAAGGCGATGGTGTGGAAGAAGCAGAAGAAGGGCAAAGCGCTGAGGGTGGAGATGCTCAAGCCATCATCAATCCTGGAGTACAATAAATTCATGAACGGCGTCGATCAGCTGGATCAGAATATATCGTACTATCCGGTTACACGTAAGACTGGAAAGTGGACCAAAAAGTTTGTGATGTATCTGATCCAAATATGTATCTTCAACGCTTTTGTCTTGTACAAAAAAAAGCACCCACAAGGGCATTACTCCAACCTCTTCCGGTTCACCAGGGCTGTGGCGCGGACCTACACAGACGGTAAGGAGAAGAAGATTCCTGGGGTGACAGCGGAGATGGAGGCGGAGGCGGAGGCAGGGGAGGAGGCAGGGGAGGAGGCAGGGGAGGAGGCAGGGGGTGGGGATGAGGAGGAGGCAGGGGCTGAGCAGGTGGGGCGTGTCGACCCTAGGGCCCCACTGGGGGACCCGCAGAGCAGATTAGTGGGTGGCTTTGTGAAGCATGTAATGGTTGCATACAAAGCCACCCCGAAGAAAAAGCTACCATGTAGGAAATGTCGTGTCTGCAGTAGGCGTGGCATCAGGAGTGAGACCAGATATTTTTGCACATCGTGCAAAGTCCCCCTGCATCGTGACAAATGCTTCGCTCTGTACCACACAAAGAGGGATTTCTCTAAATAGTTTCTTTATTAGTTGTCATACAGAAGTACAGACTACTTCTAAATAATCCGGCACACAGAAGTACAGATTACTTCTAAATAATCCATCATTGTGTGATACAGACAGAACCATGTGTACCGGTACATAGTATAGCTAGCTGAGTGTAGTATAGTATAGTGTAGTATAGTATAGTATAGTATATTGTAGTATAGTATAGTATAGTATAGTATAGTGTATGGGTAGTTGCACTGTTTTCTGTACAAGACAAATGTGTTGAACACATGTATTTGGGCCACGGTTGTCGATATTGCATAGGCATGTTTGGACCACTTGCAGATGAGACGTTATGTTAGCGATCTAGCTGTATCGACTCCATTCATAATTTGCATTGTGTGTGTATATAGTTTTTTTTTATTTATCTTTTTCCCCCCTCATTTTTACCGTTTGCACAGAACCAATGGTTGCTGACAGTCACCCAGTTTAAAAAAGTATATACTGTAGGTAACATACCACACTTTTCTAATGCAGTCCATTGGCCTATTATTTATATACTTTGGAAGCATGTATTGGATATTTTTTGGTCCACAGATCATCTGGCGCTTCATCCATTTATCAATGGACAATGCAGTCATCGATGCGAGAGACCAAGTAAGATATGCCCTGTAGTTCATGTGACGTGAATGTTACCAGCAAACTTCTAAATGCACTGAAACAATGGTTGGTTATCCTCCAGTGTTCACTTTTTATAAGGTATTGTCTTTGTAAATTACCATAATCCTATACTGTGAATGTTACCAACAAACTCCTAAATGCACTGACACAATGGTTGGTTATCATCAGCCAGTGTTAACTTTTTATAAGGTATTGTCTTGGTAAATTACCATAATCCTATACTGTGAATGTTACCAACAAACTCCTAAATGCACTGAAACAATGGTTGATTATCCTCCAGTGTTCACTTTTTATAAAGTATTGTATTGGTAAATTACCATAATCCTATACTGTGAATGTTACCAACAAACTCCTAAATGCACTGAAACAATGGTTGATTATCCTCCAGTGTTCACTTTTTATAAGGTATTGTCTTGGTAAATTACCATAATCCTATACTGTGAATGTTACCAACAAACTCCTAAATGCACTGAAACAATGGTTGATTATCCTCCAGTGTTCACTTTTTATAAGGTATTGTCTTGGTAAATTACCATAATCCTATACTGTGAATGTTACCAACAAACTCCTAAATGCACTGAAACAATGGTTGGTTATCATCACAGTGTTCACTTTTTATAAGGTATTGTCTTGGTAAATTACCATAATCCTATACTGTGAATGTTACCAACAAACTCCTAAATGCACTGAAACAATGGTTGATTATCCTCCAGTGTTCACTTTTTATAAGGTATTGTATTGGTAAATTACCATAATCCTATACTGTGAATGTTACCAACAAACTCCTAAATGCACTGAAACAATGGTTGATTATCCTCCAGTGTTCACTTTTTATAAGGTATTGTCTTGGTAAATTACCATAATCCTATACTGTGAATGTTACCAACAAACTCCTAAATGCACTGAAACAATGGTTGATTATCCTCCAGTGTTCACTTTTTATAAGGTATTGTCTTGGTAAATTACCATAATCCTATACTGTGAATGTTACCAACAAACTCCTAAATGCACTGACACAATGGTTGGTTATCATCAGCCAGTGTTCACTTTTTATAAGGTATTGTCTTGGTAAATTACCATAATCCTATACTGTGAATGTTACCAACAAACTCCTAAATGCACTGAAACAATGGTTGATTATCCTCCAGTGTTCACTTTTTATAAGGTATTGTATTGGTAAATTACCATAATCCTATACTGTGAATGTTACCAACAAACTCCTAAATGCACTGAAACAATGGTTGATTATCCTCCAGTGTTCACTTTTTATAAGGTATTGTCTTGGTAAATTACCATAATCCTATACTGTGAATGTTACCAACAAACTCCTAAATGCACTGAAACAATGGTTGATTATCCTCCAGTGTTCACTTTTTATAAGGTATTGTCTTGGTAAATTACCATAATCCTATACTGTGAATGTTACCAACAAACTCCTAAATGCACTGAAACAATGGTTGGTTATCATCACAGTGTTCACTTTTTATAAGGTATTGTCTTGGTAAATTACCATAATCCTATACTGTGAATGTTACCAACAAACTCCTAAATGCACTGAAACAATGGTTGATTATCCTCCAGTGTTCACTTTTTATAAGGTATTGTATTGGTAAATTACCATAATCCTATACTGTGAATGTTACCAACAAACTCCTAAATGCACTGAAACAATGGTTGATTATCCTCCAGTGTTCACTTTTTATAAGGTATTGTCTTGGTAAATTACCATAATCCTATACTGTGAATGTTACCAGCATATAATGCACAGCAACAATGGTTGGTACTGATGACTTGTCACCCAGTTTATTGAACATATTTTACAATAAAAATGTTCATGGCATCAAAGTTTCAAGTTTTTTGCATTGTAAAGTATTCTGTATTTTATAATAATGTTGTCTGGACCTACACCAGTAGTTATAAAACTTACTTGTTCATTAGCGCCAGGCATATCAATCAAATGACCAACAAAGTAATCAATCAATCAAACAAATCAATCTATGAATCAAACTATCAACAAAACAATCAAACATTCTATCAAGCAAATGACCAACAAAGTAATCAATCAATCAAACAAATCAATCTATGAATCAAACTATCAACAAAACAATCAAACATTCTATCAATCAAATGACCAACAAAGTAATCAATCAATCAAACCAATCAATCTATGAATCAAACTATCAACAAAACAATAAAACATTCTATCAAGCAAATTACCAACAAAACAATCAAACATTCTATCAATCAAATGACCAACAAAGTAATCAATCAATCAAACAAATCAATCTATGAATCAAACTATCAACAAAACAATCAAACATTCTATCAATCAAATGACCAACAAAGTAATCAATCAATCAAACCAATCAATCTATGAATCAAACTATCAACAAAACAATCAAACATTCTATCAGGCAAACTATCAACAAAACAATCAAACATTCTATCAATCAAATGACCAACAAAGTAATCAATCAATCAAACAAATCAATCTATGAATCAAACTATCAACAAAACAATCAAACATTCTATCAATCAAATGACCAACAAAGTAATCAATCAATCAAACCAATCAATCTATGAATCAAACTATCAACAAAACAATCAAACATTCTATCAATCAAATGACCAACAAAGTAATCAATCAATCAAACCAATCAATCTATGAATCAAACTATCAACAAAACAATCAAACATTCTATCAAGCAAACTATCAACAAAACAATCAAACATTCTATCAATCAAATGACCAACAAAGTAATCAATCAATCAAACAAATCAATCTATGAATCAAACTATCAACAAAACAATCAAACATTCTATCAATCAAATGACCAACAAAGTAATCAATCAATCAAACAAATCAATCTATGAATCAAACTATCAACAAAACAATCAAACATTCTATCAAGCAAACTATCAACAAAACAATCAAACATTCTATCAAGCAAACTATCAACAAAACAATCAAACATTCTATCAATCAAATGACCAACAAAGTAATCAATCAATCAAACAAATCAATCTATGAATCAAACTATCAACAAAACAATAAAACATTCTATCAATCAAACCAATAAAACAATCTGTCAAACAATCAATCAATCAAACCATCCATCCATCCCAGTCTAAATTGCTTTATAACACGTTCAGTACCTATTATCACCCCGCCGGCACACCTTTCATAAAAGTGCCTGTAACTTCTGTTCTAAATAATTTACCTCCACTTTTATCTTTTGTTGACGTTTTTTAACTTGTAATTGTGAACGAACGAAGACATGCAGAAACAAACGGTTTTTTGCATTGTGTACATCAACTTGTCGTCTTCAAATGAGCCCAACCATTTCCCCATAGTTATAATATAAAATATAGAAATAGCTCCGCTAAGATCATGAGATATGCTAGAATCGTCCAGGAATCCTGGCAACCCACAGTCATTTTCCGGATTTTTGGCCGGCACCCAAAGTGTTAACTTCAACAGGACAAAATATGTATAGAGGCTACTGTAATGTCTACTGTGTGATCATCTATGTGTAGCATCATCTGCCTAGCATTGAGAGGACGCCACTGGACACCATTTACCAAGCTAAGTGACTCACCAATCTCCATCAAATTCATTGCCCTATACTTATGATGTACAGGTGATGTGAACAGTGTATAATTTTGGGCCCAATAGGACAATGTGTGTATACACATACAGACATATAAATATGTACACACATGCTCACACCTATGACACACCTAATGGATGCACTATATATTATGTTTTTACAAGCTACCTGTATTTTTCTTGCTCTGACCACTCCAACAAACACAAAATGCATTACTAGCTAGCCCCGTTTTCTCAAGTTTGCTTTGTTCAAATAAATCTTATCTTTAAACAGATGAGTTGTACATTTATTCAGTGTGACGTTTAAGTAGAAACAATTACAATCGTATGGACACTTACCTTCTGGGGTTCAAATGTGGACAATATTAAAGTGTTGCTCCATACTTACTCTCCTTCTCTTGTGTGGCCTCAGAACCACTGGGCAGCTCCTGTCTCTTCCTCCACCTCAGAACCACTGGGCAGCTCCTGTCTCTTCCTGCACATCAGAACCACTGCTTGTGTCTCTTCCTCCACTCCAGAACCACTGGGCAGCTCCTGTCTCTTCCTGCACATCAGAACCACTGGGCAGCTCCTGTCTCTTCCTCCACTCCAGAACCACTGGGCAGCTCCTGTCTCTTCCTCCACTTCAGAACCACTGGGCAGCTCCTGTCTCTTCCTGCACATCAGAACCACTGGGCTGCTCCTGTCTCTTCCTGCACATCAGAACCACTGGGCTGCTCCTGTCTCTTCCTCCACGTCAGAAATGCATTCTGCAGTGCTTTCCATCTGTTTTTACACTCAAGTGCAAGTAAAACAACAACATATTAGAAATGTATGACTATTGTACAGTATATAATGAACAATAAACCCATGATTGTGTAGAAGGGTGGATTATCCCTGCTTGTGGGAGTAGTAGTACACAGACACTGGGTAGTAGGATACTATAGTATTGGACCTATATGTACCCCCGTCTTTGGCCCGGAACGTCGTTCTGGAGGGCTTGCAGTTGGAGTGGATGGGGCCCAGGATTTACTAACCTGGGGATTGGTACTCTGGTCTCCCTCGCCTTCCAAGGCGGTCAGCAGTAGCTCCCCACACACCCTCACTCCCTCAGTACCTCCGACAGCCCTCCCACACCCAGTGACTGTCAGTTCAATAGTATTATTGGGCTTCCCTTTAAGCAGTACCCTTCCTTGACCACCTGTATAGACCCTTCAAATGCTATTCTGTAAATGGGGTGTAAGGGTTAAATAATTATGCAGTCACAATATTTACCCAGAGGTTAGAATAGCAAATGGAACTTAAAGAAACAGACACACACAATGATCCCAATTAGGTCTACTTTATCGAAGCTTGGGCAGGTTATCCATTACAATGTTAATCCTTAATATATGGCACCGGGTGCTCTTGTTATCAATGTAGGGGAAACTCTTCCCACCATAGGCACCTAGTGCTCAATACATTAAACCACCCGCTTATACTGGGGGAACCCAGGCATAAAAGGTAGACACATTGGGAAGTCAAGAATCAAACAATCAAATAAACAAATAACCAAATAAACCAAGTAAATGTGGGCCCACGTTACCAAAGAAAACCTAACCTAAGCCGGCTTAAATTGTTTGGGGTACCCCTTAGACACTGGTTGTTAGCGTTCACTTCAATGGACATTGCTGTTGATACACATGGTACTGTTAGTACTTAGCCAAGATGGCGGACCCACTCTTGTCACCGCTCGTCCGGGTGACAAGATGGCGTCGGCGATCCCGCGAGCACAGCCAGCAGGCTGGGCGGACAGCAGGCAGTGGTTAGCTGGAGGAGCGTGCTGTATGGCGTCCTCTGCTGGTGGGAAGAGGCGTCCTCTGTACCGTCTGGGAAACGTCCACCGCTGCTGTTGCTGGCTTGCTTCTGTCGCGCGTGCTAATACTTTGGCTACCCTAAACACAGCTAAGCTTTGGGTCTCGACGCACCCTCCTGCTATTCGGTTACACTGCTAACGCAACGTGGCTGGCTATACCACCGGTCTCTTCAGCGCCTCGCGCCCGGTAGTCTACTCAAGTCAGACGGGGCCGTTAGCAGCATACTACTATACCGCACACAGTAACTACTATAACCCGATAACGTTAGACGTTAGTCTCGTTAGCTCTAGACGTTAGTCCTTGGGTCCGGTTTCTCTTACTCACACACTATCGCTGATACTTCTAGGATAACCCATCACTAGCAAGTATTCCTCATCAACCGCTGCTCGCTCCGACGGGGCTCTCCAATGTCACTTCTTCAACGGGGCTATTCCAAAGCACACGCCCGTTGTGGCTGCAACCGTTCACGGCCAAGTCCAACGCCGAAGAGAGCTTCCTGCTCCCCTCGCCTCCAGGTAACTCCCTCTTCCTCGTTGCTTGCTTTTCTCCACTGCTCCACCTGCCACCACTGCCACTCCGCCCCCTGCTGGCAACCTCCACTGGTCCCACTCAAGGACCGCTCCAGAAAGGGAAAAAGGGCTCAATGTTATTGCTAGTAATCCATACTGCATCCGGAGAAGAGTAGCACCTCACCTCGTCGTTAGACTGGGCGATCTATCCAAAGGAACACTGTTAGGCTATCCAAAGGAACACTGTAAATCACACATTATACACACACAGGGAAAGTAACAGTTAGTTAGCACTACTGAATACTTTGTAGAATATTCAGGCTGCTACATTTCCCCCCACTTTAAACTTGCCAAATCCTCTGCAAGTTACTCAATAAAACCAGTTTAATGACATGAAAACGGTCCTTAGACCCTGTTTCACACATTGTTCCATTAGTTTCACACACTGTTCTACAACCACACTCTTCAGCACGTAGTCCTGGCGATACCGAGCGGGTAGCCGACCTCTGGTGCTCCTCTGGGGCCAGGTTCGTCCAACCTCCCCTGCATCTGATTCTGCGTCAGATCCGTCTGTCTCTGTTGGTAGGCCCTTGGTCACGGCTTCGCCCGCCGAGGCCTCTGAGGAGCCGCCCGCGGCGCCCTCCTCGCCCCCATCTCCGCCGTCTTCTCCATCCTCGTTTGAGGGGACTGACTTTACCTCTCCTGACGCCCTCCTGACGCTCCCATCTCCACCCTCTAGGCCCGGTTTGACACCTGCCGGTGAGCGTCTGCGCCGGTATTGAAAGTTGCGCCGGTAGCGACGCCGACGAGGCCCCTGTTCTGGGCTGTCATCGCCTCCTTGACCTCCTGGTCGGAAACCTCGGTGGTAACTCTGCCTCCAGAGGTCCCGGTCTCTGCCGTCAAGCTCTCCCCTCTCAGGCCCTCTCCCGTTGGGCTCTCCCCTGTCGGGCCCTCTCCGTTCAGGCCCCCTCTGGTCGGCCCCTCTCCTTTCAGACCCCCTCTCGTCGGGCTCTCTCTCCTGCTCCCGCTCGGCAGGCTCTTTCCTCTTAGGCCCTCTCTGTTCAGGCCTCCTCTGGTCAGGCTCTCTCCTGGCGGGCTCTCTCTGTTCAGGCCCCCTCTGGCCGGCCCTTCTCTGAGCAGGCTCTCCCCTGTCGGGCCCTCTCCTGTTGGGCTCTCTCTTGTTGGGCTCCCTCTGTTCGGGCCCCCTCTGACCAGCCCTTCTCTGAGCAGGTTTGGGCCCTCTCTGTTCAGGCCCCCTCTGGTCAGGCTCTCTCCGGTCGGGCTCCCTCCTGTTGGGTTCTCTCTGCTCGGGCCCACTCTGGCCAGCCCGTCTCCGAGCCGGCTCTCTCCTGTCGGGCTCTCTCCTGTCGGGCTCCCTCCTGTTGGGCTCTCCCCTGCCGGGCCCTCTCTGTTCAATCCCCCCTCTGGTCAGGCTCTCTCCTATTGGGCTCTTTCTGTTCGGGGCCCCTCTGGCCAGCCCATCTCTGAGCAGGCTCTCTCCTGTCGGGCTCTCTCCTGTTGGGCTCTCTCTGTTCAGGCCCCCTCTGGTCAGGCTCCCTCCTGTCAGGCTCTCTCCGGTTGGGCTCTCTCCGGTTGGGCTCTCTCCGGTTGGGCTCTCTCTGTTCAGGCCCCCTCTGGCCGGCCCTTCTCTGTTCAGACCCCCTCCTGTCGGGCTCTCTCTCGTTGGGCTCTCTCTGCCCAGACCCCCTCCGGTCGGGCTCTCTCTGAGCAGGCTCTCTCCTGTCGGGCTCTCTCCTGTTGGGCTCTCTCCTGTTGGGCTCTCTCTGTCCCGGCCCCCTCTGGTCGGCCCTTCTCCGTTCAGACCCCCTCCTGTCGGGCTCTCTCCTGTTGGGCTCTCTCCTCTCAGGCCCTCTCCTTTCGGGCTCTCTCTGTTCAGGCCCTCTCTGGTCGGGCCTCCTCTTTTCAGGCCCCCTCCTGTCCGGTTCTCTTTAGTCAGGCTCTCTCTTCTCCCGTTGCCGATCGAACAGGGTCTCGGAGGGCTGGATCCCTCGGAACACTGCCCGCCCCACTGATTCCAGCTGGGGCCCTTCTGCCTGAAGTCGCCGCATCTCCGCCCAGTCGTACCCGCGGTTCCTCTTCTGGGTACCCATCCGTCCTGTGACGACTGTCGAGACCCCCGCGGTTTGGTCCGTTCCTCCGGGCCTGGAGCTTCGGGAGCGGGGGAAGGGGCGGGACCCTCCGTGGGGGGCAGGACCATCTCCTCCTCGGACCAGTTTATCGCCGTCATCGTCAGGTCGATGAATGTCTGTCCCCCGTCGAGGGCGGCTTGGGTCCTTTCCAGGGCCAGCACCTGTTGGTCTAGGAGGCCTGCCTGTCGGTTCGCTATGTCCGCCAGGGCCTTTACCTGAGCGGTCAATTCCTCCCTGGTGACCGCCCCCTCTTCCTTCACTTCGGTGGCGCCGTCTTGGTTGTCTCTTTGCTCCCGCTGAGCCGCCCGAGAGAAACACTTCTCTTGGAGTGCCTGCTCCAACTCCTTCACTGTTTCGGCCTGCTGCTCCAGGAGTGCCGCCTGATTCCGGCACTTCTCCTGCAGCTCCTCCAGATCCCTGGCTTGGGTCTGTTCCAGTTTCTTCACTGTTTCGGCCTGCTGCTCCAGGAGTGCCGCCTGGGTCCGGCACTTCTCCTGCAGCTCCTCCAGATCCCTGGCTTGGGTCTGTTCCAGTTTCTTCCCTGTTTCGGCCTGCTGCTCCAGGAGTGCCGCCTGATTCCGGCACTTCTCCTGCAGCTCCTCCAGATCCCTGGCTTGGGTCTGTTCCAATTTCTTCACTGTTTCGGCCTGCTGCTCCAGGAGTGCCGCCTGAGTCCGGCACTTCTCCTGCAGCTCCCACTCCGGATCTCACTCCGGATCCTTCAGCCGACACCACGCCTTGTCAAGATACCCTTCCAGCTGTTCGCACAGCAGCTGCAGCTGGTCGCCCCGCAGCTGCTCCTCCTCAAACTTCACCTGCCACTTCTGCGCCTGTTCCAGGCACGCGCTTGACTGCTCTTGGCCAGCGAACAGCTGTCGGATCGACGCATGCGCGGCGCGGGTCCCTTTCTTGGACGTCATGGTATCTCTACTGGTCTGTCAAGGAAGTGAAGTAGGATGTTGATCCTGTTCGTGACGCCAAATGTAGAAGGGTGGATTATCCCTGCTTGTGGGAGTAGTAGTACACAGACACTGGGTAGTAGGATACTATAGTATTGGACCTATATGTACCCCCGTCTTTGGCCCGGAACGTCGTTCTGGAGGGCTTGCAGTTGGAGTGGATGGGGCCCAGGATTGACTAACCTGGGGATTGGTACTCTGGTCTCCCTCGCCTTCCAAGGCGGTCAGCAGTAGCTCCCCACACACCTTCACTCCCTCAGTACCTCCGACAGCCCTCCCACACCCAGTGACTGTCAGTTCAATAGTATTATTGGGCTTCCCTTTAAGCAGTACCCTTCCTTGACCACCTGTATAGACCCTTCAAATGCTATTCTGTAAATGGGGTGTAAGGGTTAAATAATTATGCAGTCACAATATTTACCCAGAGGTTAGAATAGCAAATGGAACTTAAAGAAACAGACACACACAATGATCCCAATTAGGTCTACTTTATCGAAGCCTGGGCAGGTTATCCATTACAATGTTAATCCTTAATATTATGGCACCGGGTGCTCTTGTTATCAATGTAGGGGAAGCTCTTCCCACCATAGGCACCTAGTGCTCAATACAGTAAACCACCCCGCTTATACTGGGGGAACCCAGGCATAAAAGGTAGACACATTCAATCAAACAATCAAATAAACAAATAACCAAATAAACCAAGTAAATGTGGGCCCACGTTACCAAAGAAAACCTAACCTAAGCCGGCTTAAATTGTTCGGGGTACCCCTTAGACACTGGTTGTTAGCGTTCACTTCAATGGACGTTGCTGTTGATACACGTGGTACTGTTAGTACTTAGCCAAGATGGCGGACCCACTCTTGTCACCGCTCGTCCGGGTGACAAGATGGCGTCGGCGATCCCGCAAGCACAGCCAGCAGGCTGGGCGGACAGCAGGCAGTGGTTAGCTGGAGGAGCGTGCTGTATGGCGTCCTCTGCTGGTGGGAAGAGGCGTCCTCTGTACCGTCTGGGAAACGTCCACCGCTGTTGTTGCTGGCTTGCTTCTGTCGCGCATGCTAATACTTTGGCTACCCTAAACACAGCTAAGCTTTGGGTCTCGACGCACCCTCCTGCTATTCGGTTACACTGCTATTCGGTTACACTGCTAACGCAACGTGGCTGGCTATACCACCGGTCTCTTCAGCGCCTCGCGCCCGGTAGTCTACTCAAGTCAGATGGGGCCGTTAGCAGCATACTACTATACCGCACACAGTAACTACTATAACCTGATAACATTAGACGTTAGTCTCGTTAGCTCTAGATGTTAGTCCTTGGGTCCGGTTTCTCTTACTCACACACTATCGCTGATACTTCTAGGATAACCCGTCACTAGCAAGTATTCCTCATCACCCGCCGCTCGCTCCGACGGGGCTCTCCAACGTCACTTCTTCAACGGGGCTATTCCAAAGCACACGCCCGTTGTGGCTGCAACCGTTCACGGCCAAGTCCAACGCCGAAGAGAGCTTCCTGCTCCCCTCGCCTCCAGGTAACTCCCTCTTCCTCGTTGCTTGCTTCTCTCCACTGCTCCACCTGCCACCACTGCCACTCCGCCCCCTGCTGGCAACCTCCACTGGTCCCACTCAAGGACCGCTCCAGAAAGGGAAAAAGGGCTCAATGTTATTGCTAGTAATCAATACTGCATCCGGAGAAGAGTAGCACCTCACCTCGTCGTTAGACTGGGCGAGCTATCCAAAGGAACACTGTTAGGCTATCCAAAGGAACACTGTAAATCACACGATATACACACACAGGGAAAGTAACAGTTAGTTAGCACTACTGAATACTTTGTAGAATATTCAGGCTGCTACAATTGTATAACCTTTCTGCAGATATCTGGTATCAAGTAACGTCGATGACACATGCAAAGCCATCAATGATACAATGCTGCAAGATCAGCTCCCACGTCCAACTGAAGCAATGTGGAGAAACAAGACAGATGGAACTTTCCACATTGTGTTGGGGCATTGGATGTAAAGCATGGCAACATCTTCGCCCCAAACCACTCAGGCAGCCAGTATTTTAATTACAAGGAACGTTTTTCAGTTTGCGGCTGGCTCTGGTTAATGCTGAATATCGTATTTTTTGTTTGCAGTTGGGAGACTACAAGACTCCCAACTGGGAGACAGCCGATCAAGTAATGGTGGTGTCTTTGCCAACTCTGCCCTCAGCTGGCACCCTAGGCCGATGCAGAACACCTGGGTGACATGCTATATGTAATGGCTGGAGATGCTGCTTTTCCATCAAATGTGAAAATGTAATGCGTCCATATCTTGGCCATCACCTACCAAGACAGCAGACCATTTTTAATTACCTCTTCTCAAGGGCTAGGAATGTGGTGGAGAATACATTTGGTATCCTATCTTCCTGTTGGCGTGTCCTCCTGAACAGGAATATGCTGCAACCGGAGAGCATGAACTGAACAATGACTTGCAGCCTCCACAACTTCCTGCTTAGAGCCAATCTGCAGCAGCCTTGGATAGATGATCAGGAGGTGAGCAGCACTGGCAACTTGGCGGGCAACAGAGGATCTCTCGCATTGCATATTCAATTCATGTGTGGGAAGTTCTCCCACTTGACCATGAAGGTCAAGTTGGATGGCAAGATGGCAAAGTATGGCAGTACAAAGAAAGTAGCTGACTGACACAGTGAAACACACACACACACACACACACACACACACACACACACACACACACACACACACACACACACACACACACACACACACACACACACACACCACCGCCTTCAGCCACAAAGCCTCCTTCAACCAATCAGACTTGTTTTTGCAATGATTGTGATGTTTTTGTGATAATATAATTATCTTATTATATGACATGACAAATGATTGACACTGACATTGACATATATTAGGGATGCACAATATATCGGTGACTATCGGTATCAGCCGATGATAGTGATTTATTATTTTATCGGTATCAGCCGATGATAGTGATTACTTCATATGTTGGTATTAGGGCTGTCCGCGACTAAGGATTTGGATAGTCGACTTTGATTGGCCGAAATTAGCCGATAGTCGACTATTAGTCGACTATGAAAAAAAGCATGTTTGAAAAAAAAAAAGTATAATTTTTGTATCATTCCATTTGGGCTGTGGGGGTGCTTAATGTCTGAAGGAGTCGACGGAAGGCTTCTTGTCCTCTGCAAAAGCATGCAATTGGTCCACTGATGGATACATCTTGATATGTGTCTAGTCTAGTGTGTTCATTAGATGGGTGAAATCCTCTTTCAGTGCCTCTGTGCCTGTTTTCTTAGGCAGTTAGCATCTGGTATGCGTGCCATTAGCGTTAGCCACGCTTCTAGGCCTCTTTTCTTTTGGAAAGAATGAATCAAATAAAAAATAAAAAATATATTTAATATAATACTTTTTTTATTTAAATTTTTTTTACATTCGACTAAGAGGTTGGCAGTCGACTACGGCAGGGACGTGCACAGGACTTTAGAGGGGCAGGTGCTCAAAGGCTGAAAAGGGCACTACACTTGTATGTATATATTAACCGAGCGCGCATAGCGCGCAAGCCCGAATTTTAAGGGCCCTTTTCGGGCAGGGGGCCCCCTTTTTATGCTTTTTGGGGGGTTTTGGTGATCAAATATTGAATATTTAACCTTAATAATCAGTGCAGGAGCTCACTTATCCTTGAAAGACACTTTTATCACTGACTTAAAAGGCCCATACATCTCCATAAATGTTCAGGGGGGAGGGAATAAGTGCTTACCCTACAGACCCCAAGAAGTGCTGTATATTCTGTATTGTTTAATATAAATGCATTTTTTATTCCAATCCCGATTTGTATTTGAGATTCCCAAATCCCATCGGACTTGACTTCTTCGTGTCCCTCAATGAGTGTAATACCAGCTGTTACAATGGGTCAGATTAAACCGAATATATATATATTTATTACTTGAGATATATTGTATAATATTTGTATATCGTCTGATATCCCTTGTATATTCTTTGTACATATACACGGAATATCCCTTTACCTAGGTACAGGCCAGACCATAATATTCGTTCTCCTATTGGACAGCGACCCCTAGGCGCCAACGACCATACCCCCAATGTCGAGTTCAAAGCTACCGCTAAGACATGTCTCAACATGCCCAGGTTTGCGCAGTAATACGAGACAGAACTGAGGTTGGCACTAGATTATTCACCTTACGTATAAATACGGCGCAGGTGGATACAGCAGTTAGTTATCCTAAAACGAGTTAACCTAAAACGAGTTGAAACCTTCACCACGATACAACGTGCTGTGAAGTGGGCCCTTTTTGCCCCTAAATAGAGCCTTGAGAACCGTGTGCGAATTGATAGCTAAAGTGTCAGAGTTTAACGCTATATCGTCGAGTTCGACTTATTCTATTGTAAAGTAATAGTCTATTATTTATAGTGTATCGTGCGGCTACCGTTCTACAGTGACCAGCATTACCACCGGTTCGTCGTACCGAGCTAGTGCACTTATCCAGGCTGGGCGGCCTAACCTCGTGCCGCCATCCGAGGAGTCCTAGACGAGAACCGTGTGGATATGTACACCGGAGAACCTACACCGACGAATGCAGAGCCTTTTCCGGCTGGATTATATTGCTTTGGTACTATGGCTGCTGGAGCAGAGAACCGTCTACCCCACTGCTGTGTGGGATCTACCCTGTGAGGAGCACCGTCGAGCCCGCCTCTAGGACCCACAGAGGCTGGCTAGCTTTCATCCATGCTGCCATGCATACCGGAGTATAGCTGTTGCTTTGTCTACGGACCAAAGGATTATTGCACCGTCTCCTGTATCTGGAGTCTCTTTATTCCTCGTTGATCCAGACTTTGCTCCCGACAATTCCTCTCCCCTGCTGGCTTACAACCGGAGGGAACCCCCTTAGTATCTCCAGCTGACTACGAGTGTGCCTTATATAATTCTTATGCTACAGGTGGTATTAATTATACCCATCGTAATATGCTCATGGACTTACGCTCTTGACCTACTTAAGTGTTCTTCGCCATATAAGCGCAATTCATAATTCTCAATATTGTAACCTACTATTGCTGCTCTGCTAATAAATACTTCTAAATATGACTTTCTTTGTTAAGCCGTATTATTGTGTGGGTGTTCACCATATATACCGTGTACTGTATGGCCAGTAATTAAAGTACATAACTAAGTAGTGGTTTAATGATACCATACTCTCAATACAGTCAGGGAATTGTACCCCTCAGATACAATTGGTCCTTCGAGCCGGAGGAATATCAGTGTAATATCTAAATATAATATTGATATTAACCATGGCCAGCGGTGAACACTCCACAAACGGCTCCCCTAAGCTAGAACGCCCGCAGCGCAGACGTCAGCCACCTCCTTACCTAGAGGACTACGCTGCCAGTCTAATACCTAGCTTTATACAGACGTTAAATGCGGGAAAAGCGGATAGTAAAAGCATGTCAAACCCTAACGACCAGGCGACCTTGCCAGTAGAGACCCTAGTGGGTTCTAACGTAACTGACCAAGCTCACGGGGGGGACCAGGAGGGACATGACATGACTATACCCCCCGACAACGTCAACGGGACGGTCCCCGGAGAGCTCCAGGATAAAGAAAGCGCTCCAGGGACGGAACCCGACCCACTACCAGAAGAGAAGCGCGCCCAGGAGATAGACCTCCTCGGAGCGCGCCAGGAGAACGGATCTCCAACGAGCACTGTCAGAAGCCGATCACCTCCATCAGTGTCTTCCCCCAGCGAGGCGGACAAGATGCTGGCACAGGCATTCATCGCCACCCTGGCAGCCTCCACTGAACGCGATCGACTCCAAGCACAGACGCTTATCGAGCGCGAACATTCTTCCATGGAACAAGAGCGCCTCCGGGCGCAACAGCTAAGTGAGCACGAACACTCTACCATGGAAAGAGAACGCCTGCAGGCTCAACAACTGAGTGAGCGCGAACAATCTGCAGACCAAAGAGAGCACCTTCACGCGCAACTCCAAGCGCAAGCCCTTAGTGAACACGAACACTCTGCGACCCAGCGAGAGCGCTTCCAGACGCAGCCCAAGCCCAGCGCGAAGCAGAGCGCGACCTCGCTCACATCAAGCGCGAAGCCGAGCGCGACCGACTACAAGCGCAGATAATGGAGCAATTGATTGCCAGGGCGACACCCCCTCCCTCCGCACGGAGCTCCAGGGCATCGTCAAGACAAGGGTCTAGGGCACCTTCCCCTACCCGACCAAGCGACCCGGAGCCCGGCCAACAGAAAGAGCCTATCCACGTCTCCGAACCCCCTCCCCGACCGGTCCATGCGAGACCCAGCACCCGGGAAGAACCGGCCTATGCCGCAGAGAGACCGAATAGACGACTTCAAGATCTAGAAGACCTAGCAGAGGAAGAGGAAGAGGAAGAGGAGGAAAGTCAAGCCCACCAGCAGCATCGTACTCCACAGGACCAGGAGGTCCAGTACAGCCCAGACTTTACCCCCGAGGCCCTGCGTTACAGACCCCCGACTCAACTCAAGGGTGAGTTTGACGCACAGCCAGCCCCGAGGAACAACACCTGGGTACCCGGGCTTTGGTACCCTCCAAGTACCAGCCCACGACGACACGTACGGGGAGACTCGCCCAGGAGGCCTCTCCCCCAACGCTCACCGATGTGCCAGCCATCCATGGCATCGTACCTTGGCACACCGACGTTCCCGGATTTTACACACGAGGACAGAGCACAGTACACGGAACTACGGATGTGCTTAGAGACTATGATGTCCGACGTCCCTGATGAGACGTACAAATATGCTATCCTCCTCAAGCACCTGAAAGTGCCCAGAGCGCATAATATAGCGCTGGCATATTCCAACTCAAGTACCCCATACACCGCGGCTCTAGTAGCCCTCGACCAACGTTATGGACGCATATGGGACTACGTGATACAAGAGATAAGGAATATTGACCGTCTCCCCCCAGCCACAGACAATCGCTCATTGGATGACCTCTCTATCAAGGTACAATCCCTGGTAGGGATGCTGGGGGCACAAAAGGAAAAGGGTAGACACGAACTGTACGCTAACTCTAATGTAGAAAGGATATTAGAGAAGCTTCCTCCCGCCCGACAAGAGCGCTTCAGGCGGCAAAGAGACCACCGTGATCCCAACGGTGCTGAGCCATCCCTCCTAGACCTGGCCGACTTCCTCGCGAGAGAAGTCAGCAGCCTACGACTGGATACGTTCGTGCGGAGTGGACCAAGCCCCAGAGATGGACCTCGGAGATCCAACGATAACCGCAGGCTGGTGACGTCATGCACCAAGCCGGATCAGTACCGCGGAACAAGAACCACAGCACCCCCTCGACGAAAGAGAAGTGGAAGATTGTATGCCAGTACTGCGAGAAAGAACATTGGCTGTCACAATGTGACACTTTCAAGAAGATGACCGCCGACGAGGTGAGTCAATGGATAAAGTCCAACCGCCGCTGTTACCGCTGTGCGCGCAGCCATATGGCAGCCGAGTGCCGCTTGAAGAAGAGGTGCAGCCGGTGTGACGGAGCCCACTTGGACGTCTTGCATGACAGCAACAGGAAGAACCCGCACCCCCAAGCAGCACCAGAGTAAGCGTCATGTATATTGACCCCGCCAGCAGCGGGAGCTCCCGAGTGCTCTTGAAGGTGGTCCGAGTGACATTAAGCTATGAGAACAAGGTCATGGACACTTACGCCGTCCTTGACGACGGGTCAGAAAAGACCCTCCTCCTCGCATCCGCTGCAGCCCAGCTGGGTCTGCGGGGGAGCGAAGAAACGATGACGATTCGTACTATAAGAAGAGACCTGAAGACAATAAAGGGTGAGAACGTCTCCTTCACTATCGCAGCAAGCGGGCTGCCAGAGAGGCGGTATAGGATCACTAACGCTTTCACCAGCCAAGACATAGGCCTGTCGCGGTACACCTACCCCATCTCCAAGCTGATGGAAAAATACGTGCACCTGCGTCAACTACCTATACCGCTCATAGACGGCGCCACCCCGACCCTGCTCATAGGATCCGACCACGCACACCTCATCGTCCCGACGGACCGGGTCCACATTGGGCCCAGAGGCTGTCCAGCAGCAGTCGAGACCCGCCTAGGATGGACACTACAAGGCCCCCTCTCCAGGTCTCCCAACCGACCAGCAGCCACTCGCTGCCTCCACTCCAGAGTGACAGAAGAAGACACCACCCTCTTACAGCACGTCGAGAGGCTATGGACACTAGAGACAATGCCCTTTAAGAACGAAAAGAAACACATTCGTTCCAAGGAAGACATTTATGCCATAGCCCTCCTCGAGCAGGGGACAAAGAGAGTCAAAGTCAATGGAGTGATGAGATACGCAACTCCACTCTTGAGGCGAGAGGGTATGCCCACCTTCCACGCCTCAAAAGAAGCGACGGAGCGATATCTACTGAACACCGAGCGGCGCCTAGCCAGAGACCCCGCTCAAGCCACTGTGTACCGCGCTGAGATTGACAAGCTAATCACAGCGGGACACATAAAGAGAATTGACATTCAAGAGGCCGATCAGACGACCGAATCATGGTACGTGCCCCACCACAAGGTCCACCACAACGGCAAGGATCGTATTGTGTTTAACTGCAGCTACCAGATCGGATTACAAAATCTGAATAAAGAGCTCTTGCCCGGCCCAACACTCGGCCCCTCTCTACTAGGCGTGTTGCTACGTTTCCGCCAGAACAAGGTGGCCATCAGCGGCGACATCAAAGGGATGTTCCTGCAGGTGCGACTAGTGGAAGAGGACAAGCCCCTGCTGCGGTTCTTATGGAGAGAGAGGATCGGGGATGAGCAACCATCCATCTATCAATGGGAAGTCCTCCCTTTCGGAACCACATGCAGCCCATGCTGTGCTACGTTCGCACTGCAAAAACATGTCGCAGAGGACCCAGCAGCTGACGAGGAGGTCCGACAAAGTGTAGAGAAGAGTTTCTACGTGGACAACTGTCTGCAAAGCGTCTCGACGCCAGAAGAGGCCGAGGCCCTCCTACTCAAGCTCCGCGCCTCCCTGATCAAAGGCGGCTTTGATCTCCGGCAGTGAGCCAGCAGCGACCCTCAAGTACTGCGCAGCCTCTCCCCAGAGGACAAGGCAGCAAGCAGCGAGACCTGGATGGCGACCATCCCAGGTGAAGCCCAAGAAATGACATAAGGACTAGTCTGGCGCTTCAAAACAGACTCGCTCCATTATAGACACACACCCCTGACCAAGGAGCAGGGAAGGTCGATTTCACTACCGACCACCAGACGGAGTGTATACAGAACACTCGCCAGACAATATGACCCATTGGGATGTATTCTACCTTACACCACCAGGGCAAAGATGATTGTACGAGAGCTGTGGGACAAGGACCAGGGCTGGGACGACCCCATACCCGACCACCTTGCTTCCACATGGAGAGAGTGGGAAACAGAACTCAGCTCGCTCCCAGGTGTCAACATACGCCGCAGCTACTTCCCACCCACAGTGCGGCTGGAGACGTGTCAGATGGACCTGCACGTCTTCAGCGACGCCTCCGAAGTAGCCTACGGTTCGGTGGCCTACTTGCGGGCCCGAGAGGAGGGAGGAGAAATACATACCGCCTTCATCCTGGCTCGTTCAAGAATAGCCCCCCGCAAGCAACAATCGATCCCGCGTCTAGAGCTCTGCGCAGCCCTAGTAGGAGCGCAACTCGCCACGTTAATCCAACGTGAACTCACCATTCCGGTGCAAAGAACAATCCTGTGGTCAGACTCCATGACCGTACTCACATGGATCCAGTCCGATTCGTGTAGATACAAGGTCTTCGTGGGAGTCAGAATCACAGAGATCCAAGATTTAACAGAATCATCATGCTGGAGGTACGTGGACACAAAACAGAACCCAGCAGACGTCATCACACGGGGAATGTCCCTGGATGACCTCACACGTCACAATCTCTATAGTGACGTCCCGAGTTCCTCAAGCTCCCGGAAGAAGAGTGGCCTAACCCCACCCCACGGGAGGCTAGTCAAGAGGAGGCAGAGATGAAGAAATCTATGTTCTGTGGGTTGACGCACACACCAGTCCCCACAGACCCCAACATAGACGACTGCCCCACCCTTGAGAGTGCGCAGTTAAAGACATTCCTGTGGCACCACCCTGAGGTTCCCTCCACTACTGACATTAATGCAGCTAATTACGAAGAAGCAGAACTCCTTCTGCTACAGCGAGCCCAAAGAGACTCGTTCCCCGACGAGCTAGACTGTCTGCAGGGATCAAAGCCAGTCCAGTCAGACAGCAGACTGCTCCACTTGGCCCCTGAGCGCGACGCCCATAATCTCATCAGAGTGGGTGGTCGTCTGAGAAGGGCCCCGGACTTAACGGATGACATCAAGTTCCCGATAGTTCTCAACAGCCAACACAAGGTCACAGAGCTCATCATAAAGAAATACGACGAGGACGTGCACCACGCTGGGGCAGAGAGAGTCTTCGCTGAGATCAGACGTCGCTATTGGATACTGCAAGGAAGAGAAGCAGTACGACGCTTCCAGCGGACCTGTCTAGACTGTCGCAAGTGGCGAGCACAGCCCAGTATACCCAGGATGGCTGACCTACCCCCCTGTCGCCTCCGGTATGGACTGCCTCGGCCCGCTGTATGTGAAGAAAGGAAGAGGGACGGAGAAGAGGTGGGGTATTGTATTCAAATGCATGACCACCCGAGCGATACACATAGAACTCCTTCCAACCATGAGTACGGACTCATTCCTTATGGCCTTCCGGAGATTCACAGCGCGGAAAGGAAAACAGTCTATATTATTGTCTGATCACGGGACAAACTTTAAAGGCGGAGAAAGAGAGCTGAGAGAGAGCTTCCAAGCTATGGGCCCAGAACTTAAGACCCACCTCGCTCCCTCTCAGATTGATTTCCAGTTTAACCCCCCGAACGCCCCTCACTTCGGGGGAACTTGGGAACGAGAAGTACGTTCAATAAAGACAGCCCTGTACGCCGTGCTTGGGGCCCAGACCGTGGCGGAAGAAGTCGTCACGACAGTCCTCACGGAGATCGAGGGAGTATTGAACTCAAAGCCCCTCGGTTACGTCTCAAGTGATGTAGCAGATGTCGACCCAGTCACCCCCAACACTGTCTTGATGGTGCGGCTGGACCCCGCGCTCCCACAGACAGTGTACAGACCTGAGGAAGCGAACGGCCGAAGAATGTGGAGGTACAGTCAAGTATTGGCTGACAAGTTTTGGAACAGTTTCCTCCTCCACTATCTACCGTCTCTACAGACCCGCCAGAAATGGATAAAAGAAAGAGACAATTTGACGGAGGGCACAGTCGTCATGATTATAGACCAGTCACTACCCCGAGCTATGTGGCCGGCCGGCCGCGTAAGCAAAGTGATCACTGGTGCCGACGGAAAGGTCAGAGCGGCAGAAGTGCTCGTCCAGGGACGGACATACACCCGACCCGTGGCGAGGCTGATAGAGTTGCCAAGGCTACCTGATTCCCTTGATGACGACCATGACCCACTGACTTTGTGAATTGCCCTACTCCTCACAACGGACATTGAGTAGTGGACAAGACGGTTAATCTGTCTCTGTTTATCTAATTAGGTGCGGACTAATTAGGAGGCGGCTGTTACAAAGGGTCAGATTAAACCGAATATATATATTTATTACTTGAGATATATTGTATAATATTTGTATATCGTCTGATATCCCTTGTATATTCTTTGTACATATACACGGAATATCCCTTTACCTAGGTACAGGCCAGACCATAATATTCGTTCTCCTATTGGACAGCGACCCCTAGGCGCCAACAACCATACCCCCAATGTCGAGTTCAAAGCTACCGCTAAGACATGTCTCAACATGCCCAGGTTTGCGCAGTAATAGTTCAAGTTTCAAGTTTCTTTAATAGTTGTCATACAGAAGTACAGAATACTTTTATACAAAATGCTTCTTACTGTTGCGCTCCAGAGACTGTGCAAGACAAGATAAGTATGAAATAAAATAACATAGTAAAATTAGAAGTAAAAAAAAAAGGTCACAGTGTTCAGTTTAGACATATGTACAATGTTCGATGCAGAATAGACGTAGTTACCATACAATATACAATACTGTGCAGTGTACTAATATACAATACTATATAGTGCAAGGCAGAAATGGAGAAATGGGACGAGGTGCAATTTAGGTACAATTCACAGTAGGTGTACGAGTTGTAGTGCAAATCCTTTATCAATAAATATAAAGTGTAAGTGTGTTTGTGTGATCTAAAGTGTGGAGAGTGGGTGCTGCAGTGTGTTGTTTGTTTGAGTGAGTGTGTGCGTGTGGGTGTGTGTGCTGTGTGCATTTGATGGTTGTTGCATAGTGATTATTGTTCGTTTAGCAGCCTGATGGCCTGGGGATAGAAGCTTCTTCTGAGTCTTTCTGTGCTCGCCTTAAGACTCCGGTATCGCTTGCCTGACCGCAGCAGTTCAAAGAGGCAGTTGTTCGGGTGGCTCGAGTCCTTAATAATTCTCTTAGCCTTCCCCTTGCACCGCTTGTTGTAAATGTTCTGGAGGGTGGGAAGCCCCCCTCCAATTGTGCGTTCGGCTGAACGTGTCACTCTTTGTAGTCTGCTACGGTCTTGTGCAGTGCTATTCCCAAACCAGGAGGTGATGTTGCCGGTCAGGATGCTCTCTATTGTACATGAGTAGAAGTTCCTAAGGATCTTCTGACTGACTTGGAACTTCCATAGGCGCCTGAGGAAGTAGAGGCGTTGTCGTGCCTTCTTCACAACACTGTCAATGTGTGTGGTCCATGTCAAGTCCTCGGATATGTGGGCTCCGAGGTACTTGAAACTGTTCACTCTCTCAACCGGTGCCCCGTCGATGCTGAGGGGGCTGTAGTCCTTGACCCCCGACCTCCTGAAGTCCACAATCATCTCTTTTGTTTTGCTGACGTTAAGGGAGAGGCAGTTCTCCTGACACCACTGTGACAGGTTCTCTACCTCTTCCAGGTAGGCCCTTTCGTCGTTGGCAGAGATCAGGCCCACCACTACTGTGTCATCAGCAAATTTGATGATGGTGTTGTTGTTCCGCTGTGCTACGCAGTCATGTGTGTACAGGGAGTAGAGGAGGGGGCTCAGAACACAGCCCTGGGGGGCCCCTATGTTGAGCGTGATGGATGAGGAGGTGCAGTTGCCGGCTCTTAACACCTGGGGTCTGCCCGTCAGGAAGTCCAAGACCCACTGGCAGAGGTCATAGAACGAGACAGAACTGAGGTTGGCACTAGATTATTCACCTTACGTATAAATACGGCGCAGGTGGATACAGCAGTTAGTTATCCTAAAACGAGTTGAAGCCTTCACCGCGATACAACGTGCTGTGAAGTGGGCCCTTTTTGCCCCTAAATAGAGCCTTGAGAACCGCGTGCAAATTGATAGCTAAAGTGTCAGAGTTTAACGCTATATCGTCGAGTTCGACTTATTCTATTGTAAAGTAATAGTCTATTATTTATAGTGTATCGTGCGGCTACCGTTCTACAGTGACCAGCATTACCACCGGTTCGTCGTACCGAGCTAGTGCACTTATCCAGGCTGGGCGGCCTAACCTCGTGCCGCCATCCGAGGAGTCCTAGACGAGAACCGTGTGGATATGTACACCGGAGAACCTACACCGACGAATGCAGAGCCTTTTCCGGCTGGATTATATTGCTTTGGTACTATGGCTGCTGGAGCAGAGAACCGTCTACCCCACTGCTGTGTGGGATCTACCCTGTGAGGAGCACCGTCGAGCCCGCCTCTAGGACCCACAGAGGCTGGCTAGCTTTCATCCATGCTGCCATGCATACCGGAGTATAGCTGTTGCTTTGTCTACGGACCAAAGGATTATTGCACCGTCTCCTGTATCTGGAGTCTCTTTATTCCTCGTTGATCCAGACTTTGCTCCCGACAATTCCTCTCCCCTGCTGGCTTACAACCGGAGGGAACCCCCTTAGTATCTCCAGCTGACTACGAGTGTGCCTTATATAATTCTTATGCTACAGGTGGTATTAATTATACCCATCGTAATATGCTCATGGACTTACGCTCTTGACCTACTTAAGTGTTCTTCGCCATATAAGCGCAATTCATAATTCTCAATATTGTAACCTACTATTGCTGCTCTGCTAATAAATACTTCTAAATATGACTTTCTTTGTTAAGCCGTATTATTGTGTGGGTGTTCACCATATATACCGTGTACTGTATGGCCAGTAATTAAAGTACATAACTAAGTAGTGGTTTAATGATACCATACTCTCAATACAGTCAGGGAATTGTACCCCTCAGTTACACCAGCATTCAACTGTATGCGCCACAGCGGTTTCTATCATCATCATCATCATCACCACCCACGCTATGCATAAAATAGGTCTGCGGAGAGGCACGGTGAGGAGGCCGTGCAAACTGCAATGGAATATGGGGCATCTCTCTCTCGTTACCTAATATTTTGATTCTATCCTGACATTTTTCAGTTGGAAGGGCAGTCTATATGCGTAACGGTAAAAAATAAAAAAAATAAAAAAAAATATTATTATTATTTCTTTTTTCAAAAAGGGCACTTTTTTGATGATGCTCAAAAAGGCAGGTGCTCAAGCACCCCTTGGCCTCTATGTGTGCACGTGCCTGGACTACGGCTCCTTTCAATCGATTAGTCGACTATTCTACTAATAGGGGTCAGCCCTAATTGGTATTGATAAATAATACTGAATTAAGACAATAGACAATTCTAAATTACACAACACATAGGCCAGAGCAAGAGCTCCAAGCACCTCGCCCTCCCCCTTCACTCTCTCTCCCTCTCCCTCCACACACAATAAACCACGCTGGACACTGCTGCATCTGGCAAAGCTCCAGACCAGATCAGAAGGTTAGGCACATCCATTTGCATCCACCATTAGATCTTTTGGTGAGGGATCTCACCAGATTAGCCCAGATCAAATAATTCAACTCATTGTCACAAAATGCCACAAGTCACTAATATACGACTAGCCAAGGGATTATAAAACCCTGTCAGATACTGGTCAAATACCACACTCTCCATCAATCACAGATCGATATCGATGAAGACACACAGACACACACACGCACATATGTGCACGTAAATGTGCGTGCCACACACACAAGACACACAACGTGCACTCAGGACAAGATACCACATACACACTGGACTATGGGATCGCTTATAAAGGGAAGGAGGGCTTCTTCTCTGTTTTGACTTCTACTGGACACTGCTTCACTGACTGGACTGACTGACTGGATTCCACGGACGAGACTGCTGGACGGACTGGACTTCACTGACTGGACTACAATGACTTGACTGTTACAACTTTCACGTATCCGAGTCAAAAACGTGACAGTATCAGCCAATGATAGTGATTTCTTCATATATTGGTATCAGCCGATGATAGTGATTTCTTCATCGGTATCAGTTTGATGAGCAAAACAGGGTCAGTTGTTACGGTGCAGGTAGGAAATTGAGTTCCAATAGTAGAGGAAGGAATGAGACAGAGATGTGGTTTGTTCTTCTTCAGTAGTGTGTCTTTTAATTGGAAGAACACAGGAGCAATGCAAGTAATGCACAAGAAAAACGCAGGGCTTCAACTGAAAAAATACAAAATATAAATAAACAGCAACAAGAAAGTCAGAACTCGTTCTGAATCCATCTGCATGCAGGACTGTCTGAAGCTCCGACAGGGAGAAAGGAAACAGGAGGTCATTATAAAGCCACATTCCTGACATACCACAGGCATCAATTAGTGACAGCATAGGTGACAGCCAGTGACAGCAACCAGAGGTGACAATCAATAAGTGCAAATACCAACAACAAGGTGAAGTACTCCAGAAAGACAGTAGGGTTCCTAGTCCTAGAAACCCAGAATGTTACAGTACCTCCCCCCGACGAACGGCACCTGACATTCACCTAGGGGCCTCAGGATGCAGCCGACGATAATCGCCAATAAGGCTGTGATCTAAGATATCCCTTTGCGGCACCCAGGAACGCTCTTCTACCCTGTACCCCTCCCAATCCACCAAGAACTGAACCCCTCTACCCCTCCGCCTACAACCCAGGATCCTCTGCACCGTGTAGACAGTTTGACCGTCAAGGATGCGGGGCGGAGGAACCGCAGGAAGTGGCGGGGACAAGGGCGATGAGAGGAATGGCTTCAACAGGGACACATGAAACATCGGATGAACCCTCATAGAGGCCGGAAGCAGCAGCCTGTAAGCCACAGGGTTCACCCGACGAACCACTTTAAAGGGCCAGCTTCCTGGATTCCACTCTGAGAGGGAGATCACGGGTGGAATGCCAAACCCGCTGCCCAGGACGGAAAACCGGAGCCGGACGCCGCTTGTGTTTAGCCTGCCGCTGAGCCTTAACAGAGGCCTTCTGTAGCGCCGTCCGAACTCGGTTCCACGTCCCGCAACAGCGAGCCACGTGGGCCTGGACCGACGGCACCTCAGCCTCCTGCTCCTGTTCGGGAAACAAAGGAGGTTGAAAACCATACTGACACTGAAAGGGAGACATACCAGTAGAGGAGGAGAGGAGGGTATTATGCGCATACTCAGCCCACGCCAACCTCCTACTCGACGTCGCCGGACAACCGGCAACGTAGCACCTCAGAACCCCCTCCAGATCATGGTTGACTCGCTCCGTCTGCCCGTTAGACTGTGGATGAAACCCAGACGACAGGCTGGAGGCTGGAGGCAAATGCCTTCCAGAACCTGGAGGCGACCTGAGGGCACCAGTCAGACACAATATCAACTGGCAGCCCGTGGACCCGAAAGACGTGCTGCACCACCAGGTCAGCCGTCTCTCGAGCCGAGGGAAGTTTGGGAATAGGAAGTGGCCGGAGGAGACCCACCTGTGCACGGCGAGAGGTCTTACTACACGCGCACACCGGACAGGCCACCACAAAGGAACACGTATCCCCCTCCTCTATAGACCACCAGAACCTCCTACGGATAAACGCCAGGGTTCTGGCGGCCCCAGGGTGGCCGCTGAGTGAAGAGGTATGTACCCACTGCAGCAGTCGTGAGCGTGCAGCCTTGGGCATATACATCCGCCCCGGAGGACCCTTACCAGGATCGGGCTCCCGTGCCAGAGCCGATCTTACCACCCTATCTATGCCCCATGACATGGGAGCCAAAATAAGGGCCTGTGGAATAATAGGATGGGGCTTCTACTCCCGGTCCAGAGGGTCAAACTGGCGAGACAGAGCGTCAGGCTTGACATTCTTGGAACTGGGCCGGTAGGCGTTTAGCCCCCTGGATGTAAGCCAAGTTATTTTTTTTTTATCCTCTCTTTCTCAGATTTTTTTTCTCTGTTTTCTCCCCGTCCCAGCCTCTTGCATTGGTGACGAGCGCAGTCTCCGCTACGCCACCTGACCGCCCCGTAAGCCAAGTTCTTAGTATCAGTCCAAACTATGAAAGGGTGTGCCGCACCCTCCAACCAATGTCTCCATTCCTCCAGTGCCTATTTGATTGCCAACAACTCCTGATTACCCACGTCGTAGTTGCGCTCGGCCGAAGACAGCCGGCGCGGAAAAAAAGCGCAAGGATGCACTTTCCCGTCCTTTAAGCATCTCTGAGATATCACCCCCCCCCACCGTGATATCAGAGGCATCCACCTCCTCTATAAACGGAGCCTCCGAATCGTGGCGGATCGGTACAGGGGCGGAGGTAAACCGACGTTTGAGCTTGCAGAAGGCCGACTCTGCCCGAGGCAACCATTCAAAGCCAGGGAGAGAGGCCTTAGTGAGAGCTGTCAGAGGATGGACTAAGGCGCTAAAATTGCGAATAAAATGCCTGTAAAAATTTGCAAAGCCCAAAAACCTGTAACGTCCCCTGGGCCGGCCCTTGCTGGGCCGGTTATGAGAATAACAGTGAACATTTCCTCCCTTCTGACAATGGTCGCCTACCTGGTCCCCTACCTCCTGACACTGGTCTCCTACCTCCTGACAGTGGTCCTCTACCTCCCTCTTGTGGCCAGACGAGCCAGTTGGTTCAGACACTGATTCTACCCTTGATAACTCACATGCTTACTTTAATTAATGGGATAATTAATGGGATGTCACTGTGTGTTATTGTTGAACTTCCCCACCCTGGTGTGAATTGGTTTCCCTGGTTAGTATTGTTGGTGTATTGCTTATTGTCTAGTGGTTGATTGTTTGTTTTGTTCTGTGCCTGTCTCTCCCCAGCTGTGGTGATTGTTAATTGGTCTCAGTATATATTGTTTGTTGGTTGGTAGAGTTATTGTGGCATCATTGTCTCCTCGTTCTCCCCGTGTCGTTCCCTTGTTCCTTTGATGTCAAGTGAGTTCATGCCTGTCTACCCCTGTCGTTTTCTTGTTTTCACTCGCTGTTTGTTAGTATCTGTGTCAGTGCCTTTTGTTTGTTTTGTATTTTGGTTTTGTCTCAGTAAAGCTCCCCTCATTTAAGTATCACCCTTCGTCTCTGTCTCGGTTTCCTCATCCTTCTCTGCAATTGTGCTCTCCTCACCTTATCGTCACCCTCGATCCTAACAAAAACCGCTGTAACTCCTTGAGCGATGAAGGGCATGGCCAGTCCAAGACTTGGCTGGATCCATGCGAAGATCACCCTTCGTCAACACAAAGCCCTGGTCGTCCTAATAGAATCCCCCCACCCAACAGTGACATCCAAAAAAGTATGAGTGTCATCAATGACCGGGGAGAAATGCCCACCTGCTAAAACTCTCCCCGAGTCTAGCGAGCCCCCCCGTTTCCCGAGAATCCCGGCAGTTGGTGAAACGATGCCCCGCGCGGCCGTAGCGGAAGCAGCGCTTCTCATCGACCCGCCTCTGCCTCTCCGCCTCAGACAAGCTGAGAGCGCCCAGCTGCATAGGCTCGTCACCCAGGCTCTCTCTTGTGTGTTGGAATGCAGGTGGTTCGACACCGGAAGAAGGGCGGAAGAGTACCTGTGACGACGCTCCCCTCTCGCGCTCCCTCTCCCGATGCCGATTGTCAATCTTTATGGCCAGGTTGATGAGGTAGTCCAGGCGCTCGGGTAGCTCTCGTGTGGACAGCTCGTCCTGCATGCGCACAGAGAGCCCCTGCAGAAATAAAACACAGCAGGGAATCTCTGGCCAGGCCGCCTCCCGAGCCACGATGCGGAAATCAATGGCGTAATCTGCAACAGAGTGAATGCCCTGCCGGCAGGACGTAAGTCGACCGCCGGCTTCATAAATGGAAATCACCCGGGAGGTATCGAATACGTGACGTAACTCCCGGGTGAAGGCATCCACACTGTTGCAGATTACTGAGCGCAACCTGTGAGTAGAGTAATAATGTAAGCTACTCGAGACACATTAGTGGGGAAAGCACCATACCGATCAAGCGGCGGCAGCCGTGGCTCTCGGATGTCCTTTCGACCGACTGGATGTACCAGCCCTCCTTCCCCACCGGCCAGCGGGGCTCCAGACGCGGATCCCATAGCTGATACTGCCCCGGCGGCAGTAGAATGGGCGTCGTTAGCCGCAGCTGACGCTGAAGCTGCTGTTTCCTGAGAAATGATGGACAGGCTTCTCAGACGACCCAGCTCAACGCTTACTGCCGTCTGGCATTCGAGAAGGACCCTCAGCTGGTCCCGCTGAACCACCATCTCCTCTCGAAGTTCTTCCGTGGAACTCATCTTTGGTCGGAGCTTCTGTTACGGTGCAGGTAGGAAATTGAGTTCCAATAGTAGAGGAAGGAATGAGACGGAGATGTGGTTTGCTCTTCTTCAGTAGTGTGTCTTTTAATTGTAAGAACACAGGAGCAATGCAAGTAATGCACAAGAAAGACACAGGCAACTGAGAAACAGACCTTTAGGCAAAATACAAAATGTAAATAAACAGCAACAAGAAGGTCAGCACAGAATTAGGTTAGAATATAAATGTTAATATCGGTGCATTACTAATGTATATGCATGTATATAATATAATTAAGGCTGTTATAGATTGTTGCTGGTTAGGGTTAGATGATTTGCTGGGGACTTGAGTATTTTGTTATCCTGGTCCATGTATTGATTGTTAACTTGAACGTACTTGTTATTTTAGCCAAAAGGAAAAGGGATTCAACAGATAACCTGGCCTTCCTGAATGAGAAGGAGCAGGGCAAACGGGAGCATGCAGACCAAGCCCTTCTGCAGCAGAACAAGCCCTTCTACAAACTCTTATGGTGAACACGGCCCTTTCAAGGGCGGAAGATTATTGATGGATTCTGAGTTATATCATTGACAATTTGATTACTGTGACTCCTTGCTGACACATACAGTACAATGCTCGTTCATAGATAGAATTGCCTGTATGTTGAAATATTGTCTACGGATGCATGTGTATCTTTTTAAATATGGATTGATGAGGTTCATGCCACGGTTTTATTAACAAGATTAGGTATGAGTCTTTTTAAGTAATTTAAGTAAATAAGTATATAATGTGTGTGAAGGTAGATTTATGCTTCATGTCTGTGCTGGTAATGGTCTTGTAAGTGTATATTTATCCCATATCACTATTCTCCTTTTCTTGCCATTGTGTATTATTACCATTACTGATGGTTAGGCGGATTGCTTGAGATGTGGTGTTGATGGGAGAAAAGGCAAAAAATCCAATTATATATGTAGATGTGAGGAGGACAGGGTTTAACCACTGGCTGTGGTGTGTTTACTGAAGAAGCATGTGTGATGTGTACAACAATAAACAGAAAAAAACTCTCAAAAAGGTCAACTCAATCAAAGGTTTAACTCAGGATGCCATAAACAATCAATTCATAAGAATACATTCAATATATTATGATGACTCACATTGAACGACTTGGTGCAAGTATGTGAGTTGTTGGAAAACAACCTTGGTAGGCCTTTGGGAGCCTGTTCATGGGAACAGATGGTTCAAGTGGTACAGTCATAGAACAAGTACAGTGTTTTATTTTATTTTTTATTTAACCAGGCAGGTCAATTAAGAACACATTCATATTTACAATGATGGCCTGGCGAGAGGACAAAGGGATAACAGGGAAAATAATCAAATAGAAATGAGACAGACAATCATATCAAGGGAAGGGAAATAATAATAATAACTTTAGTGATATAGCTCCTTTCATACATGGATTGCAGCTCAAACTGCTTCACAGCAAATATCATAAAATTAACATAATGTAGGCATACAATTAGCATACAGTTGATAGAATAAAAGCAATGCATATTAAACGGCCAAGGTGAAAATATATGTTTTTAGCTTACTTTTAAAAAGACTTAGATATTGTTTTTATATTTATATACATAGATATTGTGTTCCACAGCTTTGGTGCGTAACTAGCAAATAGTTGGGGGCCTTAGGGATATTTTCGTGCAAATTTGTGCAAAAGCACCAAATTTGGCCCAGATATAGCCCAGAGTATGCTCAATTGATTCAGCCAGGGCGCCCGAGCCGGCGACCCCCGGGGCCACCCTGGTGGCCAAATCAATATGGCCGCTGTCCGAAAAAGGTCTTGGCTATAACTTTTGAACCAAATTAACTAGAAATACAAACTTTTATGTCTTTTGACTATTAGAAACACATTGGAATGCTTATCTTTACAATTGGGTGTGTCTGGACCCCTTATTTGCATATTTCCAAGATGGCGACTACCCGAAAGTGAGTTTTACCAGAACTTTTGTTTTTTCTGTCTATAAAAGTGAAATTCTATATAACATATAATTATGTCAGAATCCGAATCAGACACGTTGATTGCCAGGCAATATTTATAATGTCAAATAAACCTAAACAACAATTTGTTGTCAGGCGTAACAACAATAAATACTGCACAATACACAAACAATACAGAATCATACCCCACATTAGCCCAAAATGACAATCCACATACTGTACCACATCAAGGTGCTCAGTCTATAGATATAAGTTTATGGGGATGGATGTGCCCAGTCCTTTTTTTTTACCATGGTGAGTGATTGTGGATAGAAGCTGTAGGTGACTATTTTTATATCATAATCACACAACCAGATTACTTATTGTCGTCTCACTGTAGTCTCGACCCTCATTGTTGGTACAGGCACCCTCACAGCCACATATTGAGGTGCAATGGACTCCAGCTTTGCAGCGCCCTCTACATTACTTTTTGCAGCCGCAGTGGAGGAGAATTGTGCAGGCTTTACTGGAATCTGCAAGATGAGTCCAGTAAGGTTCCAAGTATTGGTCGTGGAGTCCCAGTACCAGCTCTGTACCACCATGTACTGAACTCTGGGATATTTAGCTGGACAGAGGTCGCCTGGTTCCAGTAAAAGGGCTATACCCTTGCAAGTGATTCAGCCACTGCTGTTTCCATAATGTCTTGTGTCGAGTGCTACAAGGTCATTATTTGGTAGAAATGGATTTCTGTGGGTCTCCATAACCTCTGAAGGATTTGACATCTTTCCTGACATGACCTGCAAGCTATTTGCCTCTTTGTGATGAGATGTTGACGATGATGTGCTGCTGTTATACACAGCTTCAAACTCTTGCACCGCACCAACCTGGTGCAGTCAGGCCCTGCAAGCATGAAGAGTGTGAGGGCTTCAGGGCTTTCATAGTCTAGCTGCTCCACCACAGGACTGCAGGATTTTGTTTGATTGCTCCTGGGATTGATCTTTTGCAATCAAGCTGAACTTACGTTCTGACCACTGCACTACGAATTTCCCCTTCATGAACTCTTCATAAAAGGCAGGATTAGTTTTCAGGCACCTCAAACATGTCTCGAACATTGACGGGTAACCAGCGAGTGTAGTTTGTGTGATCCATCATGTGAAACCAAGCACAGAGCTCATCACACACTTGAATGTACAGCTTTAAGTGTCCTTCTCGGAGTGACCGAACAAATTGACAGAACAGTAACTCTAGCTCCATGATGGTAGACCAGTACTTAAACTGTGGAGACTCCACTTGAGATTGTTTGTCCCACATGTTGAACGTTTCAGATGGGCCAAGAACATCCACACAATAAGCAGAGTATGCCTTCTGCTTGAGAATATGAAGGGACATGAGAGTGACTTGATGGACATAACGTGTGTGTTTAATATGGTGCTCATTGAGGGCAGACTGAGCTAATCCTGTAGTCAAGACCTGTGCCTGGGTAAGGACGGTGGTCCAACCTGAATCGCGGAGCAGCTTGCCCGCCATAAGGTGAGCTTTGTCTTCGATATGCAATGCTCCCATCATTACGACCAACTTATCTTCACGAAGTGTCACAGGATATTGCCATTGGAGCTGCTTAGCTATAGCATACAATGGTTGATCAGCACCAAGGACAGCAATCTGGCCAGGATTCAGGAATGATGTGCCTTTCTGTGCTAGCTCCATTGCATGCTTTATCATGGATGCAGATGCTGCTTTATCTGGGAATAAGGGGTACACTCCTATCTCTGCATGAGGTTTCACTGTGTCATCATTCATAAGCTGCGAGTTATAACCTGACCATGTAATAACATCATCTTCACCTAGTGTCTCCTGATCGAGAACTCTTTTCCCATGCATCAACCAACTCTCATCTTTCACTTTGGCTCCACGCACAAGATCATGCAATGGTTGTACAGGATCAGTGCCACTTCTGGGTGCCAATATATCTATATTATATTATATATATTCATTGAGTTCCGCTGGCTTAACAATTGTATATGAGTCTGGAAGTTTGGGTGTGGATGAATCTTCAGTGTCGACTTTTATAGGAGGACGCTCAAGTCCTAGATGGTCATGAGAGATGATTTGTAGCACTCAGTGCAGTTCCATGGAACTCGTTCTGTGAGTAGTTCCCTTTGCTGTACCCATCTAGATTGCCAACATCATAGGTGAAGACATCCTGACGAAGATTAGGAGGAAGAACAATGCCTTGTACTTGCTATTTTCATTCTCGGTTTCAGGTTGGCATCTTCTGTATTAGCTGCACAGGGTTTGAGTGCTGGACCCTAGATGACGATATCATTGAACACTCATAAGGGTTCGGCAACAGACGAAAAAGTTAAGGTAAAACTCATTTTCGGGGAACCGCCATCTTGGAAATATGCCAATTAGGGGTCCAGACACACCCAATTATAAATATAAGCATTCCAATGTGTTTCTAATGGCCAAGAAACATAATATAGACACCAAGTTTTTATTTGAAGCTCATTTGGTTCAAAAGTTTTAGCCAAAACCTTTTTCGGAGGGCGGCCATATTGATTTGGCCACCAGGGCGACCCCGGTGGTCGCTGTCTCAGGCGCCCTGGCTGAATCATTAGAACATAGTCTGAGCTACATCTGGGCCAAATTTGGTGCTTTTGCACAAATTTGCACGAACTTAGCCTCATATAGCCCTAAGGCCCCCAACTAAAAGGCTGCATCCACAATCTTCTTCTGGCTATTGTTGGGAACATTTAGTAAACAAGTGGTAGATGATCGTAGTGTTCTTGTGGGTATATAATGAATAAGTGAATAAAGAAAAGAGAGTATATGTGACCCGGCACGGTCTAGGTCGGATTGTGCCGGTAGAGAACATTCCTCAGAAAAGCCGAAAACGTAGCGTGATTTAGAAATAGGTCAAAATAGAAATATTGCCATATTTGAGTGCCATCCTTGCGCCCCTCCTCTTCGCTCTGTATCTGCTCCCCTTAGGGTCTATTATCAAGAACCATGGCATCTCATTGCATTTTTATGCAGACAACCTACAATTATACCTGCCTTTAAACCCCTGTTAGACTGTCTCGGTGACATAAAAGGCTCTTGTTTGGACCAAGCAGGCCTGGTACCGCACCTCCAGACATGGGCCCCCTTGACTCATGTGTCAAACCCATAGTCACCAACCTGGGGGTAAAAATGGACAATGATTTTAAAATTGACAAACAGATTAATTAAGAAGGTCCAGCTTCTTCCAGCTGAAGCAACTCTCCAAGGTAAAGCCTCTTCTCTCTTTTAAGGACTTTGAGAGAGTTGCATGCCTTTGTGACAACACGGCTGGATTACTGTCATGCGAGCTACGTTGGCCAGGCCTCGCTGTCGCGTCTTCAGCTGGTCCAAAACACTGCTGCTCAGCTGTTGACAGGGACACGCAAACGAGAGCACATCACTCCTGTGTTTAGGGTACATTTTAAGATCCTGTTGTTTGCTTATAAAGCAATGAATGGTCTGGCTCCACCCAAAGCTTCATTTAAACGTGTGTAATTCGGCAGTTCAACAAGTTGAAATTACTAAACTCCTTGGAGTGATGCTGGATTGCACTCTGTCTTGGTCTCAGCATATTAATTATATTGTTTTGAAAATGGGAAGAGCAATTGGTATTTCCAGGAAATGTGCTTCTTTTGTTGTGTTTAATGTGAATCCCGTGGGGATATTTTTAATGAATGAAACCTATCGGGCGTTTGGCTCTGATTCGTTTCATATTCTTCGCTGTGGATGTATTTGCAACCTGTTAAGCCTTAAAAAGGACTGGACACGGACAAGTTAAACTAACCTAAAGTT
Organism: Notolepis coatsorum; assembly: GCF_963971535.1. Taxonomy (NCBI): domain Eukaryota; kingdom Metazoa; phylum Chordata; class Actinopteri; order Aulopiformes; family Paralepididae; genus Notolepis; species Notolepis coatsorum. Next base: position 50,945,728 of record NC_140172.1, on the reverse strand, counting down.
AGTTGTTCACCAACAATCTACAGACACCAACAAACACAGAACCGGACTGTTATATTAAATTAATTGATTGCTGTTTAACTTGTCCGTGTCCAGTCCTTTCGATTAGCCCCACCGTTCATTGTAAACAATGTGTTAGGGTTTGAAACCGACCTCAACAGCACGGCACAGACAGGTAGTTCAGAGTTAGCCAAACACTAGGGCGTATTTATTACAGAATCAAAGAGCCAAATAACAATTCTGAATCAACAAAAAAGGAGAATGCCTTCGGCAGAGTTGTCTGCGGCTCTGCAGATCCTCCCGGTGTTAGAAGTGGGGAATCGGCGTAGGCGCCGCTGCGGCTCTGCAGATACTCCCAGATCCAACTCGGAGTGGAAACGGACAGAGAGAGAGAGATCAACAACAGTCCAACAGTACACAGAGGCAGTGTAGTTCAGTCCTCCCTTAGCTGAGTCCAGTATGAAATACAAGTGACTTGATCTTCGGTGTAAATTACACACAAGTTAGCTGAGTCGAGTACAAAACAAAACAGTACTTCTTCAGTGTTATCCAAACACACAATTTAGCTGAGTCCAGTACAAAACAAAATGGTACTTCTTCAGTGTTATCCAAACACACAATTTAGCTGAGTCCAGTACAAAACAAAAACGGTATTTCTTCAGTGTTATCCAAACACACAAAAACAGATAATACAAAAAGGTTTGTTTTCAAAACTCACCAAAGCGCAAACGCGTAAAGCGGGCAACGAGGCGCAGCTCCAAACGGATGATCAAGATATTCACCAGCGGCGATCCAAAGATGTCCTGGAGGGAAAGTAGACAAGGCACAACAACGGGGGGAAGACAGGCAGTAGCAGTAGTAATCAAAACGACCCGACAACGATTGAAAGAAGGTCCGAGTATATGAAGCCTCTGGAGCGCTAATCACAAACTACGACAGGTGCGTGATGGAATTGGTAATTGCTCCTGAAGCGTGTGGCGGGGAACGAGCCAATCCTCACAGTACCCCCCCCTCCACGGGAGCCACCAAGCGACCAGCCCGACCCGGCTCTTTCGGATGGGAACGATGGAAGTCGGTGATCAGGCCGGGGTCCATGATGAGCTGGCGGGAGACCCAGCTCCGTTCCTCCGGGCCGTATCCCTCCCAGTCCACCAGGTACTGGAACCCCCGACCCCGCCGTCGGACGCCCATCAGTTGGCGGACTTGCCACTGGGGGTGTCGGTCCACCATCTCGGGAGGAGGCGGGTCCGGAGCAGGAGGCATCAGGGGACTGAGAGAGACAGGCTTAACCCGGGACACATGGAAAACGGGGTGAATGTGCATGGACGCAGGAAGCTTAAGACTCACCGCCGCCGGACTGAGTACCTTCAGAACCTCAAAAGGACCGACGAACCGGGGGTTAAGCTTCTTGGCCGAGGACCGAAGCGGAAGGTCCTTTGCGGACAGCCACACCCTCTGCCCAGGGTGGTACGTCGGCGCAGGGACCCGGCGCCGGTCAGCCCCACGACTGGCGCGCTCCGATGACCGGAGCAGCGCAGTCCTGGTGATCTCCCAGACCCGACGGCACCGGTCGAGATGGTCCCGTATGGAGGGAACTGCCACCTCCGACTCCTGTGCAGGGAAAAGAGGGGGTTGGTAGCCCAGGGATATCTCAAAAGGTGAGAGGCCGGTGGCGGAACTGACCATGGAGTTGATGGAGTACTCGACCCAGGGAAGGAACCGGCTCCAAGAAGCGGGCTTCTTGGCAGCCACACACCGAAGAGCAGACTCCACGCTCTGGTTCATCCTCTCCGTTTGTCCGTTAGTCTGGGGATGATAACCAGAGGAAAGACTGACCGTTGCCCCCAATCCCTTGCAAAAAGCCTGCCATACCTGGGAAGTGAACTGGGGCCCCCGGTCCGAGACGACGTCCTGGAGAAACCCATGGAGGGGGAACACGTGGCATGTCAGGAGGTCCGCCGTCTCGGCCGCCGAGGGAAGCTTGGGAAGGGCCACGAGGTGAACCGACCCCTTGCTGAACCGATCCACCACGGTCAGTAGGCACGTGTTCCCCTGGGAAGAAGGAAGACCCGTGACGAAGTCCAACGCCACATGGGACCAAGGGCGGCTCGGAATGGGAAGCGGCTGCAATAGCCCGGAGGGTGCCTGGTGGGAGGCCTTGCTGCGGGCACAGACCGCGCAGGCCAGTACAAACTCCTTGACGTCGTTCCTCATGGTGGGCCACCAGAATCGACGAGCCAGGAAGGAGAATGTGTGATGAACGCCTGGGTGGCAGGCGAACCGGCTGGTATGGCTCCACTGGAGGACCCGGGACCGGACTGAGCCGGGGACGAAGAGGCGATGAACAGGTACATTGCCGGGAGCGTGATGGAAGCGTAGGGCACGCCTTACCACCCCCTCGATGCCCAAGGTGACCACTCCCACCACCCTGGCCTGGGAGTCGGGTCCTCAGTGGTTGGAGCCCCCTTGGAGTGTAACCGGGACAGGGAGTCGGCCTTCGTGTTGCGGGAACCAGGGCTAAAAAGTCAGCGAGAAGTCGAACCGACTGAGGAAGCTGGCCCATCTTGCCTGCCGGCCGTTGAGGCGCTTGGAAGCACGGATGTACGTCAAGTTCTTGTGGTCCGTCCAAATGGTGAATGGTTCCTCGGCCCCCTCTAGCCAATGACGCCACTCCTCCAAGGCAGCCACAACCGCCAGCAGCTCCCGATTGCCGATGTCATAGTTCCTCTCGGCAGGGAGGAAACGACATGAGTAGAAGGCGCAAGGATGTACCTTCTGGTCCGTTGCCGACCGCTGAGACAAGATAGCCCCTAGTCCAGTATCCGAGGCGTCCACCTCTACAATGAACTGTCTCTTGGGGTCTGGGTGGAGCAAGACCGGGCGGTGGTGAACCTCTTCTTGAGGGTACGGAACGCAGCACACGCCGCTGGGGACCAGTCGAACGGCAGGGCGGGAGAGGTTAGCCTGGTAAGTGGTTCCGCCACCTGGCTGTAGTTCCAGATGAATCTTCGGTAGAAGTTGGCGAACCCGAGGAAGCTCTGTAGCTCCTTCCGAGAGGTGGGTTCCGGCCACTCCTCCACGGCCCGGATCTTGCGAGGGTCAGCTCGGGTCAAGCCGCTCTCCACGATGAAGCCCAGGTAATCGACGGAGTCGGAGTGAAATCGGCACTTCTCTGCCTTGACGAAGAGCCGATTGTGGAGGAGGCGCTCCAGCACACGGCGGACATGCTGGATGTGTTCCTCGAGGGTCTTGGAGAAAATGAGGATGTCGTCTAGGTATACCACCACAAACTCCTCCAGCATGTCATGAAGGACGTCATTCATGAGCGCCTGGGATACCGCCGGAGCGTTGGTGAGGCCGAACGGCATTACCAGGTACTCGTAGTGGCCCCTGGGAGTCTTGAAGGCGGTCTTACATTCATCGCCCTCTCGGATACGGACCAGATGGTAGGCACTCCGGAGGTCCAGCTTGGTAAAGACGGTAGCCTGGGTGAGAGGCTCGAAGGTGGAGTTCATGAGAGGAAGAGGGTACTTGTTCTTAATGGTGATCTCGTTGAGCTGGCGATAGTCGATGCAGGGTCGAAGGTCTCCGTCCTTCTTCCCAACAAAAAATAAACCGGCCGCCACCGGGGAGGAGGAAGGCCGAATGAGGCCTGCTTCCAAGGGCTCAGAGATATATCTATCCATCGCTGCCTTCTCAGGGACGGTCAGACTGTAGAGGCGGCTGCCGGGAAGGGGAGCCCCTGAGCGGAGGTCGATGGCACAGTCGTAAGGCCGGTGAGGCGGAAGGGCCTGAGCCCGGGACTTACTGAAAACCTCCTCGAGGTCGTGGTACTCGGGCGGTATAGTCGAGAGGTCCGGGGGCGTCTCACAAAGGGGGCTCCGGGGCGAGGGACAGGACGCCGCCTGAAGACACTGGGCATGACAGGCGGAGCTCCACCCCCTGATGGTACCGCAGGACCAGGCAATGTGGGGCTCATGCAGCGCGAGCCAGGGCCTGCCCAGGACTACTGGGACAAGAGGGGATCTGGTGATAAAAAACTGGAGTCTCTCAACGTGGTTACCAGCAATGGTGAGAAGGACTGGACAGGTCCGTTGAGTGATGTCAGCCAGGCGGTGCTGGTCCAACGCGAACACCTCCAAGGGTCTCACGAGGTCCTCTAGCGGAATGTTGGCCTGGGTAGCAAACTCGAAATCCAGGAAACTCTCGTCAGCACCCGAGTCAATGAGTGCCTCCACCGTCGCCCGTTGGTCCGCTCAGGCCAGGGTGACGCTCATCAAACGGCTAGGTGGTGCACGGTTCTGGGAACGAGAAAAACGGCTCACCAGGATCTCCCGGGGTCCCGGCGAGCCTGGTCTTTTGGCCGGGTGGGGCAGTTGGAGATACGGTGCCCATCCCGGCCGCAGTAGAGGCAAAGGCCGGACCTGAACCTGGCCTCCCGTTCAGCCGGGCTAAGGTGTGAGCGTCCCAGCTGCATGGGTTCCTCCTCGGGCACCGAACGGGAGGGGAAGGAACCACCAGTCATGGTGGGAGCAGGACGGACCGCAGTACCGTCACGAGTGCGGGGGGTCTGGGGAACTTCTGGGGGTCCCAGTCGGGCTCTCTCACGCCTTCTCTCCCGGAGGCGTCCGTCGATGCGAATGGCGAGGTTGAATAGGTCCTCGAGGGACTCAGGCTCCTCACGGGTCGCGAGCTGGTCCCTTACAGCGGCGTTGAGCCCCCTCATGAAGGTGAGACGAAGCGCTTGAACGTTCCAACCGCTCTCCGTTGCGGCCAGTCTGAACTCCAGCACGTAGTCGGTGACCCCGCCACTGCCCTGCCGGAAGGTGCCCAACCGAGCTCCTGGGTCCTGGCCACGGGCTGGGTGGTGGAAAACCCTGCGGAGCTCTGCCACGAAGTCTGGGTAGGAAAAACAAAAATCAGCCCTCATTGCCCAGGAGGCAGTAACCCACTGTGCTGCCCGGCCTGAGAGCAGGTTAGTCATGTAAGCCACTCGGGCTCCCTCTGAAGTGAATCGGCTGGGTTGATGAAGAAAAACCAACTCACATTGCATGATGAATGTGGCACAATCCTCGAAGTTACCATTGAACAACCGTGGTTCGGAGAGACGGGGCTCCCGAGGTGCGGGATCGGGAGACGCGGGGCCCGCCACGGCTGCGGGTGGTGCTCTGGCCGAGACTCCTGAAGCAGGTGGGGTTACAAGCAGGGCGTTAAATGCTTCACTCAGAGTTTGTAATTGGTGAAGAATATCAGCCTGCTGATTACCCTGGGCTGTCTGCAGGGTAGCCAGAGAGCCAAGGGACTCCTGAATAGGCAGGACCTGGGCTCGGAGCTCCTGTACAGCAGCCGCAGCCGCACCTAACTGTAGGCTGTGGTCGTTGGTCAATTCAATCTGGACCGCCAACGCTGTTCTGACTCTGTCTGTGTCGGCTGAGGTCGTCATGGTCGGGTCGTAATGTTAGGGTTTGAAACCGACCTCAACAGCACGGCACAGACAGGTAGTTCAGAGTTAGCCAAACACTAGGGCGTATTTATTACAGAATCAAAAAGAGCCAAATAACAATTCTGAATCAACAAAAAAGGAGAATGCCTTCGGCAGAGTTGTCTGCGGCTCGGCAGATCCTCCCGGTGTTAGAGGTGGGGAATCGGCGTAGGCGCCGCTGCGGCTCTGCAGATACTCCCAGATCCAACTCGGAGTGGAAACGGAGAGAGAGAGAGAGATCAACAACAGTCCAACAGCACACAGAGGCAGTGTAGTTCAGTCCTCCCTTAGCTGAGTCCAGTATGAAATACAAGTGACTTGATCTTCGGTGTAAACTACACACAAGTTAGCTGAGTTCAGTACAAAACAAAACGGTACTTCTTCAGTGTTATCCAAACACACAATTTAGCTGAGTCCAGTACAAAACAAAACGGTACTTCTTCAGTGTTATCCAAACACACAATTTAGCTGAGTCCAGTACAAAACAAAAACGGTATTTCTTCAGTGTTATCCAAACACACAAAAACAGATAATCCAAAAAGGTTTGTTTCCAAAACTCACAAAAGCGCAAACGTGTAAAGCGGGCAACGAGGCGCAGCTCCAAACGGATGATCAAGATATTCACCAGCGGCGATCCAAAGATGTCCTGGAGGGAAAGTAGACGAGGCACAACAACGGGGGGAAGACAGTACGGCTCAATACACACAATTGTTAAGGGGATGCAGACCCAGAGAAAGACTTTCGTCTTGTTTACATCAGGGTCCCCCATTTTCAATTCATAATGACAGATATATACAGATATGACATACATGACATACAGATATACAGTACTGTTACATTTGTGACATACAAAATATGCAAATATACAGTACTGTTAAACAGAGATCCTAACAGAAAATATATATACGAGGGGGAGTAAACTGTACATTGGGATACAAGATACAAGAGTTTTATTTGTCACGGCATACCCCAGTGAAATGTGGGGGGTCACGCCCGCAACGATGTGCATAATACAAGTAATAATATAATATAAGAGTCCAACCAATAGAGCGACATAGTGCAATAACAAGTAAACAAAGTAGGCATATCGGTATCTGTACATTCTTAAAGTGATCTTTCCTTCTGTAAAGTGTCCGTAGTGTGAGCGTGTGCAGCATGAGTGTGTGTGTGCTCATGTTAAAGTGGCTGCTAGTGTGTGAGCGTGTACAGTGTGTGTGTTGTGTGTGTGCTCATGTGTGCTTGTGCGTGGAGAGTTCAGTGTTCAAGGCTCTGATGGCCTGTGGGAAGAAGCTGAGCCTAAGGGCGCGTTCACACCTACTCTGTTTGGTCCACTTTAAGTGGACCATGGTCCCTTTAAGTGGACCATGGTCCCTTTAGATCGATAGTCCGTTTGGTTTGTACAGGTGTGAACGCAAACCGAACTATAATGAGGACCAAACAACCGAACCATGGTCCTCTTGAAAAGTTGGGACTCGGTTCGTTTCAATCGAACTATAGTACCTAATCCAGGAAGCAAAGTAGCCTACTCCTCTCTAGACTGGCGCCGCACGCGGGCAGTCTCTCTCTTCCTCCCTCTCTTTCTCTCCTCTCTAGACGCAGTCTCTCTCTTCCTCTCTCTCGCTCTACTCTAGACTCGCGGCGCGCGCGGACCCCCCAACTTTCTCCTGCGTGAGGAGGACATTCGCGGACATTCTCTCCGATAAAGAAAAAAAAAGCTTACATACTTTTTGGGTAATTTCATAATAGCAGCGTGGACCAGCTCTGTAACAACAACGCATCTCGAGCTGCTTCTATGCAGCTGTCTAGTAGTTGACAGCTTACGCAGGAAGGAAAGGGGTCTCTCTCTCTCTCTCTCTCTCTCTCTCTCTCTCTCCTCTCTCTCTCTCTCTCTCTCTCTCTCTCTCTCTCTCTCTCTCTCTCTCTCTCTCTCTCTCTCTCTCTCTCTCTCTCTCTCTCTCTCTCTCTCTCTCTCTGAGCGCCGTGCTCATAATAGTATCTGCCGGCAACTGTTTATTACGTTTGTGAGTGCTATAGTCCAATAGATGCGACAGCATGTCCTTTGTTTACAAATTAGATCCGCACCAAACAGGGTAGTGTGAACGCAGACCAAAATTAAACAATGTATCATTTTCACATTTGGTGCAGATCTAATTTGTTTAAGTCCGGACTATCCCTGGACTTTCAGATGTGAACACACCCTAAGTCTCTCTGTCCTCGTTACTGGTGCTCGCAGGCGTTTGCCTGACCGCAGCAGCATAAACAGGCTGTTGTTGGGGCTGTTGTTGAGGGGGTGGGAGGGGGTGTTTGGACATTTACGGGGGCCAGTTTCGAATTGCAGCCTCCCGTAGGTGCTCTTTGATCCCATTATACCGTTCTGAATAATGTTTTCGCGAGATGATTTCCAGAATGTATTGATTTCATAGAATGTGTGAAATAGGCCTATAATTAAAAACAATTAAAATACATTAAACTGGTAAAATAAATGCTTTTGAAATGTAAAATAATAGACCTAAAATTCGGATAATAAATCATATTCAGCCTATGGATTTCCTATACTGCACGACACCTGTTTGAGCTGCGGGATGAGGTGCACTTGTTTCTGATGGAGAATGCGTCCCAGATCGCTGCCCACCTCCGATGCGACTAGATGTCAATTGAGGGGGAATACGCACAGCTATAACTATGTAACGATCCATACTCAGCCCTCGTTTGGGCTGTGGGGGGAGAAGGAACATTGGAGGCCTACCTTCCTCCAGTCTCATACCACCCTCTAGTGGTCACCAGCAGTTGGTGCAGACATTGATTACATTGTTTTTTTTTTTTTATCCACCTTTTCTCCCATTTTCTATATTTTTCTCCCATCCCAATTTCGTATCATCCAATTCAACCCTCTCCTGTCACGAACGCTGTTTCTTGCCTCCCACAAGCTGGCTGCAATGTGGACTAAGTCATACATAGCACAAGTCCCCTCCCGTACTTGAGGTAACAGCAGTCGCATCTTTTCACCTGTGCAGCTCAATCTCTCAGTGGCGAGGAGTAACGCGTGGGAGGCTCACGCTGCCCCCGACACTTCCTGATTCTACTGCGCAGGCGCACCAACCGACCTGTAGGAGTCGCTGTCCACAACGCCCGATCCCCACCCATCAGTTTCCCACCCCCTAATACGGCCAATGTGTATTAGTACGGACGACCAGCTAAACTGGAAGCAAATGTGGAGCGCTGGGCTCGAACAGGCAAGCCCAGCGTCTCCAGATTTCGTGGCGAGCACCTTGCCCACTACGCCACGTAGCCGCCCACATTGATTACATTGTTAACTCACATGCTTACTCTGATTAATGGGATGATTAATGGGATGTCACTGTTTGTGTTGTTGTTGAACTTCCCCACCCTGGTGTGAATTGGTTTCCCTGGTTAGTGTTTTGATATATTGCTTATTGTCTAGTGGTTAAATGTTTGTTTTGGACTGGCCTGGCCAGCTGTTGTCAATCATCGTTAGTCTTGGTATTTAAGTGTGTGTCTTCCTCTCTTCTGGTTGTGGCGTCATCCCTCCATGTTACCCCCAGTTACCACTGTGTTCCCTTGCCCGTCGTGCCTGCTGTCATCTCTCCCGTGCCTTGCTGTTTTTGTACTAAGTGTTGTAAGTAGTTTAAGTATTCCGTTTTCGTTCTCGTGCCTCAGTTCGTCGTGTATTAGCGCCAGCTTGGCTGTGCCATTTATGTTCCGTTTTGTAATGTGTCGTCTTTCAGTAAAGTCTATATGTATACACGTTATCCTGCCGTCTCTGCCTCCTCCATTCCTGTCCGCAACTGAGCTCTCATCGCCTTCCCTCACTACCCCAATCGTAACAGAATGACGCCACCACGCAAGAGCTCAGCGGACAAAGTCACGGAGACGTTGGACATTGTGCTTGGCATGTTAGACGGGGATCTGACCAGCTACTCTCCAGCTAAATGGGTCTTCTGGATGAAACTCATAGACAACGTAGCGAAGGAGAGTCCAACACAGGCACCAAAGATGAGGCTTATGACTGACAAAGTCTGTGCTCTCATGGAGACAGCTAGGCGAGCCTCGTCTGCTAGCTTAGGCCCTGCAGCTAGCCAGGCATCCACAGCTAATCCAACCCCTACCGTTAGCCTAGCTCCTGCAGTTAGCCAGGCCCTCCCAGCTAGCATTGTTCCTGCAGCTAGTCGTGCCCCCCCAGCTAGCACAGTCCCCACTGCTAGCTTAGGCTCTGCAGCTAGCCAGGTTCAACCAGCTAGCATAACCCTCATGAAGCTAACTAGGTCTCCCCAGCTAGCAGTGACCCTACAGTGAGTCCAGGCCCCACAGTTAGACTAGCTCCCGCAGCTCGCAGACCTCCGAGAGCTAGCAAGGCTCGGAGGGCTAGCAAGACTCAGGCTAGTATTGCTAACAAGGCCTCCACAGCTGGTCCAGCTAGCATTACCCCTAAAGCTAGCCTAGCTCCTACAGCTAGCATTGTTCCGGCAGTTAGCCAGGCCTCCCCAGTTAGCACAGTCCCCACTGCTAGCTTAGGCTCTGCAGCTAATCAGGCCTTCCCAGCTAGCACAGTTCCCACTGCTAGCTTAGGCTCTGTAGCTAGCCAGGTTCAACCAACTAACCTTTCCCCCACAGTGAGTCCAGACTCCTCATCCCCGGATCCTACACCACGCCTCGCTGCCGAGACCGGTCCGATCTCCGCGCCTAGCTCCCGGCTCCTCGACTGACCCTGGCTCCCCGTCTGGTCCAGCTCTGCGCCGTGATTGGCGTCCTGGTCCTCGTCGTGGTCGTCGCCGTGGTCTTCGCCGTGGCCTTCGCCGTGGTCTGCGTGGGCCACTGCTCCGGGGGTCGTCGCCGACCTCCCCACCCTGGTGTGAATTGGTTTCCCTGGTTAGTGTTTTGGTATATTGCTTATTGTCTAGTGCAGACCTGGGCATTGTACAGCCCGCAGGCCGGATACGGCCCGCCGGATGATTCTGACCGGCCCGCGAAAGATTACATGATAATAATTTCTTTTTTTTACTTTTTTCTTTCCGGCTCTATTCCCTGTACCTGGTTCAACTAAGTCGATCAAAAGTCCCAGCCAGATTAAATTAACCTGATGTTTGAATCCAGGCTTTCCCTGTTCCTCGAACGTTGATTCAGTCTCTTTAATTCGAATCAGACTTGATGCTCAGGATCAGTGCGCGCGGCCGACTCACCTGAAAAGACAGCAGGTGTCGATCGCAGAAATCCTGAATTTGTAATGGCATTGATTGATTGATTGATTTAAAACTTTATTAACAGATTGCAGAATGCGTACAATACAGTACGGCTCAATAGCCTCGCCGACAAGTTCAATGCATATCTATAGGCACATTTCAAGTCCCTTATTACCCCAATCAATCAGATTATATTTCTTTAAATGTGCCTGCTGGCAGTAGGCTTAATGGAATGAATAATCGAATGAGATCTTGCTAGCGAAAATAATTAGTTCAACTCTTTCAGAATAAGTAGATACAAACAAGCCCAAATAGTATCTAATTGATACGAAATAATAGATACTTATGAGGATATCTGTACTGTATGCGCTCGGCTTAGGTATCATGTACTTTATATATAAATACATGGTTCCCAAAGTTTTCAAGGCGCGACCCCCGAAATAACGTGTCAGAGAGGCTTGGAGGGAGGCTATACAGTTTCACTATTAATCAGGTTTTAATCTTTTTCGTACATCATCCATACATGCATTGAATTGTTTAACCTTTGGTTTATACCAGTGACACCTCATGTTCATCATCAGATAACAGTGATTGAACAGATAAATGTATTTTCTCAAATTCATTCATCAAAACGTCAAAGGCTCATTCAATTTCTCAAATCCGTCAAACAGCGCATCTCATCAGACATGTTAATCCCAGTTACAATATCACAATAACGTGTGAGTGACAGTGATACAATTCAACAATCCACAGATTCAGAGACAGAGACAGATTCACGAGTGCCGTATCCGTATAACTATGACGTGCATTATTTAGGACAAAGTAAATCTATAGGCTGAATATGATTTATTATCAGCATTTTAGGTATATTATTTTACATTTCAAAAGCCTCCTCTAGAAAAACGAAGCACAAAAACATAATTCAGAATGGTATAATGGATCTAGACTGTGAGAAATATTTCAGGAAGGGAGCTGGCATTTCTTTGCGAGGGCGTGGCCATGCAGGTTATCGAGCTAACTGAACTTAACTCTGCGCTGGAGCAGGTTGAAACTTTCTGATATGTTACCATAATGATTTAGACAATCCGACGACGGGGAACGAAAAGGTCTAGCTTTAGTCAAGTGTCGTATATTTATCTAAATAAAACCTGTAAATTAAACAATAGAAAATTATGCACATATATGAAATAGCAAAGAACTAGGTTATTTTCTCTTAGAAAATAGAGACTCACAGCCATGCCAAATCACCTGTTAGGTTAACCATACATTTGAGTCAACAAGAAGGCTGTTAACTGGCCTCAGTCGAAATGGATCAAAATGACCCATATAAGCATTACAGGAAGGATTAAAATCATCTAGCGGGTGCTGGAAAAAGCCACAGGAGAACTCAGTCAAAAAGCTAACAGTGCAACCCTTCAGCCTTCACTTAGCAGTTATAGGAAAGGCCCAGAGTGCCATAAAGATAAAAACAGACCAAATGGCAAACAGATGAAACCTCTTTCCCCACACAACAAAGTGGGATGGAGGGCCCAATACTTAACTTTAAGTCAGAAAAGGACGGCCTGAAGGCCAGCACCAGAGTTCTGTTTACTTTAGCTAAGCAGTCCAAACAGGCCATTATTTCAATCGGTATGAGGGTCGCATTCAGGGACACTTGGGTAGATCATTCTAAGAGAAGACTAGTTCCTGTCCCCTCTGTAAGGTCACCTTGTAACGCTGTTTCGCAAGACCCAAATGACTGTCACTTAGAGGGGAGACCTTCTAGCCAATAGAAAAGCATGCTCTCTGGGGTGACGGCACTGGATGGCGCAAGGGCGGGGGGGATTCTCTCTTCTCTATAACCTGCAGGTTGAATGATGGAGGGAAAAAACAGAGACGCAGAGACACAGACACGCAGAGAGAACGGAGACTGACGCAACTGACGTTAGGTGGAGTTGAAAATGTAACGTAACGTTAATAAATGCTCTGGAGCAATCTCTCTCTCTGTCTCTCAGATCAATCCAAAAAATAATTAACACATGTATATGTTGTCATTTTAAACAACTCACCATTCATTCATTCATACATTATGCATCAGCAGCAGCGAAATTAATGTTATATAGTTCACAAACACAGCAGCGCGTTTTGAAGTGCTATTATCATCTCAGCATTTCATAGCCGCATTTCTCGGAGACACAGGATTGTGAGAGAGAGAGAGAGCGAGAGAGCGAGAGAGAGCGAGAGCGAGAGAGCGAGAGAGAGAGAGAGCGAGAGAGAGAGAGAGAGAGAGAGAGAGAGAGAGAGAGAGAGAGAGAGAGAGAGAGGAGAGAGAGAGAGAGAGAGGAGAGAGAGGAGAGAGAGGGAGAGAGAGAGAGAGAGAGAGAGAGAGAGAGAGAGAGAGAGAGAGAGAGAGAGAGAGAGAGAGAGAGAGGGGGAGGGAGGGAGGGAGGGAGGGAGGGGGAGGGAGGGAGGGAGGGAGGGAGGGAGGGAGGGAGGGGGGAGGGAGGGAGGAGGGAGGAGAGCGATATCACAAATCTACCTTGTTGTTGTTAAGTTGACAGCAGAGCAGGCAGAAGGGCTTGATAAAGTATATCCACTCCATTGTCCATTGTGCATGTCCCTCCACACTGCATCCATATACAGCTTATAGCCAACAAGTACTGTGTGAGCTGACAACAAATAGCTGCATCGCCATCACAACACAACAGCATAAACTCACTTTGTTTAATTGAAACGTGGTGGGCTTGATAAAGTGTATAATCCGCTGTTGATGATGTATATCCAGACCACTGTCCACTGTCCAGACTGCATCCGCCATATAGCTTGTTAGCTGTTAGCACCACACAACAAGACAGTACTTGATTTCTTTGTCCATTTCCGCGTCGAACAGACTGCAAACTACCTGGCGTTCTATCGCCATGCTCTAAGACAAACTCTAACCCTAACCAACTTTGAAAGAGTGCCTAAGTTTAACCGCCGAAAGAACTTGCAGTCACGCTCTAAGACAAATAGCTGCATCTCACAAGTCACAACAACACAACTATCTCTACCACCAACCTAGAATAAGCTAGAATTGGAACATAGAAAGTGGATTCGGCCAATCAGAGATCGTCTCCGCGAAATACTGCTACGGGAAAAAAAAACTGACGTCGGCCAATCAGAGAGCGTCTCCGCGAAATGTGACTACGGAAATTCTTGACGCTGCTGCCTAGACCGCTTCAAATCGCGCCTGGTTTCCTACATAATAGTCATATTTCAACGCACAACGCGTTGCGCACTGATTGGCTGCGACGGATACAGCGATCAAACAGTGACGCGCACTCAGAGCGCTATTGCGTCTAGCCCGGGCCGAGAAATACGGCTAGAGGAGAAATGCGGCAGGAATGGGGCAGGAGTGAGTCACTTCCTGTTCAGGAAAACGAGTATTTTTTATTTTATATATTAACGTTATATTGTGCATTGGAAACACAAACATACTTAAAATGAGTATATATTATTCATTTTAAACATGTTTATATTATTTATAGGGCTATAAAACAAAAAACAAAAACGTTTTTTTTTCTTCTTCTCTGATTTAACCTATATTATGGTTTTTACTGTGAAGCACTTTGGTCATGTTTTTTTTTTTTTTTATGTTTTTGGTAGATTTGTATTTGTTTGTACTACCGGGCAGTCCGGTAGAGGGAGAGAGAGAGGAAGAACGGGAGACAGAGTGGGGGGAAGACATTCGGCAAAGGACGCCAGCAGTGGCGTCGTTAGCCCTGGGCTTCCGGGTCTTTAACTCCGGATGTTTTTCTCCTAGCCCCGGATCTAAAAAAAATTAAAATAAATTGTTTACATTTTTATTATTTTTTTTTAATATTTTTTGATGGCAGCATCCCCATTGTCTGTGCTGAATGTTTGTTAGTGTTTGGTATTTGTCTTTGGTTTTTAGTACTTTTAAACATCGATTTTTAGCAAGTAGTAGTTTTCATTTGATCCTATATAATTTTTTCATTCACCGATTTGTGGAATTTTTTTTAGTGTCTTGAAAGGCGCATTATAAATCAAATGCATTATTATTATTATTATTATTATTATTATTATTATTATTATTATTATTATTATTATTATTATTATTATTATTATTATTATTATTATTATTATTATTATTATTATTATTATTATTATTATTATTATTATTATTATTATTATCATCATCCAGGAGGGAAAAGACACTTTGGATAGTAAAGACTGCATCTCTGCCTGTCCTGGCCAGCAAACACTTTGCAACTGTGATCTCCTCTGGCAGTAGTTGGATATTGTAATGTGTGGCGAGGGGTTGCAGCAATTCCACTGAGAGAAACTGGTCTGAGGCTGGATAACATGCCTGTATGCCTCTCATACGTTGTTCTCCAACTCATGAGAACCTGGGCCCCGTTCCCCGTACCTGGTTCAACTAAGTCGATCAAGATGTCATTATCCAGATTCAGTTAACCCGATGTTTGAAGCCGGGATTTTCCTGTTCCTCGAAGGTGGATTCAGTCTCGTTAACTCAAGCCAGACTTGAGACCCAGGATAATTGCGCGTGCCCGCCTCAGCCGAGAAGGCAGCAAGTGTCGAGAGCAGAGATCCTGATTCTCCAGCGGCATTGATTGATTAATTGATTTAAAACTTTAGTAACATATTGCAGTACGGCTCAATCGCCTCGCCGACAAGTTAAATGCGTTATCTATAGGCTAATTTTAAGTCCCTCATTACCTCAATCAATCAGATTATATTTCTTTAAACTTGCCTGCTGGATTGAATAATCAAATGAGATCTTGCTAGCGAAAATAATTAGTAAAACTGTTATACAGAATAACGATACGGCTCCCTTACCCATCGATTGATGTATGGTCGATCTTTTACTTATCTTCTCTGTGGTGTAACGGGTTCTTCTTTTGACTTTCACGCAGACGACCGGGGTTCGAAACCCAGTCGTCTCCTTCTTTTTGCAATATAGGAATAATTCAATTTGGTGCACGTTGAGAGCTATATAAAGAATGACATCCTCAATGCATGTAGATTTATAATATTTTGACTTAAAACTAGGCTACCTTAACACCGGTCGCCGGGTTGCCAGGATTAAGCACTACCGCTACGCCACTGTGCCAGATGGGATAAATTCATTGTTTATACATTAATGAACGAGAGACCCGTGTTTAGAATATTCTTTATTTTGTTGTTGTTGCACCGAGCGAGCGCCACGGTATATAACGTGCATTATTTAGGACAAAGTGAATTTAGTATCAGCATTTTGGGTCTATTTTACATTTCAAAAGACCCCTCTGGAAGAATGGAGCACAAAAACGTAATTCAGAATGGTATAACGCAGATCCTAGACTGTGGGAATAATTTCAGGAAACGCGCTGTCACTCCTTTGCGGGGGCGTGGCGATGGTTGATCCGGCTAACTTGAACTTAAACCCTGCTTTCGACCAGGCTCAAACTTTTGGATCTGTTGTCATGGTGATTTGGAAAATCCAGGTACGGGGAGCCGGAAAGTCCGGCTTAAGTCAGACTTAACCGAAAGTTATCCGGCTAACTCAGTTATCCAGGTACGGGGAACGGGGCCCTGCTCTCAAGCTCTTGCAGCATTCTGTCGAGGACTGGATAGAACAGTCTCTGTCTCAGCTGATCTCCATGAGGTCTGAGCTTGTGCCACAAGATGACTCAACTACATACTTGTCCATCCTTTTCTGCTTCCTCCTTTGGCTGGTAGTATGTTCCTCAATCCCAAGGCCATTACGGCCTTTGTCCTGTCATACATGTCCACTCCCATCTCTGAGGTGCGATAACCTTTGAGTGTGTCCAGCACTGTGCTTTTAAATAGTACAGATAGGTATTGAAGATGTGCACTTTAACGCAGCAGCACCTGGAGCCATCCATACCCATGTCCAGTGTCCACTGACAAAGACATGCTCATGATACTGTGATAAACTATAATAAGCTTTAATCGAACCCTGGTTCATTTCCTCGGATAGTCCGGTTGGTTTGGGGTGGTGTGAAAGCTCATTCACTCTTGCAAGTGAACCCTGCTGCGGTTCATTTGAGATGTGAATGCAAAGCGGACCAAAGGCAGGAAAAGACCCCAAAATCTAATATTTTTTTTATGAGAAGACTGAAACATTATGTATATAATTTTTTTGATTGCTTAAGTACGATTTTGAAAACAGGGCCCGGTGTTTCAAAACACTACACAGAATTAGCACAACCACACACACAATTATCAGAACACTTCAGATCCTTTGCTAAATTAAACACAAACTATACACAAATTTATAAAAACTACATTTTGTTACCATATGAAACACACATTTCATATGACTTAATTCTGTTTGAACCAGTTACACACTGCTGTGCTTAACCTAAAACACATTTAGCAATTCTACTTCTCAGTGATTAGAGTACTGTAAGTGAAGTACACAGAGAATGTGCAAATATACAATAAATTCACCAAACACTACACAAGACCAATGCTGTAGACTGATGAAAATATAATTAATCTATCTCCATATACCCAAATCAATGATTCAGACTGATGAAAAAAGAATATTTCTCTCCATATACCCAAATCAATGATGCAGACTGATGGAAATATAAATGTTCTCTCCATATAACCAAATCAGTCAACATTTCCACATGGAGAATCACAACAAAACAGGTCCCAGTTTTCATGCTACTACAGTGTGCATAACACAGTAAGCTCAGCAAATATCAGACAAACATAAAATACTGTATCCAGTACAGGTTAAAATTACAGCTGGATCTGGCAAGAGATTATTTTGTTGTGATTCTCCATGTTGACATGTTGACTGATTTGGGTATATGGAGAGACATTTTATATTTTCATCAGTCTGCATCATTGGTTGTCTTGTGTAGTGTTTGGTGAATGTATTGTATATTTTCAGTTTTCACATTATCTGTGTACAGTACTTCACTCTCCTTCCATTTTGGTTGAAGGCAGGTGAACTTACCTGCTGCATTTTTATAGTGCTTAAACCTGATTGGTGTATCTACAATTAAGCAATGGTGTGTTTGTGCATCTGATTGCTGTGTTTACTCATATGTGTGGTAATTTGACATTCTATGTGTAATGTAATGCAAGTGTGTTTAGTGTTTTGCAAATCACTGTGTGTATTGTTTTGCAAAAAGTGTGAGGCTGACTTTGTGCTTATAAGGGTGCAAATCTGGGCCTATGTTTTGCTCCTTGAGTGTAAGGTTTGATTTGAGTGTTTATGCAATCGAAGAAAACTGTAAAGACTAGAGATTAACTGTTTATTTCTTTTGTACATAGGCTGTGCATAATGTTTGTTTGTTTATTTGCTTATGTGTATGATTCTTAACTGTGTTTTTATTTTGTTATTGGTGTATATGTGTGTATGTCTGTATATGTATATATATATATATATATATATATATATATATATATATATATATGTATGTATGTATGTATGTATGTATGTATGTATGTATGTATGTATGTATGTATGTATGTATGTATGTATGTATGTATGTATGTATGTATGTATGTATGTATGTATGTATGTCAGTGGCGTCGCGTGGGTAAAATAACAGGGGATGCCAAAAAAGAATTATTAAAAAAAAAATTATTAAATATTTTTATTAATATTTTTTTTATTTTTATTTTTATTTAAAGTCAAGCAGTACACTACAGTATGGCTCGGCGGCCAGTCAAACTTTCTTTTTATTTATCAGATTGCAGAATCGGTACAATACAGTACGGCTCAATACACACAATTTTATAAGGGGATGCAGACCAGAGAAAGACGTTTGTCTTGTTTACATCAGGGTCATTAACACTTTAAGTGCCGAAAACATGTTTAGGCGTCTTTCCTAGCCATGCTCAAGTTGCCGAGGACGCCGTAACTCGTCTTTGATATCAATATTTCAAAAATCTGTGATCGGAATCATATTTCCCCTCTGCAGCCTTCACACACAGTTCTGAGCTCCTCTCAATCCTCTAGCGGTTCAAGAGCGCCATCTGGTGGCCGATCGGCAGAAGCGCCAAACAGGAAGTCATGTGGATGAAGTGGTGATCACCCATATTACTTCCGGGCACTCGCTATAGGTTAGGAAACTAAGGCTAGGAAACGTTAGCTTGTTGCTATCAGTCGAGAGCGGCTGTTAGCTTAATGCTACACTGTTGAACGTTACTGTGACTATAACCAGGGCCGCCTCAGGGGGTGTGCGAGCAGTGCGGTCGCACAGGGCCTCGCGGGAAGGGGGGCCTCGCAAAAAAATAAAAATAAAAAATTATTAATTTTTTTTATTATTATTATTTTTTTTTTTTTTTTTTTTTTGCGAGGCCCCCCTTCCCGCGAGGCCCTTTTTCATCACAGACCTAAAATCTAGTTTTGCTTATATGCTTATATATTTCACATTAGACACGTTTGTAGAATGTGTCTGACTTGTTCCTGGGTCTGCAGTCCTGCAGCTGCAGACATACTCACTATTGGAGCTCAGCCTCTGGGGTTCTGCAGCAGCATTGGTTTCAACGAAGGGAATGGTTTTACTTACATCATGTGTAGACAGTGTAGTACGCCGGCAGCGTGAGTCGGCTGCGTTTGACATTTTCGCCCATGCAGCTTTTGACTATGCTTAGTTATGCCCAATAGCCAAGACGAAGAAAGAGGTCGGTCATTATCAGTCGGTCGGTCAGCAAGGAACGTTGACGAAAGGCCTCTCGCTAACGGGACAAATGGCCAGAGCCTTTCATGGTATAGCCATGTCGGCTAGTAGCTAGCTTAGCTAAATGCTAACTAGCGTTAGCTAACCTAGCGAGGCGAGGCGAGTGGATGTCTTTTCAAAAGAAGGAGAAGAGAACTTGTGAGCAGATAAATCTGTTAGGCAGCAATACGCCGAAATTACACCGTGGGGCCAAGAAAGTCTCCTTCCACGTTGATACTGCGTTATGGTGAGTCAACTTATGAATATATACCCGCCGTGGACCTGAGTCACCTGACCCTATCTCTCTTTCTCTCTCTGGAGCCAAACTGGTCGACTAGCTAATACTACTAGTAGCTAACTGTGTGAGCTAACTGTTAGCCAGTTAGCTGTTTAGCGTCAGCTGGGAACGTTCGTTTGATGCTATCAGTTAGCCTTGAGAATAGCAGGCCCTTTGACAGAAGATGTAGTCGGGCCTGCACCATGACAAGGCTCTGGCCATAGCTTCTTTTTGTCCCGCCAGCGAGAGGCCTTTCGTCAACGTGGAGACCTGTGCGGCCTTTCGCCCTGCGTTCATCGTGCAGGTAACTTGGATTAATGAAAATGTCATGATGACATTACCCCACTCTTCCTTCCTTCCCCTCCCGAATGTTTTGTTAATAACGATGTTTTTTTCCAGGCAAAACATATGCTACTTCACAACATTTGGAGATACGACATGTGCTGTGTGTGAATGGTCGTTTGTGTAGCTTGGGTAGCGTTGGGCCGTTGGCCAAAGCTGTGTGTCACGTGGCCTGGTGTCACAGTACCTGGCTAGCCTATTTAGCTGATGTCGGCCATTGGCTCCTTGCTGCTTTGGTTTCTCTGTTGACCCTCTTCTTGTTGGATTTAAGTGTTGATCTTTGTCCTTTTGAATCTCTCATACATGCTATAGTCTCTCTCTAACACACACACACACATGACAAACACACATGTTCTCTCTCTCTCTCTCTCTCTCTTTCTAACACACACAGTCTGCCTATGGCGGCCTTTCTCGATGGCTAGGCTGTGCTCAAGGATCTTCAGTCACAGTGCTCAGGTATTCTGCCACTGTGTACTCTCTGTTTAGGGCCAAATAGCATTTCAATTTCTTTCCAATGTGTCTCTCTCTCTCTCTCTCTGTACACTGTATATTGACTGTAGAACGGGAGCTCTCTCTCGCTCTCTCTTTTGCTATATGTTGACTGTATCATGCCCCGCCTCGGGCAGCGCTATTATTGAAGAATATGTTGACTGTATAAAAAAAAAAAAAAAAAAAATATATATATATATATACACTCACAACTAAGAGGGTTAGTTAACCTGTGAAGCTATGCTTAGTGACATGTGATTGAGGAATGACTCTTTTTCTCAGCCTGTGATGACAATGAACAGCATGTTCACATATTAACAGGAGTACCTGTTCAACCTGGTCGTATCAAGGGTAAGATAGGAGGGGTGACCCCCCCGGTTTCCCTGGGGCTCCCCCCCCCCCTCCTCTCAGACATGTTGTTTACAATATATTGTGTCACTGTGTTTGTGGGGATACAATGTAACCCTCAGCTTAAGCTGCTGGGGTTGTGCTTCCGCTTGAGAAACTATTCTTTTCCTAAGAAAAGGTTGTTTGGTCACTTATCATGTGTGCTTAGCAAGGCCTGTGGCCAATACGTAATCAAGGACTTATGTCTCTCGTTATGAAAAACGGCGTTCCTCTGTAGTAAGAGTGTACTTTTGCCATTTTTTGTTGTAATGAAGGGTTGTGTGTGTCGTTGTGATCTACAACTGGGTTAGGTTTGGCCCACAGAAGCACATGTGTAAGTCTGGACCGGGGCTCTTAAAGGGGCCCTCTCTGTTCTGTGTTTTTTCCTTAGTAAAACTCAGATAGCAGGTTAGCACATGAGCTATGTGAAGCTGTTAGATGCTTCATGTAGCATGCTATGACTGGGTCATGCTCTACTTTGTCATTACATCGTATCAGGGGTGAGGGGTCGTAAAGGGGTGAACTGGTAATCCTTTTCTCCCCTTTTCTGTTTGGTCAGGGGTTAAAACACCCTGTCCTTCAGGGTTCCTGTCACGTTGCTGTTCGGCACGTTACAGGGTAAGGGGGGGGGGGTGGTTTCCTGGTCCCACGCCCTGAACAATTGGGCGTGTGCACCGCGGAAATTCCCCCGCCATAGAGTACGTCACTGAGCGCGTCTCTATTGGTAAGACTTCATGTAGCATGCTATGACTGGGTCATGCTCTACTTTGTCATTACATCGTATCAGGGGTGAGGGGTCGTAAAGGGGTGAACTGGTAATCCTTTCCTCCCCTTTTCTGTTTGGTCAGGGGTTAAAACCCCCTGTCCTTCAGGGTTCCTGTCACATTGCTGTTCGGCACGTTACAGGGTAAGGGGGGGGGGGTTTCCTGGTCCCACTTTTACCCTCAGCCGCGTCACGTGGGATTCATGTCAGTCTGTGTTTCTTTCTTTTTTAATAAAAAGAGGAAAGAACATGAAGCACGACGGCTCCTTGTCGTTCTCCCAAGCGACTTGGAGGAACAATGGCTGGTGTCTTGTTAGACTATCCATTGATGTGTTTGGGTCTCGACGCGTACATAGTGCTGGCTCTGGGTGTTTCTGATAAGCCTTGGTTGATCGTTATTAAAACGGCGTTTTTATAGGGCAACTGGGATGGAGGTTTTCTCTTCCGAGCGCCTGTTACTAGGTCTCAACGAATTCTCGTTCATATCTGGGGGATGTTAACGGAATAGATCAAAACATAGGTAGAGGGGTCTCACGCCCTTGGGGTGGGCCACTGAGCGCGGTACGAATGGGGCCGTCTGGGTGGTGCCCTCTTTTCATGTTTTAGATCGACACGCGTACCTACCCCCTCTCTTGGAGTGGGGATGTCGGCGTGATTAGGGCACGGGACTGGTCTGGTCACGCTGGTCCAGGTCAGTTAACCCGTTGTCCGCCGCGGACGCAGATCTGCTGTTCTGGTACCCTGAGGGACTTGTGCTTTTTTCGGGGGGGAAAATGCCGGGTCGGCCCGGGTGTCACAGGGTTGGGCGTTATGGAGACCCTGTTTGGATTGTGTACATGTTGTACCCTGTGCTGTCATGAGCTGGTTCTCCTTTTCCTTTCGCCCCTCTCTTCTCCCGCTTACGCATGGCGAAGAGGGGGCTGTTGGGGTGGTCTTATGGACCTCCTCTGGCATCCCTGTGTGCTTCCCAGGCCGCCGGGCCCGGTCCGAAGTTGTGTTTCGTCGACCCGTAGGCCTGGAATAACCCTTTTTTGAAAACTGAAACACTTGTACTGCGGTATAGCCAGTGTATACCCGCAGGTGTGTTTTGGAGTTTTTTTTTGAGGGGTTATAGGAACAACCACCGCATGTGGTACCAAGAGGGTGGTTGATTCCCTGGTGTGTTGGAGCGGAGTCAACTCCCGGGTTACCCGGTTGAGTGTGCCCCTGCACGTTCATGACGCCTGCTAATCGTGTCAGCCTTCTCTGCCTCGGCCCCTCTGGGTCGGGGTTTTTTGGTGGAGGCTTTGTCATGGTGCGCAACAATGCCAGCATACGCCCCTTCCGCCGGGGTGCTGTTTTCAGTTGACCCCTTTGGCGCCTGTCTCGTCCGCAGTGCTCCAGGCTCGGGTCAAACGCCTGCTGCCTGGTTTGAGGGATCGACCCCCTCTGGGGTCGTCTCCCCGGTGCGCTGCCTGCTTCCGCTGTAGTGTAGCCTTTTGAGTGCTTCAAGTTACGGCCATGCTGACTGCCTGAGTTTGCCAGGGTCAGTGTGCCAGGCGACGTGCTAGTGGGGGGAAGGGCCCGCTCTTGGGGGGCCCTGTCCGAATACGCTGGCGATGTGGGGGGCGGTGTCACTAGTGACCGTCTGGTGACCCCTTTTTCCGGGGGATCCAGTCCCTTCAGTGAGTCTGGGTCTTCCTTCGTGCTCCGCTGCTACGGCCTTCCCACGGGTTGAGTTTGCTCTCGACCACGTGATTTTGGGGGCGGTAACGAGGTTTGTTCCTTCCGTTCATTCCCTGGTGGCATGCGGGTTGTGCGTGTGCGTAGTCAAGCCACGGTCTGCTCACCCTGTGCGTTGAGTTGCTCGAGTTTCTCTTCGCACGGTCGGATCCGTCTCCCTTCCGTCCTCCAATAGGGAGGGTATCCTCCATTAGGGAGGGTCGGGGGGGCTCGGTCCTCTCCGGTCTGATGGTTGTGGGGGGCCTCAGCGGGGTACATTTGTCGAGCTTCAGGCTCCCGCTCAGCTCCTGTAGTGCAGATGACGCTGAGCGGCAGCCAGTATGATATAGAACGTAAGGTTATGTATATAACCAAGTTCTATGAATACTGGTGACGCTCAGCGTCGGGACGCCACTGCGGCCTTTGATCTCGCCTTGTGGTGAAAGATTGGGAAGGAGGCGAGTAGGTGACCACACACCTGCTTATGAAGATAACGGATAGGGGTGTGGCCAGACGAATGTTGGTATGTTGTGAGTTTTTATTCAGTGCATATGCACGAAGTGAGGTTAGTGCAGATGACGCTGAGTGTCACCAGTATTCATAGAACTTGGTTATATACATAACCTTACGTTCTTCAGTATTCGTCTCTAATTACTCTAAAATTGCGTATTTCTGTGTGTAAAACAAACAAAAAAAAAACTGGCTGAAGTCCCCAATGTTTTCTAACCCTAAAAACGCCCCTGGATGCCAGGTCCGGGAATCGAACCCGGGTCGGCCGCTTCGCGACGCAGCGCGCTACATGGGTCACCACTTGGGTGCCCAACCATGTTGTTTTTAAACGTGCTATACAAATAAAGTTGGATTGGATTGGATTGGAAGTAGGGTTTTGTAAATGAGTGTGAGCCAATTAATTTGATTTAAGAGTGTAACAATGGCCAATTTACAGACATGTATAAATCACAGTGATGTGTTAAATTATGATGTGTAATCTGCCTTGCAATGTTTTTAATGTTGACCTTTAATTATAGCGCCACCACCTGGCAGTTATTTTTGCTGTGATTAATTTGCGCACCAATATCTGTCATGATTCTCAGAGAGAGCCTCCCTCATAACAATAAAACTACAGGGCCATTAATTACTGTATTCTCTTTTTCATTTAGTGTTTACATCATTAATGTAAAAACGCTAACCATGGTACCCAAGTGTCAATGTAAACCACAGCAATGTCTTAAAAATGATGTAGTAATTTTTTAATGATTATTGAAAAGCATCTGCCCCTCAACAACTAAAAACAGATTTGCAGACACTGACTATTGTAACACAAGCGATACATTTTTGAGGAAGCGTTATTGGTCTTCACGCTCAATATTGTTCCCAGATCCCTGACCCTCTCTGGTTTCTCTTAATGACTCTGTGGTTAAGATTTGACCTCTCTGGGCTTTGCATATCCATCTCATTAACCTTCATGTAACAGAACAGAATATGATCTGGCAAGCAGGCGTTACTGTATAAATGGCTTTGTCATACTGACGCTGAAATACCATAGGATAAACAGGATATGCCTAGCTGGATAAAGTGTGCTATTGATCTGCAGGCTTAGAAGGTTCCTTTTCAAGGAGCCATGGATGCCCTTGCTAATCACAGCCATCGTCAATTAACTCAGCCCATTTCCAAGGGCCTATCAAGTGGCATCTGTGTATAGACCTTATCAGAGGTATTCCATTGCTACTCCGTTGGTAGGGAAACGATAGGTTATGTATATAACCTAGTTATATGAGTACTGGCTGAGCGTCCTGCTCTTCGCCATCGAGATGTACCTCATCTCCAGTACCTACTGTACTTCATTAACGAAAAAACAAATGCACCCAGCATCTGACCAGGCCCCGCCCCAATGCCGTACTATAAGGCAGCAGGCGTGGTCACCACTCGCCCTTCCTCGGAAAAAGTTTCCATCAGAAAAGTTTCCCAAGGGACCACAGGGCGCGCTAAGAGCAGGACGCTCAGCCAGTACTCATATAATCAGGTTATATACATAACCTATCATTATATAGTCGTACTGGCGAATCGCGTCCTGCTCTTCGCCATCGAGATATGGGGACAGAGCAGACGCGAGGACCGACAAATGCACCCCCTGAGGACCCGAAAGCCCACATCAGGGGGAGGGGAGTCCTGTCACCCCTCCTTCCTAGTGAAGAGGGGGCGGCTGTCAACTCCACCCAAGTGCGAAAAATAGGGCACTAGAAACCTCCAAACGCACAGCACAGGCGGGACCACGTGTGACACAACACCTTGTGGTCCACACCCACACACCCCTGCTACCCCACCGAAAGACGGGAAGCAGGAGAGGTTCCAGACCTCAGAACCGCCTGGGAGACAAAACCCCCGGTCATGTCCATGAGGTAAAACCTTACGAAGGGACCCGGTGAGGACCATGAAGCCGCAGCACAGATGTCCTCCACCGAGGCCCCTCCTAACAGGGCGGCAGAGGCCGCCACCCCACGAGTGGAGTGCGCCCTGACACCCCCAGGAGGGGCCAGACCAGCCAACGTGTAGCAAAGGGCAATGCCCTCGCACAACCAATGGGACAGGCGCTGTTTCGACAGTGCCTTACCAGCACGAGAGCCACCGTAACAGATAAAAAGCTGATCGGTAGCCCTGAGGCCCTGAGTACGGCTGAGGTAAATCCCCAAAGCCCGGACCGGACATGACAGGTGAAAGCTCGCCTCTAACTCACTAGCGTGAGGAGGGGGATGAAACTCCTGAACCATAATATCCCTGGAGCGGAAAGAACTCTGGATATTTTTTGGCACGAAGGCTGGATTAGGCCTCATAGTGGCACCGCTATCGAAAAGAATAGACAGACACTCAGGCCGCACCGAGAGAGCACAGAGCTCACCCACACGCTTAGCGGAGGTGATGGCCAGCAAGAACGCAGTCTTGAACGACAGCTGTTCCAAAGGCGCTTGCTCAATAGGCTCAAACGGGGCCTTGGACAACCGACCAAGGACCAATTGAAGATCCCAACTCGGAGCCAGAGAGCGTGTCACTGGCTTAAGGCGTCGAGCGCCAAGCAGGAAATGCTTCACAAGAGGGTGGCTGAACAACACAACGCCCTCAAACCTCTCATGATAAGAGGATATAGCCGCAGCATATACCCTCACCGTCGAAGCCGACAGTCTATCAAGGAGAGACTGAAGGAAAGCAAGGACAGCATACAAGGGGCAGGACACTGGGTCCCGGCCCCCCACCTTACACCACTCTTAGAACATACGCCACCTACCCGCGTAAAGCGCGATAGTGGAGGGAGCATGCGCATTCAGGATGGTGTCAACCACAGAAGGGTCCATCCTCTCCAGACTCACCCTCTCACCAGCCAAACCATCAGAGGCTGGCCCAGCACAGGGGGCTGCCACAGCGACCCGGCCGCTTGAGAGAGGGCCCGCGATGACCAAGGAACAGGCCACGGCGGGGCTACCAATAGCTGGATCAGGACCGGGAACCACACAGCTGTGCCCCGGTCCGGTGCACCCAGGATCAAGGTCCTGTACTCCCACCGTACCCGCTCCAACAACTGACCTGTCAGGTGTGAGGGGGGGGAGGCGTACAGAAGCCCGGGCGGCCATGGATACACTGAGAAGGCATCCACCCCCAAGGGAGGGTCGTCCTCCCGACTGACCGAGAACCACTAGGGGCACTTGTGAGATCGTCTGCTTGCAAACAGATCCACTGAAGCTTCCCCGAAGCGATCCCAGATCTGCCTGACTACGTCTTGGCGCAGTTCCCACTCGTCGTGATGAGGACCGCCCCGCGACATCACATCCGCGCCCACATTCTCCTTGCCAGGGATGTGGAGCGCCCTCAGACTGCGCAGGTTGTGAGACGCCCATAGCCAGAGCTCGACCGCCACCCGGTGCAGACAGGTGGAGCGTACTCCACCCTGTCTGTTGATATACGCCGCTGCTGTCATACTGTCCGTCCTGAACATCAGCAAAACAAAAGAGATGATTGTGGACTTCAGGAGGTCGGGGTCAAGGACTACAGCCCCCTCAGCATCGACAGGGCACCGGTTGAGAGACACAGTTTTAACAGTTTTAAGTACCTCGGAGCCCACATATCCGAGGACTTGACATGGACCACACACATTGACAGTGTTGTGAAGAAGGCACGACAACGCCTCTACTTCCTCAGGCGCCTAAGGAAGTTCCAAGTCAGTCAGAAGATCCTTAAGAACTTCTACTCATGTACAATAGAGAGCATCCTGACTGGCAACATCACCTCCTGGTTTGGGAATAGCACTGCACAAGACCGTAGCAGACTACAAAGAGTGACACGTTCAGCCGAACGCACAATTGGAGGGGGGCTTCCCACCCTCCAGAACATTTACAACAAGCGGTGCAGGGGTAAGGCTAAGAGAATCATCAAGGACTCCAGCCACCCGAACAACTGCCTCTTTGAACTGCTGCGGTCAGGCAAGCGATACCGGAGTCTCAAGGCGAGCACAGAAAGACTCAGAAGAAGCTTCTATCCCCAGGCCATCAGGCTGCTCAACGAACAATAAACACTATGCAACAACCATCAAATGCACACAGCACACACTCACTTTAAACAAACAACACACTGCAGCATCCACTCTCCACACTTTAGATCACCTAAACACACTTTATATTTATTGGTAAAGGATTTGCACTACAACTGGTACACCTTACTGTAAATTGTACCTAAATTGTACCTCATCCCATTTCTGCTTTGCACTATATAGAATTGTATATCAGTACATTGCATAGTATATTGTATATTGTATATTGTATGGTAACTCAGTTACTTCTACTCTGCATCGAACATTGTACATATGTCTATACTGAACACTATTTTTACTTCTATTTTACACTATTTTATTTCATACTTATCTTGTCTAGCACAGTCTCTGGAGCGTAACAGTAAGAAGCATTTTGTATAAAAGTATTCTGTACTTCTGTATGACAACTATTAAAGAAACTTGAAACTTGAAACTTGACCAAAACCACCTCTGTATCCTCCTCATGAAGAGGAGGCCAAGAGGGACCACAGCGTGAGCAGATGCCATCATACCAAGCAGGCGCATCACCTGCAGCGCCGTGACCGTCCCTCCAGGACGGAAACCCCCGAGCACGTTGAGGTTAGACACTCTCCGTTGCTCCGAGAGGGTTGCCCTCATGGGCCTTGAACTTAGAACCAAGCCCAAGTACTCCACCTGTTGACTGGGAAGAGGCGTACTCTTCTTCCAGTTCACAGCAAAACCCAGCCTGGTGAGGAATTCCACCACCAGCCTGGTATGAGACCTGGCGACCTCCTCCGACCGGCTGAGGAGCAGCATGTCGTCGAGATAGAAAATAATTCGTATCCCCTGACAACGTAGAGGCTCCAGCGCGGCCTCTACGCACTTGGTGAATGTGCGGGGGGCCAGAGAGTAGCCGAACGGCACCCTCTGGTATTCGTACGCTACGCCCTGAAAAAGGAACCATAGGAACTTCCTGTGAGGAGGGAAAATTGGGATGTGAAAATACGCATCCTTCAGGTCTATGGAGGTGAACCAGTCTCCCACCCTGACAGCGAGTAGCAGGTGTTTGACGGTCAACATTCTGAATGGTCTCGCCACAATCAGACGATTGAACGCGGACAGATCCAGTATAGGTCTGACACCTTTTTTGGGCACCAGAAAATAACGGGAGTAGACGCCTGACATCGCGTCCTCTCTCGGGACCACGACTACGGCCTGCTTCGCCAACAGAGATTGGATCTCGTCGGCCAGAGCTGTCACTGCTGCTGACCCTGACAATAGGGTCTGCACCAAACCTGAAAACGGAGGGTGGGGTTGTGCGAACTGCAAGACAAGCCCCCGCCTCAACGTTCTCTCCATCCATCTTGACATATGGCACTGTTGTAGCCATATGTGATAATAATCCCAGAGCGCACCCGCCGCCAGCTGACGCTGGGCCGCAAGTAAGTGTAGATAGGCGGCCCGGTCCCTCCCGCTGTGCGTAGCCTCTGAACCCGCCAACCGTGTGGGCAGGGCGTTCCGTGGAATCGGGACAACGGTCCCTGATACAACCCACGAGGCAATCGCACCCAAGGGGGGACCCCGACAGAAAGGGCCGGTTTGATACGGGAGAAGCTGACATCAAACTAGGTGACACAAGCTCCCCCACTGAACACCCCTCCAGAACATGCTGAGGAGTTGTTCTGCAGCCGGACATGCAAGGCGTGAGGACCCCATGGGTTCCTACACACCGTAGCCCTGCAGTGATATTACTACCACCCAAATCACGCACGCCTCTTCTTTTCAGACCACTGCCGATCTCGTGATACCCCGCCTGGCGAAGGCGAAGTCGGGGTAACCCGCGCTGAGCATTCTTTCGAAGAGGCCTCGAGTCCCCCTGCTGACCACCGTCGACAGTGGCAGCAGTAACACCAGGCTCACCAATCGCACAACGCGTGGCGAGGGAGCCACGTGACAGCACAACATTCTCACGGACAGAGCCAGGCTCAGCCATCAACTGGGTGTCAGCCCCTGTCCCCATGAGAAGCGAAACGTGGGGCCGCATGCGTTTCAACGAAGGCTCGCGGCCCGCAGCTAAAGGAAAACGATCAGAGCCCCTTTTCCGCTGGTGTTGGGGGAGGGAGTGATCGGGGAGCGGGCTGCTCGCGGCAGGGCGGCGACGGCTTGTATATTCCAAGCCGAGCTCATCCAACATGGCCGATCCCTCGGCCGCCAAGGCTGTCGGCCTTGTGGACACCTGTTGACTCAATGCCCAGGGTACCACTGGCGGGGGAAACATGGCCGCCTGTCGAGGGCCTCGCCATAGTCGCTGACGAGGCCGTGCTCCAACCTCCGGCTGCATAGCGTGAGGCGGTGTGGGACCTAGGTCAACACCCGCCCGCGTCTCCGCAGAACCACCAAAGAGTCCTTCCGCGGAAAGAGGAGCCGTGAGGAGAAGAAACCTTTCTTCCTCCCCAAGAGGAGACTGCTCCAACCAGAAATGCCTATTAACAAGTGTTGATAGCATCCTAATCCTCCCTGCAGTTATAGCTTGCGACTGATTCAAGATCTCTATAACACCAAAAACATGCAAAATGTTTTCAGCGTCGGCTGGTCCTGTAGCCCCACTACCCAACGCTAATGTGGACAGAAAAACAGTCAGCTGAGCCACAACACTGGCCGCAGCTAAATTCCATCCTGTGGCAGTATAACTCTCATCAGTCCATACTGCCACCTGCCGGGCCGATCTACTCTCAAGCGTCGGCTTCCGGGTTGGACACCGTTCAACCCCGCCGGGGCACAGGATCGATGCTACCTGGCTCTCTAGCCACGACACACCCGCCCTGCGCCCTGTTGTCAACCCATTCACCCCTAAAAATGGTAAATAAGTCTCAGCAAAACCCCCCACATTAGCTACCAACTGACCTTCATCAATGAACCGGTTAAGAGGAGGGAAAACGGTGACATCCCACGGCAGGGAACATTAAAACAGTGACCCAGCATTTTAGCATTAGTGTTAGCAGCGCACTCCAAGATCGCCTGCAAAACGTCCAACTCAGAGGGACGTTCACCCAGACATCCCGCCCCTGGCGCCGACACACAACTTGGTTGTCTAACATAACAACAAGCAGCATTACTAACACCAGCGTTAATGCCTGATGACACAGAGCCTACCTGTGTGCGAGTCAGCTCGATAGCCAAACCTTGCACGCTGTCCCTCGATCTGCTGCCACAAGACGAGGAAACACCAGGACAGACCCGACGTGCCGTTGGAACATGCCGAGAAGATTCCAGGGGTTGGCAAATCTCCGGCGAATACTCAACATTGCGCAATTTCTCTATACTTTTCATAACGCTAGTTCACAGGGTGCAAGCATCCGCCATGATGGAAACGAAATAGAGGAAGGGTGAGTGGTGACCACGCCTGCTGCCTTATAGTACGGCATTGGGGCGGGGCCTGGTCAGATGCTGGGTGCATTTGTTTTTTCGTAAACACTTTGCCGCCCAAGCACGAGTTAACTCGTGATTCGATTCCACCCGTTTTATTCCATATTTATAACGCTATTAACGTCCGCGATCGACTTGCAGGACCTACCCACATATTTGATTTTCGAAACATGCAATACCGGCCAGATCCGCGTAGGGGCGCCATCGCTCCACTGCAGTATCATTGAGGGCGATTGAAAAAAAAATTATTTTCACTGTCTGTGGGCGTTTCATAATGAACCTCGGTTCCAAACGAAGACCCTCCATCTTTGATCCCGTTACCGAACGCATATTTCAGCCTGGAATAATGGGATTTATGATTAGCCAATGGACAT
Source organism: Notolepis coatsorum (assembly GCF_963971535.1). Lineage (NCBI taxonomy): Eukaryota > Metazoa > Chordata > Actinopteri > Aulopiformes > Paralepididae > Notolepis > Notolepis coatsorum. The sequence continues at coordinate 50,914,065 of NC_140172.1, read as the reverse complement.
ATCGATCTACCAGATTCCGATGACTAATGACGAAATGCTGCCGGCGATCACATGGCCCGGTAGGATACTATTCCCCCAAATTACAGCTGGATTGGACATTGTTTTAAAACGTAACGTTTTTCAGATTCAGATTCAGATTCAGAGTTTTTATTTGCCACATGGAATCATACAATCAGAGTTTCTTCATTACACAATCATAAATAACATTCCATGGACAAAAGGAGCAGGAAGAAGAATAAATCTTATAGTTACCTGCCCCTTATTCCTAAACTAAAGAAGTATTTTCTTAATGGTCGGCGTACAACCTAATTTATACAAATAATAATTTATACCATTATACAAGAAACTCACAATTCACAGTTAAACAAGGAAAACATTAAATAATCTTAATAATAATAAAGAATAAAGAATAAAAGAAAAAAAGAAAAAAAGAAAAGAAAAGATTTCACTATTCAGATCACATTTGATTTAAAGATTTAATATTTGAGTAAATATTTCTTTTTTATAATTTTTTTTGAATAGATAAACACTACTACATCCCTTAAGCTCGCTATGGAGAGAATTCCACAACTTTACACCAATAACTGAAGGACACATCTGTTTAAGTGTGGTACGTGCAAACTGATGTTTAAAATTGTATTTTCTCCTACTAAACTCACTTTCTAAATGAAAAAGATTTTGTAGTTTTTCTGGCAGTGTATTAGTGATCGATCAGTGAATATGGCTACTTGAACACACACTGTATTGCTAATCAATAATACTGATCGGCGTCCCCCGCCGCCCCCATTTCATCCATAGATGCTCTGTAATAGTCCGGATGCTACGCAGTTTGTTTTATTTCATTCGTATATATACAGCAGAAATGGCGTTTGATATAACGTGACTAGCCTTTAGCCTATTATCTAGCTCCCCAGAAAAAAACCGAGGCGAAAACTGCGATGAACCTTATATTCACGGCGCTATAAAATGACAACCAACCGATGGATTTTTATTTTCTTTAAGCCATTATGAAGGCACGGTTTATGCACTCAAGTGACAATGAGAATGGACAGATAGCAATACTATAAATTATATATATAGCTGTTAGAAAGTACATCGGTTTGTAAACAAACCTCTGTCCTCTGGCCTATAAATCGGCGCTACATGCTGGTCGTCAATGTGTTAATGAAGTACAGTAGGTACTGGAGATGAGGTACATCTCGATGGCGAAGAGCAGGACGCGATTCACCAGTACGACTATATAACAGCTTTGATCGCCTGTTTATTTCCTGTCAGCAACTGTATTAACCAAGGAAACTATAAAATAAGCAAGGGTTATCACATCAGAATACCAGTGTTCTATGCTCTGCTTGGTGCTAGTTCTACTGAAGCTTATATTAAAATGCAACATACAAGCTATCTGAGGAAATATATCAACCAATATACAGTATCAAACTTTAGCTATTTACCAATGCAACAAATTGTTGATGATTCTGACATGCAAGGTAATTTAAATTTAAATCCTTGGTATTAACAAATATTGCAACAGGAAACTGAATGCACATTGGTTCCAAGTGTGGAAACAAATTGGGAATAGCCATCTCCTCATTTATGACCTGTCATTTAAACAGGTTATAATCATAGGCAACGTGTTGCATTGTTAACTAGCTAACGTTCGAAATAATTGGTAGATGTATTTCCTCAGATAGCTTGTATATTTAATATGGCACCAAGCAGAGCATAGAACGTTAGGTTATGACTATAACCAAGTTCTGTTAACACTAGTGGACGCTCAGCGTCTCATGCATATATCTCGCTTCAGCATATATACACTGAATACATTTCAAAATGTACCTTTAAATGCCAGCATTCATCTGGCCACACCCCCATCCGCTTACCTACATAAGCAGGGGTGGTGCCACACACTCATCTCCTTCCCAACAAATTTCACCACAATGAAAAATCAAGGGCTGCAGCGGCGTCTAGACGCTGAGCGTCCACTAGTGTTAACAGAACTTGGTTATAGTCATAACCTAACGTTCTGTATCACACTATCTCCCGCTCAGCATCTCATGCATAATAGGAGCTGAGCGGGAGCTAGAAGCTCGACAAATGTACCCCGCTGAGGCCCCCCACAACCATCAGATCAGGGAGGACCGAGCCCCCCCGACCCCCCCTAATGGAGGGCACCCCCCCTATTGGGGGCTTCACGGGAGGGCTACGGACCCGATCGTGCGAAGAGGCACTCAAGCAACTCAACGCACAGGGCGAGCAGACCGTGGCTTGACCCCACGACTACACACACGCACAACCCGCATGCCACCCGGGAACGAACGGAGGGAACAACCTCGTTACTGCCCCCAGAATCACGGGGTCAAGGGCAAACCCAACCCCGTGGCAAGGCCGTAGAAGCGGAGCGTGAAGGAAGACCCAGACCGACCAAAGGGACTGGACTCCCTGGAACGGGGGCCCGGAGAAGTCCATGATGCCAGCATCAAGACCCCACCAGGTGGGCACTTAGTGACCCCGCCCCCCACATCGCCAGCGTATTCGGACAAAGGCCCCTCAGCCGAGCGGGCCCTGTCCCCCCAATAGTACACCGCCTGGCACACTGACCCTGCAGAACAGGCAGTCAGCATGGCCGTAAGCACACAAAAAAGGTTAACCAACGGAAGCAGGCAGCGCACCGGGGAAAAACCAGGCAACAGGCTGTTAACCCTAGCCTGGAGACTGCGGACGAGACAGGCGCCAGAGGGGACAGCTGAACACAGCCGCCCCGGCGGAAGGGGCGTAAGCTGACGGTGTTGCATGACCAAGCCTCCATTTAAAAAAAACCCACCCAGAGGGGTTGAGGCAGAGAAGGCTGACACGATCGGCAGACGTCATGAACGTGCAGGGGCACCCTCAACCAGTGAACCCGAGAGTTGACACTGCTCCAACACACCAGGGAATCAACCACCTTGGTGTTACCCAATGCGGTGGTTGTTCCTATAACCCCTCAAGAAAAAACTCCAAAACACACCTGCAGGTATACACCGGCTATACCGCAGTACAAGTGTTTCAGTTTTTCAAAAAAGGGTTAACCCAGGCCTACGGGTCGAGGAAACATTACTTCGGACTGGGCCCGGCGATACGGGAAGCACAGGGTCACCAGAGGAGGTCAAAGACCACCCCAACAGGCCCCTCTTCGCCATGCGTGAGAGAGGAGCAAAAAAGAATGGAGAACCAGCCCCAAGCACACCGTACTTGGTATTCCCAGGCGGTCTCCCAACTAGGCTTGGGCGGTATGACGGTATTAAGGTATACCAGGGTATTTAGAAATACCTACGGTATTGATTTTCAATACCGTCCGTCACCGTCAAAATCACAGATGCGCTTCAGTTTCTATAACAGTGAAACAGAGTTTTGAGTGTAGTGCACACACTGAGTGTAGTGCACACACGCGCCAGCAGAGGGCGAGACCGCTCTAGTGGAGCGAGTGGGTCACAACGGTGTTCACGTTTTACGGTAATGTTGCGACAGTGCTGTGAAAATACCGTAAAGCGTTGTGACGAGAGCAGTGTTGTTGTGGCGCAATCCGTCTCTTATTATATGTGAACTAAATTATTATATGTGAACTAAAGAGTACAAGGTTTACACAACAGCCCCCACCCGCCTTTTTATTGTATTTGTACCGTCCTGTACTATCCGCTGTCAGCTGTTTATCTCTCTCTGTGAGCTACTGAGCTTGAATAACTAGCGTTAGCTGACGTTAAGTAGCGTTAGCTCTGCGGCTAATCTTAGATTACCCTGAACTAAATCAATGACTAGGTTATAAAGCATTCGAGTAGTTTTCACTGCACATAGAAGTAGCCAAACAACGGGAGCATTTCGGGAGCATATGACCAAAACCCAGGCAATTTCTAGCCCTTAAGGAATCAAATAGTCTGCCATGGCTATAGGCTAGATGCTAACGCTAAAACGGTGCAGGCTTCTACCGGTGCGGGACTACCGTTCTGAGAGCTGACGATGATTTGTTTACTTGGTAACACGTAACCCCCCCCCCGCGGATGAAAATGAAAGTCATACCGTCAAATACCGTGCACCGGGGTATTATAACATAAAGGTTTGCCGGTTTGAAAATAAGGATACCGCCCAAGCCTACTCCCAACCAAGTACTAACCTGGACCAACCTGTGTAGCGGCCGAGATCTGACAAGATCGAGCGTGTACAGGTTGGCATGGCCGTAAGCCATTACGACAGTGCTGAGTAAAAAACGTACCCAACCAGGGTCTCCATAGTGCTTAACCCTGTGACACCCGGACCGACCTGGCATTTTTCCCCCTGAAAAAAGCCCAAGTCCCTCAGGGTACCAGAACAGCAGATCTGCATCCCCGGCGGACAACGGGTTCAACTGATCCGGACCAACGTGACCAGAACCAGTCCCGTGCCCTAACCACGCCGACATGCCTACTCCAGGAGAAGGGGCAGATATGCGTGTTGATCTTAAACATGAAAAGAAGGCGCCACCCAGACGTTCGGGCGAACCGCGCCCGGTGGCCCACCCACAGGGCGTGAGACCCCTCTACATATGTTCAGATCCATTCCGTCATCATCCCCCAGATATGAACGAGAATCCGTCGATAACCAAAACCAGGTCGTCGGATTTGGTCGTCGGAAGAGGAAAAAACTCCATCCCAGTTGCTTTATAAAAACGCCGTTTTAACCTCAAGCAACCAAGGCGTGCCAGTCAGTCGCCTGTTTACAGAACACCCCGAGCTAGCACTATACGTGCGTCGGGACACACCCACATCAATGAACAGGCTATTTAGACCTGTCATTGAATCCCCAAGGCGCCCAGGGGAACGACAAGAGGGGTGTGACACTTCCTAACTCCAACTCTTTTTAGTAGAAACGAAGGAAGCACCAACAGTATGTATCCCAGTCTACACAGCCGGGGGTAAAAAAAATTCACATTTTTACATCCCACCACCCTCCCATAGGAAGGAGACGGGAATCCCCAGAGAGACTTCCCACGCGAGCTGTACAGATTGAAAAGAATATATTGCACCTTGAGCCATGTAAAAAATTGGTTTTAGGGCTCTCCGGGGAGGAGGCACTGAACCCATACACACTCGATAATCGAATTGAATCGAATACATACACAATAGAGTAGGACTCCTTCTAGAGGGTCCACTCACCTTGACAATCTGAGGAGGATGCTCTGTACTCTGAAGGAGGCTCCCTCCTCACGGAAGGAGTCCCAACTCACAGAAGGCCCGAATAGGAGCTTGGTGAGGAGGAGCCCTGACCACCCCCCGAAACAGATCCATCACATGGACCTGAACAGCACACGGAAGTCCTACCAACAGAGACGCACACGGTGACGTACTCTATTACGGGGGAATTTCTGCGGTGCACACGCCCAATATTCCAGGCCGTGGGACCAGGAAACTCCCCCCCCCCCCCCCCCCCTCACCCTGTAACGTGCCGAACCGCAACGTGACAGGAACCTTGAAGGACAGGTGGGTTTACCCCTGACCAACAGAAAAAAGGGGGAGGAAAAAGGTTACCAGTTCACCCCTTTACGACCCCACACCCATGATACGATGTAATGACAAAAGGAGAGTATGACACAGTCATAGTCAGCTCCATGAAGCGTCTGACAGCTTCACACAGCGCATGAGCTAACCTGCTATCTGGTTTTTACTAAGGAAAAAAACACAGAATAGAGAGGGCTCTCCAAGAGCCCCGGTACCAAACTTACACATGTGCTTCTGTGGCCAGTCCAACCCAGTTGTAGGTCACATGACACACACAACCCATCATCACCTACAAAAAATGGCAAAAACACTCTACAGAGGAACGCCGTTTTTCATAATGAGAGAATACATAATTCTCGATTAGTATCGGCCACAGGCCTTGCTAAGCACACACGAAAGTGACCAAACAATCTTTTCTTTTAGGAAAATAAAGTTTCTCCAGCTGTTTTAGCACAACCTCAGCAATCAAGCTAAGGGTTACATCGCATCCCTACCACACAGTGACACAATGTAGTGCAACACATGTCTGAGAGGAGGATGAAGAAGTCCCCAGGGAACCGGGGGGAAACACAATCCTCCTACTTTACCCTTAATACGGCCAGTTAAAACAGGAAAACCTGTTAATATGTGAACACACTGTTCATTGTCATTACAGGCTGAGAAAAGAATCATTCTTTACTCATTTGTCACTAAGCATAGCTTTATAGGTTAGTTAACCCCCTTAGTTGTGAGTACACGGTACATATAAACACACATGATGTTTCTCAACACAACAAACCAGATCATTTCACATCTGTAACAACAACCCGATTTGCATGGAGAAGCTAAATACCAGTGACAAGACAATTGACACATAACTCGCGCCGTATCCTAAATGTAGTGCAGCAACACTCGTTTTGAAAAAACATCGTTATTCACAAAACATTTAGAAGGGAAAGCCAGAAGAAGTGTACAAGGTCTGGCCAAACCTTGCCTACCCGGAGCGTAGATCAACGAAGTGCAGTCTCAAGGCACCGTAGTAAACACAGCCGTTCTGTGTTGCCGACCCGGCCAGCGGCGCCGCTCCAACCCGTCGCTACGGTCCCCTTTGTTGACGCATCCTTGCCGTCCTGGCTCAGGGCAGGGTCGACGAACATCCTCTGTCAAAGATGACGTCGTAGTCAAGAGTGTTTAAAACATGTTATAATCAAAGCACGTTCAACAGAGTAGCATTAAGCTAACGGCCGCTCCAACCGTCGGTCGCTACCGCCCCTGCCCGCGAGACGCCGAGCGAACGGCGCACGCGACCAGAGGGGAGCTTCGAATCCCCCCCCGCCTTTCCCCACGAGGGAGAGGGGAGTTGGGAACCACGGCGGCGCGCGAGGGGCCGGAGCCACCCCGCGCTGGGCCTCGGCCGATAGCAGCAAGCTAACGTCCGCAGCTAACAGCTGACTGGCTAACAGTAGGCCACCACTAGCACGTAAGCTAAGCCGCGATAGCAGCAAGCTAACATTTCCTAACCTAACCCAGGTAGGCCACCTAGTGATCACAGCAGGCTAGCGCCGCAGCTAACAGCTGACTGGCTAACAGTAGTCCACCACTAGCACGTAAGCTAAGCAGCTATCACCTGAACTTGTACACAATGATATAACACTCACCCAGACAGGCCGCCGTTCTGAAACCCTCCTCACTTTTTAAGAGAAAAGAGAAACAAGATGTTAACACAGTTTTACAACGGTGATTTTACCAACACCCGACGGAGCCAGCACAATACCCAACTGGCCTGTGTAGCTGACTTTGAACACAGATCTTCCGCTAATGAACATCTATGCCCATATCTCCTCGTGAGGGAATACTCTCATTTGGATATGAAAGATGGGGCCTAACACGGTGACAGAGAGACATCCACTCGTCCAGAAAACACAGGGATCACCAGTGTTAATGGTCGTGGCCCACTAGTTAAACTATAATGGGCTTCAGATCAAGGTCTTCCGCTGCTGCCTAAGAGGCTGAACAAAAGACCTTAATCTGGGGCCGGTGTTCGTAAACATTGTCAGTTAGCCCCCATAGCACTAACAGACAAGTGGAGCCGCAAGCAAAACAGTACCCACCAACCTGAAACCCACTGCTTCTCACAACAGCGGCGCGTCCTACAGTTCAGCTGTGTCCTGAAAGGTTTCACCCCAACCAACACAGCAAGGAACTGCAGTTGAGAGGCATGCAGCGGCGTGCTCCCAATACGAAAACCGGTGGAGGATTTTAGAATGATCACCATCTTCCAGACACTCCAGTGACGAAGACAATATCGCCGTATTTTCTCGAAAATAGTGAGAGAGAAAATAAAGATATGATGTCAGCGTATCTCCTTGTTCTTCCTTTCCTCGTAAAAATTTCTTTTCCAGCCAATATTTTTCTCCACGTCAAGTGGGCATATGAGCAACACGTTGCTTGTGATGAAATTTGAGAAGGAGATGAGTGTGTGGCACCACCCCTGCGTATGTAGGTACGCGGATGGGGGTGTGGCCAGATGAATGCTGGCATTTAAAGGTACATTTTAAAATGTATTCAGTGTATATATGCTGAAGCGAGATATATGCATGAGACGCTGAGCGGGAGCTAGTGTGATACAGAACGTTTATATTCTGACGTCATGACCCTTCCTTCTTTTATAGTGTCCTTTAATACAATCTATCATCTTGGCATCTAGCTCTTCTACTCTACTCAACCATTTTAGTCTCTTTCCCCATTTTCTTTCAAAACAGCACAAGGGGGATTAGTCCTAACAGATGGATTCTTTGATTAAATGCTGAACTACACCATTTGTTAATGAGCTTTTAAGTCAGGTCTGTTCACTGGCGGACTCAGGGGGGGGGGGGGGCAGGGGGGGCGACCGCACCCCCTGGTGCCCCCACAGACGAAAAACACGCGCTTAAGTGCCCTTTTGAGTGAAAGAAATCGCGCTTAAGTGCCCTTTTGAGTGAAAGAAATGAGAGGATGTGCCCTATTGGTGCCCCCACGGTCGAAAAACGCGCGCTTAAGTGCCCTTTTGAGTGAAAGAAATCGCACTTAAGCGCCCTTTTGAGTGAAAGAAATTAGAGGATGTGCCCTATTGGTGCCCCCACGGTCGAAAAATGCGCGCTTAAGTGCCCTTTTGAGTGAAAGAAATCACGCTTAAGTGCCCTTTTGAGTGAAAGAAATGAGAGGATGTGCCCTATTGGTGCCCCCACGGTCGAAAAACGCGCGCTTAAGTGCCCTTTTGAGTGAAAGAAATCGCACTTAAGCGCCCTTTTGAGTGAAAGAAATGAGAGGATGTGCCCTATTGGTGCCCCCACGGTCGAAAAATGCGCGCTTAAGTGCCCTTTTGAGTGAAAGAAATCGCGCTTAAGTGCCCTTTTGAGTGAAAGAAATGAGAGGATGTGCCCTATTGGTGCCCCCACGGTCGAAAAACGCGCGCTTAAGTGCCCTTTTGAGTGAAAGAAATCACGCTTAAGTGCCCTTTTGAGTGGAAGAAATGAGAGGATGTGCCCTATTGGTGCCCCCACGGTTGAAAAACGCACGCTAAAGTGCCCTTTTGAGTGAAAGAAATTAGAGGATGTGCCCTATTGGTGCCCCCACGGTTGAAAAACGCGCGCTTAAGTGCCCTTTTGAGTGAAAGAAATTAGAGAATGTGCCCTATTAGTGCCCCCACGGCAGGGGCGTGAGAAGTCCGCGGGGAATGGGGGTGCTGAGATATCGATCGTTTTTGATTAATTTTTTTTTTTTTATATAACTTTTTTTTTTTATATAAAATATATATATTATATAATTATACTTGTAATAATAATTTAATAATAATAATTTATAATTAATAATAATAATAATTTAGGACCTGCTCCGAGGTCATCAATTGGCACACATGCGATGCATGCATGCAATTCGTATCTGCGATTAACCCATCCCGTCGTCCTTCCCCCCCAAGGGCAGCCGGGAGCAGACAGGCGTCAACGTGAGCCGCGCCAGGGGACCAATCCAAGTGCTCCTGTCCGTCTTCGTCAAGGACGCCACAGCGTTAGCGATCTTGTTGTTGTGCATGTTTTTCCATTGGGTTTATCTTATCGGGGGGAAACCCTTGCGAGCACGGGGAGAACATGCAAACTCCACACAGAAAGGCCTGGGAGATACCCCACCTGGGTAACTGGCATCATGGAAACCTGGTCCCCAAGCGGGAATCGAACCCTGGACCTTCTTGCTGTGAGGCGACAGTGTTAACCACTACACCACCGTGCCGCGGCATAGTTGTATTGTCTGCGAGACATCGCCACCACGCAACACGTCAAAATGCTCGCTATCTGTAAACAGCTCCACATGTCTGTCAGTCATAACCAACACTCTCGTTCACTAGGATACTATGATGAATTGAAAATGGGGGACGGTCCCTGATGTAAACAAGACGAAAGTCTTTCTCTGGTCTGCATCCCCTTAACAATTGTATGTATTGAGCTGTACTGTACTGTACCCATTCTGCAATCTGTTAATAAACTTTTCAATCAAACTTTTCAATCAAAACAGCTGCCCAACTCCGCGCTCTGAGCGTTCTGATGCACACATCACAGCCCAGCTTACCCCATCTGGCTGTTGCGCCCTCTGTGTCACTGTCGCAACAACAATAGCCGCAGGAGCGATAATAATAATAACACACATTACCTTTTCCGAAGACGGTAAAACACAGAAGGTGGTCTTGCGTTCAGGAGTGGTGGAAATAAACTCCTTCATGACAACATGAATGTCCAGTGAGTCCAGAATATCCGGATGCATATGCTGCAGCAAGTCCAGTCCAGGTTATTATTATTAAAGAAATCAGATGAGACGTTTCTTTTCTGAGACACAAGTAAACACACTCTCCACTTCAGACAGTCCTCCCTCTCTGCAATTCGTTCCCGCATACAACATCGCCGACAGATATATTCCTTTACTGCGAATTGTCCCAAAACAAAAACTATTCCAGGCCGCTATTTATTTTACCAACGGATTTCCAGTTCCGCGTTGACGCTTCCAGGCCGCGTCTATTCGAATCCCAACCGGTTCATGAGTGGCTACACGCTGTTTTAATAACACTGCATTATCGAGACAGCGCCCCTATGGATCTGGCAATGAATTCCAAAAATAGGGTAAATCTGCAGTGCCGTTCCGCTCTATGACATTGAGTAGCGTCGGTATTCCAATGGAATAAAGGCCAAAACCACCTTGCAGTTGCAGTTACCCTCCCCGCCAGCAGGGGGTGCTGGAGCACCCGTCGCACCCCCACTTCTCGCGTCCTTGCCCCACGGTTGAAAAACGCGCGCTAAAGTGCCCTTTTGAGTGAAAGAAATTAGAGGATGTGCCCTATTGGTGCCCCCACGGTTGAAAAACGCACGCTAAAGTGCCCTTTTGAGTGAAAGAAATTAGAGGATGTGCCCTATTGGTGCCCCCACGGTTGAAAAACGTGCGCTAAAGTGCCCTTTTGAGTGGCAATTATTAGAAGGTGTGCCCTATTGGTGCTCGTCCAATGGTCTAAACTTGACCATGTGCCCCACGGTTAAATAATATCACGCAAAAGTGCCCTTTTGAGTGAAAGAAATTAGAGGACGTGCCCTATTGGTGCCCCTCTAATGGTTAAACATGACCATGTGCCCCCACAGTTGAAAACATCGCGCTAAAATGCCCTTTTTGAGTGTTGAAAATGAGAGGACGTGCCCATTGGTGCCCTTCCAATGGTCTAAACTTGACCATGTGCCCCGAGTCCCCGACGGTTAAATAATGTCACGCAAAAGTGCCCTTTTGAGTGGAGAAAATTAGAGGACATGCCCTATTGGTGCCCCTCTAATGGTTAAACGTGAACATTTATGCTAAATATGGGGTATGCTTGGGGATAACTATATATAAAACATTATACACTGTTATCTTCATTTTAAGGGTAAATTGGTTTGGCGGCTCCAGATAAATTTGTTTGTGGGGGGGGGGGGGGGGGGGGGCTCTTTTGATAGTAAAGGTTGCTGACCCCTGCCCTAGAGCATGGCCCAGGGAGTGCTTAGTGTGGGGGGGTTTGTTTCACTTCAGGTGCATAAACAAATAAACAAACTTGAAACTTGAAACTTGCACGCATGCATTAACCTGTTCATTTCTGCAACTAGGGTGGATGGTACTGTAGGGCTGGGCGATTATTACTCAAATGTGAATCACGATTTTTCTCTCTAAGAATTGAGATCACGATTCTCTCACATGATTCTTATTTTTTCAATAAAATAATTGATTGCACTCTTTCTTAAACAGACAACATAACATATCAAAGTGCTTGACTTAAACTTAAACATAACATATATGAAAGTGCTTGACTTAAACTTAAAAGTCTATTGTAACATACAAAATAGGTCTATGAATCGAGATCGTGATTTTATTTCGATTAATAGCCCAGCCCTAGTGGATGGCGTGACACTTTTATGCCACACGCTTAATAGTGATTTAAAAAAAATAAAAATAAAAAATTGATTATTGTAACGTGAGTCAAAGATGTGATACTGAGATACTTTCCTGCCATATACATAAAATATAGCCAACACTATCCACAAACACACATGAAAAAAAGGCTATTTGCAGAGAATTGCGACAAGGGTGACTGTTCCACACGATGTGAAAATCCGCATAAAATATATACCTAGGTAAATGGAATATTGCTCCACTTCTACAAGGGCTATTTGCATATTCTTGGTATCTAGGTACATCAATGGACCTCAGGGAATGTATTCACAGTGTCAGAAATATTGTGTCTATTACTAGGCTTGCTTAAATTGTGATGAAACAAAGGAGAATATGAATTATGATTTTTCTTTGCATCTTTGACAGTGAATACCACCATGATAATAATGACCAAACTTAAAAAAAACTCAAAGGAAAAAATCGAAGGAAATTAATAAAGGGAAGATGATAATACCGAAGGTTCTATATTGAAATATTGAAATTATTTTATTGGGAAAAACCACTTGAGATACAGTATCTCGTTTTCGAGAGGGTCCCACTGTAGATACAGTACTGAATTCTCCCATCCGGACCAATGCAATTTGAAATATTATTATAGATATAGAATAGATGCTTAAAAATTACCTTATTATAGCCAATTCGCACATTTATATATATATACATATATTATCTTTCAAATGCCCGAGTTCAATTTGGATTTAGTATCACCAGGCGTGCATAAGAACAGATAATGATATCTACTGTAATTTACTGTACCTTTTTATTTTCACCACAGTGCAACCATTTTGAAACTAATTTCAGATCTAATTGTTGCTACATGCAAACAATAGGGAGGAGAAACTAAGTGTGTTTCACTATTTGTCAAAAACGTTTTCTGGCTTATTATCCCAAATAATAACAGATATTGATATTATTCATTCAGAACGCTGAACTTTGAACCCCCATAATATCTGCCAGGAAGTGTAGTTCGGCAAAATTCCAACTCTGATCCACAGCTATGCATCCCCTCGACAAAATGGCCGCACAAAAAACGACAATTCCCATGATTCAAATTTTCCAAAATGGTTGCCGTCTTGGAATAGACTTAATCAAATAGAAAACTTAAAACGATATACTGACACTTTTAACCTATTGCTAAACTAATGTATTGATGATAATATACATTCTACATGCTTTTGTGACATGTTAGTGATGTTAATACTACTTTTTGCATCACTCTGAAAAATATGGAGATGATCATAATGTCATTTTGGGGTCGGCACCGAGAACAGGTTAAGTTTTAGACACACCCCCTCTTGAATGTTCAGATGCCAGATGGCCCTGCATCCTACTGCTGTGTGAGGTAGGTAACACAGCAAGCTTTCTTTGAAGTTGCTAAGATTGAGTTTGTTTTACCAATTATGCATTACTAAATACTAATGTATGTTTTTATTGATGGCAGTATGTTTTAGCCTAGGCTAGTGTAGGCTAGCTTTATGCTAGCTAACTAAACAGGTACCTTGCTTAGCTGATTATATGCTATAATGCTAACCTGCGTTCTCAATTTAGAAATAAAGTGTACACATTACTTTAGGATAGTTTGCACAAAATATACCCATAGCACTTTAAAGTTCAGTGTGGATTGCTTTTTAAAGTTAATTTAAGAGTGGTAGTAAACTTAAAAGTGGGTTTAGCATTGGCCTATATTCTATGATTACAGAATGCCAAGGAGAGAGAGAAATCGGAAGAATGTTAAAAAGCATCTGAGAAATGCTGCGAGAGGCAGTATCTCTTTGAAGAATTGGGTCCAAAGCAATAATAGTGAGGGAGGAGATAAGGATACAGGTATGTATTTGTAAGTCCTCACTGCTACATGTACAAGCTGCTTGTCTCACAGAGCCATAGTTTGGATTATAACTGAGAATCTGGTGCTAACATGGTCAATAATGCTTATTTTGGACAGAAAAATGTGTCTTAAACATTTTAATTGACCAACCATAGACCGCTTTTATTCCAATCAAGGCAAGAAGGCTAGTGGTAGTGCTATATGACATATTATTTTATAATACAATTATAACATTGTAGGCTACAGTACAAATATTATATACAGTACAATTATATTACTATTATAAAACTAATATTATTTGCTCCACCTTAGATAAAGACAGTACAGACAATGAAGATGGAGATATTCACAAGGGAAATGGTGAAGAAGTGGAGGAAGGAGAAAATGCAGATGATTGTATGGAGAGAAACGATGAAGAAGTGGAGGAAAGAGAGAATGCAGATAATGCTATGGAGAGAGATGGTGAAGAAGTGGAGGAAGGAGAAAATGCAGATCATTGTATGGAGAAAAACGATGAAGAAGTGGAGGAAAGAGAGAATGCAGATAATGCTATGGAGAGAGATGGTGAAGAAGTGGAGGAAGGAGAAAATGCAGATGATTGTATGGAGAAAAATTATGAAGAAGTGGAGGAAAGAGAGAATGCAGATAATGCTATGGAGAGAAATGATGGTGACACAACAACAAATAACTTGAATGCTCTCCTATTGCCATTAAAGTATCCCACTGATCCAGCCCATGTTCAGAAGCACAGCATAGACCACCACTCTGATAGATTTGTTGAGTTTTGTTGCTCTATTGGACCTTGTCAACCAGTTCTAACTTATCCAAAGACAGAGGGGCGTTCATTCCACAGGGAGTGGTATCAAGATAATCACTGGCTAGAATATTCTATGGAAAGTGATTCTATGTTTTGTTTTGGTTGCCGACTTTTCTTGAAAGAGAGAAAATATGATAATAAAGTAGCTTGGAGAACAGGGGGAGTTAACAATTGGAGAAAAGGCTCAGAGAAAATTAAGGAGCATAAACAAACAGAAGCACATATGGTAAGCATGGTAAGATGGAGCAACTTCAAACAGAGACCACTGGAAGAGGCTTTCAGGAGGGCAGACGTAGAAGGCCAAGCCAAAAGAGAACAGGAACGACAAAGAAACAGGGAGCTAATGACAAGACTGGTAGACATCACATTGTATCTTGCACGGCAAGGTGGGGCGTTCAGGGGTCATGATGAAAGTGGTACATCTTTGAACAAAGGGAATTTCCTTGAACTTGTACATCTACTTGCAAAATATGACTCCACCATCAAAATGCACCTTGATAAAATCAATCACATCCAGTCTCAACAGAAAAAACCACAGACATCACTGTTGTCCTACAAGACACAGAATGACATAATCAGTGCCCTTGCCACCTATGTCAGAAGAGTAATTCTCAAAGAAATGGAAGATTCCAAAATATTCTCCATTCTCTTGGATGAGACAACTGATGTTTCTCATCTCGAACAAGTGTCCTTTGTTGTTCGCTTTGTCCATCAGATGGAAATCAAGGAGAGATTTTTACAAGTTTGTGATGTGAGTGGAACAACAGCAAAATAATTGGGGAATGTTGTGATGATATTCCTTGAGGAGAATGGATTAAAAGTGGAAGACATCAGGGGCCAAGGCTACGATGGAGCCGCAAATATGAGCGGAAGCTACAACGGTCTGCAGTCGCGAATTCAGAGCCACAATGAGAAGGCTTTATACATGCACTGCCATGCCCACTGTCTCAACCTGGTCTTGGTGGAGAGTGCCAAATCAAGCTAGCAGAGTATAGGGAGTATAAGAGGAGAGAAGGGGAGGAGAGGACAGGAGGAGAGAATGAGAGGAGAGGGGGAGTACAGGAGGAGAGGACATGAGGAGAGAAGGGGAGGAGAGAGAAAGGAAGAAGCTCAACGGCACTCAAATTAACTTTAACTGTTAAACTGTTTTATGAAATAAAAATGTTAAAGGTGTATTGTTCCCTGTGTGTTTTTATCATAGAGGTGTGGTTATACTATTAATCTGGATTGTCTGTTATTCTAATGTTAATCGTAATCAAGGATGAAGACTATTTCACCATACAAGACGCATCATATATTTTGCTCACTGATGGGGTCCCATGTCGCGCAGTAGGTGCCCTTTTTTTCTTTTCGCCCCTGCCCTTCAAACAGCCTGAGTCCGCCACTGGGTCTGTTCAATATTTCAGTTCTGTGTGTTTTAATTTGGAGACTTACAGGCAATAACACCCCCAAGGAGGGAACCGTATGCCAAGGTACAGTAGTTGGCATAAATGTATGTAGTTGGTGCAGAGCTCATCAACAAGGCATGATCCCACAGAGCTAAACTGCCTAGACTCTTGAAGAGCCAGGTGTTGTGGGGAAAACTATAGCCAGTCTGATTATCTAGGGAACAGGCTTTTATTAGCACTAGAAAAATTAAGGGAGAGATATAAGCATGCATGAGACACATTTAGGGACAACAATACTTTAATACAATAGTAATATCTTACCTGAAAGCTGGTAAAGTTGTAGCTCCATCAGCTACCACCCTGATTAATAATGATGAACCATGATTGATTGGGGTAATTTGTGTGATTGTGTCTCTAGCCGTAGCAGTTCCATGCAGGCCTTTTTAGATGACGCTGCCTGCATTGTAGCCAATAAGGGAAACTCATAATTAATCATTCACTCCTGTTAGAGCTGGTATTGATTGATTGATTTTTATTCAGTACTTAAAATATACATACAGTGTGAATAAAAAGTACAAGGATCATAGGAAGGTCTTAGGAAAATAAATGAATAGCACCAGAACAAAATTTAAATATATAACAACTATTAGACTATTCAAGAGTGATGACAAACATCCACAGAAACACTATGTTGCAGATGGCGCTCTGCATCTTGAATGATAGTGGGAGAGCCCTGAATTGCCCTTGTCTAGAGAGTTCCACGGCTGGATTAAGGCTGTATACAGAAAACCACTCTGTGAGTAGGGGGCCTTCTTGGGCTCATACATGGAGAGCAGCCCAGACCGTAACTGCCAGCCATGGACCTGGCCATTCAGGACAACGCAGGAGCACAAATAGCTGGGAGCGAGTCCATTCATCATTATATACATATGTCCTAGTTTTACAAAAGAGACCCTCTGCTCCACAGGGAGCCACTGCATTTCCTCAAACTGCGATGGCTCAATAGGGCTTGAGGTGGTAAATCATCAAAGACATCAGGACTAATCGTATAGTCTTAATTTGCCTTGTTTGTAACATGCACTTACTCTTTGCTGTTACACTGCTGTATCAGTACACGCATAATCGTGCTGGCAGAGAATCATGCAAGCATACAATCATGAGCAATTTTAAGTAGGGATGTTCGATATTGGCTTTTTTACCGATATCCGATATACCGATATTGTCCAACTCTTAATTTCCGATACCGATATATGCGGGGTTTCCCACCCAAAAAAAAATGAATAATTTCAGGTAATTAACATTAGATATCTCTTGTCGTGGAATTAACACAACATTATGCATACTTTTGAGTTGACAATAAATAAAATAAGAATGTGTTCTTACTTGCTTGCCTGGGTTAAGGTTAAATAAATGTAAAAAACCGATACCGATATTTTCCGATATTACATTTTAATGCCAATATCAGCCGAGGTATAATATCCCTAATTTTAAGTATTCTTTTTGTGCAGAAATGTCAGAGTGTTAACTTTTTTGATCACCCTCAAGGCCATAGTTTCCACAGAATGTGTGGTCAAGGTCTCACCAGGGGCAGTTCTAGGAGTTAACAATGTCCGGGGCTAAGTCCAGACCAGCTGGGCTGCGGTCATGATAATTCTTTGGGTGTGTTACTTACCTTTACCTCTTAATAAGTCTCTCTCTCGCTCTCTCTCTCCTTTCCTGTTATCACATCTTTTCTGCCCTTTCCTCTATTTTCTCTGTGTGGGCGAGTGGCGGACTCAGGCTGTGAAGGGCAGGGGTGAAAATAAAAAAACAGCACTGTATGACATGGGGCCCCATCAGCACGCACAAAGCTATGATGCATCATGTGGTGAAATAGACCTTGATTAGGCTGAACATTATATAGGCTAGGTGATCCAGATGAAAAGTATAACCACACCTCAAGGATAAAAACACACAGTGAACACCTCCAAATAAATACACAGGCGTAGTAGATATGATGATTATTTTTATGCTATATGTTTTGGGTAGGGATGATCGATATTGGCTTTTTTACCGATACCGATATACCGATATTGTCCAACTCTTAATTTCCGATACCAATATCAACCGATATCAACTGATACCGATATATGCAGGGTCCCCCCCCCCCCCCCCCCCCCACCAGAAAAATGAATAATTTCAGGTAATTAACATTACATATCTCTTGTTGTGGAATTAACACAACATTATGCATACTTTTGACAATAAATAAAATCAGAATTTGTTCTTACTTGCTTGCCTGGGTAAATAAAGGTTATAGAAATGTAAAAAAAAAAAAACTATACCGGTATTTTCCGATATCACATTTTAATGCCGATATCGGCCGATAATATCGGTAGGCCGATAATATCGGACATCCCTAGTTTTGGGTAATTAGCATCTTACATCTTACGAAGTTGGACAAGGATTAAAATACTTACATGGGGTGACAAACTCACATCAACTAATGCTGTGAGTGACTGATTCCAGCTGATGGGTCAGCATTAGGTCACACTGATCCCAATCCAATTAGACGGCGGGCCGAAGCTTGCTAGAGGCTTTCGTTAGTGAAATGATTGATCTGGGTGTAGAGAGGATATGATTTGTTAATATGAACTGTTACGGTTGGGTAGGTGTGTTGGAGCCAGGTGCAGTGCAGAACAGAGGAGACGGGATGCAGGAGTTGATTTTCGCAAAATAAGCAATACTCCTTTATTTTTGAGTAACGAGTGGCACGTATACACGTAGCAAACAAAAGGTGAGACAGCTCAGTCTCCACAAAACATGTTGAATACACAAAACGATCAAATAAACACTAAACGGGGAAATAAAGGGGAGAAAGCAAGTCTCCAAAACAGGATAAGCTAAATACTAAACTCGGCAAACGACAGTGTTGCAGACACACGATCAAGATACACTTTCAATAATTAATTCACACGGCAACTAAACAAATGGCGAACAGACTTATTCCCCATGGCAGGAGCGATAAGTCTTACTCACAAAGGCACGGAAGAGCATATAAAGCCACCTTAACTAGACACACCAGGTACCAATGAAAGCAATTAGGACAAAGAGACAGGTCAAATACCACCAGGTAACGCTAGGGCTTTGCTCCCTGAAGAGAGCAAAACCCCAAACGTTACAATGAACTACATACTATATTAACACATTTCTGCTTGTTGGGAACCGTTTTGGGGTCATAGTTTTATGAAAACGAATGTTTTGTGTGATAGGATGTTAGGAGTCATCAGCAGTTTATATGCAGTCAATGTTGGCTTCAGAGATTACACAAAATTGGGCAATGAATACTAGCCAGCTTACAGAGACTAACATTATGTTAGCTACAGTAACTCCTGGTTTTGCCTTACCGTCTTTCTCAGATAGCAATCTAACATTAACGTTAGCGGAAATCAAACAACCCTAACCCAATGCTAATAATAGTTGTTTCGCATTCTTGTTGGGTGTTACGTTATAGATCGTATAGCTTTACGCTCTGCTCTATTGGAACTATGCCTTTAATCCATTCTAACAATGAAAAAACCTTTCACATGTACACTTTCACCACCGAGAAGTTTTCGTGTATACACCACTTTAGTTTAGTGCTAAAAGTAGTTTGTTGGAAAGGAGCTATGTTGACATTGTATCTTTGTTTTTTCTAATTTTCGGAAAAACAAAGAGATAATGTCTTTGTTTTTTCTACTTTTCGGAAAAACAAAGAGATAATGTCTTCACCGTCGGAGGGTGTAGATGACTACAACTCTACCCTCCACCAGCGGCGTCCTCCATGCGTCGTGGGGCGTTCCTGGCTCCACGGTTGTGGCAGACAGGTGCGCTTGAGCGGCGCCCGGAGGGGAGTGTGCTTCGCCGAGGGGCCGTTGAGCTCCCATCTCCTATGAGGTGGCTGAGTTCCGGCCCTGGTTCCCCCGTCAGAGGGCAGTTGGCCGACAGGCGGACAGTTCCTCTGGTGGCCAAGGATTTGTGTCGCAGACTCTTCGCCTCGGCTCATTCTCGTCATAGGACGGCGAACAGCGGGGGTGAACGCCCTAGTGGCAGTGTTGTGCTGGAGCCGAGCGAGAGTTCCCTCGCCTCTTCTCCATATCCGATGGAGACTGAGGATTTCATGGAGGGGGCGGGGGCTCTCTTGTTCGAAGGCCCGGCGGAGACAAGACACTCTCCCCTTCAGAGAGTGGCAGAGAGTGCTACATCTCCCTGGGGACCCTCGTACTCTGGGGCTGGGTTACGCGAGGGACGCAAGTGACGTGGAAGAAGGTAAGCAAGGGGAGTTGCTTGCCTTGTTCCCCAAGCTCATGGCGGCCGCCGCAGCCGCCAATGGCGTGGCCTTGCCGCAGCCACTGCCGGCATCTGTTCCTGATGACATGATAGGTCATCTCTGGCAACGCCGTCCTGTGAGGGAGGCGGGCGTTGTCTGCCGATTCTTCCCATCGATGGAGGCCTACGTGGCGCGGGGACATGTAATATTCCGCATCGTCGGCTTTACCCCCTCCTACGTGCCAGTCATGCGGGTGGTGGGTTTGGTCGAGGGGCTGAAGGACGGGGTGCCTCGACTTGATAGCCCAATGGCATCCATCCTTTGCCCCGAGATGGTGTGGGAGCCATTATGAAAGCCATTTCCCCAGGGGAAATCGGCTAGGCAGTTGGCTTCATGGAGTGACCAAGTGTACATTGCCTCGACACAGAGCCTGGCTGCAACCTCCAACATTGCGCAGCTGGCGCGCTACATGTCGGGGCTGATGGCGGGCGGGGCGGTACTGGACGACCGTCAACGGTACCTCCACGCCCAGGCGGCTGGAGCTATCCTGCATCTGACTCAGCTGCAGTCGATAGCCACCGGGAAGGAGCGCGCCCTGGCCACTCTCATCCAGCGCCACCTTTGGCTGGAGTAGGCGGCGGTGCCGGACCGGAGGAGGATTCCACTGCTCGAGGCCCCCCTCTGCGATGCTGGACTCTTCGGGTCACCAAAATATTAAAGGCAACCAACTTGTGTCTAGCCACGCCCAACTTGCGTCTAGCCACGCCCCTGCGGCGACGCGGCAGCATTATGTAGCAGTAATCCCCCCTTTTTTACTATCCAGAACTAGCTCAACTGGCAGCGCTGCATTGCTGTGTATCCTACGGTCCGTTCCCTTCAATTTTTTTATTTTAATTTTTTTTACGTGCATTCTTTCGCCGTTAAGTTTAGGCATGTTAACTTTAAGCATTGTTTCGGAGTTGGTTAAGGTTAGGCATTGTTTCAGAGTTGGTTATGGTTAGAAGGGTTAAGTTTAGGCGCTGTTAAGGAGCTGGTTAAGGTTAGAGTTTGTCTTAGATAATGGCAATATTCTTTCGGAGTTGGTTATGGTTAAGGTTAAGGTTAGGCATTCTTTCGGAGTTGGTTATGGTTAAGGTTAAGGTTAGGCATTGTTTCGGAGTTGGTTATGGTTAGAAGGGTTACGTTTAGGCGCTGTTAAGGAGCTGGTTAAGGTTAGAGTTTGTCTTAGAGAATGGCAATAGACAGCCTATTTCCGCGCTGCAGCGCGAGGCAATAGACAGCCTATTTCCGCGCTGCAGCTCTCTTGCGCTGCCGCGGTCACATGGGCGTAGTGGCCAATCAGAGAAACGCTAAACACAAGTTGGTTGCCGAAAATATTCACGCCTTCGGGTCGGCTATGCAGCAGATGACGGCAGCCTGCAGAGAGATTGAGGAGGAGCGCTCCGTGCTCCAACCCCACTTTCCCCGACCCGATGCCACCGGTGACGTGAGGAGGAGGCAACGCCGACAGAGGTCTCCGGCCGTCGCCGCCGCTGCTGGGCCTTGTAGGAAGAAGGCCAGGAGTGGAGGAAGTGCCGCTACCGCTGCAGCCAGTCGCCCTGTACCCGGAGGTAACGGTAGGGCTCCTCTGCACGGTCCCTCCGGGCCGGCTTCCTGTGGGGGCAAACGGTGCTCTGCACGCGGCAGGCAACGCTAGTGACTCCCCTGTTTGCCCCCCCCCCCCAAATATAATTTTTTGTTATTAAATAAAGGGTCCCCCCTTGTGAGGGACTGTTTTTTGTTACAAAACGTGTGTTGATTCACTATATATTTGGGGATACAGTATAAACCCTCAGCTACTGCTGGGGTTGTGCTCTTGCTTAGGGAGTAGTGCAGTTTTATCTGAAAATTGTTTGGTCGCTATTATGTATGACTTAGCAAGGCCTGTAGCTAGCACTTGGTCAAGGACTTGCTATTGCCCTAATGGGTATATGTGCTTTCATGTAGCACGCTACAACTGGTGTCATGGCGCTGCTTTGTTGTTGCATCGTATCAGGGGTGAGGGGTCATAAGGGGTGGACTAATAAACCCCTCCCCCTTTACTGATTGGCCAGGAGGTTGGACCTCCTGCCTGTCAGTCTCCCTGTCGGTTGAGGGGTCAGCACGTCACAGGGAAAGGGAAGGGGGGGGGGGGGGGGGTTCCCTGGTTCCACTCCATATTAGGATGGGTGGGTCACAGGATTTCCCCCCGGCCATGGAATACGTCACTAGGCACGTTTTTTCCTATTGGCCATGAGACATCCGTGAGTTTTCAGGCTCTGTGCTGCAGACCGCTGTCATTGTCAAAGTTGGATGATGCGATGCATTCGAAAACTGTTTGTTTTCTGCTCTGCTCTTTATTAAAGTGTGTATTGGGCTGTTGGTCACTTGGCCCAATTATTACATGTATCTTTTTCAATTGTTACTCACGTGGAGGTCTCTCTGGGGGAACTTCTGTCTCTTCCCCTCTTATGTAAAGAGCAGAGTTGACAGGGTTTTACCCTCAGACGCGTCATATGAGACCCGTGTCTGTGTCTTATAAGCCGGCTTCCTGCTGCTCGTCCCAGACAGCATGGAGGAAACGTTATCTGGTGTTTCTTATTCGAATTCGCCATCGATATGTTTCGGGTTCTCGACGTGCATATATAGTGCTGGCCCTGGGTGCTTTCCATGTGGAACCACTTCATGGCTGTGCCTTGGTTGTCCAAATCATAGAAACAGCGTTTTCTATGCGGGCAGCTGAGAAGGAGATTTTTATCTCTACCGAGCGCCAGTGTACTAGGATAGTACATGCATTTCCAGGGGGAGATGACGGAGTAGATCAAAACATTGGCGGAGGGGTCTCACGCCCATCAGGTGGGCCACCGGGAGCAGTGCGTTCGCGTACTGACCGTCTTGGTGGCGCCCTCTGTGATGTTTTGGATTGACACGCGTACACACCCCCGTCTTAGGACTGGGGATGGCGGCGTGACTAAGACACAGGACTGGTTCTGGTCGCACCGGACCAGGTCAGTTTAACCCGTTGCCCGCCGGGGCACAGGTCTTGGTACCCCGAAGGACTTTGTGGTTTTCCGAGGGGAAAATGCCGGGTCAGGCCGGGTGTTGCAGGGATTGATGTCGTGGATGTGTGTGTCATGGTGTTGCACCTTGCGCTGTGTTAGGAGGCTTGGTCCTTCTCCATTTGTTTCACCCCTCCCTCCCGGCTAGGACGGGGATGGGAGGGGGCTGTCGGGGAGGTTGCTGTCAACTCCTCTAGGCCTCCCTGTGTAGGTCCCGGTCCGCCAGGCCCAGGTCCGAACTCGTTCTCGTCGACCTGTTGGCCTGGGTTAACCCTTTGAAATACTTGTACTGCTTGTATAGCCTGTGTATACGCGCAATTATGTTTCTGAGTTCTCTTTGTGGGTTAAGGGAACAACCGCCTCCTGTTAAACTAAACATAGGGGGGTGGTTGGTTCCCCGGTGTGTTGGTAGCAGAGTCGACTCTCGGGTTGAGGCCGGGCCTGACCCTGTCTGCCAGAGAGTATGCCCCTGCATCTTTCATGATGTCTGCCACTGGAGTTGGCGGGGTCGTGTTTGTGGTGGTTGTGACATGGTGCACAGCATACTGAACACCCCTTCCGCCGGGATACTGTTCATGCAGTAGACCCTTTAGGCGCCTGTCTAGTCCGCAGTGCTCCGGGCACAGGTCGAGTTCTGCTCTTGGGGCATGTTGCCTGGATCTCCCCGGCACGCCGACTGGCCCTGCAGTGTTGTGGGGGGGGTAGCCTCTTGAGGAGAGTGCTTCAGAGTGGCGTGCCAAGGGGGGAAGGGCCTTCACTTGATTTGGGCCCTGTCCGATACGCTGGCGATGTGGGGGGTGGTGTCACCAGTGACCGTCTGGTGGTGTCTCGATGCCGTGGCCTCGTTGGCCTCACCAGGCCCCTTTTTTAAGGGGGTCCTAGTCCTCGGGTTGTCCTAGGGCTGGGACCTCCTTTGCGCTCCGCTGCTGCGGTGTTGCCACAGGGTTGGGTTCTTGACCTTTGACCCCGTGATGTTGGGGTCTGTGATGTTTTTTTTTTGCTTCACGTCTGTTCCCTGGTGGCATGTGGGATGCGCGCTCGAGTGGTCGCGGGCCCTTCTCAACGAAGGTAAGTCCCACGGTCTGCTCACCCTGTGCGTTTGAGGTGCTTAACCATCTTCGCACAGTCGGATCCGATCTCCCTCCCGTCCTCCACTAGGGGGGGCCGGGGGGCTCGGATCCTCCCCAGTACTGATGGTTGGCCTCAGCGGGTACATCTGTCGAGCTTTTCGCTCTGCTCAGCTCCTGTGTTCCAATAGAGCAGAGCGTAAAGCTATACGATCTATAACTTACGGTTATTCTATAACCCTAGTTATATGAGTATAGTGAGCTCTCTGCTCTGACTCACTGAGGATCCCACGGTCTTCTCCTTTGGTGGTGAAAGACTAGGGAAGGAGCTGATTGTGTGGCCACAACCCCGCTTATATAGGAGCGGATGTGGGTGTGGCCAGGCGGAGGTGAATAAGAGGTGTACATGTTAAATTCTGCCTTATACTGTACCCTGAACTACAGAATTGACGATTGAAGCATTCTCCAAGTTGCTTACACTTTTATTATAATATCACGTTGACATACTTCATCCAGCTCTCCACCTAGCTGTGTCACACTCAACTCCGTCCGTGCGGAAAACAAAACCTTAGTTTAATACAAACCTATTGTAACAGTACATGTGAAAGTTTTTTTCATTGTTATAATGGATTAAAGGGATAGTTCCAATAGAGCAGAGCGCTCACTATACTCATATAACTAGGGTTATAGAATAACCTTAAGTTATCTATTGTAGTAACAATGCTCCAAAATGTATTGATTGTTTTTCTCTTTCCCCAGATGCTCAACCCTGGACCACACTACAGATATATTCTAGACCTAATCTAATTTAGCCTGAGGGGTCTATCGTAATCTTGCAAGTGTCGTGACTGAATTGGTACGTTTGGTTCAGGAGCCGTTCGGAGGAGGAAAAAAGGCTGGAAACAGGTGGTTGCGGATCAATGGTCCAAAAGTGATAGTTTGTTTTTATTGGCAAACAGCAGTACACAGGATATCAAAATCTCCCTGACACACACAGCTCGGTCTACTGTTGTGTGTCCACTCAATGGTAAATACAGCGCTATATAAGCAATCTCTTGACCCCCGTCCCTATCCACGATCGACTGGTCCAAATAGCATAATGACAATACATTTCTTTGATAACAAAAGGAGGACTTTCGTCCCAGACATTAACATGGTAATTCACTCAGTCTGGCTCAGTGTAGACTGAGGGTGATCTGGTCCAACCGGTGTGTGTGTTTTCGTGTGTGTGTGTGTGTGTGTGTGTGTGTGTGTGTGTGTGTGTGTGTGTGTGTGTGTGTGTGTGTGTGTGTGTGTGTGTGTGTGTGTGTGTGTGTGTGTGTGTGTGTGTGTGTGTGTGTGTGTGTGTGTGTGTGTGTGTGTGTGTGTGTGTGTGTGTGTGTGTGTGTGTGTGTGTGTGTGTGTGTGTGTGTGTGTGTGTGTGTGTGTGTGTGTGTGTGTGTGTGTGTGAGAGAGAGAGAGAGAGAAAGTATGTGTGGCTTAATTAAATCAGTTTAGTTTTGTGTGTGTGTGTGTGTGTGTCTGCCAAATGCATTTGCATTGGCTCCTACGAGGGGATGCTGACCAGTTTAGCCTGTTCAGTGGTTTGTTCTGGGTGAGACCGCTGGGCTGTTTGTTCTCACTCATAGAAATGAACATATGCTATAATAACTGGTGTTATTTGTCTAATAGTCTTCAAAAATATACTACACAAGCTCAAATATAGAGCTATTGGACTGACTCTGGCCCTGCTCCATATCCAGAACCATTATCAGAGTGGCAACTGCACTTACAGTATACAGGTCCCTTCCAAAATAAATGAATATCATGATTGAATGAGAGGCCATGGTAAACAGCACAGTGAATAAACAATGTGCAGTCACCATATATATATTGTTCTGGATAGAAGTGGGGCCAGGCTAATCTTTTAACATGTGGGATACGGATTGCCATCCTCTCACATAAGCTGTCTGGGTACCACTCTCACACAGCTCTCTACTCTGTCTGGGTCCTGGACACCCCTACACTGTACTAGTTACACATCACAAAATCAACATTCTGTTCTCTATTCCAGGCTAGATCTTACATTGACTCATAGATGCTGTGCTCATGTTACAGGATGCGTCTATACTTTTACCAACTAACCTCCAGTTCCGCGTTTGCGTTCTGCAATCTGATTGGCCACTGACGTTTTTGGTCATGTGACATGTGCGCCAATCGCGTGACGCCTGTTTCTGCGCCTATTTCCGCCTCAAACAGCCTGCAAACTACCTAACCAGTTCTGGTATGGCAAGGTATGGCACTCGCCATACCTTGGCAAATTTAAAAAAAAAAAATTATTATTAGAATTTTTTATGTTGATTTAGAATTTTAATGTCAACATTATGAACGAAGCTTCGAACTATTCGGTACAGCCCTAGCATGTTTTGATATTGTCAATTATCTCACTTTTACTAGGTGACTTTTACTGTGACTAACTGAAATATGTCGCCAAAAAAAGGAAAATGGACATACATGTAGGGACGTTTTTTAATCAAAGGGCAGCAGAGACAAGTGATACAGGGACACAGGTAAGGTCTGGCTTAGTGATTATAATAGTGCAGTTCAGCATTCAGTAACCCATACTTTTTGTGAATGTGTTTTTGATACTACATTCTGTTGAACAAACACCTCAAAACCGTACCTAAGGAAAATTGGCTCAATTGCAAGAAAAGTATTGGACAGTTATGATATTACATTCTGCATAATTCGTATGCAAAATATTGTGGTTCCCTGCTTTAGTCTGTTGACACATTTCTATAAAAAAAATGCTTGTGTAGTCCTGTGTCATACCTAAATGTCATATAACTGAATTGTATAGAAACAACTCACCAAAAGTGACTATTGCACAACTGATTTGACAAAAAAATCCCCCCCCCCCTCCCTCCTCGCCATACCTTGCCTTTTACTGAAACGACGCCACTGTACCTAACGCCTTGTTATATCACTGGTTAAGCTTAGGCGACTCTTTCGAAGTTGGTTAAGGTTAGAGTTTGGAATCAGGGCTGGTGTTCTATCGCCCTGCTCTAAGACAAATTCTAACCTTAACCAACTTCGAAAGAGTGCCTAAGCTTAACCAGTGATAGAAACAGGCGTCACACGATTGGCGCAGATGTCACATGACCAGAAACGTTAGTGGCCAATCAGATCGCAGAACGCAAACGCGGAACTGGAGGTTAGTTGGTAAAAGTATTGACGCTTACAGGATTAATACACATCACTTACACCCATATTGATTACAGTACCAAAACCAGGGCGAATTGCAGGGCCAGTCCAGTAAAATAAAATACAGTAATTATGTATCATATGTTTAAAGTAAATTGCATTTCGTACAAACCTTTTGTGGTGTTTGTAAAATGTTCCTTCCTCTATGTTAGCTTATTTAATTAATTAATTAATTAATTTCATTTGAGCTACTGTTTATATTGTACATATCTCGCAGTCCAGTATATTGTGCGTTGTATATTATGTCCTATATGTTACTTTTGTGTTTTATTGTCTAGATCTTATTTTATATACACCATGGGAAGGGGGGAACGCAATTAAAATTGTCTGTATGTCTTGCACAAATGGAAAACTGACAATAAAGTTGATTTTGACTTTGACTTCCTTACGTTAGCAAATTACATGTAGCATTATCTGTGGTAGCCTGTATTAGCTGGCACATCTAGATTTGGGCTGTTCTCTTCAAAGTTATGTTTTAACAGCCAATTGTGCGATTTCACTTTCTGAGCCATCTAAATTAGCCCACTGCAATGAAGTTTAAATTTTCAAGTTTGTTTATTAGTTGTCACAATAAAATACATGTACTTTCCAGTGAAATGCTGGTTCTGAGCCCCTGAGAGTGTGCTTCATACAGTAAAAAAAAAAGGTTATTAAAAAAGTAAGTAAAAGAGGAATATACAATATACAATACAATATACAATCTAAAGTACAGCCAAAGTACAATCTAAGTACAGTGAGTAAAAATGAGTAAACAGTTAGGTACAAATGCAAATCTCTACCTGTAGCCCTATTTTCAGACATTTCGCCTAAAGGTACATGCCTAAGTAAATGGTATATTGCTCCACTTCTACAAGGTCAATTTGCATGTTCTAGGAACATCTAGGGACCTGGGGGTATGTATTTCCAGTGTCAGAAATATTGTGTCTGTTACTAGGCTGGAGTAAATTGTAATGAAAAAAAGGAGAATATAAATTATGATATATTTTTGCATCTGTGCTGGTGAATAACACCAAACATTGAGGTTCTTTTGATTTCGATCACTGAGCTCATTCACCACCTTCTTGAGATCAAGTGTACAAAAAATCTAAGCAAATTAATAAAGGGAAGATGATTAAATAGAAGGATTTGTAGATAGAGTAATACATGATAATCCATTTAAATTATGAATTCATATTTTACCTTGAACTTGACCTTGACCTTATTATTGCCAAATCATACATCTATGGATAGGGAAAAGGCTCCTCTTTCCAATGGCAGGCTGAAATCTGGATGTAGTCATTTCCTTGCGGTTTTACGATAAAAGAGATATAATTAGCATTTTTTTTATAAATTCTTATTTTCGGTAAATCTTATAAAACATCTGTAAAAATGAAAATATACACTTTGACTGCTGTTTTGATAGGTTTATGGTCTTTAATCTTGGCTACAAAAAATAAAAAATAAAACATCCAAGGGCCCACATGTGGGCCCACATGTGGGCCCTCATGAGGGCGATTTGCGACGCGCCACTTTGCCGACCTCTAGCGGCTTGGGTGTGCATTTATTTTAATACAATATATAGATATAATTAAAGCCCTGTTGGTTACCTGTCAATTGCCCTTTCAGTTGACAAAATCCGTTCAGCGGTTCTCGAGTTACATGCCGATATGAGGCGTGCGCCAAAGTACACATTACCACCCCCGATCTCCGGGGGCTCTAGCTCTGTCAATCATTTGGCGATCTCGAAGATTTTTGGACAGGGTTGTAGCCAATGAGTGTGGCTTTCCAAAAGTGAGTGTGTGCATGTGGATGTGTGTGCAATGAGTATAGATGATGGGTTGTTGCATAGAGTCATTGAGCATCCTGATGGCCTGGGGATAGAAGCTCCTTCTGAGTCTCTCTGTACTGGCCATGAGACTCCGGTAGCACTTGCCTGACCGCAGCAGTGCAAAGAGGCAGTTGTTTGGGTGACTAGAGTCTTTGGCTATTCTCTTAGCCTTGGCCCTGCAACGCTTGGTGTAAATGTCCTGGAGAGTGGGAAGCCCCCCTCCAATTGTGCATTGCCCAAACCAGGAGGTGATGTTACCAGTCAGGATGCTCTCTATTTTGCATGAGTAGAAGTTCTTAAAGATCGTCTGACTCACTTTGAACTTCCTTAGGCGCCTAAGCAAGTAGAGGCACTGCCGTGCCTTATTTACTACACTGTCAATGTGTGTAGTCCATGCCAAGTTCTCGGATATGTGGACTCCAAGGTACTTGAAACTGTTCACTCTCTCGACCAGTGCCCCGTAGATGCTGAGGGGGCTGTAGTCCTTAGCCTGACCTCCTAAAATCCACAATAATCTCTTTAGTTTTGTTGACGTTCAGGGAGAGGCTGTTCTCCCGGCACCACAGCGCCAAGTTCTCTACCTCTACCAGGTAGGCCCTCTCGTCGTTTGCAGATAGCAGGCCCACCACAACTGTGTCGTCAGCAAACTTGATGATTGTGTTGCTGTTGTGCTTTGCCACACAGTCATGTGTGTAAACCGAGTAGAGGAGGGGGCTCAGAACCAGTGGCGTCGCGTGGGTAAAATAATAGGGGATGCCAAAAAAAAGGTATACAAAAAAATAAAAGTTATTAATATATATATATATATTTTTTTTTTATACTTAAAGGCCAACTTGCAGGTTGTATTTTTGTTCAATAAACAATGTGGAAATTGACAGAGTTTTAGCGTTTTTATCAAACATTTTGTCTGCCCAACACAATCACCACGCACGTGGATATTTTAATCAATGGTTCATAACGTGCACGTGTAATCGAAATGATGTCGTCACGTCAGGTGCAGGGCACCAGGGGGCTCTGAGTCACACACAGCTAGTGGCAGGCAGAGAGCCTTGCTACTACTAGCCGAGAAGTAATGAATTAAAATGTATCTGTTTCACCTAAAACTAACCACTATTTGTAAAAGCCACAACCACGTTACCACCATATTTGTAATAATGAAAATCATTGTGTCGTTGTACATATTGTGTATACACCGTTAGAAGCTAGCTAAGTTAGCTAACGTAGCTTAGCTTAGCAGCCAGAATTCTCGAAACTCATAACAATGCCCGATTTAAAATGGTTCTCTCCTCTTTGTATACCTTTGTCCTCACAAATATTATGCCAGGGAACTTATGGACACGACAATAGTAGTAGTTATAGTGTTTGAGCTTGTAGCGTTAGTTAGCTCATAGCTATCGTCACTGATGCACCGAGTGGGGCTACTATCGTATCAACATGCCGGGGTGCATAGCTTGCTAGCCAGCATTCTCGAAACTCCTAACATCACCCGATTTAAAATGGTGTGTGTGCAGTGCTTTGCCCCACAGGACCTACACATTTTACTCGTTTCCAAAACTCTTTTACATGCACGACAGTAGCCATAATGCTAATGTTAGCGGGGTAATGTTAGCCAGAGCGATATAGCCAGCTTGGTACTATGACCCGGGGATAAGGCGACAGACCAGTAGCGCTGCTGTACTGAACAACAGGCTGCCTAGTGGTAAATGTTGTTCTTTTTTTTACAACATTAAAAACATTATAACTACCTTGTTTCAACCAGTTGTAGCTGGTCCATCAAAGTCTCCGACGATTAAACCCATTTGCGTCTTGTAAGGCGTCCATTTGGATCAAGGAAATAGCTTTCTGCACTCGTCAAAACTCCTTGTAGTGGATCAGAAGTAGGGGAAAGATACCCGACGTGACGTCATGGCCCTGATAGCTCTGATAAGCTTTTTTGATTTGCGCGTGCATGTTATTCGTGCGTGGACCTTTTTACCCCTTTCTGAGTGGAATTTCCGGCGTCAAATGAAAAAAATAATGTAATTAGATACCAATGATGTAAACTACCCATAATTGAAGAGTAGGGTTTAACCTGCAAGTTGGGGTTTAAGCCAAGCAGTCACCATGTACAGTATGGCTCGGCGGCCACTGCCAGTCAAACCAAGCAGTCACCATGTACGGTATGGCTTACACCCCCACCTAATAGACAGTCCCCTCACCTCCGTATGTATATATTCTCTCCCCACCATATGTATATTTCTCTCCCACCCACCCACCCCCTCCTAATGTACAGTCTCCTCCCCACCGTAGGTATATATTCTCTCCCCACCATATGTATATTTCTCTCCCTCCCACCCACTAAATGTTTGATAATAGAATAGAGGATTCGTCCGAACGTGCCTGCTGTTAATAAAATGTTCAACCAATCAATCAATCAATCCCGCGAGGGGATGACGTCAAACCTATGGTTCAGACGTTGTCACGTGACTCACGTTAGATGCCAGTAATCCTAGTATGTGGATTCTAGAGTACTTTTTATGCCAGAGTACACCGTGTTAACATGTGGAAAGGGCTTTAGTCAGCTCGACTGCTCGAATCCTATTGGCTAATAACTGGTTTTGGATGGAGCACGTGTTGGAAGCTAGGGAAAGACACACGCCCCCTCCTCCCCTCCTGCCTGCCTGAGCTGCAGTGACTCACTGAGCACAGTGACAGCCAGCCTGCCTCAGTGAGTCTGAGGGTGTAGAGAGTGAGAAAATTCAACAACAAAAAAATGTAACACAGAGATGAAAAATAATGATTTTTGATTATGATTGTAAACTATATAAAAAATATATTTTTCATATTTCATATTTCATATTCATATTTTAATGGGGAAGTCTGGCTTCCCTTGGCTTCCAGGAGGATTCGCCACTGCTCAGAACGCAGCCCTGGGGGGCACCTGTGTTGAGAGTGATGTGTGAGGAGGTGCAGTTACCTGCTCTCACCACTTGGGGTCTTCCTGTCAGGAAGTCCAAGACCCACCGTCAGATATCGTAGTTTAAACCCAGGTCTCTGAACTTGACTACAAGCTTGGAGGGGACTATGGTATTGAATTCTGAGCTGTCAATAAATAGCATTCTCACATAGTTCCCCTGCCTCTTGTCCAGGTGTGATGCTGCCGTGTGGCGCACATGGGCTATGGCGTGGACCTGTTGGGGCGATATGCAAATTGTAGGGGGTCTCTCTACAAACTTCCAAGCTTGTTGTTTGTTGAGAGAATGAGATATAGTGAACAATGTGCTTGCTAATATTAATACATTAATGTTATTCTCAATCTGTCGTGTACCGAGAAATGGAAAACCGACACAAGGCTACATCACAGTCTTGGTTTAGGTCTTGCCGAAGCCCCGCCGCTAATGTCAGATCACACCAGTCAGTTAATAAAATTTTGTAACTACATGAGTCTATAAACCTGTGGTTCGAAGGTCTTTTTACGGGCAGCATGGTCGCTATTGAGGCTTTTAGACTCTTGGTTTACCTTAAATGTGCGTGCTTGACAGACAGCAGGAGGTAGAAATGGCATTGGTATTATCAGCACGCCTTCAGACGAAGAAAGCGTTACCCAGGCCCGCCCACTCTCTCAGTCTCGGCTACATCCACTCACAGGCAGCAGTGAGGGCCGGGTGGTTGTGAATTAAATATCCTGATGATATAAAAAATATATATATATATATCAAATCTTTTTATTTTCCTTTTTCTTTTACATGAAATATAAAACAACACAATACAATAATAATAATAATAATAATAGACATGACTTCACAATAATTACACTAACAATAACAATAATGACAGTAGAATAATAAATACAGAACCTAAAAATAAAAACAAATTATATTACCACAGACACCACAGAAGACATTTCCTCCCCGACTCCCGCCCCAACCCCGCACCCCCAGACCCCCCAGGTCCAACACCCCGATCACACTCAGCCGCTATATGGTGGTCTTAACCTTCTTTTTTTCCTCTGTCAAAAAGATTCAGGGATAGTTCCCCACAGTTCCCCAATCATCCCCCTTCATACATCTTTGATGACTTCAAATCAAATCCAACTAAAAGGTGGATTGTATCTGAGGTATATGACAGAATGATCAACATTAATATATCATCTTTGGCTACTCTTATGTTCCTGGGAACAAGATCTGGAAGGGGACCTTTAAGATGAGCAGTGGGAGGCAATATTAGACCTTGTTCATTCCTCATCGATATGCGCTAGGCATGCACTCATATCAATTTCATATTTACATTGCACACACTACACAAATGCACAATTGTCAAAACATGTTCCTGCTATTAGTCCTTCCTGTAACATATGTAAGCAGACCACTGCAGACTTGATGACTCTCAGACTTTTTAATACAAACATCTGATAGAAACTTTGACCCAGATCCTCTTACAGCTGTCATTGGGCTTCTGCCTGAAATGGTAACACCCATGGAGATTTGAATGATGGTGGCCTTCTCCTCGCTCTTAACTAGATGTTTTATATTTATAAGCATGTCTCCCACACACAGCAATTAGGAGTCCTACAGACTCTAAAACTAGAAGAAATAAGGTTCTCATTGAAAGGATCTCTAGCCAAATTTGAGAAAACTCAGACCATTTATCAGTTTTATGGATGTTTATGTTTATAAATGTATAAATAAAATAATAAAATGTAATAAACAGATTTATATATATGATGATAAAAATGATGATAAAAATATGATGATAAATATATATATATATATATATATTTTGTATTTGGGGCTAGAACTCTGGAAGCCCACCCTTGAAGCTGCCGATGGTCTGCACAGAGTTACTTAAGAGCATCTCTGGATACGACACTCGACCTGAAGCCAGGAGCATTGCCGTAATTTATGGGTTGAGCTGAAAAAAACTCAGTTTTCTCAAAGTGAATTGACAACTTGTTGTCAACTAACCACTTGTGAAGATTTTCCAGCTCCTGTATTTCGGCAGGGTCGTCTCCAGATACCAGAAGTGCTGAGTTGTCCAAATACAGTAAAAGTTTCCTGAGTAGGATACAGCGGACGCCATGTCATTCACGTATAAAGAAAAGAGCAGCGGCCCGAGGATGCTGCCCTGAGGCACTGCACATGTAATAAGATTATATGAAGATGCAACACTATACGGCAGCTAGGTGGTGTAGTGGGCAAGGCGCTCGCCACCAATGCAGGAGACGCTGGGTTCGAGCCCAGCTCTCCGCATTGCTATCAGCTTGGCTGGTCGTTCATACTAACACAATTGGCAGTGTTAGGGGTGGGAAAGCTGATGGGTGGGGATCGGACGTTGTGGACAGCGACTCCTACAGGTCGGTTGGTGCGCCTGCGCAGCAGAATCAGGAAGCAACAGGGGCGGCGTGTCCCTCCCACGCAGACCCCCGCCGCTGAGAGATCGCGCTGTGCAGGTGAAAAGATGCAACGGCTGCTTCCTCGAGTACCGGAGGGGACACGTGATGTAAGGCTTCGTCCACATTGCAGCCGGCTTGTGGGAGGCATGGCCTAACAGCGTTCGAGACAGGGGCAGTGGCGTACTCCCTGCTATGATTTGCTCACCTGCGATAGGGCTAGGCTGATAACTAATGTTCATTGGCAGCGTTCAAAACACAGCGGGAAGCGCCGGTAAAAATGCCGCAAATATCCAAGCAAGCGGCGGTGCTTAGAAAAACAAGATGAGAGCGAAAGCCGAACAGGAGACGGCAAAGCTACGAAAAAGAACATCATTGTTCCAGCAGGCAGCAAAGGTAGACTGACTCTAACGTTACTGAAGAATGCATCGGCAGTAAGCTCCCCACCCAGGCCGGCCGCCGCGTCCACCGCTATCAACACGCCGGTCCAGGCGGACAGACAGCCCAGCCAGGCCCCCAGCCACGCTACAGCCGCCGAGACCCGAGACAGGTTAGAAGAATATAACGTTTTATTCGCCATAACCAGTACGAGTAGCCTACAGGTTACATTGGAACTGGAATCGAATCCGTACATTTTTTAGTACATGGTTTAAGTGGCCGCGATGTCCAGTGTGATGATAATAATGATGTGTGTTGTAGCGGGGCGGCCAGTCACGATATGACATGGCACGAGATTATGGGTCATTGTAATTGCAAGGATTTACTGAAACTGCAAGTAGTGTCAGAGCCTGCATAGGCGGAGGGTGAGCTCGACATTAGGGTCGGCTGTAATGGGATGGACCTCGCGCGTAGCGTGCAAAATGTTCTCACTTTATTATTGATTTAGGGGAGTGGTCTGCCCTGCGGGGGGGCCCCGACATATTGCGCAACGCCACTGGACAGGGGAGGGTAGAATTGGACGATACGAAATTGGGATGGGAGAAAAATTGAAAATGGGAGAAAAAAGTAGATACAAAAAAAAGATGCAACACTATTTACATTTACGAACTGGGTCTTCCCAGTCAGATATGACCAAAACAATCCTGCTGATGTAATAACTAACTAAGCCAGAACACAGATGCAGACACAAACAGGCTGAGACGATGTGAATCAGAGAAAACCCAAATAACGGGTGTATTTAATTAGAAAATACTGTTCCAGAGCCGAGGGGCTAGAGCAGCAAAGGCTCTGTCTCCCCTGGTTTTGAGCCTGGTCCTGGGCACCTCCAGCAGCAGCTGTTCAGCAGACCTTAGGGCTCTGGATGGGGTGTGGTGGCGCAGGATCTCAGCAAGGTATAATGGAGCCAGCCCATTTAGTGATTTAAAAACAGTCAGCCGTCATTTAAAATCAATGCGGAAATGGGCGGGGAGCCAGTGGAGTGAAGCCAGGACTGGTGTAATGTGGTAAAGTTTTTTGGTACCAGTGAGAAGACCGGCAGCCGCATTTTGGAGCAATTGTAGGCGACGGAGCAGCGACTGGTCAATGCCAACATACAGCACATTGCAGTAATCTAGCCGGGTTGAAAAGGTATGAATTACCCTTTCCAGATCCTTCTGGGAGAGATAGGCTCTGTTCTTAGCCAGGAGTCTGAGGTGGAAAAAACTAGTTTTAACCACCGAGCTAACAAGCTCAAGCTCAGTCAGACAAGCGGAGCGTCATAGCTGGGAGCGGGTTCTCAAAATCAGCTGCTCCTCTAGTGTCACACACCTGCACCCCATCCTGTACTCAGAAAGAGGAAGAGAGGGAGAGTAGCTGGGTAGGGACAGAGCCGTATAATTGAGAGTTGCGACACGCTTTGATCTCGCCGACAGGATATCACGTGGCTCACGTAGCTACCGGTAGTTCCAATTTGACTTCCTGTCAACTTGATTTCAACGGTGCAGAACGGCAGAACTAATTATACGGCTCTGCTACTACTGTTACAGCAATTTTTGGTACTTATTAATACAATGTGCATTGATCACTGTTGCGATATATCATTTACATATCTGCTACTTTAATATTTACATTATATCACTAGGCGATGACGGCAATTTCGAACGTTAAATGCTAGCTGTGCTAGCTGACTTATTTTACATTAGCCATATCACCAGTTGTTACACAATCAAGCATCATTGTATTAATCAGCCCACATTATATGTGGGCTATTTATATTCAATATATATAATAGCATTTCAGGGGAGTGGCAGAGAGACTTGTGCTTCTACACATCCTAATGCTATATAAGACATTCATACATGCACATGTGAAAATGCAGTGAATATCATATCAAGCTGTTTACTCTGCATTTCTTAGCATTTACATTTCATACTGTAACCATTGATACTACTCAATTAAGCCAAGAAAGAAGTTTGGTCAACAGTAGAAAAAATACAAGGCAAGCAATTGCATTCCACAAATTTTTTATTATTATAGGCCTATAATATGTCCATGTAGAGGTCCAGTCTTCCAATCCTGTTGTTTGTAGTGCTAGGGCCTTTCTGTCACGACTGCTGCTCACCTCAGACTGGACACATGCACGTCATTATAGTGGTAATTTATCCTAGAAAACAAAACAGGGAGATAGAGTTATGGAGTTGCTCATGCACTCTACAACAACACACATCTTGTGCATAATCTTTCTATGGCCATAAAAACAGATAATAAACTATTCTATTTTTGATACAATTTGACTCATCTGAATTTCTATAGTTTCACTGTTTGACTCATTTAAAATATTCCACAACAGGTTCAATGTGTCCGGGTTCTTTGCAACAAGTGCTGGCCTGAAATTCATGGTGGAGCAGGAACAACGACCTCCATCTTACCAGACAACAGCATGGCTCCTGGAATTAATGAAAACTTTATTTAACAGGTTGCAGAATGGGTACAATACAGTACGGCTCAATACACACAATTGTTAAGGGGATGCAGACCAGAGAAAGACGTTTGTCTTGTTTACATTTTTATTTTTTAAATTGAGCTCACCACCTACAAGGCTTTAAAGGGTGAAGCCCCAAGCTACATTGCTGAGCTTATAACCCCTTACTGCCCTAATAGGGCTCTCCGCTCCTCCGACCAAGGAGAGCTCGTCGTCCCCCGGACCAAACTGAAAACCAAGGGTGACCGGGCTTCGTAGCACCCAAGCTATGGAATCAGCTACCTTATGAAATCAGGTCTGCTGTTAGTGTGCAGTCTTTTAAACAAGGTCTAAAAACCTTTTTATACATTGAGGCTTTTAATTGATCATGTATGTGGTATAACGTGTGTATGTGTGATTGTATTTTACTTCATTTATTTTTTGAAGTATTCTACAATCTTGTATGTGATGTAACATGTGTGGTTATTCTATTCTGATTAACCTTTTACTGCCTGTAAAGCACTTTGTGATTTTAATCTGGAAAAGCACTATATAAATAAAATGTACCTTACATCAGGGTCCCCCATTTTCAATTCATATTGACATTTATGACATACACAACATACATGACATTTATGGCATAGGGACATACAGGTATTTAGTACTGATACATTTGTGACATAAACGGTATTCAAATATACAGTACTGTTACCCATAGATCCTAACAGAGTATATACATATGATGGGGATGGGACTGTACATTAGGAGGGGGTGGGTGGGAGAGAAATATACATACGGTGGGGAGGAGACTGTACATTTCTACTAATAATATACAACCTACATATCTACTAATAATATACAAACTACATTACTACTAATAATAATCAACCTCACAACTCCAAATGACTGGGACACGTCTCTCATTAGAGTCAAGACCACGAGAGGAGAGCCAGACAGGTCTGTATCCACTGTGTTATTGTCTATATATTATATTATGTAACCTTACTGTACCTTATATGAAGACCAGTCTATCTAGTGTCATGTGTTATTGTCTATATATTATAACCTTACTGTACCTTATATGAAGACCAGTCTATCTAGTGTCATGTGTTATTGTCTATATTATAACCTTACTGTACCTTATATGAAGACCAGTCTATCTCGTGTTGCTCACTTTAACAATAAATCTAATAAACAATGATAAACTAATGAACACCAATATAATAACTGCAAATAATTTGGTAAATATAACTTTAGGCCAACGTCACGTCAGTATGGTAACGTTCTTAACTGCATTTAGAATCTAACAAGCTATTAACTTACGATCAACATTAACTAAAGCTTGCTACATAAAATACCAATATTGACTAAATCCATGAGTGGTCTGCTAATGCGTTAAAATGTACAAAGTAGTAAAAGTAAAGTAAACTTACCAGCGAGTGCCGCTCGGCAACAATGAAAATGCATGGCATTGAGCTGAGACTTGAACTACGGACCACCCCTGAGGCGCTTTACTTCTGCATTCCACGATAACAACGAAGGTGGGTCGGAGTGGCGGAACTCTTAATTATACGGCTCTGGGTAGGGATAGAGTGGGATAGATGATAAGGTGGACGGGAACCCTGGTGGCCTGGAGGGGCATGATCACAGGCATTGAGGTTTTCAAGTAGAATCTGATGGTCAATCGTATTGAATGCTTTTTGGAGGTCAATCAGAACCAGCCAGTGTGTTTGCCGTTGTCCATCTGGGTGATATGAATCAGGCAAACAAGGAGTACTCAGGAAACCTGATTGAAACTGAAACTGCAAATCATTCTGGTTCAGAAATTCTGACATTTGATTAAAAATAAGAAATAACCTTTGACAGGATTTTCAAAATAACACTGAGAATAGACACTGAGTGATAGTTTCCCTCTTGTTATGATTAGAGTTTCTAATCTTGTCCTTGCATAAATTCCCTGTAGCACCCTGCCGCTCATCTACCAAACATTCCACCTCGAATTATCTATGTATCTGCTGAAAGTTCCATGTGGACATTATTTCATGGAAAATGTTTTTCTTTGCCAGAGGTTATGTAGTTGAGTCTCACATGGGTAGCAGAATCTCACCAGGCTCCCATAAAGACTGCTGGTGGTACAGCAGATTGTCTGGCAAATTACCTAGACTGACCGTTACATCCCAGATAGCAAAACTGATCTTGTACGAATAGGGGCCACGTTCCTAGAAACAATCATGCAATGCGATTTCTGCTGGCGGAGTTTGTCCGAACTCTGTTTGAATGACGTGCCAGAGGACACAGGCACAATTCCGGTACCCGACCCTGAGCCAGTACTGCCACCACCAGCATCAGCCTGATACGACTGGTCGGACTCAGAACTGAGCCAGCAAAACCTAAAAAGAACAAATAGGGCCAGAAGTGGGTCAATTAGAAATCCATGATTCTAATGTTCATTTAGGAGTACATTGTGTAAATTATATATATATATAACTCCTATTCTTGAACTGTATACAATATAATAACAAAATACAAGCAGCCAATTATTTTAAATCAAATTTGTATTTAAAAAAAAAATGGCAGTGATTATATACATTTAATATAAAGTATAAAGTACCCAAATACATTTGAGGCCTTCCAGACTTTTAAAGTGACTTTCTCTCATCTGAAAGGAACAATGGATCTCATTCCCGAACGGGTTTACGACAAGAAATTTGATCTCAGGCTGATTTGCGACATATTAGGGCTGGTAGAGAGATTCCCCAAACTTCCCTGAGATTGGATTCAGCCGTGGCTGAGAGCAGAATTTAAGAGTGCTGAGGAGCACACTTATGATTAGGGATGTCCGATATTATCGGCTTACCGAGATTATCGGCCGATATTGGCATAAAAATGTGATATCGGAAAATATCCGTATCGGTTTTCAAATGTCTTTACATTTATTTAACCTTTATTTACCCAGGCAAGCAAGTAAGAACAAATTGTTATTTTATTTATTGTCAAAGTATGCATAATGTTGTGTTAATTACACAACAAGAGATATGTAATGTTAATTACCTGAAATTATTAAGTTTTTTGGGTGGGGGGGGGGGGGGGGACCCTGCATATATCGGTATCGGTTGATATCGGTTGATATCTGTATCGGAAATTAAGAGTTGGACAATATCGGTATATCGGTATCGGTAAAAAAGCCAATATCGAGCATCCCTACTTATGTTTGATTGATTGATTGATTGAAAATGTTATTAACAGATTGCAGAATGGGTACAATACAGTACAGCTCAATACACACATTTGTTAAGGGGATGCAGACCAGAGACCAAGGCCTCCTTGGAATTAATTAATTAATCATAATTTCAATAAATATGACAATATTTGTACGATAAAAAATTACCCATTTGATGTCGGAAAAATAAATAATATGGATTCATCTGATCACAGGGCAGCTGGATTAACCATATCTGAACCAGCTATTTTGGACAAATGTATAATTACTCAGATATTTATTGTGAAATTATTGAAAATAATAATTATTTAATGCCTTCTGTGGCATTTGTATTTCTTATTTGTTAGATATCTGTTGTATTGATTAATTATACATTTGAAAGAATGCAGGTTATAGCCAACATGCATTATGATTGGTACAATGGGACAGACATTTGTTTTATATAGCTATAACCT
Organism: Notolepis coatsorum; assembly: GCF_963971535.1. Classification (NCBI taxonomy): domain Eukaryota; kingdom Metazoa; phylum Chordata; class Actinopteri; order Aulopiformes; family Paralepididae; genus Notolepis; species Notolepis coatsorum. The sequence goes on along the minus strand of NC_140172.1, from coordinate 50,872,660 downwards.
GCATTCTTTCAAATATATCATTAATCAATAGAACAGATATTGGAATACACTATGTAGCCTACGTGTAATGAATGAACAGTATAGGCTTATATTATTCTAATTACTTGTTTAATTAGGATTTAGTAGATACTATCATTTATATATATGCTCTGCTCTATACATACTGTACAGTAATTAAGGCTGTCAGAGTTGGGCAGCGGACTGGTGGACTGTACTATGCAGCGCAGTATCTGCAATCTCCTAATAAAACAAGTCATTAGAATAATATAAGCCTACTGCGTTAATTCATTACACACGTAGACTATACAGTACTGCGAGTGTGTGTGTGTGGGGGGTGCGCACGCTGCGGCAGGTGGTCACGAGTAGTAGCATGTATTCTGTATAATGATGACAATACATTAATTTAATCTCATTTTGATCGGTCGCAAAGTGCTTCCGCCACCATTGTACACGGCTGCATCGCGTCAGTTGCATTTAATGAGCTGGACAGGTGTGTCTAAACTCTCGACTTTTTTCGATTTAATTTGCACACGGCACAGAGCCTGCCTTATAAGCAGTGTTGGGCAAGTTACAGTTTACTAGTTACAGTTACTAGTTACTTCTTCCAAAAAGTAACTAAATTACTTACTCAGTTACAAATGATAAAAGTAACTAGTTACTTCAGGAAGTAACTATTGCGTTACTTTCAAGTGCATTTTTTACATAAACAACATACACAAATCTAAACTATTTGAATGTTACTGTGAGACAAAGTGAGACTAGCCTCCAATCAAATGCCATGTATGTAGATATTATAATTACAATGTTTATATAGTGGATCATACAAATACAAACACAATAGATGTTTTGGAACTTCTGATATGTATTGCCCCTCAACAGGCCACAACTGGGCAACATTAAATTATGCTTGTTAAGCACACTATACCAAAAATAAATAACAAATATATACTAATTGATTGAACATTTTAATTAACAGATTGCAGAATGGGTACAGTACAGTACAGCTCAATACACACAATTGTTAAGGGGATGCAGAAGACTGGGCCCCGTTCCCCGTACCTGGATAACTGAGTTAGCCGGATAACTTTCGGTGAAGTCTGACTTAAGCCGGACTTTCCGGCTCCCCGTACCTGGATTGTCCAAATCACCATGACAACAGATCTAAAAGTTTGAGCCTGGTCGAAAGCAGGGTTTAAGTTCAAGTTAGCCGGATCAACCATCGCCACGCCCCCGCAAAGAAGTGACAGCCCGTTTCCTGAAATTATTCCCACAGTCTACGATCTGCATTATACCATTCTGAATTACGTTTTTGTGCTCCATTCTTCCAGAGGGGGCTTTTGAAATGTAAAATAGACCGAAAATGCTGATACTAAATTCACTTTGTCCTAAATAATGCACGTTATATATACCGTGGCGCTCGCTCGGTGCGATGTACACATTATGTGGTTATTTTAATTGTAACTGGGATTAAGATGTCTGATGAGATGCGCTGTTTGACGGATTTGAGAAATTGAATGAGCCGTTGACGTCACATTAATGAATGAGGATAAAGAAATAAAACTTCATTCAAAATAAAGAATATTCTAAACACGGGTCGCTCGTTCATTAATGTATAAACAATGAATTTATCCCATCTGGCACAGTGGCGCAGCGGTAGTGCTAAATCCTGCCAACCCAGCAAAACCGGTGTTCGAAACCCCGTGTTTCCAATATAAATTTTTGGAATATAATATTAATGATTATACGCCAAAGTAGCCTGGTTTTAAGTTAAAATATTATAAATCTACATGCATTGAGGATGTCATTCTTTATATAGCTCTCAACGTGCACCAAATTGAATTATTCCTATATTGCAAAAAGAAGGAAAAGACTAGGGTTTCGAACCCCGGTCGTCTGCGTGAAAGTCAAAAGAACAACCCGTTAGACCACAGTGGATATAAGTAAAAGATCGACCACACATCAATCAATGGGTAAGAGAGCCGTATCGTAATTCTGTATAACAGTTTAACTAATTATTTTCGCTAGCAAGATCTCATTATATTATTCAATCCAGCAGGCAAGTTTAAAGAAATATAATCTGATTGATTGAGGTAATGAGGGACTTATAATTAGCCTATAGATAACGCATTTAACTTGTCGGCGAGGCGATTGAGCCTACTGCAATATGTTACTAAAGTTTTAAATCAATTAATCAATCAATGCCGCTAGAGAATCAGGATCTCTGCTCTCGACACTTGCTGCCTTCTTGGCTGAGGCGGGCACGCGCACTTATCCTGGGTCTCAAGTCTGGCTTGAGTTAACGAGACTGAATCCACCTTCGAGGAACAGGAAAATCCCGGCTTCAAACATCGGGTTAACTGAATCTGGATAATGACATCTTGATCGACTTAGTTGAACCAGGTACGGGGAACGGGGCCCAGAGAAAGACTTTCGTCTCGTTTACATCAGGGTCCCCCATTTTCAATTCATGACATTTATGACATACACAGCATACAGATATAAGAATCTAATCTAATCATCTAAACTAATCTAATCATGACATTTAAGACATGCATGACATACAGATATATATCTGAGCACCTGAAGACTGTGCTATTAAACCAGGAAGTGCAGCACTGTTGATAAGGCTGTAGCCTCCACTACTGTGTAGTGCCCTGCGCTGCAACAACTAACAGAAGAGTGAACAAAAAACGCTCATGGTCGTTGACTGAGTCGCTTGTGTTGTTCGTTCGTTGGATTCGTTTTGGATTATTTGGGCTCGCCAAACCAACTATCAACACGTACACGGACCGCGGTCTCACGTTGACTGAACTGTCGCTGTGTGTCAGACACTGGATGCTTTCAAACACCCGCCCCCACCTCTACCTCTGATTGGCTTACCATGACATTTTACTCAACCTCAGCCAATCGCGCACTGTCCACTAACCAAGGAAGAACATATTGCTTCTCGGCGCAGAGATCTGTCTGATGAAAAAAACAGCTTCAATCATAGTAACACGCCGCATTTTTGGCAGTAACGGTAACAGCGTTATTAAGATTGGAAGAGTAATCCGTTAGATTACTTGTTACTGAAAAAACTAACACGTTAGTAACGCCGTTACTTATAACGCCGTTATTCCCATCACTGCTTATAAGGAGCTCTGGAGGCGTTGTTTTGTATGCAAATGACCTAGACAGGAACGCGCATTCGCGTTTCAGAATGGTAACATTCCTCAACGCCGGCATCCCAGCTGTGATCGTTTGAGCCACTTAAGACATCTTCCCCACGCGTTGGTGAATCAGAGTGAACTTGTCGTCGATTCTGTCTCAGTCAGTTCCAAGATGTTTGCCCTAAGAGAAGTCTGGAAAATATTGGAGAATGAGACCCAATGTTTTTAATTAATTTAAATTATACAGTCGTTTTTTTTATTCACTATATACCGTAAATTACTGTATTCAAACATTTCGTCGGGAGAGAAGGTGTGTATACTGGACAGTAATTCAGCACTAAACAATCTGCACTGCACTACTGCCATTGTGTCATACATGAAGCTTGCAGTGGGACAAGACCTTGTCACTTTTTACATTTAGACAGCTTTACTGCATTTACTGTATTGTAGTGTACAGTAGTGTTACAGTAAATATTTGCCATATTTACAGTATGGTACTGTACTGCATTATTTTACAAGTGGGAAGCACTGTTATTGTACACTACAGTAATATGGGTTACTGTAAAGCAGTGTATCTCATGTTTGCTGTACATTACTGAAATTTTACTCTGCACCACATAGGATTGCAAGACAACCTTGCAGAGATGGAAGAGGGCCCCTTTTTACTCCACGACAAGAGGAAGCCATTTGTGCAATGGTGATTGCAAAGAATGCCATAAGGTTGACAGAGATACAAAGCGCTGTTATAGAGGATGACAATATCTTTGGGAATATTGAATCCGTTTCAATCGCTACAATTGACAGAGTGCTCAGTGGAAATTAAATGTGCATAAAACAATTGTAGTACAATTGACAAATGAGTAGCCATTTGACTGGAACAGAGTGAAGAAGATCCGCCACCAATATGCACAAGTAAAACATTTATGTGTTCTATGCATACTCTAATGTTCAGTGCTGTAAACTGGTTACTTTGTGTAGTGCCATGCAGTACACTTACATGACAGTTCATACTGTACAATATGTTGTCCAAAATGCATTATGTTACACAGGAAAAGTTTATAGTTTTTATCTCTCTCTCTTCTGGGATAAAGCGTGTACCAGGGAACCGCTGCACACATTATACGTTGATGAGGCGGGTTTCAATCTGGCAAAAGGTAGACAGCGTGGAAGAAATCACATTGGACAGAGAGCAACCATTGATGTCCCAGACCAACAAAGAGGGAATATTACAATGTGTACAGTGTGTACAGTAATGTGTAACTGTAGATTTCAAATGGCTGTGCAAATAGTGTATAGTGCTGTCTTGAGCATTTTCACGTAGTGTCACCAATATCTGACTTTTTTGCATTGGAAAACACTTACAGAGTGATCTGTCATAATGAAAACATGACAAAGCCATTTGACTATCTTGTTCATAAACAATGGTGTCAGGACTTTTCATTTTGATGACAGTGACACTTTCATTGACATGAATACTTGCTTTTGAGGAATGAACTGTCCATTTTGAGCAAGTGACACGCTTCTGCAGGTTATCAACTAGGTTTTGCAGTTTGTACTAATTGTTTTGAGAAATGCACTAACAGTTATGAGAACTTTAATTCTGATCAGAGAAATGCACCAAAGCAATTGCGAAAAACTGTAATAAATACCAAGACATGTACTGTTTTTATGGCATGTCCATTGAAGTACACCATGCCAGCCTCTTTAAATAGCTGGTACAAGCATAGGAAGATATAAGTAATTGAATAGCTAGCACAAAACTGTGCAGACCCACGGCACATGTGTCCAACAAAACATCTCTACTAGATTGTTCGTTTGTGAGTTTGTTCGTTCGTGAGTTCGTTCGTGAGTTCGTGAGTTCGTTCGTGAGTTCGTGAGTTTGTTCGTGAGTTCGTGAGTTCGTGAGTGAGTGAGTGAGTGAGTGAGTGAGTGAGTGAGTGAGTGAGTGAGTGAGTGAGTGAGTGAGTGAGTGAGTGATCCCAATTTGCCATCCATAGCCCATGAAAGACTGGGCCTGTAGTTACATTTAAATTGAGACATCACGCAATACATCATATGGTATTTTGTGTGTAGGATAGCATTTTAGTTGGCGGAAGTCCACAGGAATGAGAACAGGATGGCCATTGTTGCCAACACACAGATACCTTTGTTGGCTTGGCAGACTGATTGACAAACGACAACATGCATATAGTTTTCCAAAGTAGCATGATCCTCACAAGATTACATTTATTTATCAAAACCCTGCGCTCCCTACTTGTGGAATAAATTACCTGCCTTTGTCAGGGACGCCTGCTCTGTCGAAGACTTTAAATCCTCGCTTAGACCCATCTTTTCTGTCTCTCCATCAACCTACCCTGATCTCACCTGGTCGGGGACTGACCCTTCGCTGAATCTGTCTAGTTTAGTTAGGATGTGTTATCTGCGCCCATGTCTGCTTTTCTGCAGACATGGGAGAATTTTTTAACCCCTGTCCCTGTCTCTCTGAGTGAATTTATCGATATAGACATTCCAGTGACCTTCTACCTCATACTGGACATGACCACCACCGGTCGTATGGAACAGCTTCATACTGTCATGCCCCTCCAGTCCTCCAGGCTTCCCACCCTCTATAACCCTTGGTTCTCCCACTCTATCCCAACCCAGCTACTCTCCCTCTCTTCCTCTATCTCTCTGATTACAGGATTTGGTGCAGCATTTATTTATTTTACATTTTATTTTGGATTTCATGGTGTTTTTTGCTTTGTTTCTTGATTTATTGTGATGTTTCTTCTTGACTGGTTTAAAGAAGACGTGTCCGGCCCATGGGGACATTAATGTGTGTTGTCGGGCCTTGCAAATACATTTGATTTGATTTGATCAAAAGTCTTATAGCATTGAATATTGGACAGTCAAAATGCACCCGTATAGAAAAAAGGAAGTATTTATTTAATTTCCTAAAACCAAACTTTATTTGGTATTCTGATATTCTGATTCTGTTCTCAGTTTGTGATCTGCCTCCTGTTGAGCTTCTGTCTCATTCACTGGGTATATCCTCATCAGATGTGTCTTTATTTTATTTGTCACATATAAGGTAGTACATTACAGTGAAATGCTTGGTTCTGTTTGAGCCTCCTGAGATTGTGCTGCATACAGTAAAAAAAAGTAAAAATAATAAAGACAAATATACAAAATTAAAGTACAAAATCAAACAAAATGCTAAAGAGAGGTAGTGCAAATATTTGAGTAATGAATAGATAAACTATGGTGTAGTGTTACAAAGTGTTTAAAGTGTCTGAAGTGAATGTAAAAGGTGAATGTTTAAAGTGAGTGTGTGCATGTGGATGTGTGTGCAATGAATGTAGAATGGATGGGTTAGTGTTGCATGGAGTCCACATTGAGCATCCTGATGGCCTGGGGATAGAAGCTCCTTTTGAGTCTTCATCATTACCAGGATCATATTCAACACCATCCTCATCCTTCCTCCTCAACTTCAGTCTCAGCTGCTCTCTCTGCTATATGATCAATAACCTCATAGACAGTTCATTTGTTGCTCATGTTGGAATAGACATAATGCTGCTGCAAAATTAAATTGACAATAACTCAAACAGGCCTTATTTAAAGATAACAATGTTGCGAGAAACCTGTGTAAATGGAAAATCGTAAATGGTGCATTTATATACTTTTACACTTTTATCAAAGTGCTCTACAATTTTGTTCCTCACATTCACCTATTCACTCACACATCCACACACCGATGGCAGAGGCAACCATGCAATTAGGGGTTAAGATTATACTGTGTAATGTTGTACATTTTTGTGTTTGTGTGTTCACATTCAAGTTATATCTCGTATATGGTTATCGCGTCCCGCTCTAGCCTTATGAGATATCCCTTATCTCCTAGTACCTACTGTACTCCAATACGAACAACTTAATGCACCCATACCTGATCGGGCCCCGCCCATATGGAGGCGTAGCCTATATATAACCATGACTATGGTCACCAAACACTCTTCCTCTATTTTCGTTCCATCATATCGGCTGCGTGCACCGTATGTAACTAGTAGGATGAAAAGATCAGAGAAGATTCATAATGTTGAAAGCTTACCGGAGGTTGCTGGCCCCTGGCATCTTCGAAGCATGTGTTCAGCGACACGACGGGCCTATGTTGATGTTTCCTCGTCTGATGGCAGCAGACCAAGGTTCAGCTGTGCAAGATTGGCTGTCGGGCCAGCTTGTACCCAGGTAGGCCCTGTGTCTTCAGGCATGGGTATTAGTGTTAGTAATGCTGGTTTGTTTTGTTACACAACCATGTTGTGTGTTGGCGCCGGGGGCAGGATGGTTTGGTGAACGTTTCACTGCAGTGAACGGTTTCCAAACGGTCTTGGGCGTGCTGTTAAACATCTAATGCTATGCTACATGCTAACGCTAATGCTACATGCTAACACTACTGCTACATGCTAACTGCTACGCTGTTCTAATGTCTCCGCCGTGAGATGTTGTTACTTCTCCCTCCTCTTACCCGGTTCATCAATGAAGGTCTGTCGGTAGCTGTTGTGGGGGTTTGGCTGAGTCCTATTTACCTTTTTTACGGGTAAATGGGTTGACAACAGGGTAGGCCGTGGCTAGGTAGCCTAGCCAGTTACGTACCTTTGTGTTCCGGCGGGGTCTGTGGAACGGCGTCCCCATCTGGGGCCGATGCGTGAGCTCGGCGGTGTAGCAGTAGAGCTATATTACTGCAGGATGGGACTTAACGGCGGGTTATGGCTCAGCTGGCTAGTTCCTATCCACATTGACGTCGGGTAGTGGGGCTATGGGTCCAGCCGACATGGTAAACATGTTGCATGTCTGTGCGCAGGCGGTTGTTGATCTGGGTCCCACATCGCCTCACGCTAGGCTGTAGTAGTGTAGTGGGCTACTGTTTCGTTCTGTCACTCTGCTATGAGAAGGTCTGTCTTTGCTACAGCCTTCTCTCCTCTCAACCATTTCACACTGACGGTCAATCGGTATACTGGGGGAGTAGTGCGGGGGGGGCTTTGTTTACCTTTTTTGGTAAATGGGATAAGCTAGGGCTGGTGTGCTGTTGTGAATATTTTGAATGAAGGCGGGACTAGTTCGCTCTGGTCCGCCTCCCCTTAACGTTGTGTATATGGGTTTGCTCATTCTACAGTATTTTGTGGTTTAGTTCTTTTATCCATTAACCCTTTCATGGTGCACACCACAGTTGCACACCACAGGTGCACACCACAGTGGAGGTTGCTGTTTGCTGTTTGCTGACACCCAGTTGATGGCTGGGTCTGTCCGTGAGAATGTTGTGCTGTCAAGCGGCTCCCACACCATAAGCTGTGTTGGTTGAGCATGGTGTTACGTCTGTCAACTTAAGTGGGGGGGCTCGAAACCTTTTGAGGCACACAGTGCGGGCTTCCCCGGCCTCGCCTTCGCCAGGCCAGGTATCATGTTGGTGCCTCCCACTCCTGAAACATTGGCAGTGGTCTCGCAGGCACGCGTGATTTGGGGTGGTAGTAATATCACTGCAGGGCTACGGTGTGTAGGAACCCATGGGGTCCTTACACCTTGCATGTCCGGCTGCAGAACAACTCCTCAGCATGTTCTGGAGGGGTGTTCAGTGGGGGGGCTTTTTTCACCTAGGAAGCCCCCCGTATCAAACCGGCCCTTTCTGTTGGGGTCCCCCCTTGGGTGCGATTGCCTTGTGGGTGGTGTCAGGGTCAGATGTCCCGACACGGAACGCTCTGCTCGCACGGTTCCAGGGTTGGCTACGCACAGCGGGGGGACCGGGCCAACTATCTACAGTTCCTGGCGGACCTGCGCCACATGGCGGCGGGTGCGTTGGGAGTGTCATCATACGGCAGTACCATATGTCGAGGTGGATGGAGAGAACACTGAGGCGGGGACTTGTGTTTACACAACCCCACCCGTTTTCAGGTTTGGTACAGAGTCAGACCCTATTGTCAAGGTCTCCAGCAGTAACAGCTCTGGTCAACAAGATCCAATCTCTGTGGACGAAGCAAGCCATCGTCGTGGCGTTCTCCTCCCGGTGTTCTCTGCCTGAGAAATCGAGAGGGGGGGTGTCAGACCCCGGCTGGACCTGTCCCATGGGAAGGTTCAGCATTTTTTGGATCGTCTCCTACCTGTTGAACACTGTCAGGTGGGGGTCTGGTTCTCCTCCATAGACCTGTAGGATGCGTATGCGCATCTCCGATCTTCCATCCTAGGCCTAACCTACGCTTCCTTTGCAGGGTTAGCGTATGAGTACCAGAGGCTGCCGTTCGGTTTTCTCTGGCTCCCCGCATCTTCACCAAGTGCGTGGAGGCCGCACTGGGGCCTCTGCGTCGTCAGGGGTTACGGAGTGTTCTGCCCTGACGACGTTCTGGTCCTTCGCGGTCAAGGTGGATCGTCAGGTCTCGTACCAGGCAGGTCTCTACCAGCCTGGGGTTGCTGTAGACTGGAAGTAGAGTACTCCTCTTCCCAGTCAACGGTTGGAGGGCTATGGGCATCCCTCTCAGAGCGTGTTGTCAACACGCTCGGGAGGTTCCGCCCTAGGACGGTTATGGCGCTGTCTCACGTCGCGTTTTCACCGACGCCTCCCTCGCTGGTGACGCGTCGGGCCAACGCAGTAGGGGGCAGCTGGCAAACCATGCTGCCCGGTCTGCGCTACATTCAATGTGTTGGTGTTGAAAGCGGTCCTTCTGGTCCACAAATGGTGTTGATCAGGACGGACGATACGACGTCAGTGTCGTGTATCGTCAGACAGGGAGGAGTACGCTCCCCCCGTCTGCACCAGGTGGCGGGCGGCTGGCTATGGGCGTCCTCCATCTGCGCGGCCTGAGGGCTCCCCACATCCCCGGCAGGGAGAATGTGGGTACTGTCGCGGGGCGGTCCTCATCCTGACGGGTGGGGATTACGTCCGGACATAGCCAGGCAGGTCTGGGACCGATGCCGTGCCGCCTGGGATTCTTCCCCATACATCTGTTAGGTCAGTTGTTGGGACGGGTACGTTGAGGGGCGCAGGTTCTTGATCCTGATGGTGTTACCATCCGGAATGCGCATGCTCCCTCCACTGTCGCGCTTACGCGGGCAGATGACGTATGTTCCAAGTGTGGTGTAAGGCGGGGGGCCGGGACTCAGTCTCCTGCCCCCTGGATGCTGTCCTTAGTTACCTCCAGTCTCTCCTTGATAGACTGTCGGCTTCGACGGTGAGGGTATATGCAGCAGCTATATCCTCCTATCATGAGGGGTTTGAGGGGATGTCTTGTTCAGCCACCCTCTTGTGAAGCGTTTCCTGCTTGGCGCTCGACACGTTAAGCCGGTGCAACGCTCCTGGGCTCCGACTTGGGATCTTCAACTGGTCCTCGTCGGTTGTCCTTGGCCCCGTTTGAGCCGCTCGAGCAGGCGCCGTTGGAACAGCTGTCGTTCAAGACCGCGTTCTTGCTGGCCGTCACCTCCGCTGATGCGTGGGTGTGCTTTGTGCTCTCTCGGTACGACCAGAGTGCCTGTCTTTCGTTCCGATTGCGGTGCCACTCTGCGGCCTAATCCTGCCTTCGTGCTTGTAAATATCCGGAGTTCTTCCGCTCCAGGGATATTGTGGTTCAGGCGTTTCATCCGCCTCCTCACAGTGGTGAGTTAGATGCGGGCCTTCACCTGTCATGTCCGGTCCGTGCTTTGGGAATTGCTTCAGCCGTACTCAGGACCTCGGGGTCACCGTTCGGCTTTTTGTCTGTCACGGTGGTTCTCATGCCGGTAAGGCACTATCGAACAACGCCTGTCCCATTGGTTGTGCGAGGGCATTGCCCTCTGCTACACGTTGGCTGGGCACGATCCCCCTGGGGGCGTCAGGGCGCACTCCACTCGTGGGGTGGCTGCCTCTGCCGCTCTCCTGGGTGGGGCCTCGGTGGAGGACATCTGTGCTGCAGCTTCATGGGCCTCCCCGGGCCCCTTTGTAAGGTTTTACCTCATGGACATGACCGGGGGTTCTGTCTCCCAGGCGGTTCTGGGGTCTGTGGCCTTTCCTGCTTCCCGTCCTTTGGTAGGGTAGCAGGAGTGTGTGGGTATGGGCCACAGTGTGTTGAGTCACACGTGGTTCCGCCTGTGCGGTGTGTTCAAGGGGTTCTAGTTCCCTCTTGTTCGCATTCAGGTGGAGTTGACTGCGCCCCCCCTTCATTAGGAAGGATGGGGTGACAGGACTCCCTGCACCCCTTGATGTGGGCTTACGGGTCCTCAGGGGGTACATCTGTCGGGTCTCGCTCTAACCCATATCTCATAAGGCTAGAGCGGGACGCGATAGCCAAATACGAGATATAACGATAGGTTATGTATATAACCTAGTTATATTAGTATTGGCTGAGCATCCCGCTCTACGCGGCCCTGAGTTCCCTTTTGAGGGATCTTTTGCTGGAACGAGATTTGGCGAGGAAGAGTGTTTGGTGACCATAGTAATGGTTATATAGGCTACGCCTCCATAGGGTCGAGGCCCGATCAGGTATGGGTGCATTAAGTTGTTCGTATTGGAGTACAGTAGGTACTAGGAGATAAGGGATATCTCATAAGGCTAGAGCGGGACGCTCAGCCAATACTAATATAACTAATGTTAATGTTTGTGTGTGTTCATGTTCAAGTACATTTTTAGTGTGTCTGTGTGTGATCACATTCAAGTAAATCATTAGTGTGTATGTGTGTGTATTCATGTTCAAGTACATTTTAAGTGTGTGTATATTCATGCTCAAGTTCATTTTGTGCGTCCACTCTGTGTTATCATGTTCAAGTACATTTTTAGTATGTGTGTCCATATTATGTGAGAACGGTTGAGTTCCCATTTGATCCTAACACAATAAAAGGATTCACAAGCTCAAGTTTAAACGTTTGCTATGCTCACAATAAATGTAACACTTATTTGAATGCAAACTAGATTAGATTAGATTCTAATGTTATACTGCACAAGTAAAGTACAACTGAAATAAGTTGACATCTAACCAGAATGCAAAAGGAACAGTAATGTGCAATAGCAATATGCAATGTACAATGTACAAGTGTATCGGCGCCTATACAGCCTGAAAATACTAATAATTATTACCCTCATGTGTCGTGTCATCATCACATACCGCAATATACTGAGCACACATTAGGAACAAACACATAATTCAAATGTAACGTTAGCGCCCACCACATCAAGTACGTCTACACAACATATAAGAGTTGTAGGTCGGGGCGCTCACAACGAATGCTGGAGACTAGGCTCGAACCGGATGCCTCCTGTTTGAGCCCCGCTCTCCACATTGCTTTCAGTTTAGCTGGTCGTCCACAGTAATACACATTGGCCGTATTACGGGGAGGGAAACTGAAGGGTGGGGATCGGGCGTTGTGGACAGCGACTCCTACAGGTCGGTTGGTGCGCCTGCGCAGTAGAATCAAGAAGCGACGGGGGCGGGGCCCCTCCAAAGCCCAGACCCCGACGCTGAAAGATCGAGCCGCGCAGGTGAAAAGATGCGACGGCTGTTACCTCGAGTATCGGAGGGGACTCGTGCTATGTATGACTTAGTCCACATTGCAGCCGGCTTGTGGGAGGCAAGAAACAACGTTCGAAGACAGGGGAGGGTTGAATTGGACGATATGAAAATTGGGATGGGAGAAAAATAGAAAATGGGAGAAAAAGTGGATAAAAAAAAAAGTTGTAGGTCGGAAATGATGGAATAGATTTACCAACAAAAAAGGTGTTAGACTGCTCATACCTTAAAAGCGTCAGGCAGCACAAATAACTTGCCTCTGCTAATGTATCGTCGAACGGTCGTAACGGCAACACACGTCGAAGTCAAGTCTCACTTGCGTGATACTTCCTCTACATACTCTGTCAATACCTGGCCAGGGTACTCCTGGGTCCTAGTGCCCCCCAAGTTACACTATATGTCATGCACATATATATTGAAATTCTTTATTCGGAATAACCCCTTGAGATGTAGCATCTCGTTTTCGAGGGGATCCTAACACAATACAGCGTATGTACTTTTCAGAAAAAGAAAAAAACACACTCAAAAAACATTGGACATCAAAACAGTCTACAACAACAAAATCAACTGAGAAATGAAATTACAAAATAAGTAAACCAACATACAAGATCACAAAATAAACAGGACAAACAAAACAAAACAAAAATTCAGCAAGGATAGGAATGGATCGTTACTTCGTACGAGATAAGTAATGAAAGTCATGATAGTATGCAATATATAAATGATAACTAAAAATGATAAACTAAAAATGATAAAAATGATAAACTAAAAACATGTACATGTACTATGGAAGTAAGAAGACAGCGCATTTTTAAATAAATAAAAAGATGAGATGGAACGAGTATTTGCAGGTACGTTATTCCAATCAGAAGGGGCTTTGAACAAAAAGGCTTTCTTGGCTGTTGCTTTTGAGAGTGTTGAAAGTGTAGGTATGCAAAAATAGAGTTGGCTAGAATGCCTTAAATAATAATTGGAATAATATGGAGTCAAGTATTGTTTTAGATATTGTGGATAATTAAGATGAATACATTTGAAAATAAATTGTAACCAGTGGCGCTGTCTTCTTACAGTGGGAGAGGGCAAATTCAGTGTTTCATACATTAGACAGTGATGAGTTGTAAAAGGGCATCCAAGAGCAAATCTGCATAATTTATTGTAAGATGTATTGAGAGGAATGAGATTTGTTTTGGATGCAACCTGGTAGACAATATCTGCATAATCCATAAGTGGCAAAATAAGTTGAATTACAAGCTTTTTTCTAACAGAAAGAGTTAAACAGTTTCTGGAGCGATAGAGAATACCCACACTAAGATTAATTTTTCTTACAATATGATCAATGTGACACTTAAATGATAATTCAGAGTCAAACGAAACACCCAAGTATTTTGTGTGTTCGACTCTTTGTAAAGGTGTACCATCTAAACTATGAATAGCACATACACGAGATTTGGCTTTAGATTTGATGCACTGGGGAGTACCAAAGATCATTGTATATGATTTGCTTTTGTTGAGTAGTAATTTGTTAGCAGCTAACCAATGTTGCAAGGAATTAAAATCAGATTGCAGAGCTAATTCAATGTGTGATAGAGTGGATTTGGAGGTGTAAATTACTGTGTCATCAGCATAGAGCTGAATACAACATTCAGAAATAATTGAAGGGAGGTCGTTTATAAAAATAGAAAAAAGAAGTGGACCAAGAGTTGAGCCCTGCGGCACACCTCTTTGTTGAACTAATAAATCAGATTTTCTACCTTGAATTGCTACACATTGCTTTCTATTATGCAGATAGGAATTAAACCATAATAAAGAATTCCTTGACAAACCAACAGAATATAATTTATCTAAAAGGAGGTAGTGGTCAACGAGATCAAAGCACATGTATTTTATATGTTAATAAAATTGCATTTATCTATAGTCCTAATTCTGTCACTGTTTGATGTCACAAAGAAGGGTGTATCCGAAAGCTGTCTACAACATTTGTAACAGGTGATGAAAATGTAAAGAAATAATTAACTGTATTAGACATTTGTTAATGATGAATAGGCTTCACTTCAGATTAGGGCACACAATAGCATCTGCAAATGATTTATAGATGTTGTATGAATGTCTTAACAAATCATTTGTTGAACATGAACAAATAAATGGAAGTACAGTAGTAGTTTTTTCATATCAATTTTTTAAAGCATCTACTAATGTGTTACTACACATTAAACAACGTTATTTAATGATGAACAAATCAAGTACAAACAATGTTGATAATGAGTTATAAATAATGTAGAACTAATTTGTAAATGTTATACAAATATAGTTATAAATGATTTAATAATAATTTACAAATGTATATAAATGATTTGTTCATTATCTACAAATACCTTATAACGGTCTTATAACTGAGTGTTATTATAAAGTGTTACCGGATCAGGTACTACATATTGTGTTGAATTGTGCTGCTATTGAGCAGGTTAGAGAGGCCAAGTTGTTGGGTGTGATTATTGATGAAAAGCTTGGTTGGTCACGGCACATTACTGTTGTGGCTAAAATGAGTATTTCAATGATCAGAAAGTGTGTTCATCTATTGAGTGAGAAGGCAGTTAAACTAATATTACAAGCTTTAGTCCTATCCCACTTGGACGATTGCCCAACAATTTGGTTGAGTGCTTCAAAGAGGGATCTGGAGAAACTTCAGCTCGCTCAGAAGAACTGAGCGGCATGTCTCGCTCTCCACTGCGCTGTGAGGAGCAGTGTTGAAGGAATGCATACCGCTCTGTCCTGGTTAGAGGGGATCAGAGGCTGGCATGCAGCCTTGTAACAGTTTTGTTTAATAATTATAAAGTTGGGAAACCTGAGTGTTTGTGGTCAGAACTTCAACCCACCAATACTAGACATGGCTATGTCACCAGACACACATTGGGTCTTCATTTTACTCTACCTCTACCAAGAACAAATGTACTTAAGAGAACCGTAATGTATAGAGCTGCTGCATACTGGAATTGTATACCTGTAAAGATAATGATTATCAGCAACAAATTTACTTTTAAGAAAAAGTTGAAAAATGCTGTCATGAATAATGAAATACAGTTGAGTTATTGATTTATTTAGTTAGTATTGTTTGTGGTTGGAGCCTTTTTGTGTTGTGATTTTGCAGATATTGAGATTGTACTTAAGCTAGTGTTTCTTGTGTTTTTATTGTTTTGTTATTAGTCCAATGTTGTAAGTTATGTGTTCGGACCCCAGGAAGAATAGTCTTTCACCCATGGGTGTAGACGAATGGGGATCCATATAATAAACAAATAAACAAATCATGATAATCATATGTATGTACAGTGTTATAGTATTATGTACTGTGATACAAGTATAAAAACACTATGGTAGTAAGTCATAGGCTACTGGCCAGTGGTATAACTAGTAAGAGTATAGGGATATATACATATATAAATGATAGTATACATACAATCTTCAAGCGGGCTTTGCGATTGACAGCTGGAATAATTGGGGATCGATCTGCCTTTAATCTCTTGAGATTGAAGATGTGGAGGATTTGTACATCCTCACATTCATGTTGATTGGCATGGGAGCGATCGCTATCGGGATCTGGTTCTGTACAAGATTAATTCGGAAACACGATAACCGTATGGAGATAGCTATGGACAGACTGGAAGCCTTCCACATGGAACTTGTAAAGAGACTTGCTGCCCATTAATCCGACGCTGCCCGATGCACCCCCCCCCCCCCCCCCCCACTCTCAAGTGTGCTGGAGCCTATGGAACTCACAAGGTCACGTCGGGGAGTCGAGAGATAAGAACAGAAGCCATAACGTTCCTCCTACGCAACACCACCTACCACAACCAGACTTGGCTCGTTGCACTCGCCCCCACCCCCGGCCCCTCCAGTCGCAGTCCCATCCTCAACCCCCCTCTCCTCTGCGTTGGCGCTGCTGATAACAAATGCGCATGTTGATGAATTTATGACTGTGTGCCATTAATTTATTACTACCAAATGTAATAATTGTGAAAGAACCTTGAATATTGAATATTACTATAATGAAGAGCACTGCTCTGTTGTAATCTAAAATTGAACTATTTTATCACTGTTCTATGTTAAATACCCTGTTGTATGTCTGTTCCATTTTATAATTTGTTGACTATTTTTAAACTGAATCATTTTATTACTGAATGAAACTGTAAACAGAGAACCTATTGGGATACTATGGTGCTAATGTGAAACACTGTGAATTATCTTACCTTGCTCATGCTCGCTTATGCCTATATTTTTACTGTTGTGCAACTTCTGAATGAAAAGTGCTATACAAATAAAGTATTATTATTATTATTATTATTATTATTATTATTATTATTATTATTATTATTATTATTATTATTATTATTATTATTATTATTATTATTATTATTATTATTATTATTATTATTATTATTATTATTATTATTATTATTATTATTATTATTATTATTATTATTATTATTATTATTATTATTATTATTATTATGTAAAATGATTATATGTAGGTATATTCAGACAGATATGGATAAATATATATATAGTGTATACAGCAGTATTGAACAACTAGCTGAATTAATCCAAGGCTTTTGATGTAACTTAATCAGACAATAGAAAGTCATTGATGAAGACATATTTAAACAGTAGCCTACTGGTGGAAGTATACACTGTTTTGTTTTTGTCTTTTAATCCCAGTGGGCAACTAGTAGAGATATGATTAGTAGATCTGGCCTCAGTGAGTGACAGCTCCACTTAACACTTCTACCTCTGCCTGTGACGTGTCTATATACCCCAACCACCCTCTGCTAGACGTCAGACTCCATACAGAGAGCACAGCATGAGTCAGGATGATGGTGGCGGTGTGTGTGTGTGTGTGTGTGTGTGTGTGTTAGGGCTGAGCCCAAACATTCGAACGTTCGGACCTTCGTTCGTTACGTTGGCATTCGAATTCTAAATCAACATTCAAATTTTTTTTTTATAAAAAAATATATAATAAATAATTTTTCTTTTTTATATATATATATGTATGTGTCTATTCATTCTGTTTAAACCAATCAGGGTTTTTCTTCACATTTGCAGATAAAGATTAGGTTACACTAATATTATAATATTATTCATTACATTCATTAAAGATAGTTGATTTAATAAAAAATAAATACTAATTTAATCAGATTAATCACTTTATTAAAATTGAGGATTTTGTTTGAGGATATTTATTTTAAAAAAATCCAAAAAAAAAGTATTTCGATTTTTTTTTTTTTTTTTTTTTTATTATTATTAAAAACGAAGGTTCGGTTGTCTGTTCGAAAAACCCTGACAAAGTTCTAATCCCAAAAACAGGCTTTGGGGACAGCCTTAGTGTGTGTGTGTGTGTGTGTGTGTGTGTGTGTGTGTGTGTGTGTGTGTGTGTGTGTGTGTGTGTGTGTGTGTGTGTGTGTGTGTGTGTGTGTGTGTGTTCAGATAATTCACTGTTCTCTGATATTTCAGCAAACACCCCCGATGTTGTTATTGTTAATGAGAATAACAGAGAGGTTCTCATCCTAGAAGTTGGTTGCACGTTTGACTACAGTCTAGAGCAGGGGTCTCAAACTCAATTTACCTGGGGGCCGCTGGAGGTAGAGTATGGGTGAGGCTGGGCCGCATCAAATATTCCACAAAAAAGGGTTTCAAGTATTCCAAAAATGTATTAATACATCAACAAACTACCCATTTGCCTCATCATAAAACCTCACAAACACCAGCAACTTCTATCACAAAGCTGTTTGATGAAATCATCAGCCAGTATTTCAGTTATTCTGGTTGCTGTGCGATCTGAGGAGGATTTGCTTTTGTTTGCCTTCAAACATGGTCTCCATCACTTCAGTCATACATTATTTTATTATGTATGCATCAGAGAATGGCTTCTTGTGTTTAGCCAACACCCATGCCACTGAGTGAGGACTTGGTTGCTTTTTATCGTTGTGACAAGTGGAGGTTTCTCTATGACAACACGTGAAACACAAATTCAATCATAATTCATAATTATTATTAATTTACATATATATATAATTTTATTTTATTTATACATATATATAAAAAAAATATTTTTTTAATTATTATTATTTTATATTTTTTTATTAAAAAAGTTTTCCTCTGTAAAAAAATGCCAGTGATTTTTTTTTTCTTAAAAAATGGCCAACATTGACAGCTCTGAGCAGGCCTGCACTGTAGTAATGACTGCAGTAATATTTGTGCAGATTCACTTCACAGGCTGACCCAATGTTAAATAAATAATAAATAACAGCCAATCGAAATAGGCTATTAACTTCGTCTAAGCACGGTCTGTGCAGTTAAACTCTTGCCATTGAATGGAGGATTGAATGATTGACAGCCCTTGACATCCAATACACAGAGTTTGAATCAGAGATTGCTGCATTGCAAAGTCAAAACGGGCCCAGCTGCAGGTCCGGAGGTTAGGTTTAGCTCGAACCAATCTCAAGTTTCTCAAGTTTCTTTATTAGTTGTCATACAGAAGTACAGAATACTTTTATACAAAATGTAACAGAAAGAAGCATTTTGTATAAAAGTATTCTGTACTTCTGTATGACAACAATATTTTAATGAGGCTATTATTATTATCATTATTATTTTGCAACAAGTTAGCCCTCTCATAAATAGCACATATAAATGAATAACTAACTTGAACTAACTTAATAGGATTGAAGTGATATTTGGCTTAAAAAATCGGTCGCCTGGCAAAAAAAAAAAAAAAAAGCCTGACGATGTGCATTGGGCCGCGGCTCTCTGACGCCTTATTTTCTGGGCCCTGGCCTGAAAAGTTTGGGAACCCCTGGTCTACATCACAATGATAATCACCAAGCTAACTTACACACTGTAGGGCTGGGCAATTAATCAAAACAGAATCGCGATATCGATTCATAGACCTATGCAATCTCATTTCTAAGTTATGACTATTTTTCTTTTATTAAAACTTTTTTTTTTTCTTTTTTTTTTACTTTTGAAATTATTTTATCTGGGTTGAACATGATTTGTAGAACTCCCTCTGGTGTTGTGGCCGTGGTATTCACTGACCTTTGGGAAGTATTTCGACATGCACATGGGTATCTTAGTGGTGTAGTGTATCTTGTAGACCAGGCCCATTGCAAGTTGCTGTACTCTGTCGTCTACTCTAAGCCATCCTAGGTTGTCAAAGTGGGCAGGGGTGAGGTGGGTTTTAGGAGTAAGGTCAAGCAGTAGTCTGACCAGTTTGTTTTGTGATGTTTGTAATCTTGTTTTTAGTGCCTTTGAGGTGCTTTGGTACCATGAGGTGCAAGCATAGTCGTAGTACCCTTGAATGAGTGCTCCTGTTAGAGTCTTCAAGGTATTCTTGTTTACCAGAGAGGAGATCCGTTGGTTGACTTAGTTTTATTACATTGGATCCCATTTTGTCACAGGAATGATTTGCCTCTATATGATGGAACCCAGGTAGGGAATTTCATCTTTCTTTTTAAGATAAGATAAGATATTCCTTTATTGATCCCCTTGGGGAAATTCAGGCATCATAGCAGCATGGGGGAAGGGGGGGGGGGGTACAGGTAGTGAAAACAACACAAGCAGTGTAAACAAATAGGTCAATATAATTTACTATCTAACTAACTGAAATATATTTTCACAGTGTCACATAAGGTGCAGTATGCATAAGGTAGTGTTATAATTTACTATCTAACTAACTGAAATATACATTATTCATTATTCACAGTATCACAGTATCCACATAAGGTGCAGTATGCATATGGTAGTGTTATTGTCCTACTTGGGTTGCTATTAGTTCTAGGTCGATGTCTGGCAGCAGTTGCTGCCCACTGTTGTGGAGCCTGATGGCCACTGGTATGAAGGACTGTCCGAGGCGGTTAGTTGAGTGTCGGGGGGGGTATGAGTCTGTGGCTTCCTTGTCACCTTCACCTAATATGTTTTGATCTGGTCAGGTGCGCTGTCACCTAAAATGTTTTGATCTGATCAGGTGCGCTGTCACCTAATATGTTTTGATCTGGTCAGGTGCGCTGTCACCTAATATGATTTCATCTGGTCAGGTGCGCTGTCACCTAATATGATTTCATCTGGTCAGGTGCGCTGTCACCTAATGTTAATATGTTTTCATCTGTGTCCACTGACCACTGACACACAGTGGGGGATGTTTTAAAAATATAATTTAATATATAATATAATATAATAATTTGTGCTTTACCTAAAAATTTGGTCAGCAGCCTCCACTGGTTGTGACATAACTTTAACAATAATTCTGCTTGCAGCTTGATATGATGATTTCATTCCATTTATTTTTGTGGTTCTTAGTGCTGAAAGGTTGCATCAAAATAACTGTGTTTTGTTTCGCATTGGCGTTTCAAATTGCGTTTCAAATTGCCACTCTTCACAAGAGCTACCGTTTCTTGGCACATTGTGCTGGTTGGAGGGAGGATGAACGCCTGTTTTTCAGTCCATTGACCATTCACCTTTGAATTGCAGCGATTTTCACTGTTGACTTTTATTTTACTGGCCATCTTTGAACATGCCATATTTTTCTACTAGCTGCCTGCTGGCAAAACTATGCTACTAGCTACAGTACCTGCAGATTAGACTACTGGAGTGTAGATGCGTTGTCAACTCTCGCTCTGACTCCGACCCGTTGAAAGAGACAACATGCATTCCGTGAAGACCCGCCCTACTCTGCGACTGTGGGTGGGGGGGGGGGGGGGAATGGTGACGGGACGCTGAATATGATTGGACCAAAGCAGTAGACAGACACAGACAGTTGGAGCAGTGCAGCCGGACAGGAGCTTGCAGTGGAGATAGGGGAGAATTTCGAGGATACCTGCTATACGCACTGATGACAGGATATATTTCCTTCCACTTGGTATCACTCCGGAATCACGTTTCAACCACTAACGTTGCTGCCATGAGCCTGCGCTATGGTAGCCTACAAGTGATAAAATAAATAAAACGCCCAACTTGCGCAACGGGTCGACAAAAGGTTGCGCGCGGGCCGCACTAACACTAAACTTTGATGTCAAGTAGGGGGCCGCAAAATATCATCCTGCGGGCCGTAAATGGCCCGCGGGCCGCGAGTTTGAGACCCCTGGTCTAGAGGAAGCCTTTACAACCAAAATGTTAAAATATCAACTGTTAGACCATACCATATCACAACTCGGCTACAACTGTAAACTTCTTCATATCGCTAAACCACGCCCCAAAATAGAATTTGTCCAATCATATCACAGCAAAAATCCTCGCTGCAGAAAACTTGGTCAACACCAGAAAAGCCATTTGTGGGCTGCATCAAACCAAACGGCTGTGATCGAAACCACTGTGAACTTAAGAGTTCAGTTTATATGTTATTATCTAATATCTGATGGTGAAACGCTGTGCGTGGGGTACCTGTAATTTGGACACCAAGTACCCTGAAAGACTGGATGGAGGAGTATATTTCATACCTTTTCCGAAGCCCAAAAGACAACTCGACAAATGCAAGCGGTGGATTCTGTTGTGTCGTCGACCACATACACAACTGAATGTGAAGACCATTACCAAGGACACTTATGTTTGCTCAAAGGTAAGGTCAATTCATAAAGACATAATATTTGACGGCATCTATTAGAAACGTAGACCAAACTATTAGTTAGCTAACGTTAGATGCAAGCTAGCTAGCTAGCTAGCTGGTGTTATCCTAGGTAGCTACAGTGTTATCAACATCAACTTTGCGGTCATTCATTTGCTGTCTGACTTTTCAGATGGGGAGCGCTGGCCTGTGGAGCAGCCTCCCCCAAGCCCAATGGAAGAAGGTGGACAAGAGGAGCGAGATGTGTCAGGAATGGAGGTAGGTGAGTTCCAATGGGTGAAGGCAATCACAGAGACGGAGAGTGTTTACTCTTGAACAGGTTCGACTTTAATAGTAAGAACACAAGAGTAATTTC
Organism: Notolepis coatsorum; assembly: GCF_963971535.1. Taxonomy (NCBI): domain Eukaryota; kingdom Metazoa; phylum Chordata; class Actinopteri; order Aulopiformes; family Paralepididae; genus Notolepis; species Notolepis coatsorum. The sequence goes on along the minus strand of NC_140172.1, from coordinate 50,850,055 downwards.
TAAGAGAGATAAATGCTAAATAGCACAGGCAGGAATAAGGTAAATAGGAGCTTATTGGAGGTCCAGAGTTGAACCGTCCGCATTATCCCCGAACGCAATTAGTGAAGACCTGACAATGAACAAGCAGAAGACAGGTAGGTTACATAGACACCAAATACCAACATTCCACACACACCCCCGTGACAGCCAATCAGGAACCACCCCTAAGTGACAGCACTAATTGACAGGGAAAGGACAGGTGACAAGCCCAGTGACATATGCCAGGAATGTGGGTGGTCACCGACCTCAGTCGGTGTCCAGAACGTAACAGTACCCTCCCCCGACGAACGGCACCAGACGTTCACCTAGGGGCCTCGGGATTCAGCCGCCGGAAATCAACGATCAGGCTGGGATCTAAAATATCCCTTTGAGGCACCCAAGAACGCTCTTCTATCCCGTACCCCTCCCAATCCACCAAGAACTGAAACCCCCTACCCCTCCGCCTACAACCCAGTATCCTCCGCACCGTGTAAATGGGTTGACCGCCAATAAACCGGGGCGGAGGAACCACAGGCAGTGGCGGGGCCAAGGGCGATGAGAGGAATGGCTTCAACAGGGACACATGAAACGTCGGATGAACCCTCATATAGCTCGGAAGTCGTAGCTTGTAAGCCACTGGATTAACCCGATGAATCACTTTAAATGGTCCTATAAAGCGAGGAGCCAGTTTCTTGGATTCCACCCGGAGAGGGAGATCCCGGGTTGAAAGCCAAACCCGCTGCCCTGGACGGTAAACTGGAGCCGGACGACGCTTACGGTTAGCTTGCCGTTGGGTACTAACCGAAACCTTCTGTAGCGCCTTCTGAACCTGTTTCCACGTCCTGCGACAGCGAGCCACATGTGCCTGGGCCGAGGGCACCTCCTGCTCCTGCTCGGGAAACAGAGGAGGTTGAAAACCATACTGGCACTGAAAGGGAGACATACCGGTAGAAGAGGAGAGAAGGGTATTATGCGCATACTCAGCCCAAGCCAACCTCCTACTCCACGTTGCCGGACTACCGGCAACGTAACATCTCAAGACCCCCTTCAAATCCTGGTTGACCCGCTCCGTCTGCCCGTTCGACTGCGGATGGAACCCAGACGACAGACTGACAGAGGCGCCGAGGCCGTCGGCAAACGCCTTCCAGAACCTGGAGGCGAACTGAGGACCCCGGTCCGACACGATATCCACTGGCAGCCCGTGGACCTGAAAGACATGCTGTATAACTAAATCAGTAGTCTCCCGGGCCGATGGAAGCTTGGGGAGAGGGACAAAGTGAGCCGCCTTAGAGAACCGATCCACCACCACCAAAATGGTGGTGAACCCGTCCGAAAGGGGAAGACCAGAAATAAAGTCCAGAGATATGTGTGACCAGGGTCGTTTAGGAATAGGAAGTGGTCGGAGGAGACCCACCGGTGCCCGTCGAGATGTCTTACTACGTGCGCACACCGGACAGGCCGCCACAAAGGAACGCATATCCCCCTCCACTGTCGGCCACCAGAACCTCCTACGGATAAATTCCAGGGTCCTGGTTGCCCCTGGGTGGCTGGTGAGGGATGACGCATGTGCCCACTGTAGCAAGCATGAGCGCGCCGCCTTGGGAACATACGACCGTCCCGGAGGACCCCCACCCGGATCGGGCTCCCGCGTTAGCGCCGACCTTACCACCCTCTCTATGCCCCAAGACACAGGTGCCAAAATCAAGGCCGGTGGAATAATGGGATGGGGCTGCTCCTCCCGACCAGGAAGATCAAACTGGCGCGACAAAGCGTCAGGTTTGATATTCTTGGAGCCGGGTCTATAGGAGATGGTAAATCGAAATCGTGTGAAGAACAACGTCCACCTGGCCTGGCGAGCGTTAAGGCGCTTAGCCCCTTGGATGTAAGCCAAGTTCTTATGATCAGTCCAAACAATGAAAGGATGTGTCGCCCCCTCTAACCAATGTCTCCACTCCTCCAGTGCCAATTTGATCGCCAATAACTCCCGATTACCCACGTCGTAATTACGCTCGGCTGGTGACAGACGGCGAGAGAAAAAAGCACACAGGTGCACTTTCCCATCCTTTAAGCATCTCTGAGAGAGCACCCCCCCCACCGCGATGTCAGAGGCATCCACCTCCACAATGAACGGAACCTCTGCGTCATGGCGGATCAATACAGGAGCGGATGTAAATCGACGTTTAAGATCGCAGAAGGCCGACTCTGCCCTAGGCGACCATTCAAAGCCAGGGAGAGAGGACTTAGTGAGAGCTGTTAATGGATTGGCTAAGGCGCTAAAGTTGCGAATAAAGCGCCTGTAAAAATGTGCAAAGCCCAAAAACCGTTGTAACCCCTTGAGCGACGAAGGCCGTGGCCAGTCCAAAACTGCACTCACCTTGGCTGGATCCATGCGCAGATCGCCATTTGTCAACACAAAGCCCAGGAAGGACACGGTGTCAGTGTGAAACACACACTTCTCAGCCTTAACGAATAGTTGATGCTTGAGGAGACGGTCTAGCACCTCCCGAACGTGCAGTTGGTGTTGCACCATATCGCGAGAAAAAATCAGAATATCATCTAAGTAAACAAACACCGACACCCCAATCAAGTCTCGCAGCACGTCGTTAACTAGGGCTTGGAAGACTGCCGGAGCATTAGCCAAACCAAAGGGCATGACCAAATACTCATAGTGCCCATTGGGTGTGTTAAATGCAGTCTTCCACTCGTCTCCTTCTCTAATCCTGACCAGATTGTATGCATTACGTAAGTCAAGTTTAGAAAAGACCTGTGCCCCCTGTAAGCACTCAAAGGCCGTGTCCATGAGAGGCAAAGGATATCGGTTCTTGATGGAAACGTCATTCAACCCCCTATAATCAATGCACAGGCGCTGATCCCCATCTTTCTTATCAACAAAGAAGAAGCCAGCGCCGGCAGGGGAAGTGGACGGGCGTATGTGCCCTGCAAGCAATGCCTCCTCTATGTAGGTGTTCATGGCCAAGGTTTCGGGGCGTGAGAGAGAGAACATTCGCCCGCAAGGCAGGGAGGTACCGGGTAGAAAATTAATGGGACAGTCGTATGATCTATGAGGCGGAAGTGCTTTAGCACGCGTTTTGCTAAAAACGTCCGCCAGGTCCCAATAGATCTCAGGCACCCCTATCAAATCGGGATTAGAGGGTAGATCAGAATCTGCCACGCTCCCCACTATCCTGGAGAAAGAGGGAGGAGACAAAAGGGAAGAGGGGGGGGAAGACAAGGGTTTGGGCAAACTCCCGCTGACGATCGACTTGACGTCGGCCGCCGTTGAGAGTTCGCCCGTGCTCCAATTAATAATATGAACACATGACGACAACCAGGGATGACCCAACACCATGACAGAATAGGGGGAAAAGATGACAAAAAATGTAACCCATTCCCACTCCCCACCCGCCACCCGGATGTGTAATGGAACCGTGCGCTGGGTGACGCTCCCACTGCCCAGGGGCCGACCGTCCAGGGCGTAAACCGGTAAGGGAACCCCTAAATCCTCCACTGGGGTTCCCCACTCCTTCACCAATCCCACGTGAATAAAATTGCCCGCCGCCCCTGAGTCAATGAGAGCCTTAGTTCCCCTAATGTCACCCCCACAGTTGATCGCCACCTCAAAAAATGTACGTGAATCAGTGGGCTTGGCAGGAATGAGCCCACCTGCTGGCGCTTTCTCGAAGCCTGACGGCGCACCTTCTATTCCCGACTGGCGCCGAGCTGATACAGCCTGGACCCGACAGCTGCCGAAGCGGTGACCGGTGCGACCGCACCGGAAACAGCGTCGCTCTTTGATGAAGCGCTGCCTCTCGTCGTCCGAGAGCGACAGCGCTCCAAGCTGCATGGATTCATCACCCAGTGGCCCACTCGTATAATGCATGGATGTATCAACACCAGGAGAAGAAGGAAAACATACCTGGGTGTTGTTGACACGCTCCTTCTCCCTCTCCTGGTGCCGATTGTCCATCTTGATGGCGGTGTTGATCAGCACTTCCAGCTGCTCGGGGATCTCACGCACGGAGAGCGCATCTCGCATCCGCGCTGAGAGTCCCCTGACGAACAGAACCACGCAGACGTTCTCCGACCAAGCTGTCTCCCGAGCCAAGATCCGAAAATTGATAGCGTAAGCTGCGACCGTGCGGAGGCCCTGCCGGCAGTCGAGAAGACGACCGCCAGCCTCGAAGATCGAGAGTACCCGGGAAGTATCGAATACTCTTCTCAACTCCCGGGTAAAGGCATCCAGACTGTCGCAGATTATCGCTCCCGCCTCTAATTCCGCCGTAGCCCAGGAGAGAGCTTGACCGGTGAGTAGCGTGATAATATACGCTACCTGTGCTATCTCCGATGGAAATGATCGTGGTTGCAGCCGGAAAACGAGTAGACACTGGGTGATGAATTCCCGACATCCATCCGGTGATCCATCATAGCGAGCGGGCGCCTGCAGTCGTGGCTCGTGGGGCCGTTCCTGGACCCCGAACACCCCCCGACTCTCCTCTGTGTGGACCGCTGCTTCTCCCGTCGCCGACTGAACTCCAGCCACTCCTTCTTGGGCTTGTCGGGCTGTGGCCAACGCCGACTGCGCCACCGCTTCGGATGAGCCGACGATCCCGTTGAGTCGGACTAACTCGGCGCTGACCAGCTGTTGATGTTCTTCCATCCGCTCCTGGGCCGCCCTCTGCGCCTGGAGCATCTTCATGATTGCCTCCATGGAACTCTGATGGTCAGGTCTTCTGTCAGGAATGGAGGTAGCTGAGTTCCAATGGGTGAAGGCAATCACAGAGACGGAGAGTGTTTACTCTTGAACAGGTTCGACTTTAATAGTAAGAACACAAGAGTAATTTCTAAGAGAGATAAATGCTAAATAGCACAGGCAGGAATAAGGTAAATAGGAGCGTATTGGAGGTCCAGAGTTGAACCGTCCGCGTTATCCCCGAACACAATTAGTGAAGACCTGACAATGAACAAGCAGAAGACAGGTAGGTTACATAGACACCAAATACCAACATTCCACACACACCCCCGTGACAGCCAATCAGGAACCACCCCTAAGTGACAGCACTAATTGACAGGGAAAGGACAGGTGACAAGCCCAGTGACATATGCCAGGAATGTGGGTGGTCACCGACCTCAGTCGGTGTCCAGAACGTAACAGAGATGAACGATTGAGGAATCAACAAGCACAAATAGAATAATAATAATATATCGAATAATATAAATACTGTTCTGAGACTTAATCAAGTACCAAATAGATTAACACCAGAGGTCTTGCAGCACAGCCGTGTACCAGCCTATTTCAAATATGCCACTGGATTCACTTATGATCAATTCAATAATCTATGTACTGTGTTTAATATACCTAGCAGTGAAACAGCACAGCAAACTACTGTAGCTGGTACTGTAGCTACTACTGTAGATGGTACAGTAGCTGGTACTGTAGCTACTACTGTAGCTGGTACTATAGAGGTACTGTAGCTACTACTTAAGTAAAAGTAGAGAACTATTTGATATTGAATGTACTGTAGTGCTGAGAGACGAGAGTCTGAGGCGATGTCCTGAAGTTGTTCAAGTCGAAGGTAACTCCTTTAATATTCATCAGCACAACTACAAGATACAATGCATTACTAGAAAGCTAAACAGAATGCTTAAATAGGAATGTTAGAGGTTCTAGAAGGTTCTACTGTGACATCATCACCAACGTTCCAGAATGATCGGGCAGAACTAAGGTTTTAGAATGTTCTGCCATGACATCATCACATACGTTCCAGAATGTTGTATGCTAAATCTTTTTAGGGGGGAGGCTCAGATAAATGTAGTTGAGTAAAATGTACAATATTTACTTTTAAATTTAGTGGAGTGAAAGTACAAAGTTCCCTATAATGAAAATACTCAAGTAAAGTACAAGATACAAGAACATTTATTTAAGTGCAGCCCTGACAGGAGGCTGAAGTCCTTGCTATCATGGCCGACTTGTGAGGCTAATAGTGTTTGAAGAGTTTCATTCCAAAATAAGGCTTTAAATTAGTAATGCAGTCAGTAGAGTGCAGACTGCATCCAACGCCTAACAATCTCTCCACTTTGCTGTTACTTTCACATTTTACTGGGTAGATGACGGACACAACAGTTGCTGATATTGCAAATATCAACAGATCAGGCTATTAATCCATAATGGAGGTACTAGAAGAAAGGTTACAGGGTAACCAAAATCAACATGTTTCTCCTTCCAAGGGTCATCAATAATCACAGCAAATGTTGTGACTATGACTAACGGGTCAGGAGTTTGGCAATGAGGATGTGCATCCAGCGATAACATTTTAATTCGATTTGTGAACTATGGGTCTGGGGTTGGGACAAAATCAATTTTGCGCCTCGTCACAGCATTAATTTGGCTACAAGAATATAATGTTAAATTACCATAGATGTATCACAACAACACATGATATTGTTCGCTATTCCAGCACTGTTTGTATTTTATATCATACATCATTTGTGTAACTGTAAATCCATGTATATTTATTGTATATATAAAAATAGTGGCTATTTATGTACACTTTAGTTGTGTGTTTTCATTTCTAATCAGAGTGATCTATCTTGAGAATGTGTTGTATATGCATTTATTTATATTAAATATAACTTATACTTAGTGTTATAAGAAAAGCTATGTCCTGTACCCATATACTGTGATTTACAGGTATTTTGGTAAATGGTAAATGGCTGGATTTATATAGCACTTTTATCCAAAGCGCTTTACAATTTGTTTCTCACATCTTACCCATTCACTCACACATTCACACACCGACGGTGGAGGCAACCATGCAAGGTGCCAACCTGCTCATCAGTGTCTTGCTCAAGGACACTTCGACACGCTGCCCGGGAGGAGCGAGAATCAAACCGGGAACCTCCGGATTCCGGATTACCAGACGACTGCTCTACTCCCAATCCACTGTCGTCCCCTATTACTAGGTCTATTTTATTATTAGGTATTTTTACTTTGGTCTCTATCACTATACATTTATAGTTAGTGTAATCAATCATTTGACCTGATGTACACTAGAATGTGCAGCATACCATTCTCTGACGTCTCACCCCTTTATGGAGGAGGATTGTTGGCATATTTACCTGGGTCACAAAAGAACCAACATAGCATGTTTACAAAAGAGGTGGATTATTCTGGTTGCAGAATGACAGCTCTCACTTTTTTCCTCATTCTAGTGACTAGTGACACAACTGTCGGGTCTAGCTCATATATTGCGTTGGACCACTAGCCTAAAGTAAATGTATCAGCAATAGTAGTAATCATGGATTATCGTCATAGTTCTTGTAATCTTCAATCAAGTCAACTGTAAGTAATGCTTGAGACGTTATCTATAGCTAATGCTTGCATCACCATGGAGGTCTAAGGTAAATGTGTATCTCATGAATGTACTTTTCCACTGCATATTGTAACCCTCTCTGTCTGCTTCTAGATGAAACATTTGTGTTATCTTTAAAAAACAGGTCTATTACCTGCTGGGGTAAATCTCCCGCGGCCTAGCCCCTTTCGTGACTGTGAAGCAAGGCTTGCATCACAGTCAGGAAAGGGGCTGCCTGCGGCCATCGTCAACAGTCATTCACCGTCGACTTTGTTTGTCCGACTTTTCAAAGGGGGCGTGGCTGAGAAATAGGTCTATTGGGTGTTAGAGGCCTTCAGTTGGCCGGTCTTCCGAAGAGAAGAGCCAAACAATTAGCAAAATATTGCTCAGTGTCGGCAATTATTGGCAGCCGGGCAATTTGGAGAAGACGCTGCTATCTGTATCCATGAGCTGTGTGTTGATTGTCAGGTTCATCATCCATGTGAGTGTAACTTTGGTTGCCATTGTCAATTTGGGCATGATTGTATCGGAATAATCCCACAATGTACAAGTGCACTGATAATATTTGTGTCCTTTAAACATTGTCTTTATGTGGACATAAATAAAGATTCTAAATGTGCGTGCGTGCGTGCGTGTGTGCGTGTGTGTGTGTGTGTGTGTGTGTGTGTCGGTGTCGGTGGTGCAGTGGCAACCATGTACAATCCTAAAGAGATTTCACTCCTTCACTGTGGACAGTCATTCACAAGTCATTTCATCTTGTCTTTTTTTCTTGACTGAAGAACATGTGCCTGGAGAACACCTAGTCATAAATAATCTGCCACTTCCTCAGAAACTAAAGTAAAGAAAGTTGAAAATATCTAGGCTACACCACTGACACATTTCTCGTGATACAATAATTCTCCTCAAAATGCTTCTCCATGATGACTGATGAGTATTGTAACCTTGATGTGATTAAGCATTACATCACGCGCAGGAGTGCGTTATGAGAATTAGAGCATGCCTAGGGGTCGTCGTTGCCTCCGTGTGGAAGCAGCTCGGAGGTGCGCTGTTTCAAGGCAAGAATGAAGTGAGCGTGTTATGGGATTGAATGATTGAAAATGTTATTACAGATAGACAGTGCTTACATCTTTATACAATTGCCGAATTCATCCAACCTTATTGCTATACAATAAACACACATTAATTGAAGCATAATGGAGATTTATTCACAAAACCATCCGCAGAAAAAGTAGGTAAAAAATCATATATAGTACAGCTCGTGGTACACCTGCCGCAGCGCGCGAGCGTGCGCGCACACACACACACGCGCGTGGAGTACTGTATATGAATGATTAATGAAAACTTTATTTAACAGATTGCAGAATGGGTACAATACAGTACGGCTCAATACACACAATTGTTAAGGGGATGCAGTCATGGAGACCAGAGAAAGACGTTTTGTCTTGTTTACATAATATATTATATATATATAGTATCTACTAAATCCTAATGAAACAAGTAACTAGAATATATTATGCCTATATTCATTAGACATGTAGGCCATACTGGCGCACACAAGACTTGTATATTAATGCAGTCTATTTCCACCGATTAGCTTTAGTTCTTATTCATTTATTTATCCACTGTCATTTCAGTGTCTGTGTATAGGCTATATAGTGTATTTCAATATAAGTTTAATTGATTAATGATATATTCGAAGGAATGCAGGTTTATATCAAACAAATGTCTGTCCCATTGTATACCATTAAAACAGATATGTAACAAATAAGAAATACAAATTCCACAGAAGGCATTAAATAATTATTATTTTCAATAATTTCACAATAATTGCATTGTGTTTGAATATCTGAGTAATTAAAGTAATTATACATTTGTCCAAAATAGCTGGTTCAGATATGGTTAATCCAGCTGCCCTGTGATCAAATGAATCCATATTATTAATTTTTCCGACATCAAATGTGTAATTTCTTATACTACAAATATTGTCATATTTATTTTAATTATGATTAAGTAATTAATTCCAAGGAGGCCTGTAGTGTTGACATGAAGGAACCAAAATTAGAACACAGTCTGTCAAGTTAATAACATTTTCAATTAGTCAATCAATCATAAGTGTGCTCCTCAGCACTCTTAAATCTGCTCTCAGCCATGCTCAAATCTGATCTCAGGAAATTTTGGGGAATCCCGCTACCAGCCATAATATGTCTTAAATGGGCAGAAATCTGCCTAAGAGGAGATTTTTGGTCGTAAATCCGTTTGGGAATGAGACCCAATGAGGAAATAACATGACTTCTACAGTAAAGTAGTACAGAAGTTCTACTGGTTTATCATTTGTACACCATTAATTTATCAATACATTCATTGATCAATAGCCTACGTATTATTACCATGCTACTTATGTTCATTATTATTAACAGGAACAATTTAAATAAATAACGTTAGTTGGAGAAGCTATAGTGGCCGTTTGTCATTAACTAATAAATTGACAATGCGCCACGATGCACCTACTAGATGTTTTTATACTCGGGTAACAAAAGAAGTTGTGAATGTTGACAGAGTTTAACCTGTTAATCTGTAGACCGTTTTCGCCTAAAGGTACATGCCTAAGTAAATGGAAGATTGCTCCACTTCTGCAAGGTCAATTTACATGTTCTTGGTATCTAGGAACATCTAGGGACCTGGGGGTATGTATTTCCAGTGTCAGAAATATTGTGTCTGTTACTAGGCTGAGTAAATTGTAATGAAGAAAAGGAGAATATAAATTATGATTTATGATTTTTGCATATTTGATCAAAAATGTATAAGCAAATGAACAGCGGGAAGATGATTAAACAGAAGGATTTGTAGATACAGTAATTAATGATAATCGACTTTAATTATAAATTCATATTTGACCTTGAACTTGACCTTGACCTTATTATGGCCAAATCATACATATATGGATAGGGAAAATGCTCCTCTTTCCAATGGCAGGGTTGAATCTGGATTTAGTCATTTCTTGCGGTTTTTATGATAATTAGCATTTTCCGATAAATTTGTATTTTCCGATAAATCGTATAAAACATCGGTAAAAATGAAAATATACACTTTGACTACTGTTTTTGATAGGGTTATGGTCTTTACTCTTGGCTACACATTTTTTTTTAAAACATTGACCTCTTAACATCCAAGGGCCCACATGTGGACGATTCTTTGCCGACCTCTAGTGGCTCGGGTGTGCATTTATTTTAATACAATATATAGATAGAATTAAAGTCCTATTTGCCTGTCGATTGCCCTTTCAGGTGACAAAATCCGTTCAGCGGTTCTCGAGTTACATGCCGATATGTGAGGCGTGCCCCAAAGTACGCAAAAGTACACATTACCACCCCAGACTCCCGGGGCTCTAGCTCCGTCAATCATTTGGCGATCTCGAAAATCTTTACACATGGTTGTAGCCAATGAGTGTGGCTTTTCAATGATACCCCATGATCTGATAATTGGGGATCTACTATGGTCTCTATTGATCGATTTATGATAAAGAAAAGAAAAGTCCCCTATAGGGCTTAAGGCTTAATGTCCAGGCTGCAGCTGATGTAGTTTGTAAGGTTTATTGTCCAAAGAAAATGATTGTTGACAACAGTTTGCATCTTCAGTGAAAAAACACTCTCTCTCAGCAGGTGCATAATACTTATCCAATCGGTGGTAGTGAACGTATTGTAGCGATCAGTCATGCACTAATGTCAGGAAGAATGAGGAGAGGTTGTATTCGTATAGGTGGTTTAATTCCAGCTCAATATGGGTTTTACAGGTTAATACTTCCCTCGTAATGCACAACACACCTGCTAATACGCTCGTTTCACGACAACCTAACATCCGGTCCGTGCTCCTATATCTCCCTCCGGGGGGAAACAAGTGGCACTCACCTCTGTGGTCATGAAATGTTTCGAGAGGCTGGTCAAGGACCACATTTGTGCCTCCCTCCCCAGTGATATGGACCCTATGCAATTTGCATACAGGACAAACAGGTCCACCGACGACGCGGTCTCCCAGGTACTGCACAGCACCCTCTCGCACCTTGACCGTCAGAAGGGGGGCTATGTGAGACTGTTGTTCATTGACTACAGCTCAGCGTTCAACACCATAGTCCCCACCAGACTGGTGGACAAGCTGATCGAGCTAGGTCTGAGATCCGCCCTGAGCGCCTGGGTACTGGACTTTCTGAGCGAAAGACCCCAGGCGGTCAGGGTGGGGGGTCAGACCTCCAACACCATCACCCTGAGCATCGGGTCCCCCCAGGGCTGTGTTCTGAGCCCCCTGCTGTACTCACTCTACACACATGACTGTGTGGCCAAGTTCAGCTCCAACTCCATAGTGAAGTTCGCAGATGACACGGTGGTGGTGGGGCTGATCTCGGACAACGACGAGAAGGCCTACCGGGAGGAGGTTGAGGTACTGGAACGCTGGTGCCAGGACAACAGCCTGCTCCTGAACATTGGTAAAACCAAGGAGCTGATCGTGGATTATAGGAGAGGACAGCAGGAGACGCACACACCACTGATGATTAACGGGGCTACCGTGGACAGGGTGAGCAGCTTCAAGTAACTGGGGGTCCACATCTCAGAGGACCTGACATGGGCAACACACATAGACACAGTAGTAAAGAAGTCGAAACAGCGTCTCTACCACCTGAGACAGTTAAGGAAGTTCAGAGTATCGGGAAAGATACTCCAGTCCTTCTACTCAGGAGCTGTAGAGAGCATCCTGACCGGAAACATCACTGCCTGGTATGGAAACAGCACGGCACAGGACAAGAAGGCCCTACAGAGAGTGGTGCGCTCAGCCGAGCGTACCACGGGTATTGCACTACCCCCCCTGCAGGTTCTATACAACAAGAGGTGCAAATCCAGAGCCTGCAGGATAATGAAAGACCCTCACCACCCCAATAACAGCCTGTTTCAGCTGCTGAGGTCAGGCAGACGCCTGCGAACCCCAGCTACTAGGACAGAGCGGCTTAGGCTCAGCTTCTTCCCCCAGGCCATCAGAGCCATGAACAATGAACATTGAGTGCTCAGAACATTGAACTGTCCACACACAAGCACACATGAACACGCACACTGTGCACGCTCACACACGAGCAGCCACTAAACACTTTAACATGAGCGGGCACACACTTATGGCCAAAGGAAAGGACACTTTAAATTAGAATAACAGGAACAGTGTATTGCACTACCAAAGCTAACTAGCATGTCCCATATGCTCTGTAAATAACTATGTACAGATACCGAGATGTCACTCCATGTTACCTGTTACCTGTTACTGCACAATGTTGTTTTCTTCTTTTGATTCTATTATATGTACCACTGTATTGCACATCGTTGCGCGCAAGACCACCCGCATTTCATTGTATACCTGTATGCCGTGACAATTAAAACTCTTGACTTGACTTGACTTGAAGTAACCACACCCCCAGCTAGACAGAGCGACACATAATAGCTTATTACCTGAACGGTCGGCTCTGGTGTGGGGGGCTAATCGATTGTCGTTCGCCCGCCATGTGTGGACCACTTAACACATTGGGCGCCGGGGGTTGTGCCCATCATTGTACCCAGTCTGCCACCGTTGAAAGCCTATGGAGATGTTTACCTTCTTTGCAGGGCTATAACTTTTAAAATTGTATTGCTATATTGACATTATTATGGCCCATTCAAAATCGATTATCTATCGTTCAGGATGTGGGAACGTTATATTTTTTCATTCATACCTTGTTGTGTTAATACCGTCTAGAATATAAGTATGTTTTTAAGCTTTTCTACTGTAATTCCAAAAACGCTAGTTATTGGCCCTGACGCATATGATAGATTATCGATTGGCGTTTCTTTCCTATACACGCTATATTAAAAAATTCAAATGTATATGATCGGTATACATTATGCTTCATCATGCGTGAAGGAAAGGGGGGGGGGGTCGTTTATAATTCCTTGATCGTCAGTACCGGCTTTATTTAGTATGGGTTGATATGTTGAGCAGATGGTTTGCAGTGAAATGAATAAACAATCGGGCTGAAAATAACGTTATATTCCTCTTACCGTTCGCCGATGAGACTGGAGGAAAAAGATCCCAATTATTTGACGTCGATCTCCTACATCCATTTCCGGTTTGTATGGCGCAATAAACGCCAAAATCATATCGATTATTACATTTCGAAAGCGATCCCAATGCACTAGAGTGTTTGTCTGGATCCACGTAACAAGATTTGACTGCTGGAGGGATTTCCTCGACGCAACGATCGCCACTTCCGGTTTTGGCGAGAGTGTAACTCACCCGACCATCCACCAGGCGGCGGTATTGAGGCGTTGCAATCTAATACAGGGTGCTGCTGCAGTCCGGAGGGAGGCTGGATGAATTATGAATGCCATGGCGAAAAAATGGAATATTGATCCCAAAAACTACTTACGCTGTTTTTGGCGACCAATGTGAATGAAGTGAGTGTGTGTTATTGGAATGATTGATTGATTGATTGAACATTTTATTAATGTCCACCTTGTTTCGAACTGGTTATGCTTTGGCCCTCTTTCGAAGGCGGTTATGCTTAGAGTTTGGAATCAGGGCTGGTGGTCTATCGCCCTGCTCTAAAGATAAACTCTAAGCATAACCGACTTCGAAAGAGGGCCTAAGCATAATCATGTCCACAAGGCGTACATTAAAAAAAATGTCAATCAATCAATCAATCATTCCAATAACACACGCTCACTTCATTCTTAGATGGCATGCACCTCCGAGCTGCTTCACAGCATGCCGTCTAACAGTGAAGTGAGCGTGTTATTGGATTGATTGATTGATTGATTGCTTGAACATTTTATTAACAGTGAAATTAGTGTCCTTTCTAACAACAGACTTCCCACGATTTATATTTTGTTCCACAATGAGTCATGACCAACCAATTACATAATCCAACATTGTGTAAGCAACTAACACATTCCACGTGACAGAATCGTTTTTGAATGAGTCGTTATGACGCTATCAACACATCCATTCGTAAAGATTATTGTCCGCCATCTTGGTTTAATTTCTAAAAACTCGAACTGGCGGAGTGATTGTAATTCGGTTGTTGGTGGGTTCTGGGATCACAAGCGTGTGTTATGAGAAATAACCGCGTCTAACTTGACTGTTTCAGCCAATCAGAATCAAGAAATGTGCGCGTGCATGCCATTGTATAATGTGTACTTAAAATGTCAAAGACAACAACAAGAATTAACCAATTAAGTGTGACATGGTTGGCGGCAGACTGCTTGCAAACTCATGTTTCATAATTAGGGATGCTCGATATTGGCTTTTTTACCGATACCGATATACCGATATTGTCCAACTCTTAATTTCCGATACCGATATCAACCGATATCACATTTTAATGCCGATATCGGCCGATAATATCGGTAGGCCGATAATATCGGACATCATTTCCATAGAAATGTTAAAAAAATTTAAATTAAAAATAATATATATTTTTTTGAAAACCGATACCGATATTTTCCGATATCACATTTTAATGCCGATATCGGCCGATAATATCCCTATTCATAATGTATGATACAGCTAACTTGCCTCCTGCAAACAGGACTTTTAGCTTCCAGATACAGAACCAACCAACCCCTGACTATGATGGAGTGAGCTCATACCTACTGCCTACCCTGATGAACAACATTATAGACAACATTACCGGTCACAATGACGTGTTACAAAAAAAATATGAACTGTGATTTCCTTTCCGGTTTAGGACAGTTATCTTGCCCTTTACTGCATTTGGGGTGAGATGGTAAAGTAATTTTTTACAGGAGGACTCCAACTGCTAACTAGTCAAATTTTAAGAGCCCACTAAATGACCAGACATTACAATTCCGTTACATCCCCACCAAAGAGATTAAAATGAATAGGAGGCTATATCCATGTCATTGACGTCATTAGCTAAACTGTGCAATAGCAAGCAACTGCTTAAATATTAGGAATGTCCATTTCGATATTGTAAATAAAACATTTCCTCAATTTAATGTAAAAAAAACTAGCCAAATTAGCCTATAGCGTAACCTCGTCTGTAAATCGCCAAAGACGTTGTCATCATCATGCACCCAAAATATAACAAAAACTTTAAAATATCTGTTGAATGACATTGAGCAACAGTTGGAGGATCAAGAAAAGACGGTGGGGTTTGAAAGGTTAATCAGAGAGAGAAATCGACCTTGTTCAAGCTAAATAGCTTGTGTGAGCAACAGACAATGTTTTAATAACCTGTTTGTCGAGGGAACAGCTCTCCCTTATTGGGGCAGAATAAATTACAACACATGTGAGAGGTCATTTGTTTCATTAATCTATTCTACTAAATATAAATCTGAGACTACATTTTGAGTGGTAGGGGGGGTAGGGGCCACATAAAACAGATTAAAAAGTCTAATGGATGTAGAGTCTCTTTCACACCTATAGTTTGGTAGACTGTGCGATTCAGGGGTGAAGTTGCAACATTGTTGCATTTTCCACTTGGTTGGGTTAGCTTTCACACTGCGCTTTGTCAAGCGTACCAAACTACCAAACAAATGTCACATGGTCAAAATGGTTGCTCATCTATTCGAGTGAAACTCACAGACACTTCCTGACATTACCAATTGACAAACAAACCAAGTTTTCCAAACAAAATAATGTGATCACGCAGGTCAGCCTTTTATTGGACATAGATTTGAATCCCATTATCTGCCAACATTATGCTGTGAAAAAGGGGCTTCAAACTGGCAGGAATATTTGTTCCATTTTGGTTGTTTTGTCCTCAGTCCTTTTCATCAGAGGCTGACTGCGCTCAGGCACTGAGGAGTCGTACATTTACTCTGGGTTGCCAGGATGTGCAGGAATAATTAAGCATAATGTATGAATGGGGATAAGACGGTTTCTCAATCTCAAGCGAACCAAGACCCACATTCAGGCAGACCAGCGTTTATTGTTTGGTCCGCACCAGAATTTGAGCTTTCACACCACACCAAACTATAAGGAAATTCTACCACGGGCCTCCTCCTATAATGTAAACTGAGTTCTTTTAGTTGAAAGAAGCGGTAAAACGATAAAATGTCGACCCTTCTTCCTCCCAAGAGAGTTAACGTCCATCATCCTCATCGGAGTGTACATTCCACCACACGCGAACACTGGGGTCGCACTTTCAAAACTTCACGACGAGGTAAACAAACTCCAGACAGCTAATGTTGACGCTGCCATTTTGGTTCTGGGTGATTTCAACAGCGCGCGTCTTAAAAAGGTGTTGCCGAATTTCTATCAGCATGTGACCTGTCCCACCAGAGGCGAGAACATATTAGACCATGTATACTCGCAATTTAAGAATGGGTACAAGTCACAGGCTCTTAGTCCATTCGGTAAAAGCGATCACGCCGCCATATTTCTTTTGCCAAAGTACAAACAAAGTCTCAAGCGAACGCCGGTGGTCTCGCGAGAGGTTAAGCGTTGGGCCGTGACGTCAGAGGAGTCACTCCAAGCTGCACTTGGATGCACAGACTGGAGTGTATTCCGTGATAACACAGCCAATATTAACGAATACACCGAAACGGTGATTGACTATGTCTGTACTCTGGTAGAAGAAACAATCCCCTCCACCAAAATTAAAATCTACCCAAATCAAAAGCCCTGGGTAGACAAATCCGTCCGTGAGGCTCTGAAAGTGCGCACATCAGCATACAACACCGGGCTGGTGACAGGCAACATGGAAGAACACAAGATGGCAAGATACAACGTCAGGAGAGCAGTAATAGAGGCAAAACGGCGTTACAGGGATAAAGTTGAACTTCAGTTTGAACAGGCTGACTCTAGAGGCATGTGGCAGGGCCTCAGAACAATGACAGACTACAAAGGCACCCCCCTCAAACTGAACAGTGACATCTCCTTAGCAAATGATCTCAATTCCTTCTATGCGAGGTTTGAGGCTGTGAATAACAACACCAGCCTACAAACCACGGCAATGGGGGGGGGGGGTCTGCTGATGGAGACTCAGTGTTCAGGGTAACAGAGCATGAGGTGAGACGGATCTTTAAAAAAGTGAATATCAGGAAGGCAGCAGGACCGGACGGCATCCCCGGCCGCGTCCTAAAAGTCTGTGCCGACCAACTGGCCCCGGTATTCACTGACATCTTCAACCTGTCCTTGGAACAGGCTGTCATCCCCACCTGTCTGAAGAAGTCCACCATCATCCCTGTACCCAAAAAATCTACGCCCGCTTGCCTCAACGACTACCGCCCTGTAGCCCTCACCTCCATAGCCATGAAGTGCTTTGAGAAGCTAGTGAAGGGCTACATCTGTTCCTCCCTCCCCATCAACCTGGACCCTCTGCAATTTGCATATCGCCCCAACAGGTCCACGGAGGACGCCATAGCCCATGTGCTGCACACAGCAGCATCACACCTGGACAAGAGGCAGGGGAACTATGTGAGAATGCTGTTCATCGACTACAGCTCAGCATTCAATACCATAGTCCCCTCCAAACTCATAGCCAAGCTCAGGGACCTGGGCTTGAACTATGACCTCTGCCAGTGGGTCTTGGACTTCCTGACGGGCAGACCCCAGGTGGTAAGAGCCGGCAACTGCACCTCCTCATCCATCACGCTCAACATAGGGGCCCCCCAGGGCTGTGTTCTGAGCCCCCTCCTCTACTCCCGGTACACACATGACTGCGTAGCACAGCGGAACAACAACACCATCATCAAATTTGCTGATGACACAGTAGTGGTGGGCCTGATCTCTGCCAACGACGAAAGGGCCTACCTGGAAGAGGTAGAGAACCTGTCACAGTGGTGTCAGGAGAACTGCCTCTCCCTGAACGTCAGCAAAACAAAAGAGATGATTGTGGACTTCAGGAGGTCGGGGGTCAAGGACTACAGCCCCCTCAGCATCGACGGGGCACCGGTTGAGAGAGTGAACAGTTTCAAGTACCTCGGAGCCCACATATCCGAGGACTTGACATGGACCACACACATTGACAGTGTTGTGAAGAAGGCACGACAACGCCTCTACTTCCTCAGGCGCCTAAGGAAGTTCCAAGTCAGTCAGAAGATCCTTAGGAACTTCTACTCATGTACAATAGAGAGCATCCTGACCGGCAACATCACCTCCTGGTTTGGGAATAGCACTGCACAAGACCGTAGCAGACTACAAAGAGTGACACGTTCAGCCGAATGCACAATTGGAGGGGGGCTTCCCACCCTCCAGAACATTTACAACAAGCGGTGCAAGGGGAAGGCTAAGAGAATTATTAAGGACTCGAGCCACCCGAACAACTGCCTCTTTGAACTGCTGCGGTCAGGCAAGCGATACCGGAGTCTTAAGGCGAGCACAGAAAGACTCAGAAGAAGCTTCTATCCCCAGGCCATCAGGCTGATAAACGAACAATAATCACTATGCAACAACCATCAAATGCACACAGCACACACACCCACACGCACACACTCACTCAAACAAACAACACACTGCAGCACCCACTCTCCACACTTTAGATCACACAAACACACTTACACTTTATATTTATTGATAAAGGATTTGCACTACAACTCGTACACCTACTGTGAATTGTACCTAAATTGCACCTCGTCCCATTTCTCCATTTCTGCCTTGCACTATATAGTATTGTATATTAGTACACTGCACAGTATTGTATATTGTATGGTAACTACGTCTATTCTGCATCGAACATTGTACATATGTCTAAACTGAACACTGTGACCTCGTTTTTTTTACTTCTAATTTTACTATGTTATTTTATTTCATACTTATCTTGTCTTGCACAGTCTCTGGAGCGCAACAGTAAGAAGCATTTTGTATAAAAGTATTCTGTACTTCTGTATGACAACTATTAAAGAAACTTGAAACTTGAAACTTGAAACTTGAGACACAGTTGAGTCTGGAGTCAGATGGCTGCAAGGGTTTTTATCTCAGAGTACACGGAGAACACAAGAACAACAGATCAATCTGGACCACCTGCTTGAATTCAGACAACCGCAGAATGGCCCCGACAACAGACAACGACAAACTTTTATACATGGTAGCTAGACCCTCCTCTTTCCTGACTTGATGATTGATAGTTGTTGCGTCATCACTTGAGGACAAAGGGAATATGAGCGGGAATAGAAGGCACGAGGGAGGGGGATTCTGGGGGATTTTCAGTACATGCTTCCTCGTAGAGGTGGGGGCTTGAGCTAAATGAGCCATCTGCAGTCCCCCGGTTGTGGGGGCCTGCATGTCTGTGCGTATATGAGTGTACTCATTGTCCTACCCTAGTCATTACTCTTTAAGTCCGTGCTCATCATGACACTTGAGGCAGATCATTGAGAGTTCGAAGCAATTATGCTTGTATGTAAGTGCGCTCGAGCTATGTGTGTGTGTGTACGTGAGTGTGTGTGCGTGTGCGCGTTGGAAGCGGAAGCTAGTAATGACTTAGTGGAGGAGATGTGTGTGGTGTGTGTGAGGGAGGCCTAGGGCCATGTGTCCGAGACTATCTGTGTGTATGTGTTTGTAAGTGTGTATGAGTGTGCGTTGTGTGTAAGGGAGACATGTGTATGTGTGTGTGTGTGAGGCTATCCGTGTGTATGTGTTTGCAAGTGTGTGCAAACTATGTGTGTGTGTGTACGTGAGTTTGTGTGTGAGGAGGGAGCCGGCCCTGTGTGTGTGTGGGTGTGTGTGTGGAAGGAGCCTACAGCCAGAGGTCAGCAGGTCAGACTGAGAGACGCCCAGGCTACAGCTTGCATCATGGGGGAGACAATAGGTGCACAGATACATAGGATATAGACATCAAATATTACTAGATCAATGAACTAAAAACGATCAATCCCCCTTTTGACATATAAATCCATATGTCAACACAACAGTTCATTGATGGATCTGTACCCGTTGATTGTCACCTCATTACATGCATCACATCTAATACCAGACGGGATACCAACACCAGGAGAGGAGAGAGAGAGAGATAGAGGGAGGGGGGGGGGGAGCGGGAGAGAGAGAGAGAAGAAAGAGAGAAACACAGATTCTTGCAACTTCACCAGACGATACACGTAACCCCGTTGGACCCCCCTTACTCATTCACCTAACACAGAGGAACCCACCCCTCTATTACAGTGCACCCCTGGTCCCGTCTTCTAGGGCGTGGGTCTCCTCCTGAGCTGGTTCCCGTTCCAGGGTGCGGTCCCCTAGACAAAAGTGTCTCCTCTGGTCTGCTGCCTTCCCAGTGTCTCTGGACTGTCCTCTCCACCTCTCGCCAGCTAGCCCACCATCACTCCAGCTCAGCTCAGTGTCTCCCCTGCTGCCGCTTCCCCCGTTCTCGCCGTGGATGATCTGCGTGTCGTAGACGATCTGCGGTGCCTATGATCTGCGGTGCCTGCGGTGCCTGGCTGCGGTGTTCCTCTCCGGCCTCTGCTGCTCAGCTGCCATCTCCTCCGGTCTGCCTCTCTTCATCCTAGCCTGTCCCCCGTCTCCTCCTGCCTGTCACCGTCGAGGGTCGTCTGGTGGTCTCGTCACGGACGTCTGAGGGGCTGCTGGTATCTCACCCCTGGTTCAGACGCGCTGCAGACAGCTGGTGTGAATGTCTGGATCTTCTGCATCGTCTTCTCCTCCGTGTCTCCATTCCTCGTCCCGTCCTTGGTTGCGGCTGGCCCACATCAATTCTCACTTTGGAACCTCCATTTGTAAGGGATAAACTGTCCCTCGTGAATTCTTAATTGATATGGTAGTGGACCAGTCGACCAAAAGATTCGCGGAACGACCAAGTTGTTTACCATGGAGTCTTTATTTCATCACACAGAGAAGAAGAGCAGTCACCCCGCACGGGCTCAGCTCCTCGCACCAATATCAGAGAAAGAATATCCACATTACATGACATATTTATACCTTCTTGGACAGAGCGAGAAGGGGAGGGGTGTGTATGTATTTGTGTGTGTATGTATGTGTGTGTGTGTGGTGTGTGTGTGCTAGTCTGTGTGGTGTGTGTGTCTGTTAATGGATGTTCTCTAAGGGGGCCATCTGGTTAACATCCATCTAATGGTTCGTGATATTCCTGACATTTCTCATAAGAGTTGGTGTGTAACTGTGTGTATGTGTTTGTAAGTGTGGGTGAGCGATGTGTGTGTGTGTGTACGTGAGTGTGTGTGCGTGTGCGCGTCGGAAGAAGAGGATGTGTGTGTGTGTGAGGCGCGCGTGTGCGTGTGTGTGAGGAGGGAGCCACAGGATGGATGCAGGAACGGGGTCATCAGGTCACATGCAGGGAGGAGGAGGACACAGACACACAGACTGAGAGACGCCCTGGCTACATCGTGCATCAGACAATAGGTGCACAGATACATAGGATATTGACATCGAATATTACTAGATCAATGAACTAAAACTATCCGGACTATCTGACAAAACATACCGGGGTTCGGTTCAAATGAACCAATTCAGATTCATGCATTTTCCTGAAATCAGAGTCCACCAATTTCAAATAAGTTTGAGCCTCTTAACATGCAACGGCCCACATGTGGGCCCTCTGAGGACGATTTTCCCACCGACACTTTGGCGACCTCTAATGGCTCGGGTGTGCATATTTTTATGAAATTTGGACATGTACTACAAAGGACTTCAGGCTATGGACCCAGGGTGTCTTTTCAGCCATACCAATGTTTTTGGAAATACTACTTCTGGACTACTAACAAGTTTTTCTACAACTCAAGTTCAGACCTATGTTACTCTATTTGATTAGCACTAAAAGTGAGTTTTCTTTATTGTATCAGAAACTTCTGTGAGAACTGGGGTCTGGAGCACAGCCCAATTGCTGAATACACGAGAAGAGAAAGGAGCGGTTTCAAGGGTGTTTCATGGAAATTGAGCAACACAGGAATTGGGGGGAAATAGAACAGGGTTAATGTTCTGTCCTGTGGCTGCCACGGCGG
Source organism: Notolepis coatsorum (assembly GCF_963971535.1). Taxonomy (NCBI): domain Eukaryota; kingdom Metazoa; phylum Chordata; class Actinopteri; order Aulopiformes; family Paralepididae; genus Notolepis; species Notolepis coatsorum. Next base: position 50,827,752 of record NC_140172.1, on the reverse strand, counting down.
CAGTGAGCGAGCAAGCGGTCCTGGTGCTTGTCAGGGGAGCTGCTGGGTGGCAGCGGGTGAATAGGTGTTCCTCTTCGGGAACAGGTGACGTCCAGACAGGGACGCTGGAGCTGCTGGGTGGCAGCGGGAGAATAGATGTTCCTCTTCGGGAACAGGTGACGTCCAGACAGAGACGCTGGAGCTGCTGGGTGGCAGCGGGAGAACAGGTGTTCCTCTTCGGGAACAGGTGACGTCCAGACAGGGACGGCGGTCCTTTGGGGCACAGGAGAGAAACGGGTTAGAGTAAGCCAATACACGGAGGGTGTCTAGCAGTAGAGCTTTCGGCAGAGACGTCGTACCTGGACAGTGGTAATTAATACCACGACAGCTTCTGGTCAGCGTCGAGGTGCAGATATAGTCCCCTCATCAGGGGAGGATAGGGTGCAGCTGGGGAGAGTGGGGTGCTTGCCCGTGTGTGAATCAGGGGGATGGAATACAGCTGGGCGAATGAGGGTGAAGGAAGGGGTGACTGAAGAAAGAGAGGATGATGAGGAGTGCGCAGTGGATAGAGAGGGGGATGAAGAGGAGCGTGTGGAGGACGTGAGGGGAAAAGGAGGGGGAGTGAAGTAGGCCTGTGCTGTGATTATGACAACTTCAGAATAATCTTTCAAACGAGACCAGGCTCATGCATGTGCTATAAGTATAAAGTATAGTATTTTGGTTTGCAAAAAAAGTATGCAGTCGTCAAAAACTAAAATGACCAATTTTGGGGGCGCCTGTAAATGCAAAATGGATGATTCATAAAAATCTGTGACTTTGGAACGTAGACTGACCAATTCTAGTTTACCAACGGTTGTTGTCCAACATTGTCCGAATAATTGTACTGTACTCGATAGATCATTGAGCATTTTCTGGATGGTTTTGTTGTGGGATTTTATTAGATTAGATTAAAATGTATTGTCATTATACAGCACAAATACAGTACAACAAAAATAAATGTGGCATCCAACCAGAGTGCAAATGTAACAGTAAAGTGCAATAGTAATATACAATGTACAGGTGATTACATTTTTGCCCGCCAAACCCGAGAAAAGTTGGGGTTCGTCGCCAACCGTTGAGCGCCTAACCCGGCTTTGATCTTTTTCCTTTGATCCCATTCTAAACACTTAGCCGGAGCTCCCTGGGTCTCCCTGGCACATCTGCCTACGTTGGAATTGCAATGACGATCGAATCTCGCCATGTGGCAGTATCGCCTACCTTTTGAACTGGGATAGTTCAGTGTGCCTGTAACCTGTCCTGATTCCTGTCTGTCCTGATTCCCTCTGAGGGGGAGGAGTTCTTGCAGAGCAATCGCTCTGAGATTTTTTCGCCTCAAACCTATCGTTTCCCGTATACACAAGTATACACATATACACGAGTAATCGAGATTGCGATGAGATCACTGGGATTATTCTTTTTGGAGTACCTTTTGGCTAAGGTAAGGTCTATTCTATGTCTATTTTACCGAACCTAAAACATGTTTTTGTACCAATCACAGTGTCGTATTTTACCGGACCTAAAACATACTTTTGGTAACGATCGCAGCTTCGGGGTAAGACGACCCCCCCCCCCCCCCCCCCCCCTTGAGATTTTGTGAAGACACATATGTATATTGTATATACCTTTGATTTGGAAGTATTTGGGGTTTCAGGTGAGCAACCCGAACGATTTGGGCATAATGTATATAACGCGCCATATCTCGCGATCTATGAAAAAATACTGGATTATTTTGGAAAGGGGCGATGTTTAGCGTGTAATAGCGCACAAACTACGGTATGTAGAAATCAACTGGTTAGTCAGTGATGGACTATGAACAATGCCTGTCAAATGAGCCATACTATTGTCTCCATAGCTATAATACAGAACACACGATGGGTCCACAAACATCGCTAAATGGTCAATAACGCTGGCGCCATTGAGTAAAGATGGGAAAAGAGCGTGGCGGTCAATGAGTTAAACTGAGTATAAAATATAGTTAATTAGTGCTACTGAGTGTAGTGCTAATAAGATGTACAGAGTTGTAATAGTAATGTACAGTGATACAGGTATAAAGACAATAGTCATACTGGTCAGCAGCCTAACTAGTAAGAGTAGGTAAGGGATATGTACAGATATAGATATAGTATCTACAAATATGTAAAAGGATTATGTGCAGGTATGAACAGACAGCTATATATATATATATATATATATATATATATATATATATATATATACAGTTAGAATGTCATCGTGGCACAGAGTTCAGGGAGATAACAGCTGGGGTGTGATTGGATAAAATGATACAGGGCTGTGCACAGACATTTTGGGGGATAGGGGCTCAAGCTAAAAAAATTTAAAGGGCACTCACCCCACCAACATGCACTATTCCCACCCGACGTTGCCACACCGCCGACAGGCAAAACAAAGTGGGCATTACGGCCCCCTGGATAGGTCATTACTCCTCCATGGCCAAGAGCTAAACTGGAGCAGGGCTTTTTAGGAGGGGAGCAGGTGTGTTTCACCATAGGGGCTGGAGCCGGCCCAAGACCAAACAGCCCTAACGCTCTTCATCTCCTTCATAATGAGGCCAGACTCTTCACACACCCCAACTCTGCCCACACGGGCTTGGAGAGCATACTTTTTAGATTGATATGGTGTATTTTTTCGTGGATACTACTACATATTTACATTATTGATAGAACAGGTAGGGTACAGGTATCCTAGAGCCTGAGCAATGCGGTGTTTGTTTGTTTTTATTTCACAAGATGTAGCAAAATGCTGCCTGTGGATCAGGCTGTGTGGCCAGCCACGTAATCAGCTCAACAGTTCATTTTCAGTTTAACAGCATTTAGTTTTGATCAGTAATATATTGTGTCCTTTTTCAGGCATACCGAGTAACAGATTGTACTGTAACCAGGTTAAAAAAAGAATTATGAGATTATAGAAACTCATTTCACTTTACATATCATGAAATTATGATAATATAATTGTTTAAATTAGGGTTTGCAAATTGGAATGACGTAGCCTAAGGGGAAATAATCCAAATGTTTACATTAGATAATATTACTGAATTTGAATACATACACATGTATGGATTATTACCAAATCAGATCATCTGTAATGGATTATGTCACACATTAGGCCACAACACTTGAGGCTGGTGATACACTGGGCAACTTTTTGGGCAACATTTCTCCAAGTAGATGTCTCATCACTCCTACATTGGCAGTCTAATGTATTTAGACCACTATCAGTGGGGCACGGGCCCCACTGTTGATCAGCTGTGTCCCACTGATCATATAATACATTTATTTATTTTTTTACTTCGCTTTGAAATATTATAGTGAAATATTTTGCACTGTTGTCGCATTTATCTTGTTGAAATCCTCCAACAGGCTCTTTTTTGTAAGTTGACTGGTTTGTACACCCCTATGACAGCTAATACATGGTACATCCCAGCAGTCAGCTGGCCTCGCGCAGTTCACAGGTACAGTGCTGCGGTCGCATTCTGTCATGATGGCAACCCCGCCAGCTAAGAAAGTTAAAGCAAATGAAATTTGGGCATTCCAGCCCTCGTGGACAGACTACTACGGGTTTGTGTGTCAGAAGTACCGTGCTGTGTGTACTTATGTTGAAGGCTTGCCAAACAAAAAGACAATCAAATCAAGGATAAAAGATATCCCCATGTCAACTCGAAGTGTCGAGCGACGCATCAACGAAATGTCCGAAAATATCAGAGAACAGCAAACAGCTGGATTAAAATATGCTCCGGTGTGCAGCTTAAAGGGACCAAGTAAGCAAAACAGTGCCAGGGATCTCAGGTAGGCTGCGGCAGCTGTTTATTTTCCTACACATGGCGTGTTAACTTGAACGTCTTTCTCTCTCTCTCCCTCTCTCTCTCCTCTCTCTCTCTCTCTCTCTCTCTCCTCTCCTCTCCCTCTCTCTCTCCTCTCCTCTCTCTCTCTCTCTCTCTCTCTCTCTCTCTCTCTCTCTCTCTCTCTCTCTCCTCTCCTCTCCTCTCCTCTCCTCTCCTCTCCTCTCCTCTCCTCTCCTCTCCTCTCCTCTCCTCTCCTCTCCTCTCTCAATTCAATTCAATTCAATTCAAATGGCTTTATTGGCATGACGTACTTCTACATGTTGCCAAAGCAATATTGAACATAAACATGGATTACAAACAGATAATTATAAGTACATACAAAATATCATCATAAAATAAAACATCAAATATTACGGCGTAAACATGTCAAGAGAGGTACGAACATTGAACTAAAATGCGGTGTTTACTGTATTTTGTAAATGTGTGTTTGGTTATCGAGAACATTGTTAGAGTTGATGCATTTTGAACAATATGTAAAAAGTTCTTTCAACAATATAAAGTATCAATACTAATTCAGCTTTTAACTAGCTTTTCTTTTTAACTAACAAATGTTGTCTTAATTAAGTAATGTGTAAATGTGAGTAGTGTGTGTGTGTGTGTGTGTGTGTGTGTGTGTGTGTGTGTGTGTTTGTGTGTGTGTGTGTGTGTGTGTGTGTGTGTGTGTGTGTGTGTGTGTGTGTGTGTGTGTGTGTGTGTGTGTGTGTGTGTGTGTGTGTGTGTGTGTGTGTGTGTGTGTGTGTGTGTGTGTGTGTGTGTGTGTGTGTGTGTATTATGAGACTAGTTCAGCTTAGTGCATATGTACTGGAGGAGCTGTTTAATCTCAATCATTCCTTCAGAGTTCATTCTTCCTTGGAGGACCTCTGCGTAGCTGCGTGGGGCCTGGTGTGGTTCTGCATGCTGTGGGCTGGGAAGGGGCCGAGGGCCAGGCTCTTGGTTCTGGTAGAGTCTCTGGTTTGATGAGGGGTAGTAGCCTGGGCCAGGCCCAGTCTGGTTGTGCTGCTGGAGCTGTTGATGTTCTGGTGAAGCGGGGGGTCTGTGGGGTGCGCTGGGTCTGGATGGATGTCTGGGAGGTCTTTGGCTCCAGGTGGGGTCTGGGGCGTAGTGGGGGTCCCTGGGAGGTCTTTGGCTCCTGGTGGGGTCTGGGGCGTAGTGGGGGTCCCTGGGAGGTCTTTGGCTCCTGGTGGGGTCTGGGGCGTAGTAGGGGTCCCTGGGAGGTCCTCTGGCTGGTGTAAGATGGAGGCTTTGACGGCCCAGTGCCACATCTTTTAGTGTTTTTGTAAACATGCCCACTGCCTGCTTTTTTAAGTGGGAGTGGTCGTACAGGTGCTCAGGCATTATATATATATGATGTGCAACGTGTACAACGTGTCTCTCTCTCTCCTCTCTCTCTCTCTCTCCTCTCCTCTCTCGCTCTCTGGCCTTGCTCCGGTGGAGGGATTGGAGGAGGGTGTGCCATCATGTTAATGCAACCTCAGTTAAACCTTGCGACGACTGAGTTATGGTCATGTGACACTACACATATTTAATTGAGACCCTTTATTATTTCAATTTAGCTGGAAATACATTGATACATCATTCAGTAACATTTTCAGAGCCTTATAACAAAAACATTATTACGGTCACCATTGTGACCAGTGGGATTCTTTTTACTCAAAATGTGAGTATTACCAAGTCACCTTGTGTTCTTAAAACAATGACAATAAACATAGTTTTATTAGGTTGAAATAATGTGGTTGTGTACTTATTTTTTCTGTTAACTTATTAAGGATTGAAAACTGAAAACCAAACAAAATGTGCTATATATAGCCTACCGTCTGTGTCGAATATGAAATAAAGGCATCTAAATGATAAATTTGTTCTTTAAAAAAAACAAGCTCAATCAAAAGATTCTACATGATTCCAAAATAGTGAAGAAAATGACTTTAGGAAGAACAAAGGCAGAGGCTCTGGTCCTTGCTCTAAAGGCAGTGGGTGATGTTCTCAAGGCCTTAACATCAGACAAACCCCTCCCATTCTCCATACAGATGGATGCGTCTAACCAAACCCTAAAACCGAAAGAAAATTAAAAATAAAATAGTTACAAAATCTGCCCATTTTCGCCCGCTTCACATACCTTGGTGCCCCCCTGTGCCCCAGTAGAGTGCTGGGTCTAGATACGCCCCTTCTGTTGCGTATATTGCTCTCTCACTTTAGCCTAAACATAAATCAAAGCAAATAATTGTACTTCATATGCCAAGGTGGCATACAGTGCAGAATGCATTCACTGACAGAAGCAGACTGAATACAAATATTTAAGATTATACAATTCTCTGTAGGCTATTTCCCACAATCAATATGATCGATGATGAAGACCTTTTACATGGCGACACCACATGATTGACAGCTGATATATAATGGAATGGATTATTGTGCAATAAAACGAGGATTAAATTCAGTCTTCCATCAAATGTCTAACCTTTATTATCTGTGTTTGGCTTCTAACATGAACATAAAATGAGAAGAACCGTTTTGTATCATTGTCAAGAATCATGAGGGGAATTTATGGTACTTGTTACGAAGGATCAGATTAAACCGAATATATATATTTATTTATGGATATATATTGAATAGTATTTGTATGTCGTTTGATATCCCTTGTATATTCCTTGTACATATACACGGAATATCCCTTCAGCCTACTATAGCCCATAATAGTTCATTCTCTTATTGGACAAAGGACCAGGCGCCAGGGGACCAGCCCCTGGCGTCAAGTTCAAAGGTACCGACAAGACATGTCCGTACTAGCCCCGGCTCCGCTCAGGGATACGGCTACCGAAATGAGAGTGGCACTATTTGTTCACCGTGCATATAAATATGGCGCAAGTAAATGTAGAAGTCCCTTACCCTTCTTCCCAACTTAGTAACAGAACGTGAAGCCTCACCCACTATGCAACGTGCGGTGCAGTAGGGCTCGTATTGCCCCAAAATAGAGTCGTGTTATCCTAATACGTTTGTTCAACGTATCGTTCGCTCCTTACTAGTAAGCCTTCATTACGAGTCAAAGACCACGTGAAGTGAGTAATTGTGCGTCTACATAGAGCACTTATTGCCGCGTGCGAATAGGATAGTATTAACGTCAAGTTCAACTGGGAACCACCGCGCAACGGAGGATTTACACCGGTGATTGCAGAGCCCTTTCCGGCAGGATTATTATTATTCTTCATTGCTTTGACTGTGGCTGCTGGAGCAGAGAACCGTCTACCCCGCTGCTGTGTGGGATCTACCGTGAGGACATCACCCGAGCCCGTCTCAAGGAGAGGCTCCACGGCTTACACTTGTGCTGCTGCACACTGGAATTACAGCGGCTACCTTTCATCCGCTGAGCCAGGGAGTAAAGATCGCCCCCCGAGCAGGGCTTGTTGAAGTCCCTGTGGACCCATTGACTTTGCATAGAGCATTGCCTCCCCCTGCTGGCTTACAACCGGTAGTACCCCCCTTCCAGTATCTCCAGCTATCTCCCCAGAGTACCATAGATAATTCCTAATATTCATTATTGATTTGCCTATGCATAATTCCTTTGCCTTATAAGCGCATCTAGTAATGTAATATAATATCCTTTGCTGCTAATAAATATTCTTCTAAACGAGTATTTGTGTGGAAACCGTATCATTGTGGAGGAGTTCTCATCTGATATACTTGTGTACGGTATGGCCAGTAATGTACATAAGACGGTAGTGGTTTAATGATACCATACTTGATTAATACAGTCAGGGAATTGTACCCCTCAGTTACAATTGGTCCTTCGAGCCCCGGATAATAATTAGCGTAATATTAATATAATATTAATATTGACATGGCCGATGACGAACACTCCACAAACGGTTCTCCTAAGCTAGATCGCCCGCAGCGCAGACGGCAGCCACCTCCCTATCTAGAGGCATACGCTGTCAGTCCAATACCTAGCTTTAAAGGGAAATTAAATACGGATAAAATAACTAAAGCGGATAGTAAAATTATGTCCGACCCTATCAACCAGGCTACCCCGCCAACAGAGGCCCTAGTGGGTTCTAATGTAACTGACCAAGCTCACGGTGGGGACCAGGAGGGAACTGACACGACTTTATCCCCAGACAACGTCGACGAGGTAGCCCCCGGAGAGCTCCAGGATAAAGAAAGCCCTCCCGGGATGGAACCCGACCCACCACAAGAAGAGACGCGCACCCAGGAGATGGATCTCCTCGGTACGCAACAGGAGAACGGATCTCCAACAAGTACTGCCGGGAGCCGATCTCCCCGAACGGCGTCTTCCCCCAGCGAGGCGGACAAGATGCTGGCGCAAGCACTCATCGCCACCCTGGCAGCCTCCACCGAACGCGAGCGCGAACATTTCGCAGGCGAGCGAGAGCGCTTCCAGGCGCAACAAAGGAGTGAAGACGACCGCATAAGACTGGAGACCAGACGCCTCCAGACAGAAGAGAACATTGAGAGAAGCCGCGCCGATGCACAGCACGCCGCCGCCAATGCACAGCGCGACGTCGCAAATGCACAGCTCCACGCCGCCCATGCCAGCGCCAATGCCCAGCGCGACGCCGCCAACGCACAGCGCGACGCCGCCCAGGCCAGCGCCAATGCGCAGCGCGACGCCGCCAATGCCCAGCGCGAAGCAGCGCGCGACGCAGCCCATGCCCAGCGCGAGGCAGAGCGCGACCGGCTGCAGGCGGAGCTGATGGACAAACTGGTTGCCATGGCGACACCCCCTCACTCCGCACGGAGCTCTCAGAGATCGTCAAGACATGGGTCTAGGACACATTCCCCTACCCGACGAAGCGACCCGGGACCCCGCCAACAGGAGGATCCTGTCCACGTCTCCGAACCCCCTCCCCGGCCGGTCCATACGAGACCCAGCAACCGGGAAGAACCGGACCACGCCGAGAGACTGAACAGAAGACTCCAGGTCCTAGCAGAGGGAGAGGAGGAGGAAGAGGAGGAATGTCAAGCCGACCAGCAGCAACGTACTCTGGCCCAGGAGGCCCAGTACAGCCCCGACCAGCAGCAACGTACTCTGGACCAGGAGGTCCAGTACAGCCCAGAAGTTAGCCCCGAGGCCCTGCGCTACAAACCCTAGACTCCACTCACGGGTGAGTTTGACGCACCGTCAGCCCCGAGGAACAGCACCTGGGTACCCGACCTTCGGTACCCACCAAGTACCAGCCCAAGACGACACGCACGGGGAGACTCGCCTAGGAGGCCTCTTCCCCAACGCTCACCGATGTGCCAGTCATCCATGGCATCGTACCTTGGCACACCGACGTTTCCAGACTTCACCCATGAGAACCGAGCACAGTACACGGAGCTACGGATGTGCTTAGAGACAATGATGGTTGATGTAGCTGATGAACGCCACAAGTATGCTACCCTATTGAAGCACCTCAAGGTGCCCCGAGCGCACAATATAGCGCTGGCCTATGCCAACTCTACTACCCCATACACAGCGGCTCTAGCAGCACTCGACCAACGTTATGGACGCGTATGGGACTATGTGATACAGGAGATAAGAGACATTGACCGTCTCCCCCCAGCCAGAGACAACAGAGCATTAGATGACCTGTCTATCAAGGTACAGTCCCTGGTAGGGATGTTGGGGTCCCAAAAGGAAAAGGGTATCTACGAACTGTACGCTAACTCTAACGTAGAGAGGATATTAGAGAAGCTCCCTCCCGCCCGACAAGAGCGCTTCAGGCGGCAGAGAGACTACCGCGACCCCAACGGTCCAGAGGCATCCCTCCTAGACCTATCTGAGTTCCTCGCCAGGGAGGTCAGTAGCCTACGACTCGACACGTTCGTATGGAGTGGACCAAGCCCAAGACTCGGACCTCGGGGACAAACGGATAACCGCCGGTTGGTGACCGTTATGCACCAAGCCGAATCAGTACCGCAGCACAAGAACCACCACACCCCCTCGACGAAAGAGGACCAGTGGAAGATTGAGTGCCAGTACTGTGAGGGAGAACATCGGCTGTACCAATGCGACACCTTCGGGAAGCTGACCACGGACGAGGTGAGTCAGTGGACCAAGGACCACCGCCGCTGCTTCCGCTGCGCGCGCAGTCACCTAGCAGCTGAGTGCCGCTTGAAGAAGAAGTGCAGCAGGTGCGGTGGCACCCACTTGGAGGTCCTGCATGACATCAACAGGCGTCAGCCAGGACAACAGAGTGGGCCCGTCGCGGTGATGTACCATGCCTAGGCGGTGGCACCAGTACCGAAGAGCCACCAGACCGCTCCCTACTGTACCTACTGCGATGGCGGACACTGGCTGGCACAGTGCGCCGAATATAAGACACTGAACCCCGTCCAAGTGGACCAGTGGCGTGAGGCGGCCCAGGCGGGCGCCGCTTACCACGCAGGGGCGGCCCAGGCGGGCGCCGCTTACCGCGCAGCACGGTGCGGAGCCCACCAGAAGGTCCAAGGCAACCAACCAACAGGAGTGCTCCACATTGACCAGCATAGCGGGACCCCCCGTGTGCTCCTCAAAGTGGTCAGAGTGCTCCTGAGCTACGAGGACAAGGTCCTGGACACTTACGCCGTCCTGGACGATGGGTCTGAAAAGACTCTCCTCCTCGCTTCCGCAGCAGCCCAGTTGGGCCTGCGGGGTGTCAAAGATACCATGACCATACGCACCATCAGAAGGGACCAGAAGACCATAAAGGGTGAAAGGGTCTCCTTCAAGATAGCAGCGGTGGACCAGCCCGAGAAGCAGTATAGTATAACTAACGTCTTCACCAGCCACGACATAGGCTTGTCTCAGTACACCTACCCCATCCCACAGCTGATGGCTAAGTATGTGCACCTACGTCAACTACCTATACCGCTTATCGACGGCGCCACACCGACCCTGCTCATCGGCTCCGACCACGCGGACCTCATTCTCCCAATTGAGGCGGCCCACGTCGGACCCAAAGGATGCCCAGTCGCGGTTCAGTCCCGACTGGGATGGACGCTCCAGGGCCCCCTCTACGGACTTGACAGTCAACCCACGTCTACACGCTGCCTACACACAGAGGCGAGCGACACCGGCCTCTCCCCCGTACAGCAGAGGCTATTGACATTAAGCGAGAGGCCCGTGAGAGAACCGTGGGTACCAGAGGGAGTTCGGAACTCCACCCCCCTCAGCTGCGCTTCAGACGTAGCTGACCTCGGACCCAGCACCCCAAGCGACTCCTTGACGGTGCGGCCGGGACCGGCCCCTCCTCAGACGGGGTACAGAGCAAACAAGAGAAACAGACGGAGGAGGAGAAAGCACAGCCAAGCACAGATCAAAGCAGTCTCAGGCCCGCTCCCTCCTAAGCCCCCCTTCATCCCGTCCAGTCGTCATGACCATAGACCAGTCACTACCCCGAGCTGCGTGGCCGGCCGGCCGCGTAAGCAAAGTGACCACTGGTGCCGACGGAAAGGTCAGAGTGGCAGAAGTGCTCGGCCAAGGGCGGACCTACAACCGACCCGTGGCGAGGCTGATAGAGTCGCCAAGGCTCCCCGACTCGCTTAATGACGACCGTGACCCATGACTTGTGAACTGCCTACCCTCACAACGGACATTGAGTAGTGGACAGTGCGGTTAATCTGTCTCTGCTCAGCTAATTAGGTGGGACTAATTAGGGGGCGGCTGTTACGAAGGATCAGATTAAACCGAATATATATATTTATTTATGGATATATATTGAATAGTATTTGTATGTCGTTTGATATCCCTTGTATATTCCTTGTACATATACACGGAATATCCCTTTAGCCTACTATAGCCCATAATAGTTCATTCTCTTATTGGACAAAGGACCAGGCGCCAGGGGACCAGCCCCTGGCGTCAAGTTCAAAGGTACCGACAAGACATGTCCGTACTAGCCCCGGCTCCGCTCAGGGATACGGCTACCGAAATGAGAGTGGCACTATTTGTTCACCGTGCATATAAATATGGCGCAAGTAAATGTAGAAGTCCCTTACCCTTCTTCCCAACTTAGTAACAGAACGTGAAGCCTCACCCACTATGCAACGTGCGGTGCAGTAGGGCTCGTATTGCCCCAAAATAGAGTCGTGTTATCCTAATACGTTTGTTCAACATATCGTTCGCTCCTTACTAGTAAGCCTTCATTACGAGTCAAAGACCACGTGAAGTGAGTAATTGTGCGTCTACATAGAGCACTTATTGCCGCGTGCGAATAGGATAGTATTAACGTCAAGTTCAACTGGGAACCACCGCGCAACGGAGGATTTACACCGGTGATTGCAGAGCCCTTTCCGGCAGGATTATTATTATTCTTCATTGCTTTGACTGTGGCTGCTGGAGCAGAGAACCGTCTACCCCGCTGCTGTGTGGGATCTACCGTGAGGACATCACTCGAGCCCGTCTCAAGGAGAGGCTCCACGGCTTACACCTGTGCTGCTGCACACTGGAATTACAGCGGCTACCTTTCATCCGCTGAGCCAGGGAGTAAAGATCACCCCCCCGAGCAGGGCTTGTTGAAGTCCCTGTGGACCCATTGACTTTGCATAGAGCATTGCCTCCCCCTGCTGGCTTACAACCGGTAGTACCCCCCTTCCAGTATCTCCAGCTATCTCCCCAGAGTACCATAGATAATTCCTAATATTCATTATTGATTTGCCTATGCATAATTCCTTTGCCTTATAAGCGCATCTAGTAATGTAATATAATATCCTTTGCTGCTAATAAATATTCTTCTAAACGAGTATTTGTGTGGAAACCGTATCATTGTGGAGGAGTTCTCATCTGATATACTTGTGTACGGTATGGCCAGTAATGTACATAAGACGGTAGTGGTTTAATGATACCATACTTGATTAATACAGTCAGGGAATTGTACCCCTCAGTTACAGTACTTACAATACTTACTTAGGGCCTGCGTCCACTTAGCTCACAAAAACGCTGGTAGTGCGCCGGTAGTACTGGGGGTGGAGCGCTGCAGCGCGAGCCTTTGTCTGAATATGCGCCCAGCGCATCGCTCTGTAAAGTTCAGAAAGTTTCAACTTTAAAATGCTGTGTGCGGCCGCACAAAAAAGGTGAAATGCGCTGAAAAAAGAAGCTGACTGCAGCGCATTTCCTTATACGCTCCGTCCCCATTGGAATACATTGAAAAAAGACGCTTGCGCCAAGAAATATGAGGCAGGTGGATCCGCGCCCTTATATGGTACTTACAATACTTACAGACACTACTTAAAGACGTCCTTCACCACAACCTATTTTGCTGTCAGGCTTTTGCTAATTGGAAATGAAATAATAGGGACATGCTAGGGACATGGGAAGGGATAGAGGAAGTAAATGAAAAGGTGATGATCCATGGATGATCCATATACACCATCAGAGATTGACTCATGTGTTCCCAAAGGCCATGCACTTGTCATGCAAAGTGTTTGCGGCAGACAATTTTGACAGGGTCTCTGGTAAGAAGTGACAATACCTAATATAGTAGTTTATAATTGGAGGGAGTAGGTTATGGAACTTTGTGTTGGTTGATTTAGTGATGTGCAGCAGGATTCTCAAGGTCTTTGTGCAAATTACTGGTATGTCTCTTTATCAAGGCTATTGAATAGGATATCACAAGAAAATAAGATTCATGTGAGGACGTTATTGTCTGTAATTACAATGGCAATCAAAACAATAATCTATGACAGTAGTTATATGGAACCAATTACCCACCTCTTGAGCACTAGCTACAGAAAGAGGCTTTAAGTGTTAGGGTAGGTAGGTGTGTAGGACCCAGGTGCAGGACAGAACGTGTAGAGGAGTAAGCAGGCAGGACGAGACGGAGTGACGATCAAAAATAGAGATTTCCTTAGAAACAGAACTAAATGCAAACAAACGAGGTACTTCAAAAACACAACTAAAACCTCAGCAACATGCTGGAAGAAGAAGAGGCACGAAAAGAAAAACACTATACTCCCCGTCAGTATACTTTATGTAAGAGGATAACATTAAATCAAAGACGGCAATGAAGGACCCACACAGAGAGAGAGAGAGAGAGAGAGAGAGAGAGAGAGAGAGAGAGAGAGAGAGAGAGAGAGAGAGAGAGAGAGCGTACGAGAAGGGCGAGCGAGAGAGAGTGAGCAAGAGAGAGAGAGCGCTTAGGTTCTAGGTTGAAAATAAGTGCACGCTAGGTTGAATGAATTGATGAACAATTCATGTCGCCATTGGAACGTTTCATTATAAGCGCCTTGCAAGTTGCAATGTTGGTTAAGATATGAAAATACTTGCCAGTAGTGTAAGGATGCATTAGCTAGCTTACTTACAGAGACTTGTGGTGGAGGTTCTAGCTGTGTTCAACTTCGAACAAGCCTGCCAGCTTGATTTGAGCCAGGCAGAAAACGGGTCCAGAAACGAACGTTTTAATCCACACCACAATATGTAAACAAAGGTTTTAACCATCCACAACAGAATACTGCAGTTCAAATGTATTTCCGATGTTTGATTCTTCTCTCAGACCGACGCAATGTCTTGAACTATTATGTTTATTGGCAACGCCAGTGTAGTAGCAGTGTAAACAAACACGGCCACAACGTGTCTCCGCACACAGGAGTTCTATGAACACACAGAGTCATTCGACCAGGTATACATCAGCTAATGTAATTGGCTCCACGACCCAATTTTGAGAATAGATTAACGGCAGCTATTCTTTTATCGCGCAATAATAGTCTGCCGTTAACTTAGCCCGGTAAATGTGTTAACGGCCTGGCCTTAATAATAAGTATAAAATAGAAAGTCAAATATGTAAACAAGTGTAAACAAAACAAAATTTTTCAATATACATATATACACTATATACACTATACAATGCAGAGTAGAGTTACAATACAATATAAAATAGCTTGTGGTGCCACCTTGTGGTGGTAAGGTGCAAGGCTTGGCTATGTGCAATGAGGTATGAGTAGTGCAATATCTTGCTAATAAATATAAAGTGTGTTAAAGTGTGTAAAGTGGGCACTGTGCACTGTGGGTGCTACAGTGAGTTGTTTATTTAGAGTGAGTGTGTACGTGTGGATGTGTGTGCTATGAGTGTGTTTGAAAGTTTGTTACATAGTGTTATTGTCATTGAGCATCCTGATGGCCTGGGGATAGAAGCTCCTTCTGAGTCTCTCTGTGCTTGCCATGAGACTACGGTATCGCTTGCCTGACCGCAGCAGTTCAAAGAGGCAGTTGTTTGGGTGGCTAGATTATTTTATTATTCTCTTAGCCTTACTCTTGCAACGCTACTCTTGCTAGCTACAGAGACTCCGCTAGCTGCCAGGGCTACGCTAGCAGGGGATTCCTTACTAGCTGTAGGGGCTATGCTAAGTGCAGGAGCAGTACTAGCTGCGGAGACTCTGCTAGCAGTAGGGGATTGTTATGTACCAGGCTTTTGGCCTGTGGTGGAGCTGATTGCTGCTAATTGGATGATTGCTGCTAATTGGACACCTGCCTGGCAGAGCTCAAAGGCCCTTCCCCACACACACATGCACGGTCACTGTTGCTAGAAGAGATTGTTGAAACAGTGTCTCTCCCCCTTCCACCACTTTGATCTTTAGTTTGCACTGAATAGGATAATACGTATAGTCTTTTGGTTTAAACACAGACCATTGGTGTCTGTGTGCCCTTATGTTGCTTCCCTCTGAGCCAGGGTCGTAACAGGGATATGCTAGCTGTATAGGCTACACAAGCAGAGGAGGCTAATGTGCTAGCTGTAGGGGTACACCAGCAGAGGAGGCTGATAAGATAAGATATTCCTTTATTAATCGCCTTGGGGAAATTCCAGTGACACACATATACAGCTCATTGTCTCATTAATAACAACATATCACAATCATTATATTTTTACAGTAACAACGGCACAACATAAATTCACACAGACATGTACATTTGTTGACACATGTCATCTACAGAATGCCTGAGTCGCCATATGCGATTAGTCGGCTGCAACAACAACAAAGTATTGAAACAAAGTGTTGTTGCGCCAGGTGGCGGGAGGGAGGGCGGAAAAGTGCTAGCTGTAGGGGCTACACCAGCAGAAGACGCTAATGTGCTAGCTGTAGGGGCTACACCAGCAGAGGAAGCTAATGTGCTAGCTGTAGAGGCTACACCAGCAGAGGCGGCTAATGTGCTAGCTGTAAGGGCTACACCAGCAGAGGAGGTTAATGTGCTAGCTGTAGGGGCTACACCAGCAGAGGCGGCTAATGTGCTAGCTGTAGAGGCTACACCAGCAGAGGCGGCTAATGTGCTAGCTGTAAGGGCTACACCAGCAGAGGAGGTTAATGTGCTAGCTGTAGGGGCTACACTGGCAGAGGGGGCTAAGGTGCTAGCTGTAGAGGCTACACTAGCAGAGGGGGCTAATATTTTAGCTGTAGGGGCTACACCAGCAGAGGAAGCGAATGTGCTAGCTGTAGGAGGTTGTGCTAGCTGTAGGGGCTACACTAGCAGAGGGGGTTAAGGCGCTAGCTGTAGAGGCTACTCTAGCAGAGGGGGCTAGGGTGCTGGTGGTGGGGACCATGCTGGCAGCTGAGGCCTTGCCAGCAGCAGAAGCCTGGCTGGAGATCCATGAACAAATGTTTAATCATGGTCCTGCCATGCTCCTCCAGCTGTGGAGCCAGCTCAGGACTCCACTCCATGACGGAGTAGAGCAGTCTTCCTCTCCTCCAAGGAGGAGCGAATATCCCCTTTTACAAAGTTATTTAATAATAATAATTGTCAGAGTATTAGAGTCATTACGGTAACCTGCTGTACGTCAGTGTGGTAACACTGTGTTTTTACGACGTTAGACCGACTTACGTACTGACTGCATGTGGCTCGCTTGTGTGTATGCTCAACAACGTTTAATAAAGTATTACCTCAACAAAGATACTAGACTGGACATTCCGTGTTTATTACAAGTTTTTCTTTCGATAAACCAACGGAGTGGACAGACTGGAGGAGGCGGTTTGAGAGGTATCGAACAGCTACGGAGCTCACCAAGAAGCCTGGTGATGTACAGGTTTCTGCGTTGATATACGCAATGGGGAGTGAAGCTGAAAATATTTTCAAATCGTTCACGTTTGATGATGATGATGACGAGAACAACTACAGGATAGTGTTGGGGAAGTTTGATGGCTATTTTTTCCCTAGAAACGTGATTCATGAGCGTGCCGTATTTCATCAGAGAGTGCAGCGGGCGGGAGAGCTGGCAGAGACATTTATCAGAGCTCTCTACGATCTATCAGAACACTGTGATTTCGGTCGGTGTAGGGATGAAAACATCCGAGACCGGATCGTAGTGGGGATTCAGGATAAAGAACAGTCTCGTAAGTTGCAAATGATGTCAGACCTTAGCGCAAACTATACAGTCTGTACGCCAGTCAGAGACGGTTAACATGCAAGTCAGTGCACAGGGGGAGACTACGGGAGCCGCCGCAGCCATACAAGAGGTACGGGGAGCGCGGAGAGAGAACCCCAGATGGCAAGGGAGGAGCTATGCCAAGGGAGGAGGTAAGGGCGCAGAACACGGAGGGAAGTGTGGCCGTTGTGGGAAAATGGCGCACAAGGATCCAGAGTGGTGCCCCGCATGAAATTCAACTTGCAATAAATGCAACAGGACTGGGCACTGGCATAGTCAGTGCAAATCCAAAGCGGTGAGTGAAGTAACAGAGACAGATGAACAGAGTGAATACTTCTTGGGATCAGTGAATGCAAACAATGGTAATGAGCAGTGGACAGTGCAGCTCCTCATTGGTGCAACACCCGTGCAGTTCAAGATTGATACTGGGGCAGATGCTAGTGTTATGTGCGAGGAGACTTTTAATGTGCTTATCCCAGAGAGGGGACTAAGCCAGACCAGCGTATCACTGAGCAGCCCAGGGGGTAAATTAGATTGTCAAGGACAATTTCAAGTCAGCACTGCATACAAGGACAAATCATACTCATTCCCAGTGTTTGTCATCAGAGGGAAGTCTGTCAACAACTTACTCAGCCGGTCCACAGCAGCAGAGATGGGCCTCGTGAAACGGATCGAGGAGGTCCACGGTGCCTTTGGAGACCATGGCACACTAAAGACAGAGCCGGTAAGGATTAGGCTCAAGGACGACGCCACTCCATACGCGGTGCACACAGCACGCAGAGTCCCAATACCACTCATGCCCAAGGTCAGGGAGGAGCTTCGCCGCATGGAGGAGAACGGCATCATAGAGGTGGTAACCGAGCCAACGGGCTGGTGTGCCCCCATGGTGCCTGTGCTCAAAAAGAATGGAAAGGCGCGTGTATGTGTTGATCTTAAGAAGCTAAATCAAGAGGTCAAGAGAGAGAGATTCATCCTACCTACAGCGGAAGAGATCACAGCCAAGCTGAGTGGAGCAACAACGTTCTCCAGCCTCGATGCAGCCTCAGGGTTCTTCCAGATACCTCTGCACAGCGACAGCACCCGGCTGACCACCTTCATCACTCCATTCGGCAGGTACTGTTTCCGGCGCCTACCGTTTGGAATAACAAGCGCGCCGGAGATATTTCAAAGGAAGATGACAGAGACACTCCAAGGCCTGCAAGGCGTCACCGTCTATATGGACGACATCATAGTGTACAGGAAAGATGTGGAAGAACATGACCTCTGCCTCCAGAAGGTCCTAGAGAGAGTCGAGTCTGCTGGGCTCAAGCTCAACAAGGACAAGTGCGTGCTCAGGCAGAAGCAGATCCATTTCCTGGGGCAGGTGGTCGATGCCTCGGGCGTGCGGCCAGATCCAGCAAAAGTGCTGGCCATCCGGGAGCTCGCCGCGCCCGAGAACGTGCACGAGCTCAAACGAGTCCTCGGCATGGTGAACTATCTGGGGAAATACGTGCCAAACCTGTCCACAGTGGGCCAGCCACTGTACGAGTTGCTCCGGTCCAAAACAGTCTTGACCTGGGGCCCAGCACAACAAACAGCTTTTGAGAAGTTGAAAGAGCTCCTGATGACATCGCCGGTGTTAACCTTCTACGACGTCAACAGACCCACTGCAGTCTCGGCTGACGCAAGCAGCTACAGGGTCGGTGCGGTGCTGCTGCAGCTCCATGGAGAAGACTGGAAGCCAGTCGCGTAATGCTCCAGGAGGCTGACTGATGCGGAAACTAGGTACGCGCAAATTGAAAAAGAGTGTTTGGCGAGTGTCTGGGCCGAGAGGTTCGAGAAATACCTCTACGGCCTTGAGAGTTTCAAGCTAGTGACGGACCACAAGCCCCTGGTCCCACTAATAAACGGCAAGGATTTGGACAACCTCCCACTAAGGTGCCAGAGACTTCTCATGCGGCTCATGCGCTTTAAGCCAGTGGCAGAGTATGCGCCTGGGAAGACCCTTGTAGTGGCGGACACACTGGCAAGGAGCCCCCTGAGACACACAGAGAACCAGAAAGACACACACTCCGATGTGGAGTGCTACATCGCAGCTGTCATCAACAACGTGCCAGCTACTCCACAGAGAATGGACAGCATCCGAAGAGCTACAGCAGCTGATGAAAAGCTGCAGACAGTGATCAGGTACATCAGGTCAGGATGGCTTGAACACGTGAATACAGTACCAAGCGTCATAAGAGAGTACTTCCCTGCGAAAAAAGTGAACTTTCAGAGTATGACGGAATGGTCATCAGAGGAAGTTGCATATTGATACCAGAGACACTGAGGACAGAAATCCTCGAGAGAATCCATGACGGGCATCAAGGGCTCGCAAAGTGTCGGGAGAGGGCAAACGCCTCTGTCTGGTGGCCGGGCATTTCCTCGCAACTGAAACACAAGGTCTTGTCGTGTCAGTCCTGCTGTGAGCTGAGAAGAGCGCAACAGAGGGAGCCGTTGATCTCTACTCCGCTCCCTGACAGATCATGGGAGAGTATAGCTCTAGATTTATGTGAGCATAACAAACAGAGCTACTTGATAATCTCAGACTACTACTCTAGATATATAGAGATACTGCACATGACAACGACAACCAGTTCTCAAGTCGCTCTGAAGCTGAAAACAACGTGTGCCCGGACGTGGTCGTAATCGACAACGGGCCACAATTCTCGAGCGCTGAGTTTCGAGACCTAGCCTGTGAGCTTGACTTCAAACATATCACCTCAAGCCCACACAACCCACAAGGCAATGGTCACGCGGAGAGGGCGGTGCAGACCGCAAAGCGAATCCTGAAACAGAAGGACCCTCTCATCGCACTCATGTGCTACAGGTCGACACCATGTAGCACCACAGGGGCCAGCCCAGCTGAACTTCTGATGGGTCGGAAAATGAGAACGACACTGCCTACACTCGAGAGGAACTTGCAGCCCTCATGGCCAGACAAGCGACAGATCAAGCAGAAGGACGAGGCTGAAAAGAAGAAGCAAGCCTTCTACTACAACCGACGTCACGGGGCAAGACCTCTACCTCCACTACAGCCTGGTGGTAATGTCCTCACCAAGCTGGACGACCAGAAATCCTGGACAGCCCCTGCAGTAGTGACCAGTGAGAGTGTCACGCCACGCTCTTACATCATTGAGACGCAGCAGGGAGCGTCATTCCGGCGCACCCGGCGCCACCTCCAGGGGGTACCCTCCCCAGGGCCAGTTGGGAGCACAGCACCAGTCTCACCTGTTCCCAAGGACACTGGTCAAGAGCCAGGTAACACCAGTGTCGACGTGCCTGCTGGTACTGAAGGACTGTCACAGTCCAGATCTGGACGGGTCCTTAGGCCAGTTGTCAGACTGGACTTGTGAGTTGACATGATGTCACACTCATGGCCTTTCAGGGGGGGGAAATGAGGGAAAAGAGTTCCAGATGGTAACGTTAACCACATAACGAAATGTTAAAAGAGTTCCAGAATGTAAACCACATAACCACATAACAAATGTCAAAAGAGTTCCGGAATGTAAACTGTTGCGATTTAATAATCATTTGCTACTCTGAATGTTGAATATTGTTTATTGATGTTATAGAAGAATAGCACTGTTTCCACTTTACAGGATGTTCCTATTGATTGCTAGATATAGCCTTGTTAATACAGAAAGTGTATTTGTTTACGTTAACAAAGGAAGTAAAATTAAAAGGGGGAGATGTCAGAGTATTAGAGTCATTACGGTAACCTGCCGTACGTCAGTGTGGCAACACTGGGTTTTTACGACGTTAGACCGACTTACGTACTGACTGCATGTGGCTCGCTTGTGTGTATGCTCAACAACGTTATATAAAGTATTACCTCAACAAAGATACTAGACTGGACATTCCGTGTTTATTACAATAATAATACATTTATTTTGTATAGCGCTTTTCAATGACCCAAAGTCGTTGACAATAGGCAAAAAAACAAAGAAACATAGAACCACGGGGAAACAGAGAACAATATGAATACACAAGAACATAAAAGCACGAGTAACGGATAACAAATACAGGAGTCAGTGGGGGAGACGGTCAGGAAGTGAGTAAGGGAAACCGAGGGGGGTGGGGGGGGGGGGGGGGGGGGGGCAGAGAAGAGCAGAGAACGTTGGGCGGGGAAAAAAGGGGTGGTAGGTTGGAGGAGGGTGGTTATGGGTAAGGAAGGTTGAATGCTAGGGAGAACAGGTAGGTTTTGAGTCTGGATTTGAAGGTGGAGAGTGAGGTGAGAGTCTCTGATGGTCTGAGGGAGGGTGTTCCAGAGTCGGGGTGCAGCTCGTGAAAATGCCCGGTCGCCAAAACATTTAAGTTTGGATGACGGGACAGTGAGGGAAAGAGTGGAAGAGGACCGGAGGGAACAGGTGGGGCGTTGGGGGAGAAGGAGGTCGGTCAGGTAGGGGGGGGCCAGGCTATGGAGGGCTTTGAAGGTGAGGAGTAGTGTTTTGAAGTTGATGTGTTCCTTGATCGGGAGCCAGTGGAGGGAGTGGAGGACAGGAGTGATGTGTTCACGGCACCGGGTGTTAGTGAGGAGGCGGGCGGCTGAGTTCTGGACCATCTGCAGTTTATGGAGGGAGCGGGAGGTGATGCCAGTGAGGAGGGAGTTACAATTGTCCAGGCGGCGTGTAGTCTTTTACCAACAAACTTGCAGTTCCGCGTTCGGGTTCTGCGATCTGATTGGCCACTGACGTATGCTCTCTCTACGCCCAAACAGGTGTTACGCTAGTTCTCAGCCTGCAGCCTGCTAGCATTATCCAATTCATATCAATCGAAATAACGTATTGTTTTCATCTCTCTATATTAACATGATTCCATCAACACAACATAAATGTTCAAAACACGACCTCATTATTGCGCGATCTTGCAGTGATTTGAAGCTTATCTCTGCTCTGTTTACGTTGGGTGGACGAGCAGTGAGTTTTAATATCTTGATTATTCGGGTAGCTATAATCCGCCTAAGGTCAGGAGGCGGCCATTGCTGCATACAGAGTGTATAAAAAATAGGGAAACAATGTCCAGGCACGCACTCCAGGTTTTTCCAAATTTATTGGCAGCCTGTAATCATGACGTTTTGGTGTGAACACACCTTCTTCAGAATGGCTTGCATGAAGCATGAAGGGTAAGTGACCCTAGTAAATACAAGTCAAACAGGAAGTGACAACATAGGAAGTGACAACACATTCCCACAAGAGATCTGCAAAAAAGTACAAAATACCACTTACAAGCACAACCTTTTCAGAATTATGTAAATCAAAAAGAAGCATGTAAATAAAAATATAAAAGAAACGGTAAATCACAAAGAGATATATCTATATATAGTTATATATATTTTATACAGAGTAGGCCTACATCTTAAACTCTAAACACAAACACTCCATATAAGCCATCTTTCAATTATAAAGAATGATAAATGAAAATAGTAAACAATCGAATGAAATGAAATAATCAAATGAAACAGGTCAAAACATTTTCTTCATTGAGGCCTCTAGGCTCTAGACAATCCAGAAAATGAATATAGAAGCATTCCCTTTGTAGCAAGAGCCTGTCTCTGTCGCCGCCTCTTGGTGGTCTCAAGACCTGCTCTATACCCATGTATTTTAAGCCAGAAATATCATGTCCTAACTTATTAAAGTGCCTTGCAACTGAAGACTTCTCGTCATTTCTTCTTATAGAACATTTGTGCTCCGAAATTCGATTCTTAAAACGTCTTCTTGTTTTTCCAACATAGTAAAGGTTGCAAGGACATTTAAGCAAGTAAACAACAAAATCAGAATTACAGGTAATCCGGCCTCTAACAGCGATACTCCTACCTGTACTTGGTTGTAAATAAAATTTCTCTTTAATCATGCCATGACATTGGGTACAAGACAAACATGGAAAATTGCCATTTGGAATATTAGCCATAAAATGGGTCAATTTTTTGGGAAAATCTGTTTTAACTAACTGGTCCCTTAAGTTAGGTTGCCGTTTGTAGAAGTATTTGGGTGGTTCCTGGAACACACCTCCGATCTTAGGATCTGACTTATACCAGTAAAAATATACCAGTATTTGTTCACAATATCACGCATATCTCTAGAAATAGGGCTGAAGGTGGACACCAATGCTACTGAGTTGCTTTTTACTTTGTCTTTATGTGTAAAAAGGGATTGTCTGTTTATCTGTTTAGTTTTATTAAGAGAATTCTCAATAAGGGCCTCACATGCATACAGAGTGTAGCCATATGTGCTTTCGAGCTGTTTCTACTGTATCTAGGTTTGAGCAGCTGACAGGTAGCCATTCAATATCGAGCTCTTGTGGAGTGGAGTTCCATAAGAACGGCAGCCACATCAGACGACAGACGACTGGTGTTGAAACATGCCAGTTATTAGGCTACCTTCTAACGCCGGAGTGAGCATGGCATAAGAATAGCATACCAGTAGCCTAAAAACCGCATGAGCATTCTATTTGTAGGTAATATGCTCTTTAGATCACAGGCTGGTCATGCATAATCTCGCCCACCAGACTCTTCTACCGAATTGACTACGGCTCAATACACACAATTGTTAAGGGGATGCAGACCAGAGAAAGACGTTTGTCTTGTTTACATCAGGGTCCCCCATTTTCAATTCATAGTGACATTTATGACATACACAACATACATGACATTTATGGCATAGGGACATAGATGACATACAGGTATTTAGTACTGTTACATTTGTGACATATACGATATGCAATTATACAGTACTGCTACCCATAGATCCTGACAGAGTATATACATAGGGAGGGGACGCGTGTAGTCTTTTACCAACAATGACCAGCCTGTGATCTAAAGAGCATATTACCTACAAATAGAATGCTCATGCGGTTTTTAGGCTACTGGTAGGCTATTCTTGAAACATTACAAACTGTTTCAAAACAGACTTTTTTAAACACAGAATTCTTACAATTAGAGTTATTATATCTGTTCGCTGTTATACTAAATATGTTCTTCAAGACTCGAACTATAATTATATATATAAAAAAAAACACAACATTTTTATTTTTATTTTATTGTGTCTCTCTGTCATTTCACCTTGCCGACTTGTAGGCATCATCACCAGACTGGGTCACATATATCTCTGGCGGAGGAATTTCCTCGATGCACCGATCGCCACTTCCGGTTTGGCGTGAGTGTAACTCGCCAGACCATCCACCAGGTGGCGGTATTGAGGCATTGCAATATCAGACAGGGTGCCACTGCAGTCCGGAGGGAGGCTGGATGAATTATGAATGACATGGCGAAATTAAATATTGATCCCAAAAACGATTTACGACGTTGTTGGCGTTCAACGCATGGCCGGCAATAACGATTTATGCCGTTTATGGCGCACAATGTGTTAAGCATCAGGCAAAAATGCAACTTTTTGTAGCCAAGAGTAAAGACTATAACCATATCAAAAACAGTAGTCAAAGTGTATATTTTCATTTTTACCGATGTTTTATAAGATTTATTGGAAATACTAATTTATCGGAAAATGCTAATTATCGTAAAAACCGCAAGGAAATGACTAAATCCAGATTCAACCCTGCCATTGGAAAGAGGAGCATTTTCCATATCCATAGATGTATGATTTGGCCATAATAAGGTCAAGTTCAAGGTAAAATATGAATTTATAATTCAAATCGATTATCATTAATTACTGTATCTACAAATCCTTCTGTTTAATCATCTTCCCGCGGTTCATTTGCTTAGATTTTTTGTACACATGCTCTCAATAAGGTGGTGAATGAGCTCAGTGAGCATTTTCTCCTACCCGTATCAATTTTTGATCAAAGATGCAAAAATCATAAATCATAATTTATATTCTCCTTTGTTTCATCACAATTTACTCAAGCCTAGTAACAGACACAATATTTCTGACACTGGAAATACATACCCCCAGGTCCCTAGATGTTCCTAGATACCAAGAACATGCAAATTGACCTTGCAGAAGTGGAGCAATCTTCCATTTACTTAGGCATGTACCTTTAGGTGAAATACGGCTTACAGCTTATCAGGTTAACTGAAGGTTAACTGAAGTGTATTGATTCATCAGAAAAGAATTTCCTTTCTCAGTCCCACTTAGTCCATTCACACACTGCTCTGGTGTGGCTGCATATTCTTCCCCCATTATTAAGAATTCCTTAATTGTTTTTATTCTTCTGATGAGATACTAGCCCATGGCGTTAACATCATGTTGATGTCATCATGTGAAACTGGTTGACACCAAAGGAGTACAGTTCTGTATCGTTAGTGGCTTAGCTTGGCATCGCTACTGCACTATCTCGCGTACGTGCACGCGTACTGAATAAACCACAAATGTACCTCTAATACCAGTATTAGTCTGACCACACCCCTCATCAGCTTACCTTCATAAGCAGGTGTGTGGTCACCTGCTCTCCTCCTTCTCGCTTTCACCACAAGGAAGAGGTGCCTCGGTAGATCCCCACACTTGACACCATGATGGAAGAAATTGGATTAGGAACAGCTTGGGAAACAAGGATACGTTGACATCATATCTTTATTTTCTCTCTCACTATTTTCGAGAAAATACGGCGATATTGTCTTCGTACTGGAGTGTCTAGAAGATGATGATCATTCTACAAACCCTCCACCGGTTTTCGTATTGGGAGCACGCCGCTGCATGCTTCTCAACTGCAGTTCCTTGCTGTGTTTGTTGGGGTGAAACCTGTCAGGCCACAGCTGAACTGTCGGACATGCCGCTGTTGTGAGGAGCGGTGCGTTCCAGGTTGGGTGAGTAGTGTTTGCTGGCGGGCTCCACTTGTCTGTTAGTGCTATGGGGGCTACTTGACAAAGTTTATGGAAACCGGCCCCAGGCTAGGGTCCTTTGTTTAGCCGTCTAGGCGACAGAAGGCCTTGGTCTGGCGACCATTATAGTTTTAACTAGTGGGCCGCGACCATTGACACTGGTGATCCCTGTGTGTTCTGGACGAGTGGATTCTCTCTGTCACCGTGTTAAGACCCCATCTTTCATATCCAAATGAGAGTATTCCTTCACGAGGGGATATGTGCATGTAATGTGCGATAGCGGCAGATTCATGTTCAAAGTCAGCTATACAGGCCAGTTGGTACTGTGCTGATTCCGCCGGACGTGGTAATGTCACCGTTGTGAAGCGGTGTTGACGTCTTGTTTTCTCTTTTCTCTTAAAAAGTGAGGAGGGTTCAGAACGGCGGCCTGTCTGGGTGAGTGTTATGTCATTGTTTACATGTTCATAGCTTACGGTTAGCCGGTCGGTGGCCTGGCGCGGGGTAGCTTGGCTTCTCGCGCGCCGCCGGGAGCTCGCTCCTGATCGCGTGCGTCGTTAGATCGGCGTCTCGCGAGCGGAAGCAATAGCACCCGAACGGTTGGAGCAGCCGTTAGCTTGATGCTATTCTGTTGAACGTGCTTTGATTTTAACATGTTTTACACTCTTGACCACGACGTTATCCTTGACAGGGGATGTTCGTCGACCCTGCCTGAGCCTAGACGGGGATTGCGTCAACAAAGAGGACTGTAGCGACTGGTGGAGCGGCGACGCTGCCCGGATCGAACAACACAGGACGGCTGTGTTCTACGGTATCTTGTGACTGCACTTCGCTGATCTGCGTTCCGGGTAGGTACGGGGTTGGCCAGACCTCATAACACGTCTTCTGGTTTTACCTTGCTAAATGTATTGTGAATAACGGTGTTTTTTCCCAAAACGTGTGTTGTTGCAATGCATTTGGGTTACGTTGCGGGTTGTGTGTGAGCTGTTTTTGTCACTGGCAGTTAGCTTCTCCGTGCAGATCGTGATGTATTGATCTGGTTGTTGTGTGAGAAACATCATGGTGTTTATGTGTACCGTGTACTCACTACTAAGGCAACTAACCTATGAAGCTATGCTTGGTGACGAGTGAGTAAAAGAATGTTCTTTCTCAGACTGTAATGACAATGAACAGTGAGTTCACACATTAACAGGTTTTCCTGTTTTAACTGGCCGTATTGAGGGTAAAATAGGAGGATTGTGTTTCCCCCCCCGGTTCCCTGGGGACTTTATCACCTCCTATCAGACATGTTGTGCATTAATTGTGTCTTTTGTGTGGTAGGGATACGATGTAACTCTCAGCTTGATTGCTGAGGTTGTGCTAAATCTGCTGGAGAAACTTATTTCCTAAAGGGAAATTGGTTTGGTTGCTGTCATGTGTGCTTAGCAAGGCCTGTGGTCGATACTAATCAAGAATGATGTATTCTCTCATTGTGAAAAAAACGGCGTTCCTCTGTTGAGTGTTTTTGCCATTTTTTGTAGGTGATGATGGGTTGTGTGTGTCATGTGACCTACAACTGGGTTGTACTGGCCACAGAAGCACATGTGTATGTTGGACCGGGGTTCTTAGAGCCCTCTCTATTCTGTGTTTTTCCTTAGTAAAAATCAGATGGCAGGTTAGCTCGTGCGCTGTGTGGAGCTGTGAAACGCTTCATAGAGCTGACTATGACTGTGTCATATTCTCTTTTTGTCGTTACGTCGTATCATGGGTGTGGGGTCGTAAAGGGGTGAACTGGTAACCTTTCCTCTCCCCATTGTTCTGTCGGTCAGGGGTACACCCCCTGTCCTTCAAGGTTCCCGTCACGTGGCGGTTCGGCACGTTACGGGGGGGGGGGGGGGGGGGGGGGGAGGGAGTTCCTGGTCCCACGGCCTGGTATATTGGGCGTGTGCACCGCAGGAATTCCCCCGCCATAGAGTACGTCACCGTGCGCGTCTCTGTTGGTAGGACTTCCGTGTGCTGTTCAGGTCCATGTGATGGATCTGTTTTCAGGGGGGGTGGTCAGGGCTCCTCCTCACCAAGCGCCTACTCAGGCCTTCTGTGAGTTCGGACTCCTTCTTCCATGTGAGGAAGCCTCCATCAGAGTACAGAGCCTTCCTCCTCAGATTGTCAAAGTGAGTGGACCCTCTAGAAGGGTCCTTTTCTATTGTATGTATATTCGATTCAATTCGTTTATTGAGTGTGTATGGGTTCGGTGCCTCTTCCCCGGAGGCCCTAAAACCAGTTTTTTACATGGCTCAAGGTGCAATATATTCTTTTCAATCTGTACAGCTCGCGTGGGAAGTCTCTCTGGGGATCCCCGTCTCTTCCTATGGGAGAGTGGTGGGATGTAAAAATGTGAACATTTTTTACCCCGGCTGTGTAGACTGGGATACATACTGTTGATGCTTCCTTCTTTCTATTCCAGAAGTGTTGGAGTTAGGGAGTGTCACACCCCTCTTGTCGTTCCCCTGGGCGCCTTGGGGATTCAATGACAGGTCTAAATAGCCTGTTCATTGATGGGGGTGTGTCCCGACGCACGTATAGTGCTAGCTCGCTGTAAACAGGCGATTGACTGGCACGCCTTGGTTGCTTGTGGTTGAAACAGCGTTTTTATAAAGCAACTGAGATGGGGGTTTTTCCTCTTCCGGCGACCACATCCCATGACCTGGGTGGGTTGTCGACGGATTCTCGTTCATGTCTGGGGGATGATGACGGGATGGATCTGAACATATGTAGTGGGGTCTCACGCCCTTGGGGTGGGCCACCAGGCGCGGTTCGTCCGAACGTCTGGGTGGCGCCTTCTTTTCATGTTAAGATCAACACGCATATCTGCCCTTCTCCTGGAGTAGGCATGTCGGCGTGGTTAGGGCACGGGACTGGTTCTGGTCACGCTGGTCCAGATCAGTTGAACCCGTTGTCCGCCGGGGATGCAGATCTGCTGTTCTGGTACCCTGAGGGACTTGGGCTTTTTTCAGGGGGAAAAATGCCAGGTCGGTCTGGGTGTCACAGGGTTAAGCGCTATGGAGACCCTGGTTGGGTATGTTTTTACTCAGCACTGTCGTCATGGCTTACAGCCATGCCATTCTGTACGCGCTCGATCTCGTCGGATCTCGGCCGCTACACAGGTTGGTCCTGGTTAGTACTTGGTTGGGAGACCGCCGGGGAATACCAGGTACGGTGTGCTTAGGGGCTGGTTCTCCATTGTTTTTCGCTCCTCTCTCACGCATGGCGGAGAGGGGCCTGTGGGGGTGGTTTTTTGACCTCCTCTGGTGACCCTGTGCTTCCCGTACCGCCAGGCCCGGTCCGAAGTGATGTTTGCGACCCGTAGGCCTGGGTTAACCCTTTTTGGAAACTGAAACACTTGTACTGCGGTATAGCCGGTGTATACCCGCAGGTGTGTTTTGGAGTTTTTTCTTGAGGGGTTATAGGAACAACCACCGCATTGGGTAACACCGAGGTGGTTGATTCCCTGGTGTGTTGGAGCAGTGTCAACTCCCGGGTTCACCGTTTGAGGGTGCCCCTGCACGTTCATGACGTCTGCCAATCGTGTCAGCCTTCTCTGCCTCGACCCCTCTGGGTGGGGGTTGTTAAATGGAGGCTTGGTCATGCAACACCGCCAGCTTACGCTCCTTCCGCCGGGGCGGCTGTGTTCAGCTGTCCCCTCTGGCGCCTGTCTCGTCCGCAGTCTCCAGGCTAGGGTTAACAGCCTGTTGCCTGGTTTTTCCCCGGTGCGCTGCCTGCTTCCGTTGGTTAACCTTTTTGTGTGCTTACGGCCATGCTGACTGCCTATTCTGCAGGGTCAGTGTGCCAGGCGGTGTGCTATTGGGGGGACGGGGACCGCTCGGCTTACGGCCATACCGACCTGAACACGCCCGATCTCATCCGATCTCGGAAGCTGGGCAGGTTCTGGCCTGGTTGGTTCCGCCTGGGAATACCAGGTGCAGTAACTGAGGGGCCTTTGTCCGAATACGCTGGCGATGTGGGGGGCGGGGCACTACGTGCCCACCTGGTGGGGTCTTGATGCTGGCATCATGGACTTCTCCGGGCCCCCATTCTAGGGAGTCCAGTCCTTTTGGTGGGTCTGGGTCTTCCTTCGTGCTCCGCTGCTACGGCCTTGCCACGGGGTTGGGTTTGCCCTTGACCCCGTGATTCTGGGGGCAGTAACGAGGTTGTTCCTCCGTTCGTTCCCGGGTGGCATGCGGGTTGTGCGTGTGTGTAGTCGTGGGGTCGAGCCACGGTCTGCTCACCCTGTGCGTTGAGTTGCTTGAGTGCCTCTTCGCACGGTCGGGTCCGTCGCCCTCCCGTGACGTCCCTAATAGGGGGGCTACCCTCCATTAGGGGGGGTCGGGGGGGCTCGGCCCTCCCTGTTCTGATGGTTTTGGGGGGCTGTCAGCGGGGTGTATTTGTCAGCCAAGTGGCTCCGCTTGGCCTCCCTTGTGCAGTAGCGATGCCAAGCTAAGCCACTAACGATACAGAACGTTAGGTTATGACTATAACCAAGTTCTGTTAGTTAGGGGCGATGCTTGGCATCGGACGGCCGCTGCAGCCCTTGTCCTCACCTTGTGGTGAAAGCTTGGGAAGGAGGAGAGCAGGTGACCACACACCTGCTTATGAAGGTAAGCTGATGAGGGGTGTGGTCAGACTAATACTGGTATTAGAGGTACATTTGTGGTTTATTCAGTACGCGTGCACGTACGCGAGATAGTGCAGTAGCGATGCCAAGCATCGCCCCTAACTAACAGAACTTGGTTATAGTCATAACCTAACGATATGGATATGGCACCGGAGCCACAAACCCAACATGTTGTCCATGTAGTATATAGGCCTAGGCTACTGTACAGATTAACCAAATAACTCTTTGACCCTTTTTTATATTTTCTGAGATTTGTGATATTTTCAGATTGATTTTGTGTCATGTTTGATAGTGACCTCTTAACCATTGGGGCTTTATTTTGAATGCACTAAGCCAGGACTGCCTGTGCTTTTTTGGTAATTCCGTGGCTCCCCTTTTTTTTGGGGACCGCATTTTTTGGTAAATCCTTCAACAGAATGTCTAACCAAGGGCTCATGGTCAGTGAGATGACTCATACTGGTTTTATTTAAAGTCACTGGGGTGCCATCACATCTGTAAAAATGGTAAATGGTGCATTTATATAGCGCCTATATCCAAATAATATTTGTTCCTCACATTTTACCCATTCACTCACATATTCACACACCAACAAGAAACAATCCAAGAAATCTCCAGGTGAGAGTCCCATACACAAAACAAAAGGTTATGTATATAACCTAGTTATATGAGTACTGGCTGAGCGTCTCGCTCTTCGCCATATTGAGATATACCTCATCTCCAGTACCTACTGTACTTCATTAACGAAAACAATGCACCCATGCACTTGACCAGGCCCCGCCCCAGTGTCCCCCTATAAGACACCGGACATGGTCACACTCGCCCTTCCTCGGGAAAAAGTTTTCCATCATAGAAAAACCCAACCAAGGGACCTTCGTTATATATTCGTACTGGCCAATCGCGTCTCGCTCTTCGCCATATTGAGATATGGGGCAGAGCAGACGCGTGGCCCGACAAATATACCCCCTGAGGACCCGCAAGCCCTACCACCAGGGGGGAGGGGGGTCCCGTCCACCCGTCCTTCCTAGTGAAGAGGGGGCGGCAGTCAACTCCACCAAAGTGTGAAAAAGAGGGAACTAGAGACCCCTAAAAACGCACAGCACAGGCGGGACCACATCACCTCGTGGTACACACCCACACACCCCTGCTAACCCACCGAAGGGCGGGATGCAGGGGAGGTCCCAGACCTCAGAACCGCCTGGGAGACAGAACCCCCAGTCATGTCCATGAGGTAAAACCTAACGAAGGGACCCGGGGAGGACCAGGAGGCCGCAGCACAGATGTCCTCCACCGAGGCCCCCCCTAACAAGTGGAGTGCGCCCTGACACCCCCAGGGTGGGCCAGCCCAGCCAACGTGTAGCAAAGGGCAATGCCCTCACACAACCAATGTGACAGGCGCTGTTTGGACAATGCCTTACCAGCGCGAGAGCCACCCTAACAAAGAAAGAGCTGATCGGTAGCCCTGAGGTCCTGAGTCCGGCTGAGGTAAACCCCCAAAGCCCGGACTGGACACGACAGGTGAAGGCTCGCCTCTAACTCACCAGCGTGAGGAGGCGGATGAAACGCCTGAACCACAATATCCATGGAGCGAAAAGAGCTCCGGATATTTTTTGGCACGAAGACTGGATTAGGCCTCAGAGTCGCACCGCTATTGACACGAATAGACAAGCACTCAGGCTGCACGGAGAGAGCACAAAGCTCACCCATGCGCTTAGCGGAGGTGATGGCCAGCAGGAATGCAGTCTTGAAAGACAGCTGTTCCGAAGACGCCTGCTCAAGAGGCTCAAACGGGGCCTCAGACAACCGGCCGAGGACCAGTTGGAGGTCCCAACTCGGAGACAGAGAACGTTCCACCGGCTTAAGGCGCCGAGCGCCAAGCAGGAAACGCTTCACAAGAGGGTGGCTGAACAACATAACGCCCTCAAACCCCACATGACAAGAGGATATAGCCGCGGCATATACCCTCACCGTCGAAGCCGACAGTCTATCCAAAATAGACTGAAGGAAGGAAAGGACAGCGTCCAGGGGGCAGGACACCGGGTCCAAGCCCCCCACTCTACACCACTCTTGGAAAATACGCCACCTACCCGCGTAAACCGCGATAGTGGAGGGAGCATGCGCGTTCCGGATGGTGTCGACCACAGAAGGGTCCATCCCCTCCAGACTCACCCTCTCCACAGCCAAACCATCAGCGGCTGGCCCAGCACAGGGAACTGCCACAGAGACCCGTGCGCCTGAGAGAGGGCCTGCGACGACCAAGGAACAGGCCACGGCAGGGCTATCAAGAGCTGGATCAGGACCGGGAACCACACAGCTGTGCCCCGGTCCGGCGCGATCAGGATCAAGGTCCTGCGCTCCCGACGTATCCGCACCAACAACTGTCAGATGTATGGGGGGGAAACGTACAGAATCCCGGGCGGCCACGGAATCGGTCCCAGACCTGCCTGACTATGTCCGGACGTAATCCCCACTCGTCAGGGTGAGGACCGCCCCAGGACATCACACCTGCAACCACATTCACCCGGCCGGGGATGTGGAGAGCCCTCAGGCTGCGCAGATGGAGAACGCCCATAGCCAGCCGACCGCCGCCCAGTGCAGCCGGGGGGAGCGTACTCCTCCCTGTCTGTCCATATACGACGCTGACGTCGTGTTGTCTGTCCTGATCAAAACACCGTTTGAGGACCAGAAGGACTGCTTTCAATTCCAATACATTGAATGTAGCGCAGACCGGGCAGCATGGTCTTGCCAGCTGCCCCCTACTGCGTTGGCCCGACGTGTCCCCCCCGCAGTGAGGGAGGCGTCGGTGAAGACCGTGACGTGTGACAGCCTGCTGCCCATGGGGACCCCCCTGGTGAGGGCCCCAGGCCCTCCCCGGAGGGCGAGGTCCCCCAGTACTGACATGGGAACCGTAGCCGCTTCCACTTGCCTCTCACCGGGTCTATTTCCATACTGGAAAACCACTTCTGTATCCTCCTCATGAGGTGAAGAGGAGGCCAAGAGGGACCACGGAATGAGCAGATGCCATCATACCGAGCAGGCGCATCACGGACAGCACCGTAACCGTTCTAGGACGGAATCTCCCAAGCGTGCCGATAACATGTTCTGAGAGGGATGCCCATATAGACCTTGAGCTTACAATAAGCCCAAGTACTCCACCCGTTGACTGGGAAGAGGAGTACTCTACTTCCAGTCTACAGCAATACCCAGGCTGGTGAGGAATTCCACCACCTGCCTGGTATGAGACCTGACGATCTACCTTGACCGCCAAGGACCAGAACATCGTCCAGGGCAGAATACACTTCGTAACCCCTGACGGTGCAGAGGCCCCAGTGCGGTCTCCACGCACTTGGTGAAGATGCGGGGAGCCAGAGAATAGCCGAACGGCAGCCTCTGGTACTCATACGCTAAACCCTGCAAAGGAAGCGTAGGTAAGCCCTAGGATGGAAGATCGGGGATGCGAATACACATCCTACAGGTCTATGGAGGAGAACCAGGCCCCCACCTGACAGTGTTCAACAGGTGGGAAACGGTCCAAAATGCTGAACCTTCCATGGGACAAGTCCAGCATGGGTCTGACACCCCCCCCCCCCCCCCCCCCCCCCCCCCCGATTTCTCGGGCACCAGAGCAATACCGGGAGGAAACGCCACGCATCGCGTCCTCCTTTGGGACCACGACGATGGCTTGCTTTGACCACAGATATTGGATCTCGTTGGCCAGAGCTGTCACTGCTGGTGACCCTGACAATAGGGTCTGTACCAAACCTGAAAACGGGTGGGGTTGTGTAAACACAAGTCGGCGCCTCAGCGTTCTCTCCATCCACCTCGACATATGGTACTGTTGTAGCCATATGTGATGATACTCCCAAAACGCACCCACTGCCATTTGGCGCTGGTCCGCTAGGAACTGTAGATAGGCGGCCCGGTCCTGCCCGCTGTGCGTAGCCAACCCTGGACCCGCTAACCGTGCGAGCAAAGTGCTCCGTGGAGTCGGGACATCGGTCCCTGACACTACCCACGAGGCAATCGCACCCAAGGGGGGACCCCGACAGAAAGGGCTGGTTTGATACGGGAGAAGCTGACATCATACCAGGTGACAATAGCTCCCCCACTGAACACCCCTCCAGCATCTGCAATTTGCATATCGCCCCAACAGGTCCACGGAGGACGCCATAGCCCATGTGCTGCACACAGCAGCATCACATCTGGACAAGAGGAAGGGGAACTATGTGAGAATGCTGTTCATCGACTACAGCTCAGCATTCAATACCATAGTCCCCTCCAAACTCATAGCCAAGCTCAGGGACCTGGGCTTGAACTATGACCTGTGCCAGTGGGTCCTGGACTTCCTGACGGGCAGACCCCAGGTGGTAAGAGCCGGCAACTGCACCTCCTCATCCATCACGCTCAACATAGGGGCCCCCCAGGGCTGTGTTCTGAGCCCCCTCCTCTACTCCCTGTACACACATGACTGCGTAGCACAGCGGAACAACAACACCATCATCAAATTTGCTGATGACACAGTAGTGGTGGGCCTGATCTCTGCCAACGACGAAAGGGCCTACCTGGAAGAGGTAGAGAACCTGTCACAGTGGTGTCAGGAGAACTGCCTCTCCCTGAACGTCAGCAAAACAAAAGAGATGATTGTGGACTTCAGGAGGTCGGGGGTCAAGGACTACAGCCCCCTCAGCATCGACGGGGCACCAGTTGAGAGAGTGAACAGTTTCAAGTACCTCGGAGCCCACATATCCGAGGACTTGACATGGACCACACACATTGACAGTGTTGTGAAGAAGGCACGACAACGCCTCTACTTCCTCAGGCGCCTAAGGAAGTTCCAAGTCAGTCAGAAGATCCTTAGGAACTTCTACTCATGTACAATAGAGAGCATCCTGACCGGCAACATCACCTCCTGGTTTGGGAATAGCACTGCACAAGACCGTAGCAGACTACAAAGAGTGACACGTTCAGCCGAACGCACAATTAGAGGGGGGCTTCCCACCCTCCAGAACATTTACAACAAGCGGTGCAAGGGGAAGGCTAAGAGAATTATTAAGGACTCGAGCCACCCGAACAACTGCCTCTTTGAACTGCTGCCGTCAGGCAAGCGATACCGGAGTCTTATGGCGAGCACAGAAAGACTCAGAAGGAGCTTCTATCCCCAGGCCATCAGGCTGCTAAACGAACAATAATCGCTAAACGAACAATAATCACTATGCAACAACCATCAAATGCACACAGCACACACACCCACACGCACACACACACTCACTCAAACAAACAACACACTGCAGCACCCACTCTCCACACTTTAGATCACACAAACACACTTACACTTTATATTTATTGATAAAGGATTTGCACTACAACTCGTACACCTACTGTGAATTGTACCTAAACTGCACCTCGTCCATTTATGCCTTGCACTATATAGTATTGTATATTAGTACACTGCACAGTATTGTATATTGTATGGTAACTACGTCTACGAACATTGTACATATGTCTAAACTGAACACTGTGACCTCTTTTTTTTCTTCTAATTTTTACTATGTTTTTATTTCATACTTATCTTGTCATGCACAGTCTCTGGAGCGCAACAGTAAGAAGCATTTTGTACAAAAGTATTCTGTACTTCTGT
Source organism: Notolepis coatsorum (assembly GCF_963971535.1). Classification (NCBI taxonomy): domain Eukaryota; kingdom Metazoa; phylum Chordata; class Actinopteri; order Aulopiformes; family Paralepididae; genus Notolepis; species Notolepis coatsorum. The sequence goes on along the minus strand of NC_140172.1, from coordinate 50,791,473 downwards.
ATGACAACTATTAAAGAAACTTGAAACTTGAACTTGAGCATGGACCGCTGAGGAGTTATTCTGCAGCTGGACATGCAAGTTGTGAGGCCCCCACACTGCCCGCTAGGGTGGGTTCCTACACACCATAGCCCTGCAGTGATATTACTACCACCCAAATCACATGCGCCTGCCAGACCACTGCCGGTGTTCCGGGAGTGGGAGGCACTAACATGATACCCGGCCTGGCGAAGGCGAGGTCGGGGGAACCCGCACTGTTTGCCTCAAGAGGTCTCGAGCCCCCCTGCTGACAACCTTTGTAATTGACAGATGTAACACCAGGCTCAACCAAACACAGACGCAGTACGTGTGGCGTGGGAGCCGCTTGACAGCACAACATTCTCACGGACAGACCCAGTCTCAGCCATCAACTGGGTGTCAGCCCCTGTCCCCATGAGAAGCGAAACGTGGGGCCGCTTGCGCTTCATTGAAGACACGCAGCCCGCAGCCAAAGGAAACAAATCAGAGCCCTTATGCCGCTGGTGTTGGGGGGGGGAGTGACCGGAGAGCGATCTGCACACAGCTAGACGGCGACGGTTTTTTAGGGCGTGCTCATCTAATGTAGCCGATCCTTCGACCGCCAAGGCTGTCGGCCTTGCGGTCACCTGTTGACGTTGTGCCCAGGGTACCACAGGCAGGGGAAACATGGCCGCTGGTTGAGGGCCTCGCCACAGCTGCTGGTGAGGCCGTGCTCTCACCTCTGGCTGCACAGTGTGAGGCGGTGTGGGGCCTAGGTCAAATACCGCCCGCGCTCCAGTGGAAAGACCAAAGTCTTTCTGCGGAGAGGGGAGCCCTGAGGAGGGAACATTTCTTTTTTTTAAATTCTCACCCCCTCAAAGGGAGACTAATCCAACCAATATGTCTGTAAACAAGCGTTGACAGCATCCTAGCCCTCCCTGCGGTTATAGCTTGCGGCTAGGTCAAAGCTAATAACGTCAAAACCTTGCACGATGTTTCGACGTTGGCTGGCCTTCAAGGTCCCGCCACCCAACACAATTTTTGACAGAAAAAACAGCAATTCGAACAAAGTTACTAATCGCTGCTAATTCTATACCGTGGCGGTATAGGCTTAACAGCCCACCAGCCACCCGCCGGGCCGACTCACCTCATGGCGTCGGCCGGGCGTGGCACTGTTCCAACATGCCAGAGGCAAAGGACTGATGCCACCTGCTTCAAAAGCACGGAGCACCAGTGGTGGTTGCAACCAGCAACCTCCACTGCGGTGTGCACCCATGAAGGGGTTAATGAATAAATGAACTAAAACTCCACCAACACACTGCAGAATGGGCTAGCCCATACACACAACGTTAAGGGGATGCAGACCAGAGAAACACCAGTCCGGCACACCATTCATAAATTCACAAAAAGCACACCAGCCCTAGGCCTCAGCCCATTCACCCATGAAAAAGGTAAACAAGCCCCCGTCAACACTCCCAACAGTAGACACCGATTGACCGTCAGCATGAATGGTTAAGAGGAGGGAAGACCTTTTTTTAAAAAGACAGCCCTCAGGGCGGTTAGGTGGTCGAGCGGGGATTGCGTTCGTCACCAGCCCCGGAGCTGAGTTGGATTTGCCTGTTCGAATCCAGCTCACAGCTCCGGGGTTGTCACCAGCTTGGCTGGCCGTCTGCACTGATACGATTGGCTGTATCAGAGGGTGGGAGAAGCTGGCGGGGTGGGTCCGGGTCGTTGTAAACAGCGACTCCTACAGTTCGGTCGGGGCGCCTGCTAAGCGCGGATTGGACGTGAGGGGGATAGTGTGGTCCTCCCACACGCTACGCCCTCTCAATGAGAATCCGCGCTGCCAGGTGAAAAGAAGCGGTGATTGGCTGGACGTGTGTCGGAGGAAGCACGTGGTAGCCTCCACTCTCCCAGATGATCTGACTGTGGGGGGTAGGTGCGCAGCGACCAGGAAGGGACTGGGAATTGGCATACGACTAACATTGGGATGGGAGAAAATCGGCGGAAAATGGAGGGGGAAAAAGACCAATAATAAAAAAAAAAAAAAGACAGCCCTCAGCGGGGAATCAAACAGAACAGTAACCCAGCATCGTAGCATAGCGTTAGCCGCGCACTCCAGGATAACCGGGAAAACGACAATGTTTACCCAGACATCCTGCCCGTTGCGCCAATACACAACTTGATTGTCTCACGTGACAACGAGCAGCATCACTAACGCCAGCATTTTTATGCCTAGTGGCACAGACCCTACCTGGGCGCGACCTAGCCACGACAGCTAGCCGCCGCGCGACGTCCCTCGATCCGCTGTCAGAAGACGAGGAAACCCCAGGACAGGCCTGATGCGCTGTCAGAACGTGCCGAGAAGATTCCAGGGACTGGCAAATCTCCGGCGAAAACCCAACATTGTTCAATTTCTCTCTGCATTTCATCAACAGCTAGTTCATGGAATGCCCTGCACATCCATGATGGAAAACAAAAAAGAGGAAGGGCAAGTGTGACCATGTCCGGTGTCTTATAGGGGGACACTGGGGCGGGGCCTGGTCAAGTGCATGGGTGCATTGTTTTTGTTAATGAAGTACAGTAGGTACTGGAGATGAGGTATATCTCAATATGGCGAAGAGCGACACGCTATTGGCCAGTACGAATATATAACACAGTCAAGACATCACAGTAGTTCAGTTCAGTTCAGTTGAGTTCAGATCCACATCAAAAAAGGCTTCACTCCAAAATAATATAATCCCACATACATTCATTCATAACCTTTATTTTATACTCGAAAATACAATTGAGAGACAAGCCCTCATTTTCAAAACAATTAAATAAGCATAATAAAACAAGACAAAGTAAATAAATACATAGCTCCCAGAATCCAGCATATAAATCAATTAAAACAGTTCACAAACAGGAATTTTCAGAAGATGTGATCTGAACTGACCATAGACCAACTGACCACTTGTAATTAGGTAAAGTGCTAATTTTGGGGGATGTTTGGAGCTTATTCTAAGTGGTTAGGGCACTAAAGAAAAATGCTCCCAAGTTCTGAGTGGGCCTGAGAGACCTTAAGCATAAGCTGGTAATTTGAGCGGGTATATAAAGTACATAATTGTAATATAAGGAGGGAACATTCCATCAATGGCCTTAAAAATAAACATATATAATCCAACATAGTCACAGATCTTCAACAGAGGTACATTGTGTGTCGATTTATGTCAAAAATAACAAGTACAGGCCGGGGTTTCCTGCCTGCCAGCCCTGTCCCCACACCCGCCGGCCCCGTCCCCACACCCGACAAGGAACTGTTACAGACACCATTGCAGTGTGGTGATCAGAGCCCCATATACAGTATGACGCAACTTCAATCAAATTGACTTCCAGAAGAAAGAGCACACAGGATGGCCGGTAATGTGGTGTGGTGGGTTTTGAAAGGTTGTAGAGGGGTGGGGTAGGGGCTTTGTGAAAATCTAAACGTGACATTTTGTGAATGGATTGTGGAGAAGTGGTATATGTGCTTGACAGGCTGAGCCGTCACATACGCCATCAGAAAACTATCCGTAACTAATCATTTGATATGCAGCTCAATACGGTATGTCAATCTTTTCTATTAATGGGTCTATGTATATGGCACCCATTGAGCTTGCATAGCCAACGGTTGGGTGTTACACATTGGTGGTGGAGAAGGCCATTTCCACTCTACATTGTAAAGTGCTTTGCATGTCTAGAAAAGTGCTATATAAATGCAATGATGTGAACTAAATGGGTTGACAACATTTGAATGGCTATGATGAATACAGCTGGGCTCATTCACAAGAATCTCAGCTTTACAGCCATACTGAATGTATGCAATTCCAAGACTGTTTAGGGACCACAATCTGCAATACAATCACATCACTGCATGGTGTTGCCCTAAAACTGCACAACACTAGCATAATACAGTGATACTCCTGTGGTTCCATTGAGTCTATTTGTATGCAGATACATTGAGGTCAAGGTAAAAGTCAAGAGACCCCTTTCAAAAATAGTCATAGCAATTTTCCCAGTCAAAATGTGGCTTAATTGTTGAGCAAAATGTAGCCCCTTACCTGATGAACCAGCATGGCTGATGCCTATGGATTCCTCGTAATCTCTAGTTTATTATGATACTGCTAGCTTAAAAAGACAAGCTTGCTGGAGCCTGTGAAAGATGGTGATGTTGGTCATTAGACTTAAAATAAATTAAAAGAGAGGTAAAATAAAATGTGAATGTTCCTGATGACTGATGCTATGTAGTTTTGTTGCATTACCTTCTTGGGTCTAATTACAATACCGATTGAGGCCAGATTGATTTATTTAGCTGTTGAAATTTAAATAAATGTAACCTACTACAGTATGTCCCCGGATAATGTTAATAATAATATGATAACATACTCGTAACGCTATCATAAAGTGAGACCGTCAACTACTGGTCTACTACTCTACTATTCTACTACTACTTCTACTACTCCTGGTCTCCTTCCGGCTTTCGACATGGACAGTCGCATTATTCTCAGCTCCCAACAATGGCGTCAAATCAAAACATCAACAAGGTTTTCTATACACTTTCTACTCTCCCTCCTTTGTATTACGGACCAGTACTTTAATTCAACATGGAAACACCATCAGACAGAAGTGGAAAGGGTAAAAAAAAGAGTCTCATTGCGACTTGTACCTTCTAAATGGCTCGGAGCGGAAACATCCAGCCATGGGGATTGCGGCAATACACTGCGTGTTAACCTCGAATCCGGGACGAAAGAGTTTACCCCCCTTGGGCAGGTTTGATAGAAGATTGATGATCTTCTTATATCTGCTTCTTTCGGGATACATTCAGCTGAACCCAGGACCAGGTCCAGTCACTCGGTACCAGGCGAGTCAACTCGGACTACAGACACAAACAGCGACGGTCACCGTTGCGACCAACTCATCATCCAACGTAAACAACCCTCCACCGCTCACGACTGGACCCCCGGCGCATCTACAACGTAATGCTCAAGTGACCAGAACGAGACAGAGAGAACCGGAGGTTTCAACACCGGTGCCAAACACGGCAAAAAAACGGAAATCTAACCGACAACCCCACGGTCAAATCGCCTGCTAGCTTAGCCAACCTAGCCAGGCTGGCTAGGTTTGCCAGCCCAGGACAAAAGGTTGCCGCCAGAGAAGACACAGGACAAAGGCCCCCCCCCCCCCCCCCCTCCCCACATACCCACACACGGACCTCAAGGAGACAACAACAAAGCCACCCCCTCCCCCCACAACAGCACCAGACACAGACGGACAACAATACGGACAGCCACTCCCCCTCATGAATATTTTAGGCAACCAACTTGTGTTCAGCGTTTCTCTGATTGGCCACTACGCCCATGTGACCGCGGCAGCGCGAGAGTGCGGAAATAGGCTGCATTCTATTGCCATTCTCTGCGACAAACTCTAACCTTAACCAACTCCAAAACAGGGCCTACACTTAACCCTTCTAACCTTAACCAACTCCGAAACAATGCCTAACCTTAACCCTAACCTTAACCAACTACTCGACGACATCGACAGCACATCAAATAAAAACGGACTACATATTTTTCATCTGAACGTAAACAGCCTAAGACATAAGCTGGCTGAAATAAGACAACTGTTTATTAGCGGTAAGCAGGGCTTGACATAAACTTTTCGGCTCACTAGCCACTGTGGCTAGTGGTTTTCCAAAGTCACTAGCCACTCAGCATTTTCACCAGCCAAAAATCCCAGAGTCGCGCCCCCACCCAAAAAGTGTCAGTAGTGTGGTGTGTGATAAAATAACATCTAATCCAATAACATCTGTCCCCACTCGAACATCCCACCCACCCAGACAGTCACACTTTACATTCTCTGTTCCTGTGTAGCTATTTGTGTAATGACAGTATAACAAGTATTGTACTGCATTGAATTGACTCATAGGAATAAGGCCAGGGTTAGGATTAGGAATATAGTTAGGGTTATTGTTAATGTTAAGGAAGTGTAATGCGGTAAGTACACTGTGTAACAATGAGCATCTATTCAGTGTGTGTGTGGGGGGGGATTGAGAGAGAGGGAGAGAGAGAGAGAGAGAGAGAGAGAGAGAGAGACAGAGAGAGAGAGAGACAGAGCGAGAGAGAGAGAGAGAGAGAGAGAGAGAGAGAGAGAGAGAGAGAGAGAGAGAGAGAGAGAGAGAGAGAGAGAGAGAGGGGCATCTGGGGCAGCTGTCCATGGTGCTGATCAAGTAAGCGACAACTGATAATGTGCAGCATATTGCAGTGCTCTTGTGACTGAAGAGGGTGGCCAGTACACTACCGCGGGAATTTGTATAGTGTCCCGTGCCACTGTCAACTAAGATACATACAGTCGGCTCAATTGACATCTCCGCTTGCGTCCCGGACTTCCGGGGAGGATTTCTGTTCGTCCCAAATACATATCGTCCCTCGAGCCCTTATGCTTCGTTCTTAATGTTAAATGAATGTGGCTAGCTAGCTAACAGACACTGTAATATATTAGTTTAATAATACACATTACATAATACATGTTAGTTTGTTTAATACTTACAGTCGCACATCCACAAATAGTCGGTGAAGGAAGGGTCTGCCTTTCTTCCCGATTGCGTGAACGTTGCGGAACATTGTAACGATAGAACTGTTTTGCTAGTGTAAACTATGGATGAGTCGTCGCACTAACCAGTTGAGCTAACAGGTCCTCCTAGTCTAATGTGAACTATTAACGTTAACAGCATTCAGCTGTCAGCTGAGGCAACACGACGCACATGGCGAAAAAAAGCCACCCGCCACCTTGGCGGGTAGAATTACGGAGTTACCCGCCACTGCTGAATTCTACCCACATCTGGCGGGTGGCGGGTGTTAATGTCAAGCCCTGGCGGTAAGGTAAACATACTATGTTTTTCTGAAACTAAACTTGATTCATCAGTAGCAGACCCTGAAATAGAGTTGGAGAATTATTCAATAGTCCGAAATGATAGAAACAAGTATGGAGGTGGTGTCTGCATGTACATTCATAAGGACACCAAATTCATTAACCGTACTGGCCTATATCATGAGGCAATTGAAACTGTATGGGTGGAAATTCTATTTGAAAGGGCTAAATCTGTTCTAGTCGGCACAATCTACAGACCGCCAGATCAAAATGGCTTTTATGATACTCTGGATGTGTGCTTAGCTGGAGCTGAGGATGCAGAAAAGATTCTTATTGGGTATTGGAAAACGGATATGCAACAAAAAGATGCACCCGTCTTCAAATCCTTCAATAGGTTTTGTGATCTGCACGGCCTCAGCCAGCTGATCACCAACCCACACGTGTATGTGAATCAACTCAGACTACCATTGACCTCATTCTGACCTCTGACAAGTCCAAGATCTCCAATAAAGGGTTTATAGCATGCAGGCGGAAAAAATAAATAAAAAAGGGGGGGGGGGGGGGGGGAATAAATAAAATAAAGTAAACATTTACAAATAACTAACCTTGATTGGGTCCCTCCTCCAAAACATTCCTGCCTACTCAAATATACCTACACATTTCCCTCTCTGTAGGCCTATATACATACCCATAATACACACTTGTGCATTTCCCTCCATCCTGTCTCAAAGCAGTGTGTCCCTAAGCATACGCAAGATAGCTAGTAATTTACCTCCATCTCTTCTCAAAGAGAGGCATCTTCAGCTGTAGCTGAGCTGTCATGTGTTCCATCATATGTACATGTTTAACTTTCTGTTTCCATTGAGCAGTCGTAGGGGGCTCAGGTTTCATCCAGTTAATTAGTAATAATTTTTTTGCAATCATCAATAAGATGTGTAATATATAGTACTGATCCGTGTCCAACACTCGTTCACTCTGTATTTCTAACAGAAACAACATTGGGTCCATGGGGATGTCCATTTCCAATATTTTCTCTATTTCTTCTTTTATATCCTTCCAAAACGTCTGTATTTTTGGGCAGTCCCAGAATATGTGTGTATGATCCCCAACCATACCACATTCCCTCCAGCATTTGTTGGTAGAGTCCTTTTTGAAGACACATGCTGTCAATGGAGTTCTGAAGAATCTCATTTTGACCTTCCTATCAAATTCTTTCCATAACTGGCTTCCGATCCCCCTGTGACAGTTAAAACACATGGCCTCCCAATCTTCATCCTCCACTATTGTATTCATCTCTAGTTCCCATTTTTCTTTAATATGTAGAGTGTCATCAGACATGTCTAGCCTTAGATTTTGGTACATAAGGGATATTTGTTTTCTTGTCAATATCGGGCGTTCACATAGTCGTATAAAATGGAATTCTATATTAGTTGGTTCTTTCTTAATAGTATCCCAATCTGTGTGTTTAGTGACATAATTTCTAATTTGTAGATATCTGTATAGGTCACTTGATGGTAGAGAAAATCTGTTTGTAATTGTGAGAAGGATTTAAATGTATTCCCATCAAATAGTCGGTCAATTGTAATTAATCCCTTATCAGCCCACTTTTTGTATGTGTTATCCCACATGGATGGGAGAAACTCTATGTTTCCTACTATGGGCATGGCCCTTGACAAAGCTACGGTACCTTTTATGTGTTTTTGAACTGTGTTCCAGATTTTCAGTGTATGTTTGATCCATATATTAGTTATTCAAATTTTTCCCTGCGCTTTTTTACTCATAAATGGGAGGGTGGATATTGATATTCCTGGTATGGAGTTTTGCTCAATAGAGACCCAACCGGTTTCCATATCCTTTACCATCCAGGCCACCACTGCTCGAAGCTGAGCAGCCCAGTAATACAGTCTCAGGTTGGGTAAGCCCAGGCCACCTCTCTCTTTTGTTGACATCAATATTTTTAGTCGTATTGTTGCCCTCTTTTTTTGCCAGATAAATTTTTATATCAGTTTTTCCAACATCCTTAAATGTGGATTGTGTTACTTGTATAGGGATGGATTGAAATAGGAAGAGTAGTCTTGGTAGGATATTCATCCTCACTGACTCTATCCTGCCAAAAAGGGACAGGGGTAGTAGATCCCTTTTTTAATTTCTTTAATCAGTTTATCGTGGTGTGAGGAGAATAGTTGTGTAGTCTTGGGTGTAAGAACAACACCAAGATATCTGAATCCCTGTTTGGATTTTTTAAAGGAGACCAAATCATCTAATTGGGATGGCCATTCCCAGACTATCATCATGGCTTCGGATTTGTTTATATTTATCTTATATCCTGACACTTTACTGTATTCACTTAGGCTATGTAGAAGTGCGGGGACAAAGCTAGCAGGGTTTTCCAAAAATAATAATATATCTTCTGCGAATAGTGATAATTTGTGTTGGTTATTTCCTTCATCATGAATTCCTCGTATTAAGGGATTAGTCCTTATTAGTTCAGCTAGTGGTTCAATGCTGAGCGTGAACAAGGAGGGCGAAAGGGCGTCGCCCTGGCGCATACCGCGCCCCAGAGAGAAGAATTCCGAGCAGTGTCCATTTACCCTAAATCTAGATCTGGGGTTTTTGTAGAACGTTTTGATCCATTCAGAGAACGTATCATTAAAGCCCATATGCTTGAGTGTCTGAATTAAGAAGGTCCAATCTACCCTATCAAATGCCTTCTCTGCATCTAGGCTGAGAAGCATTGACGGGGTGTCTCCTCTGGCTGCGATTGACTGTAGTCAATCTATTATATGATATTCTGTACCCGCAAAAAGCTAAAACAAAAGGCCAGCTGTCACAAAACAGTCACATCTAGAGACCTCAAAACCTACTCTAGCGAGGCCTTTAACCTTGAACTGGAGAGCCTGGACTGGTCAGATGAGCTCAATGGTACACTGGTTGAAGAAACATGGCTTGGTTTCAAAACCAAATTTTCAACAATACTAAACTACATGGCCCCCCTAAGAACCACCAGGGTAAAAAATCGCGTTGAGCCGTGGATGCACTCCAAAATATTGGCCGCTATGAAAACCAGAGACAAAAACTGCTCTGAGTTTCGTGAAAGTCAGTCAAAGCTTACCAAAAGCTCGAGCATTGAACTACAAGCCCACGTGACTGAACTCAAACTGGAAAGAAACAGACTAAGAAATGACGTAAACTCTATGATCAAAACTGCAAAAAAGAATTTCATCAATGACAAAACTGAGGAAAACAAAAACAAACCATGTGAACTTTGGAAATGACTCAATAATCAACTAGGCTTCAGTAAAAAACTTAAAACCAGATTCTCAAACATAAACATAAAGACGGACAACACGCTCATCACAGACAAGCTGGTGTAGCCAATTACTTAAAAGTTTTCTTCACAAACATAGCCACAACACTGGTAAACAAACTACCCTCCCACTCAGGGCATAATGGGGTAGAACACATAGTAGCATACTACAAAAACCTAGGGGTCCGCAAAGATAACTTCAAACTGGAAACAACAGATGAGGTACTCAAAAAACTGAGCCCCCTCCAACCTAACAAGGCCACTGGCCATGACAACATCCCCTCCAAATTCCTCAGAGACTCAGCAGCCGCCATCACTCCAGTCATCACACACATAATAAACCTCTCCATAAAACAGGGACACGTCCTCAAGGACTTCAAAATTGCGAGAGTGACCCCTCTGCACAAAAAGGGCAGCAAATTAGACCCAGGCAACTACCGCCCTGTTTCTATTCTTACCTCCATCTCAAAAGTCATGGAAAAAATTGTCTACGAACAGGTCGAAAAGTACCTAGCGGAAGAAAATCTAATCTACGAATTCCAATCTGGCTTCAGAACATCCCACTCCACTGACACATGCCTTCTCTATTTGAACGACCACATCAAACAAGAGGTGGACGCGAGCAAATACTGCGGCATGGTCATGCTGGACCTACAAAAGGCCTTCGACACTGTCAATCACTCCATTCTGATTGACAAGCTAAAAGCAATTGGTTTTGATAGTCTATCAGTGAGCTGGATGCAATCCTACCTTGAGGGGAGAGAACAGATGGTGCAGGTAAACAGTACACTATCCCCCCCCCCTCACAGTGAGCTGTGGTGTTCCACACGGAAGCATACTAGGACCGCTACTGTTCCTAATTTATGCAAATGTATTTCGTCAGCTTGTGACTGCAACTTGTTCTTGTTCGCGGACGACTCAGCCCGGCTGGTCTCTGACAAGAACAAGTTACAGGTTGAAAAAACCCTCAGCTCAGAACTCGGCAGAATCTGCACCTGGCTTGCTGATAACAAACTATCATTACACCTGGGTAAAACAGAGTGCATTCTCTTCGGATCAAATAACAAACTCAGCAAGACCGACGGCTTCTCAGTTACAGTGGGTGACAATATTGTCACAAGGAAAGACAAAATTACATACCTAGGTTCCATCCTAGAGGCAAATCTTTCCTGTGACAAAATGGCATCCAATGTAATAAATAAAAGTCAACCAACAAACTAGATTCTTGTACCAGATCTCCTCTCTGGTAAACGTACGGTTATGTATATAACCATAGTTATATGATCAATGGTGACGCTCAGCGTCATAGTGGCAATACTCTTCACGTCAGTACTTGCACTGAAATAAATTTTCACAATGTACCTTTATATACCATCATTTGTCTGGCCACACCCCCATCCGCTTACCTACATAAGCAGGGGTGTGGCCATACCATCATCTCCTTCCCAATCTTTCACCACAAGGCAAGATCAAAGGGGCCACAGTGAGTCTGACGCTGAGCGTCACCATTGATCATATAACTATGGTTATATACATAACCGTACGTTATATATCACAATGGCTCTGCTCAGCATCATAGTGGCAACCCAGGAGCTGAGCAGAACTTAAGCCCGACAAATGCACCCCACTGAGGCCCCCCACAACCATCAGAACCGGGGAGGACCCGAGCCCCCCGACCCTCCCTATTGGAGGGAACCCTCCCTATTGGAGGATGGAAGGGAGACGGATCCGACTGTGCGAAGAGGAACTCAAGCAACGTAACGCACAGGGTGAGCAGACCGTGGGGTAGGTACCCACGACTACACACACGCACAACCCGCATGCCACCAGGGAACGAACGGAAGGAACAAACCTCGTTACCACCCCCAAAAACACGGGGTCAAGAGCAAAGCTCAACCCTGTGGCAAGGCCGTAGCAGCGGAGCGCGAAGGAAGACCCAGACCCAGAAGGGACTGGATCCCCCTGGAAAAAGGGGGCCCGAAGAGGCCAATGACGCCACAGCATCGAGACCTCACCAGGCGGTCACTAGTGACACCGCCCCCCACATCACCAGCGTATTTGGACAGGGCCCATCCAAGAGCAGGCCCTTCCCCCCAATAGCACGCCGCCTGGCTCACTGACCCTGGCATACTCAGGCAGTCAGCGTGGCTGTAACTCAAAGCACTCAAAAGGCTACACCTACAGCGGGAGCAGGCAGCGCACCGGGGAGACGACCTCTAGAAAAGGTCGATCCCTCAATCCAGGTACAGGAACTCGACCCAAGCCTGGAGCACTGCTGACTAGACAGGCGCCAAAGGGGTCAACTGAAGCAGCACCCCGGCGGAAGGGGCGTATGCTGGCATTGTTGTGCACCATGTCACAGCCTCCACAAAAAAAACCCGACTCTCTAGAGGGGCCGAGGCAGAGAAGGCTGACACGATTGGCAGACGTCATGAAACGTGCGGTTAACCCGGGACGTACACAGGGATGCCAGAGGAGTTCTATAAAAAACCACCTCAACAGCCCCCTCTCAGCCATGCGTAAGCGGAAGAAGAGAGGGGCGAAAAGAATGGGAAGGACCAGGCAGGCCCCCTTAGCGCAGCTCAAGGTACAACACAACATGGACCAAGCAACAGTGAGGGGTAATACGTAGTAACCCCACCCACGAACCTCTCCATAACATCAAAACCCTGTGACACCCGGGCCGACCCGGCATTTTTCCCCCTGAAAAAAGCACAAGTCCCTCAGGGTACCAAAACAGCAGATCTGCGTCCCCGGCGGACAACGGGTTAACTGATCTGGACCGGCGTGACCAGAACCAGTCCTGTGCCCTAATCACGCCGACATCCCCAACACTAGGAGGGGGGTAGGTACGCGTGTCGATCTAAAACAATATAGAGGGCGCCACCCAGACGGTCTCTTATGTACCGCGCTTAGTGGCCCACCCCAAGGGCGTGAGACCCCTCCACCTATGTTTTGATCTATTCCATTAACATCCCCCAGATATGAACGATAATTAGTCGAGACAAACCTAGTAAACTGGCGCTCGGAAGAGACAAACTCCATCCCAGTTGCCCCATAAAAACGCAGTTTTAATGAAGAGCAACCAAGGCGCGCAAGCCTCATGCGTGATTCCTGGGCCAGCACTATGTACACGTCGAGACCCAAAACACATCAATGGATAGTCTAACAAGACACCAGATACCGTTCCTCCAAGCCGCCTGGGAGAACGACAAGAAGCCGCTTTTTAAATTAAAAATGTTCTACAGAAAAAAGAAAAAATAATACGGACATGGGTCCCATGCGACGCGGCTGAGGGAAACACCACCCCGTCAACCACACTTCATAAGAGGGGACGGTGAGCGACGTACCCCTATGACGGGGGGAAACCCATGACTCAACAGACCTGTAAGGCGAGGAGTCAGGGAAACCCTAAACAATACCCCGTCCACCTACTCCAACAGGAGAGGACGGGGAACCCCCAGAGAGACTTCCCACGTGAGCAATAGATTGAAAAGACATATTGCAACATTGAGCTATGTAACAATTGGATTAAGACTCTCCGAGGAGGAGGCTCTGAACTCTGAGGAAGCTCCCTCACTGAGAGGGAGACTCTAACTCACCGAGGAGGCTCTGAACTCCCCGAGGAGAAGACTCTGAAACACCCTGAGGAGGAGGCTCTGACCCAATACACACACTACCAGTAGGGAGCAGAGCAGAAGAACAACGTCTATACTACGTTGCATCACCCACCAAGCTCAATACACATACAACAGAGCAGAACTTCTTTTTAAGTTCTACTCACCTTGACAATCTGAGGAGGAGGCTCTGAAACTCTGAGGAGGCTCCCTCACTGGGAGGGAGGGTCCGAACTCACAGGAGGCTCCGAAACTCCCTGAGGAGGCTCTGAACTCCCTGAGGAGGAGGCTCTGAAACTCCCTGTAACAGAGGTCCATAACATGGAGCCTGAATAACCCACGGAAGTCTTACCAATAGAAACGCGCCCAGTGACGTACTCTATGGCGGGGGAATTTCCGCGGTCCGCACGCCCAATCTTTCATGGCGTGGGACTAGGAAAATCCCCCCCCCCCCCCCTTACCGTGTAACGTGCTGATCCAGCAATGTGACAGGAAGCCTGAAGGACAGGGGGTTTTAACCCCTGACCAATCAGAAAATGGGAGGAAGGGTTACCAGTTCACCCCTTTACGACCCCTCACCCCTGATACGATGTAATGACAAAGTAGAGCCATGACACAAGTCATAGCATGCTACATGAAGCGTTTAACAGCTTCACATAGACCCATGTGCGAAACCTGCTATCTGATTTTTACAAAGAAAAAACACAGACCCAGAGAAAACAGCCATCTGATTTTTACAAAGAGAAAACACAGACCAGAGAGGGCCCCTTTAAGAGCCCCGGTACCAGACTTACACATGTGCTTCTGTGGGCCAAACCTAACCCAGTTGTAGATCTCAACGACACCACAACCCTTCATCACAATAAAAAAGGCGAAGTACACTCTCACTACCGTAAGAGGAACGCCGTTTTTCATAACGAGAGAAGACATAAGTCCTCGATTATGTATTGGCCACAGGCCTTGCTAAGCACACATGACAGCGACCAAAACAATCTTTTCCCTAGGAAGAAATCGTTTTCTCAAGCAGGAGCACAACCCCAGCAGCTTAAGCTGAGGGTTACATCGTATCCCCACAAACATAGTGACACAATATATTGTAAACAACCTGTTTGAGAGGAGGGGGGAAAAAGCCCCGGGGAACCTGGGGGGAAAAACACCCCTCCCTACCTTACCCTTGATACGACTAGGTTGAACAGGTACTGCCCTGTGAACATGTGAACACGCTACCTGTTTATTTGTCATCACAGGCGTCTCCTGCGTTGGTGACGAGGGAAATGCCCGCCGCGCCACCCAGCCGCTACGTTCTCCATGTTGACGAAGTCCTCGCTGGCAGGGCACCCGGTGTAGGGTCGACTAACATCCTCAAAGATGACATCGTAGTCAGAGTGTTAAGGCTTGTTATTCCCACAGTAACGTTCAACAGTGTAGCATTAAGCTAACAACCAACTCCCGACTGATAGCAACAAGCTAACGTTCCTAGCCTAGTGAACGCAACGGGCTAGCGCCGCAGCTAACAGCTGACTGGCTAACAGGTAGGCCACACAACTAGCATGCAAGCTAAGCAGCTATCACCTGAACCGTACACAAGAACATAATAAGCCACACTTCAGACAGGCCGCCGTCTGAGTCCCTCCTCATCCTAAGAGAGAAGAGAAAAATAAATGTCAACACAGTTTTCAACAGTGATTTAACAGGCACAATTCCCGTATGGGCTGCAGCCGACTTGAGCATTGAACTTCCGATAACGAAGATCCAGACCCACTTTTCCTCGTGCTTAGGGTTTAATCTTTCATTAATTTGAAAGATGGGGCCTACACGGGACAGAGAAGCATCCGCTCGTCCAGAGAACCCCGGGTTTAAACCAGATCTCGGTCGCGGCCCACTAGTTTGACCATTATGGGCTTCAAACCAGGACCCTCCGTCCGTCGCCTAAGAGGCCGAACAGAGGACCCCAATCTGGGGCCGGCTTCGTAAAATTGTGCAGCTAACCCCCATAGCATTAGCAATACAACCGGCGCCCGCATAGCAAAACATCACTCACCCAGCCCAGAGGCAACCAATGTCTCACAACAGCCGGTGCCTCCTGCAGTCCAGCTGTAGAACCGGAGGTTCAATACCTATCCAGCCGCAGCTTTGGAGGACTGCAGGTGGGGATTTAGACCAGCGACGCAAGCCCCTAATACGAAAAAGCTGGTGGAGGTCAGAATGATCATCATCTTCCAGACACCCCAGTGACGAAGACATTATCGCCGTATTTTCTCAAAAATAGTGAGAGAGAAAACAAAGATATAACGTCAACGTATCTCCTTGCTCTTCTGTTCTCCTTTCTTCATACTAAACAACCTAGCTCAAGTGCTGGTATACAGGCACTTCTTTGTGGTGAAAATTGAAGAAGGAGATGATGGTATGGCCACACCCCTGCTTATGTAGGTAAGCGGATGGGGGTGTGACCAGACAGATGATGGTATATAAAGGTACATTGTGAAAATGTATTTCAGTGCAAGTACTGACGTGAAGAGTATTGCCACTATGACGCTGAGCAGAGCCATTGTGATATATAACAAGAATACCCTGAAGACTCTGGCAGGAGCACTCATTCAAGGGTACTACGACTATGCTTGCACCTCATGGTACCAAAGTACCTCAAAGGCGCTAAAAACAAGATTACAAACATCACAAAACAAACTGGTCAGACGACTACTTGACCTTACTCCTAGAACCCACGTCACCCCTGCCCACTTTGACTACCTAGGATGGCTTAGAGTAGAAGACAGGGTACAGCAACTTGCAATGGGCCTGGTCTACAAGATACACTACACGACTAAGATACCCATGTACATGTCAAAATACTTCCCAAAGGTCAATGAATACTACAACCACAACACCAGAGGGAGCTCCACAAATCATGTTAAACCCAGATTCGGCTCAAACAAGGGACTAAACACGTTTAGCAATTATGCCACATCAATGTGGAAGTTAACACCCTACCCAAAGCTGTAAAGGAATGTGAATCACTACCCACTTTCAAAACCACTTTCAAAGAACACCTACGGAGACTGCAATTCGAAACTGGCCCCTGTAAATGTCCTAACCCAACCCCCTCCAATGTACAGTAAATGACCTAACCCAAGAATACACGAGACCTCTTCTTGGAAGTATGGTTTTGTCGATATTCCAATGTACAGTTTTCCCCACCCCACCCCGCCTACCCAACGCCCCCCCCCCAACCCCACCCACCCACCCAACCACCTCCAATGTACAGTCCCCCCGCCACCCCACCGACCCAACCCAATGTACAGTTCCTACATCAAATGTATATACTCTCTTTTTTAGACTCTTTTTGTATCACAAACAGTACTGTATTTGTAAATCTGGTATATCATAAATGTATAGATGTAGCAGTACTGTCTATCTGTATGTCGTGTATCATCATAGGAATAACGGCGCTATAAGTAACTTCGTTACTAACGGCGTTCGTTTTTTCAGTAACGAGTAATCTAACGGATTACTCTTCCAATCTTAATAACGCCATTACCGTTACTGCAAAAAAATGCGGCACGTTACTATGAATGAACCTGTTTCTTTCATCAGACAGATTTCTGCGCCGAGAGGCAATAATATGTTCTTCCTTGTTTAGTGGACAGTGCGCGAGCCAAGCATACATGCTGACGATTGGCTGAGGTTGAATACAATGTCATGGTAAGCCAATCAGAGGTGGAGGTGGGCGGGTGTCTAAAGCATCCAGAGTCTGACACACAGCGCGACAAGACAAGCGATCAGTCAGCGTGAGTCTGACACACAGCGCGACAAGACAAGCGATCACTGATCAGTCAGCATGAGACCGCGGTCCGTGTAGTGTACGTTTTGAGCCCAAAAATGAATCCAACGAACAACACAAGCGACTCAGTCAACATGAGACCGCGGGTCCATGAGCGTTTTGTGTTCACTCTTTGCAGCGCAGGGCACTGAGTGGCTCTACTGCAGTGCTGACAGCCTTATCAACAGTGCTGCACTTCTTGGTTTAATAGCACAAGCTTCAGGTGCTCAGATATATATATATATCTCTGTATGTCATGCATGTCTTAAATGTCATGATTAGATTAGTTTAGATGATTCGATTAGATTCTTATATATGTTGTGTATGTCATTGATTGATTGATTGAAAAGTTTATTAAACAGATTGCAGAATTGGTACAGTACAGCTCAATACATACAATTGTTAAGGGGATGCAGACCAGAGAAAGACTTTCGTCATAAATGTCATGAATTGAAAATGGGGGACCCTGATGTAAACAAGACGAAACTCTTTTTCTGGTCTGCATCCCCTTAACAATTGTGTGTATTGAGCCGTACTGTATTGTACCCATTCTGCAATCTGTTAATTAAAATGTTCAATCAATCAGTATATATTTGTTATTTATTTTTGGTATAGTGCTTAACAAGCATAATTTAATGTTGCCCAGTTGTGGCCTGTTGAGGGGCAATACATATCAAAAGTTCCAAACCATCTATTCTGTTTGTATTAGTATGATCCACTATATAAACATAGTAATTATAATATCTACATACATGGCATTTGATTGGAGGCTAGTCTCACTTTGTCCCACAGCAACATTAAAATAGTTTAGATTTGTGTATGTTGTTTATGTAAAAAAAATCTTGAAAGTAACGCAATAGTTACTTTCTGAAGTAACTAGTTACTTTTATAATTTGTAACTGAGTAAGTAATTTAGTTACTTTTGGAAGAAGTAACTAGTAACTGTAACTAGTTACTTTTTTAAAGTAACTTGCCCAACACTGACGGTGTATGTCATATATGTTATGATGAATTGAAAATGGGGGACCCTGATGTAAACAAGACAAAAGTCTTTCTCTGGTCTGCATCCCCTTAACAATTGTGTGTATTGAGCTGTACTGCATTGTACCCATTCTGCAATCTGTTAATAAAGTTTTCAATCAATCAATCAATACTGCTGGTGGTCTCTCATTCAGTCAATGTAAAATAGTGCATCATAAACGATTGGCATTGTTTTTGTAGCATAGTTCCCTAATGCAGTCGCAACTCCGGCTGACTATTCTAACGTTAGCTAACGTTATTTTGTCAGCATCGTGTTGGCTAAGCCCACGTTGCTGTGAGTGACCTCCATATCACATCATCATAATATTATTAAAATCATTAGGACAAGGGTTCCCTTGATAGAGATGCACGAAAAGGCTGTATAACACCTGTAGCTCAACTGCAACTGCAAAAACTGCAAAAATGTATGCCTACTGGAAAAAAAACAAGCAGCTACGTTTATTTTCAGCCAAGTATGGTGGTAACTATTAGGATATATGGTATGGATTACTTACTGTTATTACTAGCTGTGGTAGCTCTCCACCTACACAAATGTTTTTTTTTTGCTGCTGAGCTGTTCATTGAGCCTCACATGGTAGGCACATTAACTGTAGGTCAAACTCCACACACAAACAAGCACCATTGATTTAATTGCCATATAAATCACATACAAATATCTAACTATTACTCCTCTCTGAACATGAATATAAAACAAAAAGGTGATCTATTAACTGTGTAAACCTTATGCAATATTCATCATTGATATTTGGATACTTGAAATCTGTATGAACTGAGTAGTTAGTATCAAATAAAATAAGATGGAACAGTTCCATGCATTAATTGAATAAACAACTATTTGCTCATTACCAGTATGGTATTGTTTAAATTGTACAGCTTTTTGCACATCTTTGTCAGGGAATTCCAACCATTCTGGACCTGAATATACCAGTTAATTGTAATCATCTCTCTCTCCTTATGTCTAGTCAAGTCAGGTTGTGGAGGAGAGAGACAGGGAGGAACATGCTGTAGACTACTTTGCCCGTCCTGAGTCTCCTATGATGCAGGTGTTTTTACATCACCACCCAAAACAAGATTCAGCTAAGAGCGGGTGAGTACACTGGTCCACTTGCACTGGTACACTTGTCCTTGGCACTTACTACCCAGCTTTGTAGTGGTTTGGGGGAATAGTACAGTAGGTACACATATTTAAGGGGACTGCAAGGATGGTGTACTGGTGGGTGGTGTCTGACCGATTGTGGTGGGCCGGTCTGGGCCAAAAATGCCAGGGACAATTTTTTTGTCCCAGTCCAGCCCTGATCACATCCTAGAAATTCTCCTACATGTTTGACTTCATTGAAGAGATTGATCTATTTTAGGAAACCAAGGATGGTATTTTGTATCAATCATGCAGATGATCCTCATGAACGATTCGATAATTTACATTAATAATTTTTTGCTGCTTTTGATCAAACACACAGATGCCCTGTTTATTCCCTTGTTTGTGTCCTCCCCTAATTTAAGATAATCATGGAGTAGAATGAAGTGAGCAGGTCACTGTTCCATTTGCGCTCCTGCTTATTTTTGTTGCGACAGCATTTCTTTGTATTGTTTTTAGTTGTTTTTTCTTTTATGTTTTACATTCTAAACATGCATTACCCAGTGTGATTGAAATCCCCTCCCCATGTCCTTAGAGGCGATCATTTGTAAACAAATGCCTATTTCTGTTTGATGCGGCTGATGCTGAGGAAAAGGCAAAGGAAGGCTGCTCTGGTCCCCTTTCAAACTAATGAATATGGATTTTAATTAATTTTTCAATTTCAGTGTTGGGTTATTATGTCTTTTTGTAATTATCCGTACACACACCCCGCTGCTCTATTTGGTTTCCTCCCCTCAACATTGAGAGACAAACCTATTTTTATTCATGTATGTATTCTTTAATTGCATTTTCTCCTCCACTGACAAACTCTTGTAACGAGAGGTGGGATGGGATGGGGGAGTGGGGCCTCACAGGCCTTTGATCATTCAGAGAGGGCAGTTTTCCGGTATTTAGCTGGGCAACAGAAGAAGCGGCTGGTGTCACGTTGCTTTTGTACAGAGCTGGCCTCTGGGCCATCCCACTTGAAGTGATCAGACGGGAGTAAACAGACACAGGTTTACTCTCCAGAAGGCAGCGATGATAAAGAGACATCATTAAGTGATGCTATGAATACACTCTATTCACTTGGCTTCCTGCTGCATAGACATTCATTGGCATGCTCAGTTTAGCTTGTTGCCTAATGTTTCAAGGAAACCATCCATGGTAAATATCATTGGGTAAATACAGTAAGGAAACAAACTGCAGATGAGTAACGTGTTGCGATGACATGTGTGAGATATGTCCCCAGTACAGGGACTGTAAACAGCAGCCAACACCAACATAGCGGGATGATGGGATATCCCAAGTGGTTGTGGAGTAACACAGATTTGATCCAAGACTCAGGTATGGTATTAATGAATGTGCAGACCAACAATAGAAAGAGGTTAATTTCATATTTTGATTGCATCACTGTGCCTCACGGGAAAAGAAAATGATGGGGAAAAAAGGAAAATAAATGTACCATGCCGCAGTGACGCAACAATACGGATTAAAAAGTGACTTTGTTCCTCGGGCTGTGTTGTCAGCAGCGAACAGCAGATCCAAATATCAGCAGGTTAAAGGCTAATGCAAGAATATAGACTCACTCAGAGCTCCCTAAATGAGTTCATCCCAGTCATTGACCTGAGTTGTATTTATTCAGTCCTGTAACATTTTGCGGGGGGAAAAATAAACGACATTCCTTTCCCCGGTTGTGTGTGTGGGTTTCTGCCCATCTACACATTGTGTTCATCGTATTACACACTGTATCTCCTTGTATGCGTTGCATTCTTGGACAATGGGGTGAAGTTGAACCTGAATCTGAAATATTTATAATGGGGTATGCCACCAGCCCTGGAACTATTCTCATAATATGGACTACAATACAACATGCAATACAAATATCACAGCTAGGTTGTTTTGCATATATGCAATTAATAATGTATACAGAAATTCATTTTCAATGAGACGGAGAGCCTGGTGAAGCCAGAATTGTTAAATATACAACTTCCTTGCTGTGTGACTCCAATAGCCTTTTCTCTGATGTATTACATGAGTGACAACCTAAGTAAACAAACAATTGAGTCACTGCAATGGCCTGTGCCCTTAAGCCACGCCACTGATTTGCTGACACTTTGTTTTGATACGAAGGTTCCCTTTGAATTCAAAGTTGGTGCTTTAGAAAATTGGCATTGCATCCAATTCAGGGACTTTGGTAAAATATTGAGCAGTGCTCACTGCAAGGATCTGAGGCTCTGGCTTAACAGAGAGTACAAAATAAATAAATACAAAAGACAAAAGAATTAAAAATAATAAGCACTCCCAAATTCTGAATCCGAATCAGAAGCACTTTATTCCCCAAAATGCAATGCAGATGTGTCTGTGTCTGTGTGACAATAGTGACTGACACTGTTGGTCCATGAGCCAGACCACCAGATATCAACACCACCATTCTCAAATCCTCACAGCACACCAGAGAGCAAGACAATCAATAGACAGGATTGGAACCTTGGACTCTATCTGACTCGCTCAAATTACTAACTTGTGCCTAAGGTCCCTTGAGCTTGTTCTTAGCTTGGAAGGTCTGCCTTTTCTGTTGATGCTCCCGACTCAACAGTGTGGTCAGTCAGTCAGTCAGTCCTTCATTCATTCACTCACGGTTAGCCACTCTGCCCCTAGTGGTGTCTCATAGGCATGGCACTTTGTGTAAAACCAGTTCAATCCATGCAACAATGCATCGCATCTCTGTGACTGTGTGTTTGTGTGTATGTGTATTTTTTAAGAAAGCCCTTCTAATGACCTTCTTGTTCTCTTTTTGATGTTGGAAGAGATGTGGGGAAGATACACCCCCAGGGGACAGTAGGAGCAATGGCACGTGAACGTGCACGGACATTAAAGTGATGCATTCAATCATTTTCAGTCGTAAGTCGCAATGGCTCATTTGCATATAGGTGATGTTTTTTGTGAAATGTAGTGTGTGTGTGTGTGTCTGTTTTTCATAATTGAGCCCTAATGTTGTGTGATATCCCCCCCCCCCCCCCCCCCCACCCCCCCATACACTCCCTTTGACAGGGGAGGGAGCAGGGAGGTATCACTCACCACAACCCTGAGGCCATTGGGAATGGAGGTTCTCCCTCAGAGGAAAACACAGCTTTGTGGATTAGATGGGCCATTCAATTAGTGGTAAACTGCTACGACTAACCTGGGACTACGACGTTCAATATTCAGAAAAATAAATAGATACAAATACAAAGCCTATACTGGCTTTGATTATTCTTCATCCCTCAAATTAAACATTTGAATAATTGTATCTGGAAAGGCTGTGAAAAGGTTTACGGTGATTAATAAGAGTGGAATTTAATGACCCTACTTTACTAAGCTCTAACAGTACAATGCCATAACACATCATCAATTGAATCACTTATCAGTGCATTTGAATCTGATTATAATATAGTAAAAGGTCAAAACACAATATTTCAAAGATTTCAAACAAAATGATATATCAATTAAAGATAAAGCTTGAAATAAAATGAATGGGCTTCTCAATGATAGATGCTAAGGAAAATATCTACTTAAAAATAAATTGTCCCTGAATCCATTTTCTTGTCTTGCACCTTAACAGTTAAGGAGATACTTCATATTACCATGTATAATGTATTGGCTTCATTTGAATTTACAGCTTTAAATTTTAATCAAACAGAAACTATATTTTCAGTGTTTTTTTTTCCCTTGAAACATTTCTTTAGTTTGTTTTTGATGTTGCTATTCAAAGCGAGCACAGCACATGCAGTGGATAACTCTTTTTCACAAGCCTCCCAAAGAGATAAAACTAAGTAGTCATCTCTGTCTGGAGGAAAATTTTAATGAGAGGGGGGAAATAGTGAATGTGGAGATGGCTGTGAATAAAAATTTCAAAACACACTCCTGTTTAACCTTTGCTCTTTGTCTTACCACCTCCACCCCCCCCCCCCCGCACACACACACACATACAGTAACCCACGGTAATGATGAAGAAACATCATATTTTGAGTCTCAGACTGCAATCCATCCTGTTTTGTGACGTAAAGCTGAGGCCATGAAAAAGAATGCTATATATTGTGGATGATGTTTCTCAGTATGTTGTGCTGCACTTCATACTGGATATACCCGGATCCTACTAGTTAGCCACAAAACAAATGTAAATCATGTAAACATCAAAACGTTATTGAATAGCAATGCATTTTCAATTGGTTTACCATATTCAGTAACATAATCTATTTACTTTCAGTTACTTTGAACATTTATTTTATTGTATCAATTACCAGATAATAAGAATAGGTTAACATTTAAAGTATGACTTCCACAATTAATTTATTGCAGACAACAACAGAAAATTGTAAAGTGCTTTGGATAAAAGCGATATATAAATGCAGCCATTTACCATGTATTATTACACTTATTTTTGCCATTCCTATAGCTATGTAGCATGATGTTTCAAGCCTAGATTTATGTCTGTTTATGTCTCTATTCTATTAATTTAGGATTGTGTGCCTGCATCTCTCTCTGTTCCTCCTCACATACACATAAACACATGCACACGTACACATGAGATATAAATTATACATATACATACTTATAGAGTTATGACATGATATTGTAAGCCTTGTTAATATTATGTTATCCAAATCTCCCCATCCAGTGTGCACACACAATACTGTTTAATGTAAGGCTTTGAGTTTCAGAAATAGTAAATAGGAACAATAGACAGTCCATCAGTAGGCTCAGGTCTATTTCAATCTGACCACACCACAATATCCAAGACCTGTCACCTGACCATCATAAACAGGCCATCAAAATTAAATGAATGTGAAATACACATAAACCTTCTAAAGCGACATTCACATTTCAGTGAAAGAAAGGTGCATGTGCGCACGTCAGGCCATTGTGTTCAAAAGAGAGGGTTTGAACTTTGAACCCCTATCTCTGACCTTTCAAACGTGCGGCCAATGTCAGTAGAGGACAGAAAGGACCCAGAAATGTACTGCCCAAACCAGGCCCATCTATTTTGAAAACACAGACCCGGACCCACATGAACCCAGGAAGTGCTAGTCCCAGACCTGTTCGGCCCCAGGAGGTGTCTGATGGACTCTGACCCAAATGGACCCGGGATATCTCTGTTCAGCTCCGGGACGCGTCAACACTTCAGGCAACCAACTTGCGTTCAGCGCTTCTCTGATTTGCCACGACGCCCATGTGACCGTGGCAGAGCGGAAATAGGCTGCTGCTATTGCCATGCTCTGCGACAAACTCTAACCATAACCAACTCCGAAAGAATGCCTAAACTTAACACTAACCTTAACCAACTCCGAAAGAATGCCTAAACTTAACCGGCGAAAGAAAGACGTTTATATAGAGAGGCGATAAATTAATTAAACATAAAAAAAAAAAAAAAAAATTTAAGTGATTCGAACTTGTCACCAAGTGGACTGCAGGCTCCACAGCAAGCTGGCGAACGAGTTGAGCTAACCGTCGATGTTAAAACAGGGGGGATTGCGTGCGGCAAGCTGCGCGCCGCTGCCGCTCTGCCGCTCTGCCGCTGCCACCTGCCGCTGCGCTCTGGCGCTGCCGCGAAACCGCGGGGGCGTGCTAGGCGCAAGATGGTTGCCTTAAGTAATGAAGCCTCCGGGACATATCTGTTCAGCCCCAGGACATCTCTGTTCAGCCCCAGGACATTATCTGTTCAGCTCCAGGACATCTCTGTTCAGCACGGGACATCTCTGTTCAGCCCGGGGAGTTGTCAGATAGACTAATGCTAACTAACTTTAGAGCGGTGTGTCAGGATGGTTGCTATAACAAATTGTCATAAGAAAACTTTTGGCTTACCTGGTAACGTTAACCTGGTAACTTAACGTTTGGTGGCCCTTATACGGGTGTCACGCACAAGCCCGCACGTTGTGGCACTTTGCCCTCGTCTGCCGGCTGCAATCGTCTTCCAAGAAAGTGGCATGATAATAAAAATAAATCCATTGATTGAAACAGCTCGTAATGTTAGGTAATCGGGAGCATGTCTATGTTCCCCGGGTCCTATGTTCCCCGGGTTTTATGTTCCCCGCTTTGATTGATTGATTGATTAAAAATGTTAGACCACCAGCCCTGATTCCAAACTCTAACCTTAACCAGTTCGAAAGAGGGCCTAAGCTTAACCGTTCGAAAAAGGCGGACATTAATAATTAATAAAATAATAAAAATTAATAAAATGTTCAATCTATTTGTAGCAGGGTGGATTATCCCTGCTTCGTGGGAACGGGTGGGCACAATCACTGGTATAGCGAGACACAGTAGAGCTCTGTCTGACTGCACCTCCGTC
Source organism: Notolepis coatsorum (assembly GCF_963971535.1). Taxonomy (NCBI): domain Eukaryota; kingdom Metazoa; phylum Chordata; class Actinopteri; order Aulopiformes; family Paralepididae; genus Notolepis; species Notolepis coatsorum. Next base: position 50,765,370 of record NC_140172.1, on the reverse strand, counting down.
TTTGAGTCTGGAGCTTCAACTGGAGGCTGGCAGTGTGAGTGGATGGGGCCCGGGATTTACCAACCTGGTCTGGTACTCTGGTCTTCCTCCCCTGCAGCAGGGCGGTCAGCAGTACTCCCCAACACGCTCCCACTTCCCCCAATTACTCCTGTAACCCTCCCACACCTAGTGACTGAATTGTAAATAAATAACTTGGTTCCCCCCGCAAACAGTACCTTCCCTCAGTGACACTAGAAACCTTACAATACAAAGGGAAAGGTGGAATAGGAAGGGGTTAATTGTATTAACGTTACCCACACCAAAAGAGTTGTTAAACGGCTCATGAATGGACACGCACACAGAACTCCCATCTAATTCTTTAATGCTAATTATACTGGTCAGTTACAAAGAGTTAAAAGCACTGGGTCGAATAGAATGAAATCTTACTATTACCCAATTTGTAACTCAATACCTTATGTCCACGTATATTCTACACACACCTCTGTGTTAGTGCCAGGAATAATATACTTTAATGCATTTGACTCTTCGCCCACGTCTGGGTCAGTACCATGTATAAGACCTCTAGTCTGTAACCTCCCCACTGGGGAAGGGGGAATTAGATGGGAAATTATTATTAAAGACACAACACGTTATCACACTCAAAGGAAATAAAAAATGTGGGCCCACAATACCAAACAAGAGTCCTATACTAATGCCGGCATATATTGTTGATGGGGTACCCCTATGAACTGTAGTTAGCAACGTTAACTTCGCCCGCAGGCCGCATCACACTGTGCAATAAGATCCTGGGCACTGAAGCCCTAATGTACTCAACCAAGATGGCGCCCTCGCCACGCCACCACCGTCCGGATAGCAGGATGGCGTCGAACGCTCTCGGCATGGGCGCTAGCAAGCGGGGCTGGAGCAGAGGGGCAGAAGCTGGCTGAGAGCGTGTGCTGGGTGATGGCGACCTCTGTTGAAGACAGCCGGTGCAGCGCAGACGTTGACGCCGGTGTAGACTGGTTGTAGACTGCTGGTGCGGAGTCGACGCGCATCCATACCTTGCCCTCACTGACACTGCAGCTACACTTTGGGTCCCAACAGCCCTCCTGCTAGCCGTGCTATATAATAACGCAGGGTGTCTCTAAACACCGGTCCTCTTCACGCCGCACTAGAGGGGATATCTTTAACTTAAGCCACAGTTGGCTATACCGCCTTTCTTCTAGGATAACTTGTTGTATATCACTAGGGTTATTCAGTGGGGGAAACATGCAATGCTCCACTACGATTACTTTTATAGGATAACCCGTCACATACTCAAGTTCAGTTCGTCCGCCCGTGCTTCACAACGGGGCTCTCCGAGACACGTCTGTTCACAACAAAGTCCCAACTCGAAGAGACTCGTTCTTTCCCCTTCCGTCTCCATCCTTGCCTCCTTCCCATCTCTCTCGGACACTCTCTGCCTGCCACCGCCCCCTGCTGGTACCGCCAACTAGTCACACAGGGAAAAGAATGGTAGAGTATGATCCAGTAATCCTGTTCATAATCCATATTCCAGCGAGTAGAACAAGGAGGAGCCTGCGTCATTGTTCGAGGGAATATTAATGGAACTAATTAGAATGTCTTGGTGCACCAGGGGAGATAAAAAGGCAAGTCAGCACTTCTGAATAATAGCCATATTTTCAGGATGCTACATTTCCCCCCACTTTGAACTTGCTAAGTCCTCTGCAAGTTAACTCAATGAAACACCAACCAATGCATGCATGAAAACGGTCCTGAGACCACAGTTTCACACATAGATCGACAATCACACATTATGCTAACAGTTTCACACACTCCTTCATGAGTTGGACACACTGTTCAACAAACACACTCTTGAGCACGTAGTCCTGGCGATACTGAGCGGGTAGCCGACCTCTGGTGCTCCTCTGGGGCCGGGTGGGTTCCACTCGGGGGGGTTCCACTTCCCCCGCCTCTGACTCGGCGCTCTCGGCCTCTTCAGGGGCGTCCCGCAGGGGCCCGGGGTGGTTACACGCCCTAGGATGCGTTTCCCTCCGGTGCCAGAAAGCACCTCCGATGTCTGATTCGGACAAGCTCCGCGGTGCCACCGGGATCTGTCGAGGGGCTCTCGCCCGCACTTCCGGGTCAGATGCCGGGAAGGGACAGGTCTTGAGCTGGTCTCGATGCACGGTCCTTTCTGGACCCCCTGCTTCGGGCCTGACCGTGAACACGGGCGTCCCTTCGTGGCTCTGCTTAACCACCACATACGACGTAGGCTCCCACTTGTCCTGTATCTTATTACGGCCCCGGATTCGGTGGTCGCGTATCAGGACCCGGTCTCCGGCCCGCAGGAGTGCACCTCTGCTCTTCCTGTCATAGATTCTCTTGCGTCAGTGAGACGCCTGCTTCGCCGTGGCCTCGGCGGCCTCCGCGGCGGCCTTTTGTCGCTCGTGGTGACTCTGTACCCACTCGTCCAGGTCCGCCGCCCCCTCCTCAATGACGTCTCTGCCCCCCAGGACATCCCGGGGCATCCTAGCGTCCCTCCCGAAGAACAGGTAGAAGGGAGAGTATCCCGTGGAGGAGTGCACGTGGCAGTTGTACGTAAGTACCAACTCGGGTAGGTGCTCCTTCCAGTCCCGCTTCTTCTCTGCGGGCAGACTACGCAGCATGTCGTGCATCGTCCGATTGAACCTCTCGCATTGCCCATTCCCCTGGGGATGGTAAGGCGTGGTGCGGCTCTTTGAAATTCCGTACAGTCGGCAGAGCTCCTTGATGACGCTCGACTCGAAATTTCGCCCTTGATCGGCATGGAGTCGGGCAGGGCAACCGTAGTACACGAACCAGTACTTGATGATGGCAGCGGCGGTGGTCTTCGCAGTCTGGTCTTTGGTCGGTACGGCAATAGTGAACCTGGTGAACATATCGGTCAGCACCAGTACGTTCTCGTAGCCACCCACCGACCTCTCCAATACGGTGAAGTCCATGGCCAGGACCTCCATGGGTGCCGTCACGTTAGTGCAGGTCATCTGGGCCTGGGCTTTAGGGAACACATCGCGAGCTAATGCACATCGCTTGCATTGCTGCACCCATTTCTTCACCTCTTCGGCCATTCCGATCCAGTAATAACCTCGCCTCATCAGGACCACCGTCCCTCGTCCCCTGTAGTGTCCCGCATCTTCGTGCTGGGTCTCGTAGATCCTCCGTCGCAGGGCTGTGGGCACCACCAGCTGGAGAACCTCCTCCATGTTGCGGGGATCGCTGACGCGCCGAAACAGTACTTGTTGGTGCAGACGGAACCGCTCCCACTGCCTGTATAACTTGCAGAGTTTCGGGTCTCCTTCTTTCAGCTGTACTTTAGTGGGAGGGACCCCCTGCGTCACCGCCCGCCACACCGGACCCAACTCGGGGTCGTCTGCCTGAAGTTGCCGCATTTCCGCCCAGTCGTATCCGCTGTTCCCCTTCTGTGCCGCTATCTGTCGTGCGCTGACACTCGGGACCTCCCGCGTCTCTGTCGGTCTCCCGGGGCACAGCAGGGCCCGTACTTCCTCCGCTGGGACCACGACGTAGCCATCGCGGGTGACTGGGGCCGGGCGAGGAGTTCCAGCTTGAACGCACTATAATTTTGGTCATTCCTTTCGGACCCACGCAGGCCTCGGCTCGAAAAGGCGATGACTCCACGCCCTCTTGTTTCTGACTTAGTACCGCTCCCATTTCCAAGTAACTCCCGTCTGTGGTCACTATGAACGGGAGCTGGAGGTCGGGGTAGGCCAGCACCGGGGGTGTCAAGAGGCACTTCCGCAGATGGTCGAAGGCCGTCTGACACTGCGGAGTCCACTTGAAGGCCTCGGGCCGGCCTTTGGCGAACCCCTTTTTTTCTTTCCCCATCAGGGCGTGCAGTGGCTGGGCCACCTGGGCGAAGCGGGGCATGAACCGCCGATAATAGGACAGGAACCCGATCACCTGCCTCACTTCCTTCGCTGAGCGTGGCGCCGGCCAGTCCTCCAACGCCTTCACTTTGTCTGTGTCGACCTGTATGCCTGCTGCGGAGACGATGTGTCCCAGGAACTTGACTTCGGTCTTCAGAAGGAAGCACTTCCGGGGCTTGAGTTTGAGCCCATGCTCCCGAAGCCGTCCAAACACCAGGTCCAACTTCTGACAGTGGCTCTCGAAGTCACTGGCGAACACCAAGACGTCGTTTAGATAGACGAGTAGGACGTTGAAGGCCAGGTCTCCCAGCACGGCGGTCATCAACCGCTGGAATGTCGCTGGTGCGTTACACAACCCAAAGGGCATACGGGTCCACTGGTAGAGGCCGAAAAGCGTCGTGACTGCCGTCTTCTCTTGGTCTTCTTCTTTCACCGCCACCTGGAAGTAGCCGGCGGTGAGATCGAGCGAGGAGAAGATCTTGGCCTGCCCCAAGGCGTCTAGGGACTCCTCGATGCGAGGTAGGGGGTACGCATCCCGGTGCGTCACGTTATTTAGGCAGCGGTAGTCGCAGCAGAACCGCACGGAGCCGTCCTTCTTTATGACGATCACGGCTGGTGACGCTCACGGACTGCAGCTCTCTACCAGGACACCCTGGTCCACCAGGTCTTGTACGTGCCGCTTTACTTCTTGGAACGCGTGGGGCGGTATTCGGCGATGTCGTTGCTTGACCGGGTGTGCGTCACCGGTGGGGACGTAGTGAGTGGCCGTGGTTGTGTAACTATAGTCCCCGTCGTCTACAGAGAACACCGCCTTGTGTTTCTCCAACACTTGATTTAGTTGGCTCACTTGGGCCGGTGTGAGATCCTGCAGGTTCGCCTGTACGGCCACGGCGAGCCCTCGGGTCTTCCCGTCCGGCTCCACCTCTGGCGGGCTGTCTCGAGTCTCAATCGCCGTTACTCGGACGCCTCCGTCTACTTCCTCCACGGTCACCCTCTCCTTAGGCCGTACCTGACGGGGGCAGTGGAGCTCCGCCAGCCTGGACCGGGGTCGGAGCACCATCTCGACGTTGGTCGGGTTCAACACCCGCACAGGCACTCTTCCCTGTTGGGCGTATGCCACGACGTTCGCCACCAGTAGTCCGGGGGGGCAGGTTGGCACTCAGCGTGTTCTCTAGCATCACGGGACGCCGCATCCCCGCTGCCGTCTCACAGCGGCCTGAGACGATCACTTCGCTGTGCGGGGGGATGACCACCGACTCTCTGCCCGCCACCTTGACGTACCCCATCCTTCCCGGGGCGGTACACTCTCGGGCTTCTTGGGCCATGGCGGCGACCACACGGTGGATGGCGATGCTTCTAGCGTCGACACGTCTTCGGCTCGCCGGCCACATCCCCTTGATCCCCTTGAGCAGGCCGTCTACCCCCCGCCGAGCACGTTCATGCCCAGAAGTCCCTGGACGGCGTCCCCTGGGGCCACTCGGCCGGAATCGTCTTTTAGTATGAATATGCATTTCCCCGTAAATGTCATATCTAGGCACTTCACCTCGGCGTAGAGACACCCCACCACTGGGATCTCCAACCCGTTGGCGGCGATGAGAGTGATCCAGTTGGAGGGGGTCAACCTCGACCGCGGGAAGTGTCTTCGGAGTCCCCTCCTCTACTCCCTGTACACACACGACTGTGTGGCTCAGCGGAGTAGCAACACAATCATCAAATTTGCTGACGACACAGTGGTGGTGGGCCTGATCTCTGCCAACGACGAGAGGACCTACCTGGAAGAGGTCAAGGTCCTGGCGGGATGGTGCCAGGAAAACAGCCTCTCCCTGAACGTCAGCAAAACAAAGGAGATGATTGTGGACTTCAGAAGGTCGGGGGTCAAGGACTACAGCCCCCTCAGCATCGACGGGGCACCGGTTGAGAGAGTGAACAGCTTTAAGTACCTCGGAGCCTACATATCCGAGGACTTGACATGGACCACACACATTGACAGTGTTGTGAAGAAGGCACGACAACGCCTCTACTTCCTCAGGCGCCTAAGGAAGTTCCAAGTCAGTCAGAAGATCCTTAAGAACTTCTACTCATGTACAATAGAGAGCATCCTGACTGGCAACATCACCTCCTGGTTTGGGAATAGCACTGCACAAGACCGAAGCAGACTACAAAGAGTGACACGTTCAGCCGAACGCACAATTGGAGGGGGGCTCCCCACCCTCCAGAACATTTACAACAAGCGGTGCAGGGGCAAGGCTAAGAGAATCATTAAAGACTCCAGTCACCCGAACAACTGCCTCTTTGAACTGCTGCGGTCAGGCAAGCGATACCGGAGTCTCAAGGCGAGCACAGAAAGACTCAGAAGAAGCTTCTATCCCCAGGCCATCAGGCTGCTCAACGAACAATGAACACTACAACAACCATCAAACGCACATAGCACACACATCCACACGCACACACTCACTTTAAACAAACACACTGTAGCACCCACTCCCCACACTTTATAGCACACACTCACTTTAAACAAACACACTGTAGCACCCACTCCCCACACTTTATATTTATTGATGAAGGATTGCACTACAACTCGTACACCTTACTGTAAATTGTACCTAAATTGTACCTCATCCCATTTCTGCTTTGCACTATATAGTATTGTACATTAGTACACTGCATAGTATTGTATATTATATGGTAACTCAGTTACGTCTATTATGCATCGAACATTGTACATATGTCTATACTGAACACTGTGACCTCATTTTCTACTTCTAATTTACATGCTATACTATGTTATTTGATACTATCTTGTCTAGCACAGTCTCTGGAGCGTAACAGTAAGAAGCATTTTGTATGAAAGTATTCTGTACTTCTGTATGACAACTATTAAAGAAACTTGAAACTTGAACTTGAAACTTGAAACTTGGCTTTCGTTCATGGTGGTGACAGCAGCAGGTCTCGACCCCGTCGATCTGGACGTCTAGGGTGAGGCATTCCCCTTGCACGTCTTGCGTCTCGGTGCCCTCCGCGGCCGAGTCGGCAACTCCGGTTACGACGGCGTCGACTGTCCTTCGTGGTCCGGGTCGGTACCCTGACGGGCCCGGAGCTTCGGGGTTGGGAGTCGAGGCGGGGCGTGGCTCGCTGGCCGAGCGGGGGCAATCCCTGCTGATGTGGCCCGGCTGATTGCAGGCATAGCAGATCAGCCTGCCGTCTCGGCGGGGTGGTTCCCGCGGGGCGGTGGTCGCGTCGTCTCGGCGTCGCCGTCCGGTGGCGCCTCTCCGGGGCGCGTCACGTTCCTGTTGGAAGGCCTGGACTAGTTGTTCTTGGCGCGCACCTAGCCGCTCCATTCCTGCCTGGAGCTGCCTAATAGTCTCCTGCAGCGTGTCAACGCTCAGCGGGGTCTCCCGTCCCTCCCCGGCCGCTGCGTGGACCAAGCCCCGGGGGGGACCCTTGTCGGAGGGGAGGACCAGCTCGTCCTCCGTCCAATCGATCGCCGCCTTCAGTCCCTGGGGAAATGGCCGCGTCCCGCCCTCCCTCATGTACTTCCGCATTTCTCTCCTCAGGGCCTCGTCTCTGAGGCCCACCACAAACCGCTCCTGCAGCAGGGCGGCGGCGTCGGCGACCTGTGTAGGCGCCCGACGTCGTAGGCGACGTATCCTCTCCTACAGGTCATAGGCGAACTGGCGCACGGTCTCGTCGGCGGCCTGTCTTCGGTCAAAGAACTCCCCCAGGCGAACGCTGACCGGGACCTTGTCCCCATAGGTTTCTTCGAGGAGCGAGAACAAGGCTTCAGTGTCGGGGGCAGTTCCCTCAATCAGGAAGCGTACCGTCTGCTTCGCCTCGCCTTTGAGGTGAAGCTGTACGACCTCCGCTTGTTCTTCAGCGGGCACTCGACTGGCACGGAGATGGGTCCTCATTGCCTGGATCCAGTCTTCCACAGGCAGTTCCCCCCTCTCTTTTTCACCTCCAAATTCGCTGCACTTCCGCTCTCGTTGGACGTACATCACCGGGAGGGGCGCTGGAGGGAGCTGGTGGATCATGGCCTGTGCCATGGCAAGCGACTCTCGGTGCCTGGCCTGTTCCAGTTGTTCGTACTGGTGGTCCAGGACGCCCGCCTGGTCCTGGAGTTGACCCTTTAGGAACTCCACTTCTGCGGCCAAGGTCTGCACCGTCTCGGCTTTCCCTCCTTCCTCTTTGAGAGGGGCCGGCGGGTCATCTCGTGGCTCCGCCCGGGACGGCCTGGCTCCGACCTCCAGCTTCGGGGTGTCGCCCTCGGGATCATCCCTATGTTCCCCGGGTCCTATGTTCCCCGGGTTCTATGTTCCCCGCTTTGATTGATTAATAGATTGAAAATGTTATACATTTTTATTATTTTATTAATTATTAATGTCCGCCTTGTTTCGAACGGTTAAGCTTAGGTCCTCTTTCGAACTGGTTAAGGTTAGAGTTTGGAATCAGGGCTGGTGGTATACAATTTTCAATCAATCAATCAATCAAAGCGGGCAACATAGAACCCGGGGAACATAGGACCCGGGGAACATAGACATGCTCCCTCGCCCTCCAACATCTTAGGTCTCTTGGTCGTCACGTACGAGGGAGTGGAGTAGGATGTGTATCCTGTTTGTGACGCCAAATGTAGCAGGGTGGATTATCCCTGCTTCGTGGGAACCGGTGGGCACAATCACTGGGTAGCGAGACACAGTAGAGCTCTGTCTGACTGCACCTCCGTCTTTGAGTCTGGAGCTTCAACTGGAGGCTGGCAGTGTGAGTGGATGGGGCCCGGGATTTACCAACCTGGTCTGGTACTCTGGTCTTCCTCCCCTGCAGCAGGGCGGTCAGCAGTACTCCCCAACACGCTCCCACTTCCCCCAATTACTCCTGTAACCCTCCCACACCTAGTGACTGAATTGTAAATAAATAACTTGGTTCCCCCCGCAAACAGTACCCTCCCTCAGTGACACTAGAAACCTTACAATAAAAAGGGAAAGGTGGAATAGGAAGGGGTTAATTGTATTAATGTTACCCACACCAAAAGAGGTGTTAAACGGCTCATGAATGGACACGCACATAGAACTCCCATCTAATTCTTTAATGCTAATTATACTGGTCAGTTACAAAGAGTTAAAAGCACTGGGTTGAATAGAATGAAATCTTACTATTACCCAATTTGTAACTCAATACCTTATGTCCACGTATATTCTACACACACCTCTGTGTTAGTGCCAGGAATAATATACTTTAATGCATTTGACTCATCGCCCACGTCTGGGTCAGTACCATGTATAAGACCTCTAGTCTGTAACCTCCCCACTGGGGAAGGGGGAATTAGATGGGAAATTATTATTAAAGACACAACACGTTATCACACTCAAAGGAAATAAAAAATTTGGGCCCACAATACCAAACAAGAGTCCTATACTAATGCCGGCATATATTGTTGATGGGGTACCCCTATGAACTGTAGTTATCAACGTTAACTTCGCCCGCAGGCCGCATCACACTGTGCAATAAGATCCTGGGCACCGAAGCCCTAATGTACTCAACCAAGATGGCGGCCTCGCCACGCCACCACCATCCGGATAGCAAGATGGCGTCGAACGCTCTCGGCACGGGCGCTAGCAAGCGGGGCTGGAGCAGAGGGGCAGAAGCTGGCTGAGAGCGTGTGCTGGGTGATGGCGACCTCTGTTGAAGACAGCCGGTGCAGCGCCGACGTTGACGCCGGTGTAGACTGGTTGTAGACTGCTGGTGCGGAGTCGACGCGCATCCATACCTTGCCCTCACTGACACTGCAGCTACACTCTGGGTCCCAACAGCCCTCCTGCTAGCCGTGCTATATAATAACGCAGGGTGTCTCTAAACACCGGTCCTCTTCACGCCACGCTGGCGGGGCACCGCACTAGAGGGGATATCTTTAACTTAAGCCACAGTTGGCTATACCGCCTTTCTTCTAGGATAACTCGTTGTATATCACTAGGTTTATTCAGTGGGGGAAACATGCAATGCTCCACTACGATTACTTTTATAGGATAACCCGTCACATACTCAAGTTCAGTTCGTCCGCCCGTGCTTCACAACGGGGCTCTCCGAGACACGTCTGTTCACAACAAAGTCCCAACTCGAAGAGACTCGTTCTTTCCCCTTCCGTCTCTATCCTTGCCTCCTTCCCATCTCTCTCAGACACTCTCTGCCTGCCACCGCCCCCTGCTGGTACCGCCAACTAGTCACACAGGGAAAAGAATGGTAGAGTATGATCCAGTAATCCTGTTCATAATCCATATTCCAGCGAGTAGAACAAGGAGGAGCCTGCGTCATTGTTCGAGGGAATATTAATGGAAACTAATTAGAATGTCTTGGTGCAACAGGGGAGATAAAAAGGCAAGTCAGCACTTCTGAATAATAGCCATATTTTCAGGATGCTACATATTAATCAATCAAAGCGGGGAACATAGAACCCGGAGAACATAGGACCCGGGGAACATAGGGATGATCCCAGGTAATCCACTTGTTATTGCACTAGTAAAGTAAAGTCCACTTTCTGTCATGTAACTTCGTTTGGGACTAGCTAGCATGATACACTGTTCTTCCAAAATGATGAATTTGCTGCACAACTCATTTTTAAAATAGGTTTTGTAGTGTGCCATTCTGAATTAGCCCTGCAAGCCAGAAAAGGGCTAATCCTGTATTGTTAGATGTAGTTATCATAGTTAATAACAGACAGAAAGACAAATTCAACTGTTTATATTTAATAACGATTGCTCGTTGCTGACCGACGGACCCTTCTATCTAGAATCATAAAAACAGTCACATTCTCATGGAAGCTATGACAACAGTGACCCATCCTCTTCAAACAGAACATATTGCAGATTGAGGGTATAGGGTTGGGCAGGCACGTGCACACATAGAGCCCAAGGGGTGCTTCAGCACCTGCCTTTTTGATCCTCATAAAAAAGTGGCATTTAAAAAGATATATAATAAAATAAAGATCTTTTTTTTTATTTACTTTTTTTTTTACTGTTACGCATATAGACTGCCCTTCCAACTGAAAAATGTCAGGATAGAATCAAAATATTAGGTAAAGAGAAAGAGATGCCCCATATTCCATTGAAGTTTGCACGGCCTCCTCAGCGTGCCTCTCCGCGGACCTATATATTTTATGCATAGCGTGGGTGGTGATGATGATGATGATGATGATGATGATGATGATAGAAACCGCTGTGGCGCATACAGTTGAATGCTGGTATTACACTCATTGAGGGACACGAAGAAGGCAAGTCCAATGGGATTTGGGAATCTCAAATACAAATCGGGATTGGAATAAAAAATGCATTTATATTAAACAATACAGAATATACAGCACTTCTTGGGGCCTGTAGGGTAAGCACTTATTCCCTCCCCCCTGAACATTTATGGAGATGTATGCGCCTTTTAAGTCAGTGATAAAAGTGTCTTTCAAGGATAAGTGAGCTCCTGCACTGATTATTATAGTTCAATATTCAATATTTGATCACCAAAAACCCCCAAAAAACATAAAAAGCCCGAAAAGGTCCCTTAAAAATCGGGTTTGCGCGCTACACGCGCTCGGTTAAAAGACACACAGGTATAGTGCCCTTCTCAGCCTTTGTGCACCTGCCCCTCTAAACTCCTGTGCACGTCCCTGGGGTTGGGGCGATATGGCCAAAATACCATGTCACAATATTTCTACACATGTGTCTATTTCTCAGCTATGTTCCCTAAAAAAATAGATGCCATGATATCACCATTGGTATCATGGTTTATAACATACATTAAAAACGATCAATTCAAATGGATTATACTATGGGATAATACAACAGTGGTACTATGGGGATACAGGATTTTTATAATGGCAGTGCCACGGTAAATTATTTACTCAACGGCCGGTGGGGCATGCACCACCAATTACTATGGAGTCTCCTGCAGTCCATTTTAAGATATCATTCATGTAATAAAATGCAGTGAGGCTGATGGGAACATTATCCTTGTATCAAACTCATTTCCCTCCCTGTCAGTGTTTACATCCAAAACGCACCCAGGTGGAGCACAGCGGCCATGTCACATAAGCTGCAGCGTTGATGTGAGAAGGAAACACGTCTCTCCTTTCAAAATCTAATCTGCATAATTTACCTGACTCAGTAGACATGTTAAATGAGGATGCAGCTCACATTTACTCTCAATGATCTCCACCACCACAGATAAAGTAGAGGCAGCAATGAGTGACGAGTCCCCGAAGTCCTCCCTTTTCCCCCTCCTCTTGTTATTAATGCATTACTCAATAATCCTGAAGTGATTGAGTGTGACAGACAGTCATGGTGATATTTTCAGCAATGATTTGAGATAGAAATGGAAATTACTCGTCTTGTCTACATGTATTTGTTGACTTGAGTGCTACCTTATATAGAAAGACCTCTTCCTGCAGCTCTTGCAGTTCACGAAACGCAGCCACAGAGAGTGAAGGAAAAAGGTATTTTCAGGCACCGGGGTATGAGACACGGCTCCCCCTGCCACCACTCCAGTTCCTAGAGCGGGACTTTGAGCTGATCTGTGTGGAGAGAGCTTAGAGGCGTCCTCATCCTGGATGTGATCCTCCCCAGTCATCAGGCCCCTAATGAGGACAGCCAGGTGCAAACAGCATGTAATCCTGTTTGTCACCCCCCCAGCATATCTATTTCCCCACCACTTCTATTTGACATGACATCTGCATTGGAAGCGCAGATTTGAAAAAAGCCTCAGCCTCAGGCAGTCACACAGGTGGAGGCTGTAGGAGAGAGAGAGTGAGGGAGTCACGACTCACGAGTCAACAACGAAAGGAAAGAGGAACAGAGGGATGTACTTGGTATGTGTCGTTGCCATCTTCTTGAGTGTGCTGTTTTCCTATGCTTCCCACCAGGGCACTTGCCCTGTGTATCGGTACAAAGAGTGATTATGTGGTTGTAAAGATGCAACAACCAGTGTAGTGGCCTATCTATGCCCTGATCTACCCCAGTGTGTTGTGTTTTTTTGAGTACATCTATAAGCAAAGAGTAAGCTAGCTAGATGGCTTACTCAGTACATCTATAAGCGAAGAGAGCCAATAGCTAGATGGCTTACTCAGTACATCTATAAGCAAAGAGAGCCTATAGCTAGATGGCTTACTCAGTACATCTATAAGCAGAGAGAGCCTATAGCTAGATGGCTTACTCAGTACATCTATAAGCAAAGAGAGCATATAGCTATAGGGCTTACTCAGTACATCTATAAGCAAAGAGTAGCCTAGCTAGATGGCTTACTCAGTACATCTATAAGCAGAGAGAGCCTATAGCTAGATGGCTTACTCAGTACATCTATAAGCAGAGAGAGCCTATAGCTAGATGGCTTACTCAGTACATCTATAAGCAAAGAGTAGGCTAGCTAGATGGCTTACTCAGTACATCTATAAGCAGAGAGAGCCTATAGCTAGATGGCTTACTCAGTACATCTATAAGCAAAGAGTAGGCTAGCTAGATGGCTTACTCAGTACATCTATAAGCAAAGAGAGCCTAGCTAGATGGCTTACTCAGTACATCTATAAGCAAAGAGAGCCTATAGCTAGATGGCTTACTCAGTACATCTATAAGCAAAGAGTAGCCTATAGCTAGATGGCTTACTCAGAACAGTTAGCCTGGGTGACCACAGCTCCACAGTCAACAACAAAGATCCCTATTTCTTAGAGTAAATGGAGAGGAAGAGAGAGAGTAAGGCTGCCTGTTTGTGCCCTGCTTTTTTTGTCTCCATGCCTGAGGCCTTGTGTGATACATACATGAATAAATCAACATGGGGAAAGAGGACACGCACTGAGACTGTGGGGCGCCAAATTTTTTGGGGGCTCCAAGCTCCATATATCTATATTTTTATCCACACCACCACCCCATCTCTAATTCCCTCCCTGACACACTTTGAGGAATTTATCATGAGATAACCCCTCCTGGGACAGTAGTAACAGTGTCAGGTCAGACTCAAGGTTTCATAAGCAGATTAGGCACTGCCTTTGGTGTGCATTGCCTTCAATTTGTGAACTCCCTATTTCCATGATTATGGCCACATTCATATTCTGTTTACCTTCTTCCTCATTTCTCACAAGTAAGTAATAACCACGGAACTGTTCGCCAACTGAAATTCATACTCACGCATACTCAACAGTACCTGTTTAGCACTGTTTATCCCTGTAATATAGTAAGTTGTTAGTCCCACTCGTGAGGTTTAAGTTAATTATAGAAATAGTATAGACTAAATAATGTAACATTGATGTCTTTGTTTCCTCCTCATTTAGAACCAAACTCCCACAGTAGTGGCAAATAGCACAATAGTAACTAGTGCCGGTGCATCTGTGTATCTACAGTTAGTTCATAATAAAACTCCTCAAAGGACATTCCTGCCTCCCGTGTCCTGACTCGTCACAACACCCCATATTGTTGAGTGCATATCCTGACCACCAAGAGCTTCAATACAATGACTATAGTTTCAAGTTCAAGTTTTGTTTTATTTGTCACATTTCAGTGAAATGCTTGGTTTAGGGGTTGCCCCTAAGATTGTGCTTCATACAGTAAAACAAAGTAAAAAGAATAAAGACCAAACACTATACAAAATATACAATATACAAAATACAAAACGAAAGTACAAAATGCAAACAAAATGCAAAAAATCTAAATGAGTTAGAGACATATAACGTGTAGCGGCGCGGAGGGATGGGCAGCGGACGGTGCCAAACAAACCACAGCATAATGGGGTGTTGTACCACGACTAGTTACCGTCTCCCTGTCCATACGGTGGAGGAAGCCTTGTGGAAAGGTACAGTACTGGGCACGAAGCCTTGGTGTGGGCTGGAGCCCTTCCCGCCTCCTTCCTATTGTTCTATTGTCAAATTCAGTGTCTGTGTTCCCACACTACTGATCTGACCAGGTGCACAAACTGTATGTGTCCAGTCCCTGTGTGTGTGTGTGTGTGTGTGTGTGTGTGTGTGTGTGTGTGTGTGTGTGTGTGTGTGTGTGTGTGTGTGTGTGTGTGTGTGTGTGTGTGTGTGTGTGTGTGTGTGTGTGTGTGTGTGTGTGTGTGTGTGTGTGTGTGTGTGTGTGTGTGTGTGTGTGTGTGTGTGTGTGTGTGTGTGTGTGTGTGTGTGTGTGTGTGTGTGTGTGTGTGTGTGTGTGTGTGTGTGTGTGTGTGTGTGTGTGTGTGTGCAGTGTGCACGCACATACATGTATGCGTTATGCATGTGTGCCATTGTCTGGGTAACAGAAGCCCTCAGGAGAGTTGGCCAGATTGTGCTGCTGGACCCCAGAGCAGAGTGGGCCAATCTACATGCCTTTGTATCGGGATTGGTTCGAGCATTGTTCCTCAGCTTCTATGTTCCATTCGAAGGAGCATATCCTTTCTGCAAATTCTTCTTGGCTGCAAATTCTCCCCAAGCAATCTGCCTGCGCTTATTACATTGTGTTCATTCTCTTTGCTATAAAAGCAAAATAAGTGAGGAATACATCAGTTTAGATGAGGCAAATGGTCGCCGCTCCTGTGTGAACAATTATGTTCCGATTATTTTTCTCCAAGTGTTGCCTGGCATATAATGCTCACGCCTAAGATGAGAAAAACCCAGGTTCCAATTTATTTGTTGGTGAATCCTATTCGCGACTAAATCAGACTCAAAATGCCATGTTGTTTTCACTGTTTGTCGCCGGCAATAATCTCACCTACAAAGAGAATTTTATGGAGATAACAAGCGTCTGTCATATTTTAGATTGCTTTGGACAAATCGTTTTTTTCACTGGTGAATAGTAGTCTAGTCTAATATCTTTCTTAAGAGATGGAGGATGTGGAATAATAGACCCTGGATTGTACGTGGGGGTTAAAGGAAGAGACGTATCGAATGCTCTGTTCTCAAACCGAGGTGGGGATATGGTTTTTATTCATTGTATTGACTTCTCTGCAGTCCCCGGGCCTCCATCTGTCTTTAATTATTAATTTCAGAGCCTTTTGTTATTGTATTCGCTGGGAGTCTTCAGCCTTACCCCTCCTCAGCTCCATGGAAATTGAATCTCCTCTGGTGTGGCGCTAATGCAGGCAGTTCACTTCCTAATGGATCGAGTGCATATATTGAATGCTGCAGTTGCTCCTCAGGGTAGGTGCAGCTTAGCAGAGGAATTAGCCCAGCGCCTTGAAAGATGAGAGGGGAGAATAGAGCCCAAATAGAAAAAGAAAATCCATCTCTGTTCCTCCCTTTCCTTCTGTATCTCTCTTTTCCTCTTCTCACCCTCCCATCTATCTCTACTCCCCGCCCCCACCCCCCCCTCTTTATTCATTTATCCCTCTTCATACCCTTTTCAAGATGTGCTGGTGGAGTTTCCATTCAGGCATGAGGTTGATTGACTGACCATCAACTCTTTAATAGCATTGTGCTACATTAAGCTTTTTTCCCCCATGGGAAATGTAGAAAAAGTCATGGTACTGTATATCTAACTAAAGTTTATTTTCAAGCGTTGATATAGAAAGTGGAGCTAGGCTTGGTGAGGTGGTCTCAGGTTTTCTACTGGATGTCACTGGACATGACATCAACACACAGACAGATTATGGATGGTGACACCATGTTAGAATTTAAGGTAATGAATTTGTGCTTTTATTCTTCTACCTCTGTCTCCATAGTTAGCTAATATGAAAGGCCTATTCTTCAAACCATTTGATAATCCTTATGATAAACAGAGTTCCCACACAGAAACAGGAAATGTTGAATTGTATTTTAGCCCCTCATTCAGATTGCCTGTGTAAACCTAGGTGTGCATTTAGTTTGAACTGGACTGTAGGATTACAGAAGCATCACCCAATGTGGGGGCCGCAGGCCTTCATCTTCGCCCACCATGGCATTTGACAATACTTTCTTTTTAAAGGTTTCGGTTTTAAATCCAAACCGAAATGACTATAAAACCTTTTTGTGCAAAGTACAGTACATCATCTGCACAGTGCTACCTCCCTATTAAATTATGTACATCATTTATGAAGAATTACGGTATTCTCTCTTGAGCTGAGTGAGTGATGAATTTGCATGTGATTTGCGACACTTTCAATCAGAAAGGTGTCTTTCCGGGGCGGCTAAGTGGCGCAGTGGGCAAGGCGCTCGCCACTAACGCAGGAGATGCTGGGTTCGAGCCCACCTCTCAGCGTTGCTACCAGCTTGGCTGGTCGTTCATACTAACACAATGGGCAGTGTTAGGGGTGGGAAAGCTGGTGGGTGGGGATTGGACGTTGTGGACAGCGACTCCTACAGGTCGGTTGGTGCACCTGTACAGCAGAATCAGGAAGCAAAGGGGGCAACGTGAGCCTCCCACGCATTACTCCTCGCCGCTGAGAGATTGCGCTGTACAGGTGAAAAGATGCGACAGCTGCCTCCTTGTGTACCGGAGGGGACACGTGATGCAAGGCTTGGTCCTCACTGCAGCCGACCAGTGGGAGGCATAGTCTAGCAACGTTCGAGACAGGGGAGGGCATAGTCTAGCAACGTTCGAGACAGGGGAGGGGAGAATTGAAGGGAGATTTGGCAAGGCTAAATTGGGATGGGAGAAAAATTAAAAAATAAGGAGAAAAAGTGGATACAAAAGAAAAGAAAAAGAAAGGTGTCTTTCCTTTTAAATATGTTTAGTTCATATGAGGACCTGGAGTATAAACCAGTAGCCCTTTTCACAGAGAAATTCTGCAATAATTCTGTAATTATTTTCCCTTGATGCACAACTTTCCAAAAATGATGATTAATAAATGTTTTATTCTGAAATCGAATTGATAAAATTGTGGCTAGTGGAGCATGTGCACTAGGTTTCAGTAACCGCTGCCCCGCGGCATGCACAGCATTTGGAAAAAATAAGATCTCACACAACTCTGAGGAGAAGTCATTAATATGTTGCAGTCGTTGTTGTGGTCTTGCCTCAGTATGTGTCCTATCATCTTCCATCTTCGCCACTTCACTTCCTTGCTCAATGGCTTCATGTCGGCTCTTTCTAGTAGCTCTACGGTGCTGATGCGGTCTTGCCACTG
This sequence comes from Notolepis coatsorum, assembly GCF_963971535.1. Lineage (NCBI taxonomy): Eukaryota > Metazoa > Chordata > Actinopteri > Aulopiformes > Paralepididae > Notolepis > Notolepis coatsorum. The sequence goes on along the minus strand of NC_140172.1, from coordinate 50,747,431 downwards.
GATTCTGAGGATTCTTCTGAGGCATCTATTATGGAACACATCGACTGATTTGTTGTCTCCCTTGTTCATCTTCCATGTTTCATATCCATACAGTAGGACTGGCACAACCAGTGTTTTGTACAATCTCAGCTTTGTTCTTCTTGAGATGCTGTTGGAGTACCAGATCTTTTTGAGTTTGATGAATGCACCTCTTGCTTTGGAGAGTCTGTTCTTTAGGTCTTTCTATACCTCCTCCCTCTTTACAGACGGTGGCTCCCAAGTATGTGAATTGGTCTACATCCTCAATCTCTTGGTCGTTGATGTTGATTTTGTTATGGTTTCTTGCATTAATTCTCATGGTTTTTGTCTTTCCAGTGTTAATCTTGAGTCCCACTCGTCTGGCTTCTCTCTCCATTCTTTTTTTGTATTTTATTTTTTTATTATTTTTTAAACAAACATATAAACAAACATGACAACACACGATAAGATATACAAGCATTAATTGTCAGGGCACATCCAATGAGATCACATTTTAGTTAGTTGTCTTATATAAGATATACCCCTAATACCTGTTATCTAAAAAACCTACATACATATGCTCCAGCTCGAACCCCCCCCTCCCGGACCCCACCTTGAGAAGTACCTCCACTATCCCTCGCACCTAACCAGACACTACCATTATAAGCTAGCTTTTATTCTCTCCACCACTTCTAACCACATTGACATTTTGGATTCATTGAGACCCAGAATTCTTGCTGTAGATATTTCATGGTAAATTACATCGAGATATGTAAGAAACCAAACTTTACGGCACATTTTTTCCGGTTGAAACCAGCGTGATGCGATCAGCTTTTTGGCTACTGTGATACCCGATAAAACCAATCTCTTTAGCTGTGGATTCACTGCAAACTCAAAAACATCATTCAATAGTAATACCGAGGGGTGTACAGGTATATTCCAAGATACGAGTTTTGATATTTGTTGGGTCACATCTTTCCAGAATGCCTTAACTGGTGAGCAGTCCCAATACATGTGCATAAATGTCCCTTCGTCCCCATTTGTACATTGGGTGCATTTGGAATCTTGTTTAAGCCCCATTCGGCACAGTCTTATAGGAGTCAAGTATGTCCTGTGAATATAGTTAAGATTGATTTGTTGATGATCCGGGTTCCTTGATGTAAGTCGGACATTTGCCCAGGCTCCTTGCCAATCAAAGTCATTTTCCAGGTCTGGTATATCCCTCCTCCAGACAGAGTCTAGTTGGAGGGTTTCATACAAGGACGTTAGTAATTGATGATAAAATTCTGAAACAAAACCTCTCGATGTCTCTCTTGCGTAGAAGAATTTGTGGTATCTGTGGTGTTCAATTGGTCTGTCTAATGGAACACCGTGAGACTTCAAACATAGCTCTAACTGTTTGTGAAAAAGCCATGTGGACTTGGTGAGATAAAAAATGTTGCGTATTTCTTTATCACTACAAAAACCCTGTTTGTTAAAAACATCCCCTAATGAGTGTATGCTTTGCTCTTCCCATATAGGGAATCTTATAGGTCGTTTTCCAATTAAGAGTGCATTGTTATTGAATAAGGGAGTATGATTGTGCCATTTTTGTGGGTTAGGATTTTTTTTTTGTGATTCACGCCATATCCGGATCGCATGAGTAATTATGGGGCCAAATTTCCGTTCACAGTGCTTGATTGGTAGTTTAGTGTATGCTATGTCCTTCAGTCTATGTGGGGCTACTATGTTTTCTTCTCATTTTCTCCAGGATGCTAATGCTTGGGAGTCAAACCATGTTGTCAATGGACTTAATGTGTACGCCTTAAAATATAGGAAAAAATCTGGAAATGCCATGCCACCATCTGCTTTATTTCTCTGTGCGGTGGATCTTTTTATACGTGGTGGTTTGTTATTCCAAATAAATGTGTATGTGGAGGAGTGTAATCTTTTCCAGTAACCCTCTGGAGGGGGTAACGGTATCATTGAACTGAAGAAGTTGATTTTAGGTAGTACATCCATCTTAACTATTGATATCCGTGCTTGTACTGTGTTTTTAAGTTTTGCCCATCTATCAAGGTCGTCTTTGATTTTGTTTTGGATTTTTGTGTAGTTGTGCTTCACCGTTTGTCTTATGGTGGGGAATATTTCCACTCCCAAGCATCTGAAATGTTTTACCATCGGTATCTGTCCTGGGAGGGTTGTATCTTTTTTTGCAGGGGTGTTAAGTGGAAGGAAAGCCGACTTCGGCCAATTTATCTTAAATCCCGATAAATCACCAAAGTCCTCAATCAACTTGAGCAGATGAGGCAATGTGGTGTTGGGGTTTTGCATGAACAATATTACATCGTCCGCATATAAACACATTTTTTGTTGTGTGCCCTTGATTACGATTGGTTCTATGGATTGGGATTGTCTTATATATTGTGCTAAAGGCTCTAATGATAGATTGAACAGTCCGGGACTAAGAGGACAACCCTGTCTGGCAGAGCGTGATACCGGAAAGATTTTGGAGATGATTGTGCCTGTTGTAATCATGGCCGATGGGTCTTTGTATAATACTTTAATCATATCGATGAATCCTTTTTCTAACCCCATCCTTTCTAGCACTGCCCATAGATACGACCATTCCAGCCTGTCAAAGGCTTTCATAGCATCCAGGGACAGCATCGCCTTAGGTATGGTGTCCTCCTTGTCGGCATCAAGTACGTGCAGTATTCGTCTTATGTTTTCAGTGATCAGGCGGCCTCCTATGAAGCCAGTTTGGTCCGGGTGAACTAAAGACGTCATATGCTTTTGTAATCTGATGGCTAATACCTTAGAGTACAGTTTGATATCTGTTCCGAGGAGGCTTAAAGGTCTATAACTACCGCACTCGTTGGGGTCTTTGTCTTTTTTAAGGAGGACTGTTATGAGTGCAATATTGTCATTCTTATGGAAGTTCCCCTCCTTGACTGAGTATAAGATCATATTTAGTAATAAGGGGCCAATTATGTCCCAACAAGAAAGGTACATTTCTGATGGGAAACCGTCTCTTCCAGGAGCCTTACCACTTTTCATTGCGGTTATGGCCTTCTTGAGTTCCTCTAGTGTGATCGGTGTTTCTAACTGTTTAGCGTCATCCTCTGAAAGTTTAGGGAGAATAATTTGATTAAGAAATGTGTCCATTTTCTTTTTATCAAAGGTCGTTTCTGATTTATATAAGTCTGAGTAGAATACTTTGAATGTATCGTTTATTTTTACAGGATCTGTTACAAGTACTTGTTGTGCTCTAATGGTAGTTATATCTGCAAATGTTGCATTAATTCTTAATCGCATGGCTAATAGGTGGCTGGGTTTGGAACCATGGGAGTACTGCTGTTGTCTTGTGCTGCGTATTTGTATTTCCGATTGTTGTCTGTATATGGCATTGATCTCTATTTTTAGTACGTTAACTTGATTTTCTAGTCGAGTTGTTGTATTTTAGAGAATTAAATAACGTTGAGTAAAGCGTTTCCAGCTCAGCCAGTTTTGTGCATTGATTCTTGCGCATTTTGGAGGAAAAGCTATCCGTGAAATCTTTGATCATTCCCTTTACCGACATTCTCTCTCCATTCTTATAGTTTTTTCCTGGATTTGGTGTTTGGTAGAGGAGAGTAATGCTACATCATCTGCAAAATCCAGATCGTCCAGTTTTGATGTCAACTTCCATCTGATTCCATTCTCGCCTTGTCCAACTGTTCTTCTCATTATCCAATCCATGATCATTAAGAATAAAAAACCTGACATGTTGCATCCTTGTTTGACACAGCTGTTGATGTTAAACCACTCGCATATTTCTCCTTGGTCTTCTACTGCACACTGGAAGTCTTCATAGAATATTTTCACTATCTGGACAATCTTCTCTGGGATTCCATATTTCTTCATAATTAGCCATAGGCTTTCATGGTGGACTGAGTCAAAAGCCTTTTCAAAATCCACAAAGTTCTGTTGTTCCTCTTCCTCTTCTGTAACCGGCTTGTTCTTTTCTTAGCCGTGAGTCGATTCCAATTCTGATTTGGTCAATGATGATCCTGCCAAGTATCTTCCCTACGACTGGAAGTAGGGTGATGCCTCTTGAGTTCTTGCATTATTTGAGGTTTCCTTTCTTTGCTTGTTTGATGATAAGCCCCCTCTTCCAGTTCTTCGGGATCTTCTCCTGCCTCCATATTTTTTCCAACAATCGATGTACCTTCTTTGCTGAAAACTCGATGTCTGCTTTTAATAACTCGGCTGTGATGTTGTCGATTCCTGGTGCTTTCCCATTCTGAAGTCCTTTAATCACTTCCTTTACTTCACTTAGTGTTGGTTCATGTACAGGAATCTCTTCAATCATGTTAGTGAGTTCACATTCTTCCTCATCAGTTATTGGATTTTCAGTACTTCCTTGAAATGTTCTGTCCACCTTGCCTGCACTGCATCTTTTCCGCTGATGAGGTTGCCATTCTTGTCCAGTACTGCTGTGCTCTGTCTAGGTCTCTCGTTGCACAGTGCCTTCGTAAAAGACCGTACAGTGTCTTCATTTGTTGTTTCCTTGCAGCTTCTTCTGCTTCACTTGCAATGGTCTCCATCCATTTCTTTTTGTCTGTCTTTATACTTCTCTTTGTTTCTCTATCCTTCTCTGTGTACTTTGCTGTTTCTTGATGATTTCCGAGTGTGTGCCAACTGCCAAGTAATATTTATGGGTTAGTATCAATGGGTCTGTGTCTCTAATTACCATATTGACTCATCAGTATAGTCTCGAGTTCACAAGATCCTCCCTCACTCAACTAAGCTGTTCTCATTTGATGGTTTTGTTGACGTGAATATAGCACTGATTTGCATAACTAACTATGGTTGACAGCGACAGCAGAGCGAGTGGAATTATCTTCACTTCCTCAAACAGAGCGAGGCAGACAACGAGCGAGTGACATAGAGAGGGAGAGAGAGAGACAGAGAGGGAGATAGAGAGGGAGAGAGAGAGAGAGAGAGAGAGAGAGAGAGAGAGAGAGAGAGAGAGAGAGAGAGAGAGAGAGAGAGAGAGAGAGAGAGAGAGAGAGAGAGAGAGAGAGATAGAGAGAGGGAGAGAGAGAGAGAGAGAGAGAGAGAGAGGAGCTTCTGTCAGGGAAACAAACCATGCGCGAGGAAGCAGCAGTAGCACATACTCATTTACACACACAACCTGGGCTGGACCTCGCGCGGGGAAGCAGCAGTAGCACATACTCCTTTACACACAACCTGGGCTGGACCTCGCGCGGGGAAGCAGCAGTAGCACATATTTATTTACACACAACCTGGACCTCGCACAGGGAAGCAGCAGTAGCACATACTAATTTACACACAACCTAGACCTCGCACGGGGAAGCAGCAGTAGCACATACTCATTTACACACAACCTGGACCTCACGGGGAAGCAGCAGTAGCACCTACTCATTTACACACAACCTGGACCTCGCGGGGAAGCAGCAGTAGCACCTACTCATTTACACAAAGTGCTTATGGGCGGAGCCAGGCCAACACAGCCTGAAATCCAAAGGGAGAAAAATTTGGCTTTTGAGTACTTGATTAGAAATATAAAACAATGCATTTTTTTTATAAAAGCTTACAGATGTGTTCAATAGACTCACAGGAATTGTGTAAAGTTGCCCAAATAGTGCTAGGAATAGCAATGCATGTCCCCTTTAAACTGTTTAATGACCAAGCATTTATGTAAGATATTACAAATAGCAACATCCATTGTACATGAAATACCTCTGATGTTCATGCAGCCCTGGATTTTTCGACAGACTTATTGCATTTATTAATTGATAAACATGCACCCTTCAAGAGACTTCGAATTAAAGATAGAATAGCACCGGTTCTCACACCATGATTATCTGAATACTGACTGGTCTCGTGCCAGCCAGGTGATCCGGCTTATTGGCTATTATCTAGGCCTAATCACAAATTAATAATCTAGCTAGATTTAAGCTAAAACAAAACTACTGATTCCCTGCCTACACGTATTGACTATGATGGCTGTTTGTTTTCTGATCAATAGATTGCACTCAACAAACATTTTGCAGATGCTGTTGCTGGTCATCTGATTCAAGATGGATTAAATGTTTTTCCCCATAAACCTAGCCGCCCCAATTATTGCTGAGCAGTTGGCACATGTATGTATTTAAGTAAATAAAAATGTCCAAGCTACTATGCTTAGGCAAAATCCTGGAGTCCTTGGTAAACAATCAAGTATTTTCTCCCAACTCACGTTTTAAATACCCAGCAATCTGGATTTATTGCTAATCACGGAACTATTTCAGCTGTTACATTTGTTACAAATTATATGGGATCTGCAATAGATGATAAGAAGCATGTGCTGCCTTTTCTGTGGATCTGTCGAAGTGGGGTTCCGTGACCCCCAGCGGCTTCCAGGGGGGTCCCCAGAAAAGTGTTGTTTAATTTGACAAACATTTTATGAATTAGAAGTTAGTACAATGAGAGAATGTATAAGAACTTTCACTCTCTCCTCTGTTATATCCATCACTTCTGGACTAAATCACATCTAACAACAAATATCTTCTCAGATGGAGGTCTGGAACAAAATCTTATCAAACGGGGGTCCCTGGCATAATTATGTTTCTATTTGGGGGTCCTCAACACTGTTCTACAGTACCTGACTCAGATAAGGTATAGACTAGTATCAGAAAAAATAAAGGAACATCTATTGTACCATTCACTGTATGTCACAATACAGTATGCTAGACATTATCTTCCCATGCTTGACTCTCTCTCTCTCTCTCTTCTCAAATAACTCTCTCTCTCATACTCCCCACTCACTCACGGACCGTAAATATAATAGCCAAGTTGTGGTTCAGTGTAGATTTGTTGACAAACGGGTGACGTGAGGATTATATCATTACACATTAGGGTCAACTAATTTAACATTAACAATATACTAGGGTGACTTTGTTCTTTATAGCTTCACAGGGGACACCCTGATGAAGGCAAAGCACAGAACATGTTGGTGATACTACTACTGTAATAACATAGTTCAATAAATATCTTTAATACGGTTTAATACGGTTTACTGTAAATTCACTTGGACCTTAACCCATTTAATCCCAAATTTTTTCTTGCAATGTAAGTGCTTGCATTTTGTTCCTTAGACCTCCCTAACAGATGATCTGTATTTATTTTTTAATTTTATGATGGTTAAGTTGGTGAAAATGTTAGTTTTATGCTTGGTCACAATAGTGACCATTGGGATCTAACATGGTCAAAATTTAAATAAATAAACTAAATAGTGGCAGTAAAGTAAAGTGGCAGCGTGTGTGTCAGTGGGGGGGGGTTAGTCCAGAGTATGTGGGGGGGGGGGGGGGGGGGGGGCAGAGTAAGAAAGAGAGGAGTCCAGATTCTGTGGAGGCAGGTAAGAGAGGGGGGGGGGGAGCTGTGTGTGTGTGTGTGTGGGGGGGGGGGGTTAGTCCAGGTTCTGTGGTGGCAGGAGAGATGGGGGGGGGGAGCTGGGTGTGTGTGTCAGTGGGGGGGGGGTTAGTCCAGGTTCTGTGGAGGCAGGTAAGAGAGGGGGGGGAGCTGGGTGTGTGTGTGTGTGGGGGGGGGGTTAGTCCAGGTTCTGTGGTGGCAGGAGAGAGGGGGGGGAGCTGGGTGTGTGTGTCAGTGGGGGGGGGGGGGGGGGGGGGGTTTAGTCCAGGTTCTGTGGAGGCATGTAAGAGAGGGGGGGAGCTGGGTGTGTGGGGGGGGGGGGGGTTAGTCCAGGTTCTGTGGTGGCAGGAGAGATGGGGGGGGGAGCTGGGTGTGTGTTCAGTGGGGGGGGGGGGGTTAGTCCAGGTTCTGTGGAGGCAGGTAAGAGAGGGGGGGAGCTGGGTGTGTGTGTGGTGTGGGGGGGTTAGTCCAGGTTCTGTGGTGGCAGGAGAGAGGGGGGGAGCTGGGTGTGTGTGTCAGTGGGGGGGGGGGGGGGGGGGGGTTTAGTCCAGGTTCTGTGGAGGCATGTAAGAGAGGGGGGGGAGCTGGGTGTGTGGGGGGGGGGGGGGGTAGTCCAGGTTATGTGTGGCAGGAGAGAGTGGGGGGGGCTGGGTGTGTGTGTGTGTGTGGGGGGGGGGGGGGGGGGGGGTTAGTCCAGGTTCTGTGGAGGCAGGTAAGAGAGGGGGGGGAGCTGTGTGTGTGTGTGTGTGTGTGGGGGGGGGGGGGGGGGTTAGTCCAGGGTCTGTGGAGGCAGGTAAGAGAGGGGGAGGGGGGGCTGGGAGAGAGTTCAGCTTCCTGACAGCCTGGTGTATGAAGCTGTCTCTTATGCCCCTTTTCCACTGCATGGTACCTACTCGACTCTACCCTACTCTACTCTACTCGCTTTAGGTACCTGGTACTTCGTTCCTTTTCCACTGCAGGTACTAAAATAAGTACTCAGTTTGTCTCGGTGTGGGAGGCGGGGCTGCTGGTGTACAGCTGAGAGCTCCATAGCTCTGTGAGAGCTCCAGCATAGCTATGTCCGTGAGCTAGGCGCAAGCCAGAGTAAAACACAGTTTTCAATCAATCAATAACAACATTAACGAGACTCTCGTTGTGTCCATTCTGCTAACGCTAACGTTACCTCTCATTGTGTATATTCTACAAGCGTTAACGTTAGCTAGGCTGTCTATGCTAACGTTAGCGTTAGCATTAGGCTAACAACAAAGCTGTAACTACCAGTCTCGCGTCTATTTGCTAACGTTAGCATTAGGTAATAACCGGTTTAAAATGGACGTGATTACCTCACGTTGTGTCTATTCTACTAGCATTAACTTTACTCATACAAACAATCAATAGCGAGTTATATTGATCACGTTATGTACGATAGCCATGCTAAAACGCTAGCACCTAACCTAACAACAAGCTTAAGCCTTAACAAGTCAGCGATCTTTTTGCGAGACTAAACTCTCCGCTCGGTGGCAAATTGTGTTGATGTCGGTTTTGTTTAATCAATAAATGAGGCAGAATACACAGTGACTGTATCCTTTGTTTATTGCACTTGTGCCTGCTGCAAACATAATGAAATCCTATGCGAGACATTAAAGATGGCGGCTTTCTGTTTTCGTTCAGACTCTCCAAGGAGTGACGCGTCTCTCTTCTGACCAATCAGTGGTCTGCAGTGTTTCACGTGACTTTTGTGGTACCAGTTCTACTCGCTTGGCACGCGCTTGGAACCTCGACAGAGCAGGGACTAAAAAAGTACCCAAAAAGTACCCAAAAAGTACCTGGTACCAGGTACTTTGGTAATGTAAAACCGAAAATGCTGAGTAGAGTAGAGTAGACTCGAGTAGGTACCATGCAGTGGAAAAGGGGCATTAGTCTGCTGGTCCTGCAGCTCGGAGGCTCCTCATTCTCCTCCCGGAGGGCAGCAGAGTGAAGAAGCATTGTGAGGGTGGTCATTATGTAGTCTGGGTGGTCATTATGTAGTCTGGGTGGTCATTATGTAGTCTGGGTGGTCATTATGTGTAGTCTGGGTGGTCATTATGTAGTCTGGGTGGTCATTATGTGTAGTCTGGGTGGTCATTATGTAGTCTGGGTGGTCATTATGTAGTCTGGGTGGTCATTATGTAGTCTGGGTGGTCATTATGTGTAGTCTGGGTGGTCATTATGTAGTCTGGGTGGTCATTATGTAGTCTGGGTGGTCATCATGTGTAGTCTGGGTGGTCATTATGTAGTCTGGGTGGTCATTATGTAGTCTGGGTAGTCATTATGTAGTCTGGGTGGTCATTATTTAGTCTGGGTGGTCATTATGTGTAGTCTGGGTGGTCATTATGTGTAGTCTGGGTGGTCATTATGTAGTCTGGGTGGTCATCATGTGTAGTCTGGGTGGTCATTATGTGTAGTCTGGGTGGTCATTATGTGTAGTCTGGGTGGTCATTATGTGTAGTCTGGGTCGTCATTATGTGTAGTCTGGGTGGTCATCATGTGTAGTCTGGGTGGTCATCAAAAAACGTGGATGAATAAGAGAAATCGTCAAAATCGCCCATTTCTGACTGTTTTATCCCAATGGTCACTTTTGTGACCATGGTTACATTTCCACCTCTTGAGGTTAAAATATGCATGCAAGCATATCATTGTCATTACATATCAGTAGAAGACCCTTTAATTAGTATATATACAACATACTATAGTTTAATCTGTAAAGTAAGATGTTGTACTTACTTCTTTTTGTGGGGTGTTCTGGCAGCCATTTTGTGCTGCATGGACAAACAATAAGTAGACTGGCCTGGTCATGTGATGATGCAAGCTAGTCACATGACCTTTATACAATTTGAAAGTAGACAACATGTTGTTTCTTGTGAAAGTTGATTTTTTTATCCAGAGCAAACTACCATGCTTCTAGAGCTTCTAGAAGAAAAAAAAATAAAAGTATCACAAATGTGACCATTAGGATTAAATGGGTTAAGCCAGGGAGTGTTAGGATGACAGTCTCTTCTAACTTCTGACCTGTATATCATGCTAAGTGTCAACATTCGCTACTGATTCACGCCAAGTGTCAACATTTTAGTTAGCTACATATAATATGTGAACAGCTGTGAAACCTTGAAGGGTGGCAGAGAAGAGGATCTTTGCTTTATCAATAGCTCACACAGAGAGGATCTGAAAGCAACCCAATCTATTTGTAACATTTAGCCATTTATGCCAATAAACCTGTGTTATAAAAAGACTACCAGAGCCTGTGTGTCATATTGTATCTCAAGGGGAGATTTAATTTGAGTGACTTCTCTTCAACATCAAACAACACAATGCAGAGTCCTATCCTGAATGAATACAGGATTTATTGATTGATTGATTGAACATTTTATTAACAGATTGCAGAATGGGAACAATACAGTAGGCTACGGCTCAATACACACAATTGTTAACACATTCGGGGCCATTTGGATCCGTCTAATCTCACTCTATACGGCCAGCAAATCAAAACAAACTTTCATTGTGTGTGAGGCTGTTTGTAGAGCTAAATCTATACTTTATAGTATTGCTATCTGTCCATTCTCATTGTCAATTGACACTATAATTTTCATCAATACGTTCCCATTTTATAGTGTCTTGAATATAAGCGTTATATGGGATTGGTCTGGTATATTTCCTGCCAAACGCAGGCTGCTAAGCTAATAACGTTAAATCGAATGGCGTTTCGGCCCTACAGAAGCTAGAGCTAAAAATCAAAATGCATTTGATCGATATCATGTTCCACCATGAATGGGGGCCGGGGGGGGGGGGGGGGGGCGGGGACGTCGTTTCTGATTATTGATTACCAATAACGGCGTTAGCCTCAGTAGCCACATTCGCTGATCGCCTGGTTGGGTATGATAACAAGGCCTGATCAGCGTGTAATTTATGTGAAAAAGATCTTACCTGTGGCCGGTGGGACTGCAAAAAGGATTCCCCAGTCATCGATCGCCATCTGGTAGATCCATATGTCCATTGGCTGATGCTATATTCCTTTACTGCACACTGAATTCAGCTCCCAAAACGTATTCCATGCGACATGATTCACCCTAACAGGAAAGTCCATTCAAAGTAAAAAAAATAAATAAAACACTGTTCTGCCACAGGGAACACTGCATTATCGAGACAGCGCCCCTACGAGGATCTGGCCGGTAATGCACTTTTCCGAATTCCAAGAGTAGGGTAAATCTGCAGTGCAGGAGGTTGACATTGAGTAGGTTATTAAAATGGTATAAAAGCCAAAAACAACCTTGCCACGGACATGTCCGTGGTTGGCCCTCAACCGTTGGATCCGAATCACGGACATGTCCGTGGTTGGCCGGGAATGTGTTAAGGGGATGCAGACCAGAGAAAGACCTTTGTCTTGTTTACATCAGGGTCCCCCATTTTCAATTCATCATAACATTTATGACATACAGATATACAGTACTGTTACATCCAGACATTTATGACATACAAGATATACAAATATACAGTACTGTTTATTTACAGACAGAGTTTCTAAAAGAGAATATATACATTTGAGGGGGAGGAAACTGTACATTGGGGGGGTTGGGTGGTGGGGGGGGTTTGCACATTTACCGGGGCCAGTTTTGAATTGCGGCCTCCCGTAGGTGCTCTTTTAGAGCGGTTTTGAAGGTGGGTGGAGAATTTTGGTCCAGGCAAGTCTAGCGGTTCCCCCGATCACATTGGAACGCATCCATGGCCCCTCAATGCATGTGTTGTGCCAGATTATGTCGGGGACCCGATGGACATCAATACTGGAAATCGTGATCAGACAATTGGAATATTCTTTTTGGAATAACCCCAATCAAAGGTTGGACTATCTGACGTAAATTCCACCTTGATCCTACAATGATTTCATATCGATCCAGTCAACGTATGTAGTATTCAAAACGAATGCCATTGATGACGATCAGAGCATACAAAAACAACCCCCCCCCCCCCGCTTTGATGCATTCATGATGAAACATAATATCTATTATATACCTTTGATTTGGAAACAGTAGCATGTCCAGGCGAGTAACACGAATGCATTTAGCAAAATTCACATAACGCAGTTCCCATGAATTAGCCAGTATCACTCTGAAACATAGATACAATATTCACGACGGGATAACGCGCGAACGTATACATGAAAAATGTATTATTTTTTACATGTTGAACGAGGGATATTTACTGTCAAATGAGCCATAGTATTGTCTCCATAGCTATAATATAGAATATAGATATAGCCCTGCAAACACTGTGACGCACAGTGAAAATGCCTATTTTAAAGCATGCCGCATTTACTACAGGATGAGGATAATAGCTGGCAGAGAAAGAGTTAATGTGAATGCGACACATTTCACGACACATACAGTAATATGAGGCACATGTTATGACATTTTATTACATGGCGTTTTCACATTCGCCGAAATGCTTGCTTGTGATTGGTCAATAGCGCGTGTCAGAGGTCAGTTATCAGACAATAATGACCGCTGTGGGACAATAATGACCGCTGTGCGCAGCTGTTCGCAATCAAGCCCACTGACAAACACTGTTTCAGTGCAGCCAATCAGACACACCTGCCGGGCTGCCCGCGATAATAATAATCACTTTATTTGGGCTGACAGAGCCACAGAACAACTGCGATTTGTCAAATGAATTAGGTATATTTTTAGTAAGTTAGCCATGTAATAAGCGGGATAATGTATAGCTTTACTCGGTCATCATCGCAAAATAATTGACCTTCACTGACGTTTAAAACACCTCGCCGAGGCGGCTCGGTATTTTAAACTACGTGTCGGTCAATTATTTTGCGACAATGACCTACATAACATTAGCATGACTGGATTGTGCAGTAACTAACTAACTAAAAGTGAACCTGCATTATTTGTACAAAAATAATGTTACTCAACCTCCAAACACACCATTGGCTGGCACTCGCAGGGCACAAGAGAGAGATGCCACCCATCCGGGTGAAATGGCAAGTTATTAGTGAGTGCCATCGTTCTGGGAGTCGAGCTGGTCAAACTAGACACCACCATGGCAGAGAGGAGGATGAGAAGAAAGATGGCCCCTCTATGAACCCCTCCCACCTCTTCTATGAGCCAAGATGAGGAGCACGTTGAGCCAAAGACTCATACCCCCCCGACACCACCTCAGCCAGTCCTTCATGCCAGCAGGCTCCATAAGCATGGGCATGGACTGCTACCAGCAGCTGGGGAACTAACTATTAGGAATGTCTGACCACTAAGTATGTCTGACTCGTAAACCACCACAACCTGCTTGGACTACAATGTCTAAGCGCACGGTGGTGTAGTGGTTAACACTGTCGCCTCACAGCAAGAAGGTCCAGGGTTCGATTCCCGCTTGGGGTCCAGGTTTCCATGATGCCAGTTACCCAGGTGGGGTATCTCCCAGGCCTTTCTGTGTGGAGTTTGCATGTTCTCCCCGTGCTCGCAAGGGTTTCCCCCCCGATAAGATAAACCCAATGGAAAAACATGCACAACAATAGATCGCTAACGCTGTGGCGTCCTTGACGAAGGCGGACAGGAGCACTTGGATTGGTCCCCTGGCGCGGCTCACGTTGACGCCTGTCTGCTCCCGGCTGCCCTTGGGGGGGAAGGACGACGGGATGGGTTAATGATTAACCGTTAATCGCAGATACGAATCGCATGCATGCATCGCATGCGTGCCAATTGATGACCTCTGAGCAGGTCCTAAATTATTATTATTATTATTATTATTATTATTATTATTATTATTATTATTATTATTATTATTATTATTATTATTATTATTATTATTATTATTATTATTATTATTATTATTATTATTATTATTATTATTATTATTATTATTATTATTATTATTATTATTATTATTATTATTATTATTATTATTATTATTATTATTATTATTATTATTATTATTATTATTATTATTATTATTATTATTATTATTATTATTATTATTATTATTATTATTATTATTATTATTATTATTATTATTATTATTATTATTATTATTATTATTATTATTATTATTAATCAATATCGTACCACACCTTATCTTATCTTATCTTATCTTATCTTATCTTATCTTGAACTCAGGGACAGGTAAAAACATGATTACAAATCTCCCTATTTCAGTCTGTTTAATTTTGATCTACTCTGTGTTTTTGACTTATTTATTCATTATCTATTTCATCAAAGCTGAAATACTCATCAAGTTTCAAGTTCAAGTTCAAGTTTTGTTTTATTTGCCACATATAAGGTACATGTACATTACAGTGAAATGCTTGGCTCTGTATGAGCCCCCTAAGATTGTGCTTCATACAGTAAAACAAGTTAAAATAATAAAGACCAAACACTATACAAAATATACAATATACAAAACTATAAAGTAAAAATGCAACAAATGCAAAAATGAGGTAGAGATGTAGTGCAAATCTTTTAGTAATAAACCAGTGATGTATTTTTCTTTTGCCATCTGACATACAATAAAGTGCAAAGAGCTTTACTGCAAAAGTAAGTGTGTGTGCCTGCACATTATGCATGTGTGCGTTCCATGATGCTGTGACAAGTTGATCAGCTTTGTCTCTTTAATGTATTTCAATACCAGTGCGAGTCTGATCTGATTAACTGGCTAATTCCTAAATGATCAAAAGGCATTATGTATCATCTCCTGTGCTGGAGTTGGAATGATGTGAATCAAATTGTATTAAAGCATTTGCGCAAAATGTGAAGGTTCACCTGTGCCTCTGGTGGTCTGGTTTAGAACAACTTTTTTTTTTTTTAATCACATTTTTTATTTTCTTTATTTTTATTTTACATGAAACATAAAATATGACAATACACAATATAATAATAATAATAATAATAATAATAATAATAATAATAATAATAATAATAATAATAATAATAATAATAATAATAATAATAATAATAATAATAATAATAATAATAATAATAATAATAATAATAATAATAATAATAATAATAATAATAATAATAATAATAATAATAATAATAATAATAATAATAAACAGGACTTCACAGGACAATAATAATAATATCAATGACAATAATGACAATATAAATGACAATATAAATAACAAAAATAATAAATACAGAACATAAAAATAAAAACAAATTATATTATCACAGACGCCACGAAAGACATTTCCTTTCCCTACCCCAGGACCCCCGGACCCCCCAGGACCAACAGCCCGACCCCGCTCCTCCGCTAGATTTAGAACAACTATTCTATGAATTACTTGCAAATGGGGTTTGAATCGGATGAGCTTTCAAAGAAAAGATGGTGCCAATCGCGCCATCTATCCCACTGTGTGTGCCATTCAATTATCAATTGCTGTTAAATATAATAGATACTTTCAAGTCGTTTTTCCATTTAGAAGAAATCTGAACGGATGATTGGGGATTGGACCAAGAATGTACATCGCTGTTAGATGAAAACCACTTACTTCCAAAAGGTTAACCTTTCAGGAATTCTAGACATTATACAGGCTTGACATCCATGTATTTTTAAAGTCATACACTGGGTTTTCAATGTGTTTCATATCATAGGTCCTAGGGTGATGACACTGGCTCACATGAGAGAACCAGTAAAAACTGGAGATAGGTGTTTTTTAATCCAACAGAGATGTTGCTTTACTTACCCTGTGGACCCCATACTCTGTCCAATTTTTATAACCCGCATTTCATTGTATACTTGTATGCCGTGACAATTAAAACTCTTGACTTGACTTGACTTATCTGTATTACCTAATGGCCACATCTACAGTGCACACATTTTAAATGAAAGCATTGGTGATACCAAGGTTTACAATGGTTTCATCATTATGTCGCGCTAGCTGACATGGAAATGTGGCTCAGTGTACCAGGGCCTGAGACATCCTAATGTTATGGGGATATAATGACAGTAGCAGAACAAGTTGCAGAACAAGTTGAAGTTACTGCTCATTACACTGCATGCTGTAGCTCAAGCCAAGCACAGACTAAGCAGATGAAGAATATGTACATATCATTGATCTACAGTATGTGTTCTTGTTTGTTTTTCTAGACCACAATGGTACATAGAATAGAATAGATCTTTATTTGTCATTGTTGGTACAACGAAAATGTATTAGCCCCTTACTAGCCCCTTGTGCTAGTATTGGACATGAGCCACATCCAATATAATCTGTAAACATAAAGTACAGTGCTTAAGCATGTCTTATATCTTTAAATGT
The DNA here is from genome assembly GCF_963971535.1 of Notolepis coatsorum. Lineage (NCBI taxonomy): Eukaryota > Metazoa > Chordata > Actinopteri > Aulopiformes > Paralepididae > Notolepis > Notolepis coatsorum. The sequence continues at coordinate 50,730,765 of NC_140172.1, read as the reverse complement.
ATAACTGCAGTCGTAAAGACCTGTTCTACCCAGTCAAATCTTTAAATGTATAACTGCAGGACATAAATACCTGTTATATATCGTAATATCTTACGCTCTGCTCGTAGTGGAACATATCCTCTAATACTGAATACTGTTATGGTTTGTCACCAACCCCAACAGCACGGCACAGACAGGTAGTTCAGAGTTAGCCAAAAACCAGGGCGTATTTATTTCCAAATAACAGGGGATAGAAAAAACAACGGAAAGCACAAGTGGGGAATGTTCTTGGCAGAGTAGCCTGCGGCTCTGCAGCTCGTCTCGGTGCAGAGACGGCACAGTGGCGTTGCGCCTCTGACTCTGCGGCTCTGCAGCTACTCGAAGATCCAACTCGGGGAGGAACGGAGAGAGAGAGAGTTGTCAACAAACAAGCCAACGGAATACAAGCCAGTCCAGTCCTCCTTAGCTGAGTCCAGTAAAAACACAAGTGACTTAATCTTCAGTCTTACCAACACACAAGTTTAGCTGAGTCCAGTACAAACAAAAACGGCAAATCTTCAGTGTTACCCAAACACACAAAAACAGAAAGGTCCCGAGTCAGGAAGATGCGAAGAAAAACAGAGTATCCAAAAAGTACGTTCCAAACTCACCAAGGCGCAATTGCGCAAAGCGGGCAACGAGGCACAGATCCAAAGGATGACAGAGAAAAGCAACAGCGGCGACTTCCATAGACGTCCTGGAGAAAAACAGACGAGGTACAACATGGGAGGGAACAAGCAGCAGCCAGTGGTAATCCAAAACGACCCGACCAAGAACGTTAGGAACACCAGAGTATATAAGGGCTCCACCGAGCTGATTAGAACTCACTTCAGGTGCGCGAAGGTAATTGGTACCTTGAAGCGTGCGGAATCGGACCAATCCTCACAGTACCCCCCCCTCCACGGGAGCCACCCGGCGACCTGCCCGGCCTCGGCTTGCCCGGATGGGACCGATGGAAGTCGGTGATCAGGGCGGGGTCCATGATGAGCTGGCGGGAGACCCAGCTCCGTTCCTCCGGACCGTATCCCTCCCAGTCCACCAGGTACTGGAACCCCCGTCCCCGCCGTCGGACGTCCATGAGCTGATGGACCTTCCACTGGGGGTGTCCGTCCACCATCTCGGGAGGAAGCGGATCTGGAGCAGGAGGCATCAGGGGACTGAGAGAGACAGGTTTAACCCGGGACACATGGAAAACGGGGTGAATGCGCATGGACGCAGGAAGCTTAAGACTCACCGCCGCGGGACTGAGCACCTTCTGGATCTCAACAACACAACGGAGAGCAGACTCCACGCTCTGGTTCATCCTCTCTGTTTGTCCGTTGGTCTGGAGATGATAACCAGACGAAGGACTGACAGTTGCCCCCAATCCCTTGCAAAAGGCCCGCCAAACCTGGGAAGTGAACTGGGGACCCCGGTCCGAGACGACGTCCTGGGGGAAACCATGGAGGCGGAACACATGGCTTGTCAGGAGGTCCGCTGTCTCGGAAGCTGAGGGAAGCTTGGGAAGGGCCACGAGGTGAACCCCCTTGCTGAACCGATCCACCACAGTCAGAAGGCACGTGTTTCCCTGGGACAATGGAAGACCCATGACGAAGTCCAACGCCACATGGGACCAAGGGCGGCTAGGAATGGGAAGGGGCTGTAATAGCCCGGAGGGTGCCTGGTGGGAGGCCTTGCTGCGGGCACAGACCGTGCAGGCCAGAACAAACTCCTTGACGTCGTTCCTCATGGTGGGCCACCAGAATCGATGAGCCAAGAAGGAGAAAGTGCGATGAACGCCGGGTTGGCAGGCAAACCGGCTGGTATGGCCCCATTGGAGAACCCGGGACCGGACTGAGTCGGGGACGAAGAGGTGACGAACAGGTACGTTGCTGGGAGCGGGATGGAAACGTAGGGCACGCCTGACCACGGTTTCGATGCCCAAGGTGACCACTCCCACCACCCTGACCTCTGGGAGGATGGGAGTCGGATCCTCAGCGGTTGGAGCCCCCTTGGAGTGTAACCGGGACAGAGAGTCGGCCTTCTCAGGGACGGTCAGACTGTAGAGGCGGCTGCCGGGAAGGGGGGCCCCTGAGTGGAGGTTGATGGCACAGTCGTAAGGCCGGTGAGGAGGAAGGGCCTGAGCCAGGGACTTGCTGAAAACCTCCCCGAGGTCGTGGTACTCGGGGGGAATAGTTGAGAGGTCCGAGGACGGCACACAAGGGGAACTCCGGGGCGAAGGACTGGACGCCGCCTGAAGACACTGGGCATGACAGGAGGAGCTCCACCCCCTGATGGTGCCGGAGGACCAGGCGATGTGGGGCTCATGCAGCGCAAGCCAGGGCCGACCCAGGACTACTGGGACAAGAGGGGATCTGGTAATAAGGAACTGGAGTCTCTCAACGTGGTTACCAGCAATGGTGAGGAGGACAGGACAGGTGCGTTGAGTGATGTCAGCCAGGCGGTGATGATCCAGCACGAAAACCTCCAAGGGCCTCTCGAGGTCCTCAAGTGGAATGTTGGCCTGGGTGGCAAACTCAACGTCCAGGAAACTCCCCTCAGCACCAGAGTCAATGAGTGCACCCACCGTCGCCCGCTGGTCCGCCCAGGCTAGGGTGACGCTCGTCAGACGGTTAGGTGGTGCACGGGTGTGGGAACAGGAAAAACGGCTCACCAGGATCTCCCGGGGTCCCGGCGAGCCTGGTCCTTCTGGCCGGGTAGGGCAATTGGAGATACGGTGTCCATCCCGGCCGCAGTAGAGACAAAGGCTGGACCTGAGCCTGGACTCCCGTTCGGCCGGGCAAGGCGGGTGCGTCCCAGCTGCATGGGTTCCTCCTTCGTCACAGCTCGGGGGGGGGGGGAAGCCACCAGACGCGGAGGGGGCAGGATGGTCAGCAGAACAGTCATGAGTACGGGGGGTCTGGGGAACGTCTGGGGGTCCCAGTCGCGCTCTCTCACGCCTTCTCTCCCGGTGGCGGCCGTCGATGCAAATGGCGAGGCTGATTAGGCCCTCGAGATAATCGGGCTCCTCTCGGGTCGCGAGCTGGTCCCTTACAGCATCGTTGAGCCCCTTCAGGAAGGTGAGATGAAGCGCCCGATCATTCCAACCACTCTCGGTTGCGGCCAGTCTGAACTCCAGCGCGTAGTCGATGACACTGCCACTGCCCTGCCGGAAGGTGCCCAACCGAGCTCCCGGGTCCTGGCCACGAGCTGGCCCTCATAGACCAGGAAGCAGTAACCCACTGTGCTGCTCGGCCTGTGAGCAGGTTAGTCATGTAAGCTAATCGGGCTCCCTCTGACGTAAATCGGCTGGGTTGATGAATGAAAACCAACTCACATTGCATGATGAATGTGGCACAATCCTCGAAGTTACCGTCGAACAAACGTGGTTCGGAGAGACGGGGCTCCCGAGGTGCAAGGTCGGGAGGTGCGGGGTCTGTTGCGGCGGCGGGTGGTGATCTGGCTGGGACTCCTGGCACAGGTGGGGTTAAAAGCAGGGTGTTAAATGCTGCACTGAGAGCCTGTAGCTGGTGCAGAATATCAGCCTGCTGATTACCCTGGGTAGTCTGCTGGGTGGCCAGAGTGTTGGAGCCAAATGTATGATTTTGTTTACTTTGTAAATAATTGTATAGGTCTATATTTCATACATAGCCTATAGAAGCACTTAAAATGCCATAATCTATATAATCACTGTTAGTGCCAAATGTATGGTTATGAAATTATTATTATTATTGTTATCGGTATGAATGAAGTCATGACTTATATAAATAATGGGTTTTGTGATCATGTATTGTTGTAATTATTATATTTTTGATAAGCTAATTGTGGAGATGCCAATTGAGATGCATGTGGCTAATTTGGGGAAACAGGCATCAGGTGTTTAAAATGGGCTGGCCGTCACACAGCCAGTGTTCTAAGAATGTTTGGTATGTGGCGACACGGTTTTTTGATCACTGCAGAGTAGCCTATGTTTTGATTGTTTTGATTCTACAATATGATTTCGCCGTCAAACGGTAAGATAAACATTTCCTATGGTTCATTGTGGGGATTATTGGAATCCGAAGATCTACATGGAAAATATGAAAGGAAAATAAATGTCATATATACAAAATCCGATCTCCCGAGTGCTGCTATCTGAGCGCGTCAAACAAGCGCATACCAGTAGAACCAGAAGGTGCATTTACGTTGTATAAGGATTGCATCTTTATAGTCAAAAAAACCCGCTGCTTGTTGATGAAATGGACGTTGTACATGTTTCGCGCTGCGAATGGAAAGCGAGCGGTATCTGACATTTAATACGGATCCAATACTTCCACGTTGCCGTGTTGTTTATCAATGAATGCGCTCCGCCCTCCGCTGAACGGCTGTACCCAACGCGTCACCGCGGTGTGTGTAAAAGCATAAAGGGAGGTTTCAATGCACCCAGAAGGACTGCATGAATGAAGTGCATTTAAAACGCGCAACGCGGCTGAAGTAAAATAAAACTGAAATGTTGTGTTGGTGTTTTTCTGAATGGAGAAAATGCCTGATCAATTGAAAGAAGGTGGTTCTGAACAATCGAAGGAAGAGGGTGGAGCTGAGCATGAAGAGAGAGAGTTGGAAAAGAAAAAAGAAAAGCTCAAATGTTTAAAGGCTTCCAGAAGTGCAAGACTGGGTTTAATAACCAAAATGAAAAATGAAATAACACAATTAATGCAAAATGTGTGCAATGTTGAATTGGTGAGATCCAAACTGGAAAATGAACTTCCACGATTGTGCAATGACCGGGGTACATGCAATGACTTACTGTGTGAATTACTGACCACAGAGGAGATGCATAATGATCAAGTTGACTGGTATGACCCCAAAGTGGAGTCTCTTCTGGAGTACAAGGCTACAGTTAAAAATCGGATTTCTGCTGCTTCCGTTCAGAGTGAATCAAATGTTGTAAAACCACGTGATGGAGTTTCACGGAGGTCAAGGTCCAGGTCAAGCATCTCCGGATCATCTCTTGGCTCACTAAAGGTTACTCTGGAATGTAAGGAGGCGGAGCTTACGGCAAGAGCTGACAGGTTGGCACAGCAGCAAGCTATGGAAAGGGAGGAAGCCAAGCTTGAAGCTGACAGGTTGGCACGGCAACAAGCTATGGAAAGGAAGGAAGCCAAGCTTGAAGCTGACAGGTTGGCACGGCAACAAGCTATGGAAAGGGAGGAAGCCAAGCTTGAAGCTGACAGGTTGGCACGGCAACAAGCTATGGAAGTGGAGGAAGCCAAGCTTGAAGCCAAGCTGAAGGCAAATCGGAAGCAGTTTGAACTGGAAACGGAAATAGCAGCAAATTCTGCAAAACTGAGTGTCATAAGGAAATATGAGCATTCTGATGTACAACCTGCCACTGCCATGCTCCCACATCCCACCATGCCCCATTTAGAAGATGGGATGAATGACTATCTGGAACATGGACTACTTGACGTAGAAGATGATGGGCTTGTGGATGTGCATGGTCAGAATCTATTTTCAAGCACAAACCTGGAACCTGAGTTCATTCAGCTGCCTCTCCCAACTATACAGAGGGCAGCTATCAGAGTGGGTAACCCCAACGATAACACAAGCATCGTCAATGTAATTGGAGCTACTTCCAACTTCCAAAGTCTTGTACAGAATACACAAGAAAACACAAGCTCCAGTGCACAAGCCACAAAGGCCCGGCCAAGGCAGTTGCCACCCCCATCCAGCAGCTCATCTTCCGGCTCTGGAGGCGTTGAAATGAGCAACCTGGTAAACATAATGGAAAAACAAAACGTGATAACTGAAACACTCGTTAAACAACAGAAGATGTCTTCATTACCGCCACTCAGTATCCCAACATTTAATGGAGATCCTTTAAATTACCAGTTCTTTATCAGAGCATTTGAACATGGTATTGAGAAGAAGACAGAGGACAATAAGCACAGGCTTTATTTTTTGGAGCAATACACTGTTAACCAGCCAAGAGAGCTGGTGCGTAGTTGCCAGTACATGCAACCCGACACATGATACACAGAGGCAAAAAGATTGTTGAAGCACCATTTCGGAGAGGATTATCAGATCGCCACGGCCTACATCAACAAGGCTCTTGGTTGGTCGTTTATCAAAGCTGAAGACCCAGAAGCTTTAAAGGCCTTCTCAGTATTTCTCAGCAGCTGTCTGAACACAATGGATACGGTGGACTACATGCAAGAAATGGACCACCCAACTAATATGAAAGCTGTTCTCTCCAAGCTCCCGTATAAGTTCAAAGAGAAGTGGAGAGCTATAGCTTGTGACATACAAGAAAGAGAGAAGAGAAGAGCCAAGTTTAAAGACCTGGTGCTGTTCATAGATAAGCAGTCAAGGCTTCTTTCCCACCCTGTGTTTGGTAACCTCAAAGATTCCTATGCCACCACAGCGGCCAAAACCATTTATACTCCTGCGCCTACTGCAACCAGCCTAAGGGCCAAACAGAGTAAGAGTGGCTTTGCCACAAGTGTAACAACGCCACAGGCAACTACTGAAACAACAACACCACCAGCAGCAATGGGACCGAAAGACAAAAGGGTTAATCGGCTGCCCAACCGCTGCATGTTTTGTCAGGGAGAGCACACTATTGCCACCTGCCTTAAGATCCTCAAGAAAGCCCACAAGGACAGGCTGGAGTTTCTGAAGACTAAGGGACTGTGCTTTGGATGTTTGGATCTAGGGCACATGAGTAAGGGTTGTACTCAGAGGCTTACCTGTAAGGAGTGCAAACTAAAACACCCCACAATCTTGCACATCGCTAAGAGGCCACAGCAAACCGAAAAGGCTGTAACAAGTGCTGCTTCCAGTGTGGACTTGGTGGACAGGAGTAAGGATGGACGGAAGGATACTGGGGCCGGGGAGCCAGAAGGCATCCTAGCAATTGTGCCTGTAAAAGTGAAATCACAGAAGGGTAATAACATCGTAATGACGTATGCGTTCCTAGACATGCGTTCCTGCCTGTAAACCGGCATGATGATGAGTTCGTGAGTAGGACAGCTTCTCTACACCGATGGCTGGAAAAATACTGTAAAGAACAGGGCTTAGGGTTCGTGGATAATTGGTCCTCTTTCTGGGGGCGCCCTGGCTTGCTGAGAAAGGACGGCGTGCATCCTAACATGCAAGGCGCCTCTCTCTTATCTCGCAATATAGACAAGATTATAGCTTCGGGCTGACAGCCACCCCACAAGCATGCCAGGGTGCAGGCTCTTAGCGAGCCTGCTAGTCATGCTAAACTGATGGACCCTGCCAATCCTTATACCTTTCTTGCTCGGTCCCTCCTCCACCAGGCTCCCCACTCCTCTCTTTCTATCTCTACCCCTAAACCTGTATACCCAATCAAAACTAGAATATCCCGTTACGCTCCGCTTTACCCAGCTCGTCCTTGTGCGATAAACCATGCCAACTTAATTGCGATTAAACCTACCCGCATGGCTGAAAACCGCGCTGCTAAGTATACAGAGAGTGTGAAGGTTGGCCTTATCAACATCCGCTCTCTGCCAACCAAAGCTCTTTTGGTAAATGAACTGATAACAGACCATAGTCTCGACCTATTTGGCCTCACTGAGACATGGCTTAAACCTAATGATTTTCTGCCCTTAAACGAGGCCTCACCCCCTAATTTTAGTAGCTCCCACATCGCACGCACCTCCAAGAAAGGAGGCGGAGTTGCTCTAATTTATGACTCTAAGCACAACTTTACATCCGACGCAAACTGTAAGTTTTCCTCGTTTGAGGTGCTCCTGTTGCATCCCTCTCCACCCAACAGAAAGTGTGGCGGTCTGATTCCTACCTCCACTGCATCCTTTGTAATGGCTGTCCTATACCGCCCCCCAGGCCCTTACACCCTCTTCCTAGATGAATTTTCAACTTTCATCTCTGAGCTTGTTATGCGCTCAGATAACATTTTAATTGTTGGTGATTTTAACATTCATTCCAATAAAACTCTAGATCCCCTAAATAAGGCTTTTACCGACATCATTGACTCTGTCGGTCTCATTCAAATCGTTGACCAACCCACTCACAGTGGTGGGAACACCCTTGACCTAGTCCTAGCCCGCGGTCTCACTGTGTCAAATTTGACCGTCTCCCCCTATGTTCCTGCTCTCTCAGACCACTACCTCATCAAATTTCAAATTGATCTGACGGTTTCTCGCCCAGAAAGTGTAGAATCCTACATGAGCCGTCGTATTAACGCCTCAACTGTCCCAATTCTAGTTAACTGCCTACCAGACACCCTCTCTCCCTTCCTCTCTTACTCTGGCCCCCTTGATCTCTTTACAGACAAACTTAATGCCGCCCTTCGTAGCACCCTCGACATTGTCGCTCCCCTTAAACCTAAAATTAAACGTGCTCCGCAAAAACTAACTCCCTGGTTTACGGAGGAAACGCGCTCCTTTAAAAAGGCTTGTCGCAAACTTGAACATAAATGGCGTTCGACCAAACTCGAAGTATTCCGCCTCGCCTGGAATGATAGTTTACGTAACTACAAAAAGGCACTCTCACTTGCCAAAACCTCTTATTTTTCCAGGCTCATAAATGAAAACAAAAACAACTCAAAGTTTCTGTTTGACACAGTTGCAAAACTTACGCAGAAACAACCAAGTGCCCTAAACCATGCGTTCTCGGCTAACGAATTCATGACATTTTTTACCAAGAAAATTGACCTCATTAGAGATGAAATTGTTGCTTTACTCAACAATCAGAGTCCCTCCCAACCTTTGACGGGCATTCCCCCTGACTTTGATTCCAGTCATACGCTATGCTGCCTTGAAAACGTCTCACTTAGTGCCCTCTCTAAACTGGTTGGCGCGGCTAAACCTTCAACCTGTCTGTTTGACCCTCTCCCAGCAACTCTCATAAAAAAACTCTTCCCAACTCTAGGCCCTGCCCTACTCAATATCTTCAACACCTCTTTGTCTACTGGCGTGGTGCCCCTGGCCTTTAAATCAGCCGTCATTAAACCATTACTTAAAAAACCGAACCTCGACCCTCTAATCTTGAAAAATTACAGACCTATCTCCAATCTCCCATTCCTATCCAAAGTGTTAGAACGGATCGTCGCAACGCAACTTACTGACCATTTATCAAACAATAATCTTAATGAATCATTTCAATCTGGCTTTAGAGCCTTACACTCCACCGAAACGGCGGTTACCAAAGTCACAAATGACTTACTGCTCTCTCTTGACTCAAACCTCACCTCTGTGCTCTTATTGCTTGATCTCAGTGCAGCCTTTGACACTATCGATCACTCGATTCTTCTAGGTCGGCTTGAGAACCATGTTGGCATTCGGGGTCTCGCACTAGCTTGGTTTAAATCCTATTTAACTGATAGAACACACTGCGTGGTCTATAATGATTTAACATCTGAGACCCTCCCAGTGCAATGTGGTGTCCCACAAGGCTCTGTCCTGGGCCCTTTGCTATTTTCGATTTACATGCTACCCCTCGGCGATATCATACGCAAATTTGGCATAAACTTTCATTTTTACGCTGATGACACCCAATTATATATACCTATTAAGCCAAATGATTCCTCCCAACTACAAAACCTTGAGGCCTGCTTGCTTGCCGTCAAAAAATGGATGTCGCAAAACTTTCTACTCCTTAATGCAGATAAAACTGAGATGTTAATTGTTGGCCCCCCAAACCACAGAGGCCTGTTTCAGGACATCTCCCTCAACTTTGATACCTGTCATGTATCCCAGAGCTCCACCATAAAAAACCTCGGAGTCATTTTTGATTCCTCCCTCTCATTTAATGCACATATAAAAAATGTCACCAAAATTGCATTCTTCCATCTTCGTAATATCGCAAAAATACGCCCCATTTTAACTCTGGCTGATGCTGAAACCCTGATTCATGCTTTTGTCTCATCACGTCTGGACTACTGTAATGCACTTTTTTCAGGCTTACCTAATTCAAGCATCAAAAATCTTCAACTCGTGCAAAATGCGGCTGCACGGATACTAACTAAAACTAGAAAATTTGATCACATCACACCAGTTCTGTCCGCCCTACATTGGCTTCCTATCCAAGCCCGCTCTGACTTTAAAGTGCTACTCCTCACCTACAAAATTTTAAATGGGCTTGCACCGCTCTATCTATCTGATCTCATCTCCCGATACTCGCCCGCTCGTGCTCTGCGCTCACAAAATGCGGGGCTTCTATCGAGCCCTAGGGTTAAAAAGAAATCCGCCGGCCACAGAGCCTTTGTCTACCGCGCTCCCTACCTGTGGAACAAATTACCTGCCGTCATCAGGGGCGCCTGCTCTGTCGAAGCTTTTAAATCCCTGCTTAAGACTCATCTTTTCTCTCTCTCCTTCAACCTACCTTGATCTCACCTGGTCGGGGACTGACCTTTAGATTAATCTGTGTAGTTTAGTTATGGTACAGGGTACTACATGGTACCACTGGGTAGTTTACTATAGGGTAGTTTAGTTAGGGTACAGGGTACTACATGGTACCACAGAGTACTACTTGGTACTGCATGGCATTACAGGGTACTACATGGCTTACATAGCTCTACATGGCACCACAGGGTACTACATGGCACTACAGGGTACTACAGGATACTACGGGGTACTACATGGCACTATGGGGTACTATAGGGTACTACATGGCACTACGGGGTACTACATGGCACTACAGGGTACTACATGTCTGCTCCTTTGCAGCACCACAAACATGGGAACTCTCTAACTCTTCCCCCCCCCCCCCCCCCCTCTCCCCCCCCCCCCTCCCTTCCCCCTTCTCTCTGAGTACCCGTCTCCTGGCGCTGACCAAGGTGATGGATGCCTCGGGGTCTTGGCCAAGCTTGTAGTGACTGCTCTACATGCACCTCCGAGGCATTGGATCAGTTATTCACCGCCGTCTGTCCGTGGTCCTGTCAACTGATTAACAGACTGTTAACAGATTAACAGTCAACGCGGTTTCATTGCTGGGTTAAGTACTTCTATTCTATTCACATAATACGCTTACTTCATATATCTACTCCATTCACATATATGCCTACCACTTGTATCTATTGCTATGTCCGCCTACTACAATCTCATGAGCTGTCTAACGCCTGTCCCGTCTCCCTGTCTTCCTATGACTTGCTGTCCTGGAGTGTTGACCGGAGTGTTGGACGTCCCGTGACGAAGGCCGGGAGATTGCGACCCCCTCTGCGTGCCCCCCTGTCTTCGGAGGTCTCGTAGTGGTGACCGGAGTGCCGGATGTCCCGCGATGATGTCGGGGAGTTCGCGACCCTCTCTGCGCCACCCCCCTTCCCCCTGTCTCCGGCTGTCCCTGAGCAACGACCGGAGTGTTGAATGTCCCGTGACTAAGACGGGGAGGACGTGACCCTCTTGCGCCGCCCCTGTGCCTCAAATAGATCCACTATCAACTCTATCTTTAATCTTTCAAAATGTTCAGTTGCTATCGCTATTAGCTCTATCTTTAATTTTTCAAAATGTACAGTTGCTATTGCATGCACTCATCTGTGTCTCACCACACACATGAGTGCATGCTTACCAACTGTCCGTCTGCAACACTACTATCACCGACATCTAAGAAGGGAGATCCCCCCTTGAACGGCCCTTCTAAGGTTTCTCTCCTCCACATTGCCTGTGGAGCTTTTTTTCCCTATTGTTAGGTTTTAGTGAGTTTTTCCTTACCTTCGCGTGGGGTATGTCTGGGAGTGCTTGCATTCTTTCATTTATTTGCATTCATCTAAAAAATGTTTGGACCCTATGGTGTTCTTGTTCTGTTCTTGACTTATTGTTATGTTGTCTTCTTGACTTGTTTAAAGAAGACCTGTACGGCCCATGGGGACATTAACGTGTGTTGTTGGGCCCTATAAATAAATTTGATTTGATTTGATTTGATTTGATTTAGACACTGGGAGCACTGCAACATTCTGCACTGAAGCACTTTTACAGCAGCTCCAAGTAACCGGCCGAAAGGCAGAAATACTGTTGAAAACGCTAAACAAGGAGGAATCCACTAAAACCTCTGTCGCATGTGACCTGGAAATATGTGGTCTGGAGAGTGATGAGTATGTGCAGCTTCCACATGTGTACACTCAGAAGGAGATTCCAGTGCGTAAAGATAACATACCCACCCAAAAGGACGTGAATTCATGGCCGTACCTGAGGGAAGACATCAGGATCCATCAGATTGATGCAGAAATTGGTCTGCTAATTGGATGCAACGTGCCAAAAGCTCTAGAGCCATTAAGAGTCATTAACAGCCGCGGGAATGGCCCATACGCCGTTAAGACTCTCCTGGGTTGGACGGTAAATGGACCGCTAAGGACAATGGATCTATCCCGCACTGGAAAACCTGTCGTAAGTGCAAACAGAATATCTGTCACAAGAGTGGAGGAATTGCTGCAGCAGCAAGTCAAGCTCGACTTCCCGGAACACGGGCATGAGGAAAGGAAAGAAATGGCCAAAGAAGACCATATGTTTTTTGGAGTTAGTCTCCAACTCGGTCACACTGGTGGATGGACATTACACTATTGGGCTCCCACTGAGAGAAGAGCAACTTGAGCTCCCCAACAATCGTGGTGTTGCGGAACAAAGAGCATTAAAGTTAAAGAGAAAGTTTCAAAGGAACAAGAAGTTCTATGAAGACTACAAAGTTTTCATGGCTGATATCATGGCCAAGGGTTTGCTACCAGGCTGACGCCTGAACAAAGGGCGAAGCAAAACAAGAAGAGTTGGTATATTCCACACCACGGAGTATACCACCCAAAGAAGCCGAGATTGAGAGTGGTGTTCGATTGCGGAGCGACCTATCGAGGTACATCTCTAAACGCACAACTGCTCCAGGGACCAGACTTGACCAACAGTCTTACAGGCGTCCTTACAAGGTTTCGGCAGAAACGTGTCGCCTTCATGGCCGACATAGAAGCCATGTTTCATCAGGTCAAGGTGCCAGAGGTTGACTCAGATCTTCTCAAGTTTCTGTGGTGGCCCGATGGGAACCTGGACAGCGAGCTAGAGGAGTACAAGATGGTTGTGCATATTTTTGGTGCCACCTCCTCCCCCAGTTGCGCAAACTTTGCCTTGCGGCAGTGTGCAAAAGACAACGTGGATAAGTTCAGCACTGAAGCAGTCTGTTCCGTCATGAAGAATTTCTATGTGGACGACTGCCTGAAGTCAGTGGAGGACGAACCAAAGGCACTGCAAGTTGCTCACGAACTCATAGCCATTTGTGATACAGGTGGTTTCAAGCTGAATAAGTGGGTTAGTAACAGCAGAACCCTACTCCTTTCCCTACCTGAGGAGAGTCGCTCAAAGGAAGTCAGAGATCTGGATCTGGATCTAGATAACCACCTCTTACCTGTGGAAAGAGCCCAAGGCGTACAGTGGTGTACCGAAACGGATTCATTTGAATTCAAGATCAACCTACCAGACAAACCGCTTACCAGGCAAGGCATGTTGTCAACGGTGAGCTCCATCTACGATCCGTTGGGCATGTTGGCCCCCGTCATCCTCCCTGGAAGGCAAATCCTGCAAAGGCTAACTGGAATGAAGCTCAGTTGGGACGAAAAGACCCCTGTGGAGTTCGAGCAGCAGTGGTCCAGGTGGTTGAGTGACCTTGATTTGCTGAGAGGCTTCAAGGTCAAAAGATGCATCACGCCTATAGGCTTCGGCCATCCGGTCTCCGCACAGTTGCATCACTTTGGGGACGCAAGCGAAACAGGATACGGTACCGTCTCGTACCTAAGATTGATGAACAGTGACGGTACAATTCACTGTTCTATCCTCATGGGCAAGGCCAGGGTGGCTCCACTCAAGCCTGTGACAATCCCAAGAATGGAGCTTACGGCTGCCACCGTAGCGGTTCGTATGGACGATGCGAGAAGAGCTTGAACTTTCACTTGAACCATCTGTCTTTTGGACAGACAGCACATCCGTCCTAAAGTACATTAAGAATGAGGCTATAAGGTTTCAGACCTTTGTCGCTAACAGAATTGCTGTTATAAGAGCGTCCTCAAAGCCTTCCCAGTGGAGGTTTGTGAATGGCAACACGAACCCTGCGGACTGTGCCTCAAGAGGCACCTCCGCAACTCGCTTTCTCAAGGACGAAGCATGGTTGGCAGGGCCAGAGTTCCTTCATTTCCCTGAATCTCACTGGCCCCAAGAGCCGGATCTACCTCTCACCGTCAGTGACCTGGAGGTGAAAGTACTTTCGGTACAAGTTACCACCAGAAAGGATGGGACCATTGGAGAGGATGGTGAAAGCACAGTCAACAAGTTGCTCACTCACTACTCTGAATGGCATCGCCTAAAGAAAGCTGTTGCTTGGATCCTGCTCAAGTCTGTGCTGAAAGCACAAGCGACAAAAGGCCCAACTGACAAGAAGGCAAAAGACGAGAAAGGACCCCTCTCAGCTGAAGATCTACAGCAAGCAGAAACCGCGATAATCCAGTTTTGTCAGTCTACTTCATATAAGGAGGAGATGACCGCACTGAAGAAGGGACTTTCAGTAAAGAAGAACAGTCACCTCAATAAGCTCTCCCCTGTTCTCCAGGACGACTTGATGAGAGTGGGTGGTCGGCTGGTGAAATCAGCTATGCCGTTGGAAGCCAAGCATCCGCTTATCCTACCCCCGAACAATCACATGACTCAATTGGTCTGCAGACACGTTCATGAGAACGTAGGACATAGTGGAAGGAGTCACACCCTCTCTCGACTGCGGCAGAAATATTGGATTCCTGGAGGAAATGCCGCCATCCGAAAGGTCATCTCGAAATGTGTGACCTGCAGGAGACTCAGTCAAGTGAGGGGTGAACAGTTAATGGCAGACTTGCCAGAAGAAAGTCACTCCTGAGGAACCGCCCTTCACAAATGTGGGCATAGATTTCTTCTGCCCATTTGAGGTGAAGCAAAGAAGATCCACAGTGAAGCGATACGGTGTGGTTTTCACCTGCCTCAACATCAGAGCAGTGCACTTGGAGCTAGCTCAAAGTCTCGACGCCACCTCATGCATTAACGCCATCGGGAGGTTTGTGGCAAGAAGAGGCACCGTGAAGATCATGAGGTCAGACAATGGGACAAACCTGGTTAGAGCTGAGAAGGAGCTGCGAGAAGCTATCCAAGGTTTAAACCACACAACGATCAAGAACACCCTGCTGACTAAAGGGATACAGTGGATATTTAACCCACCAACAGGATCCCATCATGGAGGAATCTGGGAAAGGCAAATAAGAACGGTCCGACGCATTCTCAGTGCCCTCACACAGCAGCAGAGGCTTGATGAGGAAGGGCTTACCACTCTTTTGTGCGAGGTGGAGGCATAAATGATCGGCCCATCACTACCGCTTCCAACGACGCTGGAGACCTAGAGCCACTAACACCTAACCACCTCCTCCTGCTCAAGACCAAACCTTACCTCCCTCCCGGCACATTTGATCCAAGCGACGGCTATGGGAAAAGAAGGTGGCGTCAAGTTCAGTACATGGCGGACTTGTTCTGGAAGAGATGGTTAAAAGAGTACTTGCCAGAGCTGCAGAAATGTCAGAAATGGACCAAGAAAAGAAGAAACTTGACAGAAGGAGACGTGGTCCTCATCATCGATGACACCTCCCCGAGAAACTCTTGGTTAATGGGCCAAGTCACTCAAGTCCTGCCGGATGCAAGTGCTGGTTAGGACAAAGACTAGCACACTTCGCCGGCCAATCTCAAAGCTGGTTCTGCTGGTAGAGGCTCAAGATGAACCACAGCCTGCATCCACCCCCCTCTCCTCACCCTAAGACGGCCCTTATCCTACCCTCCCTTTGAAGATATGCACTCCCCCCCCCTTCCCCACGCCCCCAAGAAGACACGCTACCCCCTCCCTTTACACACGCACACATTACACGCATCGACTATACACACAACTATTTCGTAGATGAACTGTGCGCTACGTTTTTCACATTTGCGCTACGCTCAAGGAGCAGAAGATTGGACAGTGTGCAATGTGACACGGACTTTGTAAAACAAAGAAGTATTGTGTTGGCTCCGTTAAGCATGTTTTTGGTAATTGCCATGTAAGGTTCCACGACAATTAGGGGCCGGTTGTTGGAGCCAAATGTATGATTTTGTTTACTTTGTAAATAATTGTATGGGTCTATAGCAGGGGTCTCAAACTCGCGGCCCGCGGGCCATTTGCGGCCCGCAGGATGATATTTTGCGGCCCCCTACTTGACATCAAAGTTTAGTGTTAGTGCGGCCCGTGCGCAACCTTTTGCCGACCCGTTGCGCGAGTTGGGCGTTTTATTTATTTTATCACTTGTAGGCTACCATAGCGCAGGCTCATGGCAGCAACGTTAGTGGTTGAAACGTGATTCCGGAGTGATACCAAGTGGAAGGAAATATATCCTGTCATCAGTGCGTACACTGTAGCAGGTATCCTCGAAATTCTCCCCTATCTCCTCTGCAAGCTCCTGTCCGGCTGCACTGCTCCAACTGTCTGTGTCTGTCTACTGCTTTGGTCCAATCATATTCAGTGTCCCGTCACCATTCCCCCCCCCCCACCCACAGTCTGCGAATCAGAGGCAGAGTAGGGCGGGTCTTCACAGAATGCATGTTGTCTCTTTCAACGGGTCGGAGTCAGAGCGAGAGTTGACAACGCATCTACAGTAGTCTAATCTGCAGGTACTGTAGCTAGTAACCTTGTTCCCAGTTTTATCTCTGTGAGATAAATGTAGCTAGTAGCATAGTTTTGCCAGCAGGCAGCTAGTAGAAAAATATGGCATGTTCAAAGATGGCCAGTAAAATAAAAGTCAACAGTGAAAATCGCTGCAATTCAAAGGTGAATGGTCAATGGACTGAAAAATATGCGTTCATCCTCACTCCAACCTGCACAATGTGCCAAGAAACGGTAGCTCTTGTGAAGAGTGGCAATTTGAAACGCAATTTGAAACGCCAATACTAAACAAAACACAGTTATTTTGATGCAACCTTTCAGCATTAAGAACCACAAAAATAAATGGAATGAAATCATCATATCAAACTGCAAGCAGAATTATTGTTAAAGTTATGTCACAACGATAAAAAGCAACCAAGTCCTCACTTAGTGGCATGGGTGTTGGCTAAACACAAGAAGCCATTCTCTGATGCATACATAATAAAATAATGTATGACTGAAGTGATGGAGACCATGTTTGAAGGCAAACAAAAGCAAATCCTCCTCAGATAGCACAGCAACCAGAATAACTGAAATACTGGGTGATGATTTCATTAAACAGCTTTGTGATAGAATAAAAAAAATGCACAGTGCATTTCCATAGCTGTGGATGAGTCCACTGACACCACTGAGAATGCTCAGTTGCTGGTGTTTGTGAGGTTTTATGATGAGGCAAAGGGGTAGTTTGTTGATGTATTAATACATTTTTGGAATACTTGAAACCCTTTTTTTGTGGAATATTTGATGCGGCCCAGCCTCACCCAGACTCTACCTCCAGCGGCCCCCAGGTAAATTGAGTTTGAGACCCCTGGTCTATAGTCTATATTTCATACATAGCCTATAGAAGCACTTAAAATGCCATAATCTATATAATCACTGTTAGTGCCAAATGTATGGTTATGAAATTATTATTATTATTGTTATCGGTATGAATGAAGTCATGACTTATATAAATAATGGGTTTTGTGATCATGTATTGTTGTAATTATTATATTTTTGATAAGCTAATTGTGGAGATGCCAATTGAGATGCATGTGGCTAATTTGGGGAAACAGGCATCAGGTGTTTAAAATGGGCTGGCCGTCACACAGCCAGTGTTCTAAGAATGTTTGGTATGTGGCGACACAGTTTTTTGATCGCTGCAGAGCAGCCTATGTTTTGATTGTTTTGATTCTACAATATGATTTCGCCGTCAAACGGTAATATAAACATTTCCTATGGTTCATTGTGGGGATTATTGGAATCCGAAAATCTACATGGAAAATATGCAAGGAAAATAAATGTCATATATACAAAATCCGATCTCCCGAGTGCTGAGTGCGTCAACCAAGCGCATACCAGTAGAACCAGAAGGTGCATTTACGTTGTATAAGGATTGCATCTTTACAGAGTGTCAAGGGAATCCAGAATAAGCTGGACCTGGGCCCGGAGGTCCTGCACAGCAGCCGCAGCCGCACCTAACTGTTGGGTGTGGTCGTTGGTCAACTGGATCTGGACCGCCAACGCTGCCCTAACTCTGTCTGTGTCGGCTGGGGTCGACATGGTCGGGTCGTAATGTTATGGTTTGTCACCAACCCCAACAGCACGGCACAGACAGGTAGTTCAGAGTTAGCCAAAAACCAGGGCGTATTTATTTCCAAATAACAGGGGATAGAAAAAACAACGGAAAGCACAAGTGGGGAATGTTCTTGGCAGAGTAGCCTGCGGCTCTGCAGCTCGTCTCGGTGCAGAGACGGCACAGTGGCGTTGCGCCTCTGACTCTGCGGCTCTGCAGCTACTCGAAGATCCAACTCGGGGAGGAATGGAGAGAGAGAGTTGTCAACAAACAAGCCAACGGAATACAAGGCAGTCCAGTCCTCCTTAGCTGAGTCCAGTAAAAACACAAGTGACTTAATCTTCAGTGTTACCAACACACAAGTTTAGCTGAGTCCAGTACAAAAAAAAACGGCAAATCTTCAGTGTTACCCAAACACACAAAAACAGAAAGGTCCCGAGTCAGGAAGATGCGAAGAAAAACAGAGTATCCAAAAAGTACGTTCCAAACTCACCAAGGCGCAATTGCGCAAAGCGGGCAACAAGGCACAGATCCAACGGATGACAGAGAAAAGCAACAGCGGCGACTTCCATAGACGTCCTGGAGAAAAACAGACGAGGTACAACATGGGAGGGAACAAGCAGCAGCCAGTGGTAATCCAAAACGACCCGACCAAGAACGTTAGGAACACCAGAGTATATAAGGGCTCCACCGAGCTGATTAGAAATCACTTCAGGTGCGCGAAGGTAATTGGTACCTTGAAGCGTGCGGAATCGGACCAATCCTCACAGAATACATTTCTTCACATGTACACACCCATCCGCCTGGCCACACCCCCATCCGCTCCTCAACATACGCGGGGATGTGGCCATACTAACAGCTCCTTCCCTATTTTCACCACCGACAAGTGTCTGTATACACCACTTGAGTTTAGTGCCGAAATAGTTGTTGGAAAGGAGGTACGTGGACATTGTATCTTATTTTTTCTCTCTCTCTGCAATTTACGAGAAAAGCTAAGTCATAATGTCTGCACCTTCGGGGGGTTCGAACACTCACAACGTCACCCTTCACCAGCGTTTCTCACCAGAGGAGCTGTCAGCCTATCGGCCGACCGTCCACTGGTTCCCCCGCCAGTGGACGGTCGGCCGATAGGCTGACAGCTCCTCTGGTGCCTGGGGATTTGCGACGCAGGCTCTTCGCCTCTGCTCGCTCCCGTCGTAGGGCGACGAGCTGCAGGGGCGAACGGCCTGGCTTTGGGATTGTGCTGGAGCAGAACGAGAGTGCTCTTGCCCTGTCTCCGTTTCCGATGGAAACTGAGGATCACATGGAGGGGGCGAGAGCACTCTTGTTTGATGCCCCAATGGATTCGTATCATTCTCCCCCTCGGGGTGTGGCAGGGAGTGTTGCGTCTCCTTGGGGTCCTCTGTTCTCCGGTGTTGGGTTAGAACCTCCGACCCTGAGACAAGATGCCCAGCTATATGCCGTGTCGGATGGTGGCGCCCGACATGGCAGCCTCCCGTATGTGAGGGACGCGAGTGACGTGGAGGGAGGTACGCAAGAGGAGTTGCTTGCCTTGTTCCCCGAGCTCATGGCGGCTGCCGCAGCCGCTAATGGCGTGGCTGCCTGCACCTGTTCCTGATGACATGATAGGTCATCTCTGGCAATGTCGTCCTGTGAGAGAGAGTGGTGTGGGAGCCGTTGCGGAAGCCGGTTCCCCAAAGGAAATCGGCTAGGCAGATGGCTAACTGGAGTGACCAGGTGTACATCGCCGCGACTCAGAGCCTAGCTGCGACATCTAACATCGCGCAGCTAGCGCGCTACATGTCGGGGATGATGGCGGGCGGGTCGGTATTGGATGACCATCAACAGTACCTTTCACGCTCAGGTGGCTGGAGCCATCCTGCACCTTACCCAGCCGCCGGGAAGGGGCGCGCCCTGGCCACTCTGTCCCAGCGCCACCTTTGGCTGGAGCAGGCGAGGGTGCCGGAACAGAAGAGGATTCCCCTGCTCACGGCCCCCCTCTCCGATGCTGGGCTGTTCGGGTCGGCCATGTAGCAGATGACGGCTGCCTGCAGAGAGATGGAGGAGGAGCGCGCTGTGCTCCAACCCCATTTCCCCCGACCCGATGCCACCGGTGATGGCCGACGAAAGCAACGCCGGCAGAGGACCGCGACCATTGCCTCCGCCACCACCGTCGCCGCTGCTGGGCCTTTGTCAGGAGTGGAGGGAGTGCCTCGTCCGCCGCAGCCAGCCGCACCACGCCCGGAGGTGACGGTAGGGATCGACGTGACCAGGCGCCCCAGAACCGTCCCTCCGGGCCGGCTCCCCGTGGGGGCAAGCACAGTGCTGCACGCGGCAGGCGCCGCTAGTGACTCTTGTGGTGGAAAATATTATCATGTCATTATAGATCTGTGTTGAGATATCATTTTATCATTTTACAGCTTGACTGTTTCAGTGTGACCAACTAGAATAATGTGTGTGTGTCTCTTTAAGAGACTCCAAGTTACCAAAGTTATCTCCCCGGCGATTTCAACCAGGCAAACCTGAAGAAAGTGATGCCGTACTTTTTTCAGCACATCGCTTGCTCCACCAGAGGGAAGAACACACTCGACCACTGTTATTCCCCGTTCAGAGCCGGCTACAAGGCAGTAGCCGCTCCGCCATTAACGGGGTCCTCAAGCTCGAGCGACCACGACTCCATCTTGCTATTTCCGGCATATCAACAAAGAGCACGTGACGCCGTCGTGTCACGTGAGACAAAGAAGTGGACCGACGAATCAGAGGCCACGCTCCAGGACGTGTTTACAGATACGGATTGGGATATGTTCAAAGGAAGCGCCAGTGACGTCAGCGAGCTCGCAGACACAGTGGTGAGCTACAGTACAACAATAGCTGATGGTATTGTCCCCAGGAAAACGGTGCGGGTTTTCCCAAACCAGAAACCGTGGGTGGACAGCACTATTAGAGCAGCTCTGAACTCTCGCACCACCGCCTACAACCTGGGTAGAGAGTCAGGAAACATGGAGGAGTATAAGGCTTCAGTCTATACTCTACGCAAGGCTGTTAAACTTGCTAAAAGGACATATGCTGACAAACTGGAGACACAAATGGCACAAAACGACACAAGAGGATTATGGCAGGGACTGAAGACAATAACTGACTATAAAGTCAGCGCCCCCTCAATGGGGAGCGACGACGCCTCCCTCGCGGACAAGCTCAACATCTTCTACGCTCGGTTTGGTGTAGACAGTGGCGCTGCTGGCTCTCCGGCTAGTGACGTCACTGGCGCGCCGGCTGTTGTGGAGGGGGGGGGGGCAACCGCGGGGGGGCGGGGATGCTCTCTCGTTGTCGGAACACAGTGTGAGAAGAGCATTTATGCAGGTGAACACCAGGAAGGCTGCTGGCCCAGATGGCATAACAGGACGCATACTCAAGTCCTGTGCCAACCAGCTGGCCCCAGTGTTCACCGCCATATTTAATTAATCCCTGGCGGAGTCAGTGGTCCCTTCCTGCTTCAAGATGTCTACCATCATCCCTGTACCGAAGAAACCCTCCCCAACATGTCCAAATGACTACAGACCGGTGGCACTCACCTCTGTGGTCATGAAATGTTTCGAGAGGCTGGTCAAGGACCACATTTGTGCCTCCCTCCCCAGTGATATGGACCCTATGCAATTTGCATACAGGACAAACAGGTCCACCGACGACGCGGTCTCCCAGGTACTGCACAGCACCCTCTCGCACCTTGACCGTCAGAAGGGGGGCTATGTGAGACTGTTGTTTATTGACTACAGCTCAGCGTTCAACACCATAGTCCCCACCAGACTGGTGGACAAGCTGATCGAGCTAGGTCTGAGCTCCGCCCTGAGCGCCTGGGTACTGGACTTTCTGAGCGAAAGACCCCAGGCGGTCAGGGTGGGGGGTCAGACCTCCAACACCATCACCCTGAGCATCGGGTCCCCCCAGGGCTGTGTTCTGAGCCCCCTGCTGTACTCACTCCACACACACGATTGTGTGGCCAAGTTCAGCTCCAACTCCATAGTGAAGTTCGCAGACGACACGGTGGTGGTGGGGCTGATCTCGGACAACGACGAGAAGGCCTACCGGGAGGAGGTTGAGGTACTGGAACGCTGGTGCCAGGACAACAGCCTGCTCCTGAACATTGGTAAAACCAAGGAGCTGATCGTGGATTATAGGAGAGGACAGCAGGAGACGCACACACCACTGATGATTAACGGGGCTACCGTGGACAGGGTGAGCAGCTTTAAGTACCTGGGGGTCCACATCTCAGAGGACCTGACATGGTCAACACACATAGACACAGTAGTAAAGAAGGCGAAACAGCGCCTCTACCACCTGAGACAGTTAAGGAAGTTCAGAGTATCGGGGAAGATACTCCAGTCCTTCTACTCAGGAGCTGTAGAGAGCATCCTGACCGGAAACATCACTGCCTGGTATGGAAACAGCACGGCACAGGACAAGAAGGCCCTACAGAGAGTGGTGCGCTTAGCCGAGCATACCACGGGTATTGCACTACCCCCCCTGCAGGTTCTATACAACAAGAGGTGCAAATCCAGAGCCTGCAGGATAATGAAAGACCCTCACCACCCCAATAACAGCCTGTTCCAGCTGCTGAGGTCAGGCAGACGCCTGCGAACCCCAGCTACTAGGACAGAGCGGCTTAGGCTCAGCTTCTTCCCCCAGGCCATCAGAGCCCTGAACAATGAACATTGAGTGCTCAGAACATTGAACTATCCACACACAAGCACACATGAACACACACACGACACGCACGCTGTGCACGCTCACACACAAGCAGCCACTTAACACTTTAACATGAGCGGGCACACACTCATGTCGCACACACGCACACTTATGGCCAAAATGAAAGGACACTTTAAATTAGAATAACAGGAACAGTGTATTGCACTACCAAAGCTAACTAGCATGTCCCATATGCTCTGTAAATAACTATGTACAGATACCGAGATGTCACTCCATGTTACCTGTTACCTGTTTACTGCACAATGTTGTTTTTTCATTTTTTTATTCTGTTATATGCTGTACCACTGTATTGCACATCGTTGCGGGCAAGACCACCCGCATTTCATTGTATACCTGTATGCCGTCGCAAACTAATCTTGTTGGCAGTTGTCTGCGTGGGGAGCTCTGTACTCTCTGCCTGCTGTGCTCTCTCCTCTCTTCCCCTCCCTCCCACACACACACACACACACACACACACACACTCACTCACTCACACACACACACACACAGACACGGGTGCTGGGCTGCCGAGTAGGCTACAGACAGCTCTGCTCTCATAATGGCGGACAGAACGAAATGTTCAAAAGTCTGGGTCTATTTTACTAAAGTCGATGCTGACAACGCTCGTTGCCACAAGTGCAACAAGACATTTGCCAGTAATGTATAAGCGCTGGTACTTGTCAATGTGGCTGGCGGGGAGATAACATTAGCTCCGAGTAGAGTAATGGCTGACAATCCGGAGGTAAATAAACGAACGAGAGCTTCTGATTGGTGGTAAGAAGAAGAGGTGGGTGCAAGCCGTGGGACGTAATTGGCAGATCGACTGGCTGTCTCCGAATGTAACGTGACTACGTCACAGCCAAGAAAGGGAGCGCTGGATTTGTGAAAAACTCCCTGTTCCTAAACCACACGCTATCAGTTTTACCACAGTACTGGCAAAACGGGAGGAGGCTATAATAAAAACAAGCGCCCTTCATCCAAATCCACCCACACCGGATTTCTTTTAACCAAAAAATGTATTATATGTTATCGGAGCTATCAATAACGTTATCGAGTTTATCGGGATGACATCATAATTGCTGATATCGGCCCGATAATTATCGGCCCGATAATTATCGTGCATCCCTAGTTTTAATGTTACGTCTTGCAAGTGTGTATAAACTATGTTCTGCCCAGACTTCCTGGTCACTTTATGGCCAGATGCTAGTGTGTGAACATGATGTATCTGTCTGTAAACTGTCCTTTCATTGTGGCCACAGTGAAATAAACGTTTCTATTATTAATAATGATTAAGAATGATTCATAAAACGGCTCATAGTTTTGTCCTTTAATATTTCCCATTACAGTTGGCGACGAGAGATGTTTATGGGATTTTTTAACTAGCGGGCTATTCTGTTGGTGGATGCGTTAGTTTGTCTCCCCCTTCTCTCCCTTGGACTGTGGCGGTTTCACGGATGCCGAGTCGGGACGGGGCGAGGGGGTGAGGGAGATGAGGTCGCGTTCCCATTACAGATGGCGACGAGAGATGTTTTTTTTTAAACCGATGGGTGTCGAGGTCGGCCGCCAAACGGACTCTGCAGAAAGGGTGAATCCTGGGATTCCAGGGGAGCGCTGCCCTGTCTCGACCTCCTCCGTGCACTGGGAGGGGGGAGTACCGCTGTGCCGTCCGCTTGGCTGTTGCCTCCAGCATGGATCCTTGTGGATGCGTGATAAGGGACACTCAGTGAGCTGTTGACATTCTGATTTCTGTTTAAAGCATTTTTGTTTTTAAATAAAAAATTAGAGGTCTAAACTAGAACATGGTGCCTGTCAGAGCTATTTGTTATTTGTATATTACTATGTGCTCTGCAGTGGTTATTTTTTTCATTGTATTTGTGTATATTACTGTGTGCTTGGTAGACTGCCGATGGTTTTTTCTATAGTTTCTCAATCTTGGTACGTCCTGGAAGTATTAGGCGAGGATTAGGCTTGTGCCCGAATTTAAGGCGAGGTGCAAGGGCTACCACGAGTATAATGAAAGATGTTGAGTTCAAGTCTGCATCCCGAAGAAGAGGGGTGGGTTTTTTTTGGGCTTCAAAATGATATATATATATATATAGCGCTAGTTTCGCTCTGCAGGCTCTGTATTTGCTTTTCACAAAGGAGCAGGACTTGGGAATTTGCTGTGGGATTGTAAATTAGGGCTGTTAGCAGAGGGAGATAGCTGTGTTAAGGGTGATCCTGAGAGAGGATTTTTTTGGGGTTTTTAAAAGGTCCTTTGGAACGCTGTGAATAGGTGATCCTGCCATAAAAGGAACAAGAGACAGTATGTTCCACAGGGGTTGATTAACTTTAATTATTTTACTTGGTCGAACTGCAGTGTTTTCTAAGGAAAACTAGGGTATAAGGGTGCTTTTCATGGTGTTCATGGACGAGGAAAGCACTGCTCTAAGGGTTAATTCCATTTTTTGTTTGTCTGTACTATACGTTTTTTTTTCTCACATGGAGGCGGGAATGTGGGACTGTGAGTCGGGAGAATTTACCTGTGTTTTTCAGACCTACCGTCATTTGCCATTCAGTCTCTATTTGACCTGTTCAGTACTTACATGGTTAGTAGCTGCTAGCAACGGCGATCATCTAATTTCATGTGACCTGCAGACATCATTGTGACCTTTTTGCCGACGAGACTCTAAGAGACAGTTGTTTTTTGTTGTCAAACTGCCCTGCTCGTTGGAGCTGAGTTAAGGGTGAATGACCTAACTTCAGGCCAGGAGTGGACCCTTTCTACCGTTTTAATATGTAAACTAAACAGATAAGGGGAAAATAATAGAAAAAGAGTTATGTCTATTGTAATGTGTGTGTATCAAGAAGACTGTCATGTTTTTTAACTGTGATACCGAACAGCGGTTAAGACGACTTTGAACTGTTGAACAGTAATTCAAAAAAATTTGATTGCACTGTAAACACTATGAATGTGATTTGAATGAAATAAATGTGATAACGGGCAACATTTTTAAAAGCGTGGCTAAAAAAAAAGAAAAAAAAAGAAAAAGAGAATGGATAGTGAGATATACAGAGCTTTGTTGATTTCTGTTTTCCAGCTGGCACTCACATCTCTCTACTTTGTACCACGTACACCTATGTACCCCTCTCCTTTGTGGTTTCTCAGGGGGGGTCCTCCGTCTCTGTGCCAAGCCAATGCCCGCCGGCCCTACTGACCACTGCCACACAGTGAGAGGAAGCTGTGCCCGGAGAAGCATATGCCTACCAGCCTGCTCTACTCTGCAGCTGGACACGACCTACGAAGCTATGAGATACAGCTAGGACCATCAGACACTGCCCAATAGCTGACCACAGCTGGCCTACTGCTCGAACTAGGAGGCAGAGAGCTGTCCAGCTTGCTCCACTCTGTTACTACCAGCTAACACCACTGCTAACAGCTGGCCCGTCACTGGCCGAAGATAAAGAACTAAGAGACAGTTCAATCCTAACTGCGATTCACCAGCAGGCTTTTAACCAAACCTCATTTATCGGAGGAAAAGACAGTTAGCCTGTTTCAGTTGTGAAACAAACCAGGGACAATGCGAAAGACGACAGAGGGAACCATCGGACTGGATCGGCCCGGGGGTGTTGAATGGCGGAGAGGGGAGGACCTACCTGAGATTCAACAAATGAGACAAGTTTAAAAACACACGCTACAGATGTGCATTTCATTGTTTGTGTGATTATGTTTAATTCTTGTTTCCTTGTTTTATTATTCTCAGAGCTTTGGCTCTCAAAGTCAAGTGTTTCCTTTTGTTTTGTTTGTTTTATCTGCTCTACGCTTAGATGAGCAGCCAAGTGTTTATCTCATAAAGATTTATTAATATTAGTCATTTCAAACTAAATTTGGTTCAACCAGGAAACGTTCATGTACTATTGAGATGTGATTCCTGATATACAGTCTAATTTTTTTAATTTTTTATTATTATCTTTTTCCCCCTCCTCTTTTTCCGATTTTTTCTCCCATCCCACTGTTAGTCGTTATGCCAATTCCCAACTCCCTTCCTGGTTGTTGCGCACCCCCCCTACTGTTGGTCCGAGAGGCCGGAGACTATCACATGCTATCCTCCGACACATGCGCAGCCAGCCGGCAGCCAGCCTGGCAGCTCAGATTCTCACTGGGAGAGTGTAACGTGTGGAAGGTCACACTACCTCCCTCCAGATCCTTCCTTCGCTGAGCAGGCGCCCCGACTGAACTGTAGGAGTATTTTTCTGTTTACAACGCTCAGGACCCACCCATCAGCTTTCCCACCCTCTAATACTGCCAATTGTATTAGTACGGACGACCAGCCAAACTGAAAACAATGTGGAGAGCTGGATTCGAACACGCAAACCCAGCGTCTCCAGCATTGGTGGTGAGTGCCTTGCCCACTGCACCACCTAGACGCCCTCGGTCTAATTGTTAAGCAAACCTTCAGACATTTTTAAGTGCAGTAGGTAATTTTTATTATCTTTTTCTCTTTTCACCCTGTCGTTTGTTTTGGGAACGCTGCGTTCCAAACAATTCCAAACACTCATAGCAGAGAAAGTGTTTTCAAGGTTGTTTTGTTTTTGCCTCTGCGAGGGGGAATTGTTATTATTTCGGCAAGATACTGTTTTTTTTTTGTGATTCTATCTTACAGCTGCTACACCCTTGACCGAAGCAGAGACTGGACACTGTACTCTGGGTCCTTCGACCATCGTCTGATACAGTGAACATTTGCAAAGAGACACGAAAGTCATAACGACGCATCGCTCATCATGCCAACGCCCCTACGTCATCTAAGGAGTGATCGACTACTAATGATTACTAATGTCTCCCTCTAGGGGTTGGTTGATGTAATAAATATTGTTCCCTATTTCTGATAATCTAATATCTAATATCTTTTCTTACTCACGTGGGAAGTCTCTCTGGGGGTTCCCTGTCTCCTCTCTTTATACAGAGCAGGGTTGACAGGGGTGTTTTCCCTCAGACGTGTCATATGGGACCCATATCTGTGTCTCTTGGCCGGCTTCCTGCCGCTCTCCCAGACGGCTTGGAGGGAACGTTATCTGGGTTCTTGTTAGAATTACCATTGATATGTTTTGGGTCTCGACGTGTACATAGTGCTGGCCCTGGGTGCTTCTGTGTGGAACCACGCATGGGCTTGCGCGCCTTGGTTGCTCATCATTGAAACAGCGTTTTTATGTGGCAACTAGGATGGAGTTTGTCTCTTCTGAGCACCAGTGTACTAGGTTAGTCTCGATGAATTCTCGTTCATCTCTGGGGGGAGATAACGGAATAGATCAAAGCATTGCCGGAGGGGTCTCACGCTTTTGGGGTCGGCCACCGGGCGCGGTGCTTTTATGTTCTGACCGTCTTGGTGGCGCCCTCTGTGATGTTTTAGATCGACACGCGTACCTACCCCCCTCTTAGGACTGGGGATGGTGGCGTGATTAGGACACAGGACTGGTTCTGGTCGCGCCGGACCAGGTCAGTTAACCCGTTGTCCACCGGGGCGCAGATCTCCTGTTCTGGTACCCTGAAGGACTTGTGCTTTTTCGGGGGGGAAATTCCGGGTTGGCCCGGGCGTTGCAGGGGTTGATGTTATGGAGGTGTTCGTGGTTAAGTTACTGCGTGTTATCCTTCACTATTGCTTGGTCCATATTGTGTTGTACCTTGCGCTGTGCTAAAGGAGCATGGTCCTTCTCCATTCTTTTTTCGCCCCTCTCTTCTCCTGCTTGGCGGGGCTGGGAGGGGGCTGTCGAGGTGGTTCTTGTACCCCTCTGGCATCCCTGTGTACGTCCCGGTCCGCCGGGCCCAGGTCCGGACTCGTTCTCGTTGACCTGTTGGCCTGGGTTAACCCCTTCTTGAGAACTGAAACACTTGTACTGCTGTATAGCCGGTGTATACCCGCATTTGTGTTTTGGAGTTTTTTCTTGGGGGGGTTATAGGAACAACCGCCTCCTGTTAAACTAAACATAGGGTGGTGGTTGGTAGCGGAGTCGACTCTCGGGTTAGGCCGGGCTTGACACTGTCTGCCCGCGAGTGTGCCCCTGCACCCTTCATGACGTCTGCCAATCGTGTCAGCCTTCTCTGCCTCGGCCCCTCTAGAGGGTCAGGTTTTTTTTGTGGAGGCTGCGACATGGTGCACAGCATACCGAACGCCCCTTCCGCCGGGGTGCTGTTTTCAGCAAACCCCTTAGGCGCCTGTCTAGTCCGCAGTGCTCCAGGCACAGGTCGAGTCATTTTGACCTGTTGCCTGGATTGAGGGATCAGCCTCTGAGAAGCTTCTATCCCCAGGCCATCAGGCTGCTAAACGAACAATGAATGAACACTACACAACAACAACCACCAAACGCACATAGCACACACATCCACACGCACACACTCACTTTAAACAAACACACTGTAGCACCCACTCCACACACTTTATAGCACACACCCACTTTAAACAAACACACTGTAGCACCCACTCCCCACACTTTATATTTATTGATGAAGGATTGCACTACAACTCGTACACCTTACTGTAAATTGTACCTAAATTGTACCTCATCCCATTTCTGCTTTGCACTAGATAGTACTGTACATTAGTACACTGCATAGTATTGTATATTATATGGTAACTCAGAACATTGTACATATGTCTATACCGAACACTGTGACCTCATTTTCTTCTTCTAAATTACATGCTATACTATGTTATTTGATACTATCTTGTCTAGCACAGTCTCTGGAGCGTAACAGTAAGAAGCATTTTGTATGAAAGTATTCTGTACTTCTGTATGACAACTATTAAAGAAACTTGAGAAACTTGGTTGTCTCCCCGGTGCGCTGCCTGGTCCCGCTGTGGGGGTGTAGCCTCTTGAGTGCTTCAGGGCGGTGTGCTGTAGGTGGGAAGGGCCTGCTCTTGGATGGGCCCTGTCTGATATGCTGGCGATGTGGGGGGTGGTGTCACTAGTGACCGCCTGGTGGGGTCTCGATGCTGCAGCGTCGTTGGCCTCACCAGGCCGCGTCTATACTTTCCGCAACGGAGCTCGGTTTCCGGGTTCCTCTGATTGGCCGCGACCCCCACGTGACCCGCGCCCCCTTATTCACCGCTGCTTCCATGCGTATAAATTGAGGAAGGCAGGGACCTCTGCAGCGGCAGCGGTGGATAAGGGGGCGTGCTAGCGCGGGTCACGTGGGGGTCGCGGCCAATCAGAGGAACCCGGAAACCGAGCTCCGTTGCGGAAAGTATAGACGCCACCAGGCCCCCTTTTTCCGGGGGGTCCTGACCCTTCCTGGGGCTGGGTCCTCCTTTGCGCTCCGCTGCTACGGCCTTGCCACAGGGTTGGGTTTTTGACCTTGACCCGTGATATTAGGGATTGTAACGGGTTTTTTTTTCTTCCCGTTCGTTCCCTAGTGGCATGTGGGTTGCGCGCCTGTGTAGTCGTGGGTTCTTCTGTGGGAAAGTAAGTCCCATGATCTGCTCACCCTGTGCGTTTGAGTTGCTAAACCCTCTTCGCACAGTCAGATCCGATTCCCTCCCGTCCTCCACTAGGGGGGTCCGGGGGCTCGGGTCCTCCCCGGTTCTGATGGTTGTGGGGGGCCTCAGCGGGTACATTTGTCGAGCTTCCGCTCTGCTCAGCTCCTGTGTTCCACTACGAGCAGAGCGTAAGCTATTACGATATATAACATACGGTTATCCTATAACCATAGTTATATGAGTATAGCGAGCGCTCTGCTCGGACTCACTGAGGACCCTGTGGTCTTCGCCTTCGGTGGTGAAATCCTTGGAAGGAGCTGTTAGTATGGCCACATCCCCGCTTATGTAGAGGAGCGGATGGGGGTGTGGCCAGGCGGATGGGTGTGTATATGTGAAGAAATGTATTCAGTATTAGACTGGATATGGGATATGTTCCACTACGAGCAGAGCGCTCGCTATACTCATATAACTATGGTTATAGGATAACCGTATGTTCTACCCAGTCAAATATTTAAATGTATAACTGCAGGACATAAAGACCTGCAGTCCAATCTTTAAATGTATAACTTCAGTCATAAAGACCTGTTCATACAGTCATATCTTTAAATATATAACTGCAGGACATGAAGACCTGTTCTACCCAGTCATACTGTATCTTTAAATGTATAACTGCAGTCATAAAGACCTGCTCATACAGTCAAATCTGTTCTGACAGCAGCGTCTCAGCAGCGTTTCTGCTCCCCACATATTGTTGCATCATGTGCTGAAGAGTGTTGTGCTGAAAACCCTTCCGATCACGATGGTCACCCCTCAAGTCAGATATTGGACACTGCATATGAATCATAAAATGTATCCAGTGTGGTTGCAATCTATCAGCCGTTTTAGACAAGGTCATTAGACAAGGTGATTGGAATTTGTCTCTTCACATATCCACTTGAAACACATATGATATATAATACATAATATATATACACAACACATAATCCTTCACACATAGTCTTTCAGAGCACAGGATGAGCTACAGTGCAGACCCCCTGGGGACGTTAGGGGTTCAGTGCCTTGGAATAGTACACTGACGATCAATGAAGGGGGGGCGGAAAATAAATGTATGGCCAAGTTTGTTTATGTTTTCGTATTGTTTGTAAATGAAATACAATGTTTGGTTGCAAAGGGATGAAAAATCGAAGAAAAAAATAATAATAAAAAAAAAAAGTACAGTGTCTAGAATAGACAAGTACAAAGCTTTCAAGAATGTATCCAAATATGCCTTCACCTAACCTCCCCCCTCACATCTATGAACGTGAAGAGCATTATACTCCTGGCTATCATCTACTGAAACAAAGACGGTAAGAATGTTTCCTGATTCACACGGAGTGTCTTTCTGTCTGACTGCTCGCCTGCCGTGTGCAGTCGTTACAATTCTCATGTGATCAATTTAGTAATTGGGGTGTAGCAGTCTTATCTTGCTCCCCTCGTTCTCTTTATTAGCGTTTTCCTTCTGATCAGCCACGTGGACAGCTATTTCACACAGCTTCCGTCCTCTAAGGGGCTCAGTGGGCTTGTCCAATCGTACGAGTGGCACGGCATGCTGAAATTTGCATACACGACCTGAAGATTGCAAGAGTTAGAATATCAACCAATAGAGTCTACGGCCTTGCAGGAGGAGCTCCAGCTCTTCTCTAGCCATCCTTCCATATGGGCTGGTTTGATAGATGAGAGAGGTGTCTTGCTTGGTTGGATCCCTGGTGCTTGTGGTCGATTAGGTGGAGACGGGGTAGATAAGTATCAGGGTTAGTGGGGCTGGGAGGAGGCAAGGTATGGACAGCTTAGCAAGACGCAATGCAATAGGAATGAGGACCATGTAGACTCAACCACACACATCCATTACATTTTGGAATAAGCACATGATTTAGTGATTGAGTCTAAACAGTCCGGAAATTCTTATTCTATTGCATTAAAAGTCTTCCTGAGCTATGGTTTAACAAAATTATATGGTTATCCTGATAGATGTCCTATTGGTTTTCTATGACCACACCTATGGGTGGGACCTATGTGCTTTGTATAAATGAGAAACACCTGAACCTGAAAATCTCAAAACCTATACCTGATGAAGAGCCCATGAGGGCTGGAAACCTTGTAGATGTATTTGTATGCAGTAAAACAAGACAAATAATGGAAGCTGATACAGTGTCTTTTTTACACAGATTTCAACTCAGCACCTGGAAAAGAGATGTGCGTGTGTTTACTCTGTAGACTCAACCACTCAATTATACACTTATTACAATGTAAGTGTACATGGTTGAGTCTACATGGTCCTCATTTCAAGTGACAGAAGTATTTGTCAAATACATAGCATACATACAAAGTGCATGCTGTAGCCTACATCTATTGTGGCAGATATCATCCCTTGTAACTTGGTTACGTGGAGGAAGGGAGATACTATTGTCACAGGCAGAGGAGGGTTAATTGAGGAGTTGATTAGGACTGATGGAATACACCTGTGCACCATGTGATCATCCACATCCCACACACACACAGAAGACACACATAGCATAAAGCCCTAGGATAGACAGAGAAGAGTTGAGTGGAGGTGAGGAAGGAGCAGAGTTCGTGGAGAGAGTGTGAGATACTGAGTTTGTGAGGTGAGAGGTACTGTAGTTTGAAGGAGAGGTTAGAGCGAGAAGGTGTTCATGTTACTGGACCCTGGATTGGCTGAGATACCCCCTTGTGAAACTGACCCTTGACCGGACGACAAACCCTGAGTATTGAACATTCCCTTTTTGTACGAGAGCCTGGAACGTGTTTTGACCCTGGACTGTAATTTGACTACTCTCTTGCCCATCGGACCTGTACTGTTGATTCTTGTTTATTGAAATTGTGCTTGTTGTTTCAAGTTTCTTTATTAGTTGTCATACAGAATACAGAATACTTTGCATGCAATGTTTCTTTCTGTCTTGCTCCTGAGAGTGTGCTAGATAATAACAAGATAGTATAAAATAAGTTTAATAAGTATAAAATAGAAAGTCAAGAAGTCAAGTACGTAAACAAGTGTAAACAACAAAATAGTTCAGTGTATCTATATATACAGTATGTACAGCTGGTACAACAAAATTGTGAGGTATAGCTTAGCTTGTGGTGCCACCTTGTAGTGGTGAGGTGCAATAAGGAATGAGAATGATGTGCAATTTCCTTACCAATAATATAAATATAAAGTGTAAAGTGTGTCTAAAGTGGTAAAGTGGGTGCTACAGTGTGTTGTTTATTTAAAGTGAGTGTATTTGCTGTGGGTGTGTTGATGGTTTTCTTATTGTTCAT
Source organism: Notolepis coatsorum (assembly GCF_963971535.1). Lineage (NCBI taxonomy): Eukaryota > Metazoa > Chordata > Actinopteri > Aulopiformes > Paralepididae > Notolepis > Notolepis coatsorum. Next base: position 50,697,030 of record NC_140172.1, on the reverse strand, counting down.
TGTTCATTGAGCATCCTGATGGCCTGGGGATAGAAGCTCCTTCTGAGTCTCTCTGTGCTTGCCATGAGACTCCGGTATCGCTTGCCTGACCGCAGCAGTTCAAAGAGGCAGTTGTTTGGGTGGCTGGAGTCTTTGATTATTATCTTAGCCTTGCCCATGCACCGCTTGTTGTAAATGTCTTGGAGAGTGGGAAGCCCACCTCCAATTGTGCGTTCGGCTGAACGGGCCACTCTCTGTAGTCTGCTGTGGTCTTGTGCAGTGCTATTCCCAAACCAGGAGGTGATATTGCCAGTCAGGATGCTCTCTATTGTGCATGAGTAGAAGTTCTTAAGGATCTTCTGACTCACGTTGAACTTCCCTAAGCGCCTAAGGAAGTAGAGGCGTTGTCGTGCCTTCTTGATAACACTGTCAATGTGTGTGGTCCATATAATGTGGACTCTGAGGTACTTAAAACTGTTCACTATCTCAACCTCTTGTGTGGACATTGGAATTGTTTGTTTTGGTCCGTGTCGAGCCGGAACACCACAACGCTCGTCACAATATACATAGAACATAATAATGTCAATAGGAGGAACAAATATAAAATATAGAACAGAATACATTTAATTTGAATTTTGAGTATTTATTTAGCTTGTTAGTCACTTATTTTTGCATTTGATACATAAGGTGTTCATGTTTCATAAAACACTAGTAAAAGCAAGTACATATATGGCCAAGGACAGCACATTTCAGTGGACCGTACCATGCCCACAAAAGCCCAGTATAGGGGCTCTGGCTGCACTCATAGAACTAGAGTTACATAGTTAACTATTATTTATCAGAGGGCAGATGTCTCTGAGCTGGGAGGACCGGGGTGTGTGTGTGTGTGGGGGTGGGGGGGGTGCCTTAGAGAACTGTGGACACATACTCAATATGTGTCAGAGGCTGGAGGACACTTCCTAATGAGAGCAGGAGGAAGCTCAACAGAGGGAGCCAACAGCTCTGCCAGAGGGGCATTTGGAAGAGAGGGAGGAGAAGGAGGAGAATGAAGAAGAATAAGAAGAAGAAGAAGAAGAAGAAGAAGAAGAAGAAGAAGAAGAAGAAGAAGAAGAAGAAGAAGAAGAGGGAGGAAGGAATGGAGAGAGGAGCGCCGTGGAGAGGAGCATCTATGGAGGAGACAGATGGACAGGCCTGTAGCCTACAGTTCTGGGCTGGAGGGATGAGAGAGAGAAGGATACACTTATGAGAGAAAGAGAGAGGCAGAAACAGAGATAGAGAGAGAGAGAGAGAGAGAGAGAGAGAGAGAGAGAGAGAGAGAGAGAGAGAGAGAGACTGTGTGTAGATATAATTAGTGTGTGTGTGTGTGTGTGTGTGTGTGTGTGTGTGTGTGTGTGTGTGTGTGTGTGTGTGTGTGTGTGTGTGTGTGTGTGTGTGTGTGTGTGTGTGTGTGTGTGTGTGTGTGTGTGTGTGTGTGTGTGTGTGTGTGTGTGTGTGTGTGTGTGTGTGTGTGTGTGTGTGTGTGTGTGTGTGTGTGTGTGTGTGTGTGTGTGCGTGCGTGCGTGCGTGCGTGCGTGCGTGCGTGTATTCTTTTTCTGCCTCATGATTAAGGCTCTCTGGCCAAAAGTGCTTAATTAAATGTGCCTCAACCCATTGGAGATTGGGGATACGTCTTTCAATTCAGTTCTAAAAAACAACAACAACAAAGAAAAACGAACACTTTGAGCGCCACGCCTGGTTTTCCTTTTTACCGGCTGAATGCCACCATCGGCGCCAATGTTAATGTTAATATCGCCTAATCTATGTTTTAAATTATGGCTATGTGTCTAATCTGCCCATCGCATTATCAAAGACTATTTTCCAGTCAGTGCTGTCAAGGCAGATTGTTTTTTTAACGCGTCGTTTCCGTTTCAGAGCAGTTAGAAAAGCCCCCGTTTTGATATAAAAAACAGCCCATTCTGGAGCATTCTATGAAAATCGCCTTTTAGTGGATTCCACAACGTTGATATTCGTCTGCCTTTTTATGAATCGTTTTCAAATAAACGCTAGATGATCAATATTATACGTGCACGCAAGCACATTACGGCCACGCACGGATAATCGCCTCGTTGATTTCCTCTCGGACTTTTACAGTGAAACCGAAAGAAGACATTTCACAAAACAGCCTATATCTTCATCAAACTTACTCTGATTATCCTAACACTGATAACATAGAGTCCTTACCTGACATCAGATGGTATCCAACTGGTATATTCCAATTCCTGATCACCATTCGAAAAAATCGATACGTGTATGGATCCAACGCGATACTGTAGAACTCCATGATCAGCGGGGATCTGAGGTTCCAGAATGAACTGTGGTAACCCCGGCTGGATCAGTGGACTGGAAAATGTGGAGGACCGGATTTCTTTCCCCATTCATTTTCATTGAGTCCATTCCAAAATCACTTATGTCATCTGGGAGACGACAGGGGGCGCTTTTTTCCACAGTGATCGCCAGCGCCGCTCGGCTATACTCGGGTAGGCTCGGGTGATGCAATAATTTTTCAGATCGCAAAAAAAAAAGAAAAAAAAATCCGAGAAATCTCGTGAGTGGCATTCAACGTCACTATTAAAAACCCGAGATATCTCGTGAGTGGCACTCAAAGTGTACATAGTATAATAGTAGTTACCCCAATTCCCTCACAGCTCTTAAACGGCTCTCTGAGTACTAAAACAACTCTTTAAAACAGGACATTGGTATTCTAGTGCACAGGCTCATTTTCAAATCTAACGTCTCTGGTCCAGCATGTGCCATTCTGAAGCTATATGGCACTGCAGCATGAAGATACAAGTACACATCAACAGAGGGTGCAGAGGTGTCAGACCTGCAGGTGGGGAACTGCCTGTTCCATAGCATCTGTATGTTCATGTCATCTGCCTGTTCCATAGCATCTGCCTGTTCCATAGCATCTGTATGTCCATGTCATCTGCCTGTTCCATAGCATCTGTATGTTCCATTTCATCTGCCTGTTCCATAGCATCTGTATGTCCATGTCATCTGCCTGTTCCATAGCATCTGTATGTTCCATTTCATCTGCCTGTTCCATAGCATCTGTATGTTCATGTCATCTGCCTGTTCCATAGCATCTGTATGTTCCATGTCATCTGCCTGTTCCATAGCATCTGTATGTCCATGTCATCTGCCTGTTCCATAGCATCTGTATGTCCATGTCATCTGCCTGTTCCATAGCATCTGTATGTCCATGTCATCTGCCTGTTCCATAGCATCTGTATGTCCATGTCATCTGCCTGTTCCATAGCATCTGTATGTTCATGTCATCTGCCTGTTCCATATCATCTGCATGTTCCATGTCCAGTTGAAGCATTGCACATTCGATAATACCTTGACACGTACACATGGGCGTGTGTGTACGTGATACACATCTGAGCCATCTGAGGAATTGGCCGCGACCTTTACCCCTTTCCAACCAGACATGGAGAAACACCGGTCTACGGCAACGCGAGAGGAGATGATCAAGAAGCCGAGAAGAACAGAAAAGCAGGCACTCAGTTGCTTCAGCCAAGGTTCTCGTGTTTTTAAATCGGCGTTCTCCACC